>NC_064924.1:504593176-505209113 GCF_023897955.1 Schistocerca gregaria | reverse complement strand
TAAGAATTGGACTGTGTAAGAATTGGACTGTGTAAGAATTGGACTGTGTAAGAATTGGACTGTGTAAAAATTGGACTGTGTAAAAATTGGACTGTGTAAAAATTGGACTGTGTAAAAATTGGACTGTGTAAAAATTCGGGTTTTGTATGGGCGCTGATGGGAGCGCAACTGAGCGCCCCACAAACCAAACACCACCATCCTCAAATCCATTGGCTGCCGTACGTTCATGTTCGTTGGGCTAGTGTGTACGCGCATTTTTACTGGCGGGCACACCTCCAGTCGTATGTAGTAGTCAATTCAGCATTACGTAGGAGTGTCACAATATTGTGGTTCACATATTGTACATGAAACGCACTGAGTTGACGAAGGATGGAAGTGGAGAGGACGTGAGGATGACTTGTGCGAGGGACCGCGCTAGAGAGCGTGCCGGCCGCTGGCTCGATGCGGCCTGCGGCGCAGGAATCCGGGCGCCTGCAATTAGCGGTGCGTCCGGGCTGCGACGCGACGCGTCGCGTGCCTGCGCTCAGTGTAGTGGCGGGAGCGGCGCGGCGCCGTGGCGGCCACTGCGCCCGCATGTCGCGCGCGCATTTGAAGACCGCTGCGCGCGTCAGCGCGGCGCCCGCATGCTGACCGTCCGTCAGCGCGGCGCGCCCACCCCGTATCGCCCCGGGCCGCTGTGCCGCTTGCGACGATCGCTTTGATGTCCAGCAGACCGGGCGTCGGACGCGCCATATTTGCACGAGCGGCCCGCCGTATCTTTCCCCTGGCCGACGCTACTGCAGCCCCGGACCGCTGATTGCGCCCGGCGCGCTAAAGCCGACAACCGCCGCTGAACCGGTTCTCTCTGAGTGTTCGTCGAGTGGCTGTACAGAAACTAACTGGACGTTGCTTCACTTGCTTCGCCACTTCGTAAACTAAATCCGCCAGGCGAAAAACACTGAAGCGCTAAAGAAACTGATACAGGCATGCGCATTCCAATACAGATATATGTAAACTGGCAGAATACGGCGCTGCCATCGGAAATGCGTATATAAGACAACAAGTGTTACGGTGCAGTTGTTAGATCGGTTACTGCTGCTACCGTGACAAGTTATCGAGATTTAAGTGAGTGTGAACGTGGTGTTATAGTCGGCGCCCTAGCGATGGGACACAGCATCTCCGAGGTAGCGATGGAGTGGGGATTTTCCCGTACGACCATTTTGCGAGTGTACCGTGAATATTGAAACCCCTGTAAAACATAAAATCACTCACATAGCAGCGGCCAGAAAAAGATCCTGTATGAACGCGACCGACGACGACGACTGAAGAGAATCATTGAACGTGATAGAAGTGCAGCTCTTCCGCAAATTTCTGCAGATTTCAGTGCTGCGCCATCAACAAGTGTCAGCGTGCGAACCATTCAACGGAACGTCATCGATATGGGCTTCCGGAGCCGAAGGCTCACTCGTGTACCCTTGATGACTGCACGACACAAAGCTTTACGCCTCGCCTGGGCCCTTCAACACCGACATTGGTCCCTTGATGACTGGACACATGTTGCGTGGTCGTTTTAAATTGTATCTAGCGGGCGGACGTGTACGGGCACGGTGACAACCTCGTGAAACTATGGAGCCTGCAGGGGACTGTTCAAGATGGTTGGGAGCTCTGTAATAGCGTGGGGCGTGTGCTGCTTATGTGATAAGGGACCCCTGATACGTCTATGTACGACTCTGACAGGTGACACGTACGTAAGCACCCTGTCTGTTCACTAGCTTCCAATCATGTCCATTGTGCACTCTGAGGGACTTGGCAATTTCAACAGGACAGTGCGACACCACAAATGTCAAAAATTGTTACAGAGTGGTTCCAGGAACATTCTTCTGTGTTTGAATATTTCCGCTGGTCACCAAACGCCCCAGAAATGAACATTAAGAGCATATCTGGGATGCCTTGCAACGTGCTGTCCAGAAGAGATCTCCACCCATTCGTTCTCTTACGGACTTATGGACAGCCCTGCAGTATTCATGGTGTCAGTTCCCCCCATCACTACGTCATGCATTAGTCGAGTCCATGCTATGTCGTGTAGTGGCACTTCTGCATGCTCGCGGGGCCCTGCACGATATTAGGCAGGTGTACCAGTTTGCCGAGCGCTCTAAGGCGCTGCAGTCATGGACTGTGCTGCTGGTTCCGGCGGAGGTTCAAGTCCTCCCTAGGGCATGGGTGTCTGTTTCTCCTTAGTATAATTTGGGTTAAGTAGTGTGTGAGCTTAGGGACTGTTGACCTTAGCAGTTAAGTCCCATGAGATTTCACACACATTTGACCATTTTTTTGGTGCTCCAGTTTCTATGGCTCATCAGTGGCATAATAGTCAGCCCCTTCAAACGACATACTTCTCACTGTGGACCGTTCTAGAGTGCAGAGGACTGCAGACGCGTGTCCGATCCGAGCGTTGTTCCCTAGAGTGCGGTGTGTGAAATAGGGGCGTGTGAACTTCGCATGGCTTGGCGGCAATTGGCGAAGATGACCGACGCTACCTCCCCTAATGACATGGCCAGTTACGCGGGTTGTACTGCCACACAGAATTCACGAGAACGCGCCTAGATCGAAGTTTCTTTTTTCCAAAAAGGCTGCATTTAGAGAAGTAGGGCCCGTCATCTGATAAATTCTCTGCGAGCTGTAGCGCTCCACTCCGTCCTCATAGCCCGTATCCCGGGACTCCACCGCGAAAAAAATTTGATTGGTTGATTTGTAGGAGGGACCAAACAGCGAGGTCATCGGTCCCATTGGATCAGTTAAGGATGGGGAAGGAAATCGGCCTTACCCCTTCGAAGAAACCATCCCGGCGTTTGCCTGAAGTGATCTAGGGAAATCACGGAAGAAATAAATGAGGATGGCTGGACGCGAGTTCGAACCGTCGTCCTCCCGAATGCGAGTTCAGTGTGCTAACCACTGCGCCACCTCACTCGATGCGAACCCGACTAAGACGCTGAGGCCGCGGGAACCACAGTGACCACCCACCAACATGTGGGGCAGTGACCTCGTGGCCCATTTTTTGTGCATAAGATATAGTTCTTTTAATTCTCCAAATTACAATAATCGAAATTTTTGGAATGAAAAATTAAAAAATTTAATTTTTTTTAGGAAGAGAATACAAGGAATATAAGAAAGACCAGCTATATGCCGGTACTTCCTAACAGAAGTGAAAAAGTATCTTCTACGCCCCATCGCTTTTTAGGGTTCCGTGCCTGAATCTGAAAGGAAGGAACCCTCATAGGATCACTTTCTCAATAAATTCGTTTTCCAAGGTAAGAATTCAAATGTAAGTAAAAAAAAAAAAAAAACATAGAAAGAGCAAAAGCAGTTCCATAAAGTTTTTAGTACACCGAGCGAAATCAATAAATCTGTATATCATAGCCAAGTGAATTCAGTATTAGCCTGTATTCGTAAAAGGAAGACAGCGGTGCTTAATCGTGTCAATACATTTCGAATAAATGGTAGCATCGGTCGTATATACTGAAATCCTTTATTTTAGAGATAGATTTCGGTCAGTGTGTGACCATCTTCAGTGCAAATTATTTGTAGCCCCATGTAATAATAGCACAATATTTTCTATGAGGTGTAGCAAGTACTGTGATGGTTATTCTTACCGAATATCTTCACTTTTTCTGCGTACAATACTATTTTTAATTTATAGAAGATGCTATCTTCTAACCTCAGCAGTTCCCGATCCAACGTACGGTCACATCAAATGCCAACTGATAACAGAGCATGCTAACACTTGTTTTGTGTTACTATGTATAACTGAAATGGGAAATCTCTTCACGTATCAGCAGTGGAAAATTGACAGTTGGACAAGGCTGTTCAGTTTTCTGTTGCATAAGGATTATGGAACGCAGTCGACTTAAATCAGGTGATGCTAAGGGAGTCAAATTTGGAAATGAGACACTTAAAGCAGGTAATGAGTTTTGCTATTTGGGCAGCAAAATAACTGACGATGGCCGTGGTACAGTGGATATAAAATGTGGAATGGCAATGACAAGAAAAATATTTCTGAAGAAGAGAAATTTGTTAACATCGAATATAGTTTTAAGTGTTAAGGAGTATTTTCTAAAGGTATTTGTCTGACATGTAGTCATATATCAAAGCGAAGCATGGACGATAAACAGGTTAGACGAAAGACAATAGAAGCTTCCGAAATGTGGTATTACTGAAGTATGCTGAAGATTAGATTGGTAGATCCCGTAACTAATGAGGAAGTACTGATCTGAATTGGTTAGACAAGAAATTTGCGGCGACGTCAAGGGATCACCAGTTTAGTATTGAAGGGAAGCGGTGGGCGGGGGGGGGGGGGGGGAAATAATAGAGGGAGAACAAGAGATGAACATAGTAACTAGATTCAGAAGGATGTAGTGTGCAGCAGTTACTCGGAGATGAAGACGCTCGCTCAGGATAGAATCGACTGGAGAGTTGCATCAAACCAGTCTTCGGACTGAAGTCCACAATAACATCAGCAACAGGAACAATATCAGTAAAGCGTAGTATTTCCTCTATGTTTAGAATTAGAAACACGTTCTTTTTAACAATCTGCAGTGTTTCATACAAGAGATGTACTCGCACACTTGTAAATACTTCGTAACTTGAAAAGGATTACGAGTAGCTCTTCCGCGGTTACAGCGCTTTTCGTTTTGTTCAGTCGTGAGAAAGATCGAGTGAGGCGTTTTCTTTCGGGCACTAAGCATTGCACGACTATGTTACAGTTGTGTTTACTAGTAGGTTGCTAGACGGGAATACTAAGCGTCCCAATAATTCTAATCTACTCATTCAGAATGAAGCTGATTTTGATTTATCACGAGCGCCGTTATGGGAAGCTGAAAGGTGCCCTGCGCGTCGTGTCTCTTGCGAGTTGCGAGACAGGATTTCAGAACTAATTCCGCGGACAGTCGACCTGCCGCCAAACAAGAGGGCGAGAAATCAAACACGGTCGCCTGTTTGGATTTGTCCTGAGAGGCACGGCGTATTTGAGTTTGCATTCGGGGGCCATTACCCATGTGGGGCACGTGAATACCGTACAGTGTGCTCTGCGGAGCAAGATCGCCCACACCCAATAATTCAGTATCGCTCTCTCCCCATAGCAGATACGCGCCCCAGATATCCTGAGCAGACAACATTGATAACGGAACACTCTCGTTTGTCAAATTAGACACGCGGGCAGGAGAAGAGCTCACGTCGTAAAATGGAACAGGCGATGCATGTGTGTGACGCGTCAGAATCACAAATACCTATATTCAATAAGATTTCTGTAGGCTGCACGCGAAAGGTGACAATGTTTTCATAGCTATAGATACACTAAGTATTTTATGCATCCTTAGCAACTCTAGTTCTGTGTTACGAAAGAATAAGTAACCAGTTCCATAAAATAAATTTAATTTCTTTACATGTGGTGACCGCGACATTTTACCGTATGCGTCTTATTACTGACACAAATAATGCGATAGGTAAAGTAAGTTCTCGAAACCGGCAAAGAAATTAAATTTCTTATATGCAACTGGTTCCTTATTATTGCCTTACGTATAGTCATATGCGCTTGTTAAATGGTTACATTTTTTCCTGTATGTTCCATACCTCTCATGGAAACACCACAAAACACAGTAAATTCTTCATTTTCTAGAAAGCCGGCCGCTGTGGTCGAGCTTTTCTAAGCGCTTCAGTCCGGAACCGCGCGCCTGCTACGCTTGCAGGTTCGAATCCTGCCTTGGGCATAGATGGGTGTGATGTCCCTAGGTTAATTAGGTTTAAGTAGTTCTAAGTCTAGGGGACTGATGGTCTCAGATGTTAAGTCCCGTAGTGCTTAGAGCCATTTGAATCATTTCTAGAAAATGTCATTAGGAAGTGAAATGTATCTCCGTTTCTATCAAGCTGCGCCAGTACCCTCTCCTTGCACACTTTCTCTGAACATTATTATACATCTTCCGAACAAGTTGAAGTTGCACCAACTGCTCGAATCATCTTTGCTCCTAATGAAGCATCTTTTCACTTTAATTCCAAGTGTATTTTCTTGTGAGAGCAATTCAGTATTCACGTCAGAGAAACGATTTCTCCCTTTCTGTGTTAGTGCGCTTAACATTCATACTATTATCAGTTAACCTCATTCAGAGTCTCGGTGGTATGTGGTTTTCACTTCCATCTCTGCTTTCTTTCAACATAAAACATTCTTGTACTTGATCCCATGGGCTCCTATACATCACACGCTTTTTCTGCAAACAAATTTTCAGCAAAATTTCAGTGTTTCTACTTATTTCTCAATAGCGTTTCATATTATCCATATTATTGACTGAGAGCACCAATGACCCCAAGGGTTTTCACTGTAAAACTTATTTTCGTCAGTACTCAAATAATGTTTTTAGTGGCAACATCACTTTCAACATAAAAGTCATTATCAATGATTAGCGAAAATTTCTTGCCGAGGTATGTGTGAACGTATAGTAGAAGTCAACATTTAACTGAGGTTCCTATAAGAGGCCCCTAGCCATCAACTAAGAAATCTTCTCTAGTCTGCCGAAAAAATGTAGCCACTAAATAATTTAAGTGAGCACTGACTACAATAAACTTTGAAAGTCAACGCCCCTTACCCTCGTGTGGTGGTGACTGAAATACTATTCGGAAAACGCGTCGGCTGGTTACTGAACACACCGCCAGTGTAACAGCGTTGTTCCTACTTCCAATTTAGGACTCCTGATTTTCGTCGTGCTTACCTATTGTATTCGAATTCGCAAAGTATGTGAAATGGTTCAAATGGCTGTGAGCACTATGGGACTTAGCTTCTCAGTCATCAGTCACCTAGAACTTAGTACTACTTAAACCTGACTAACCTAAGGACATCACACACATACATGCCCGAGGCAGAATTCGAACCTGCGACCGTACCGGTCGCGCGGTTCCAGACTGTAGCGCCTAGAACCGCTCGATCACAAAGTATGTGAAACTACTTTCCCAGTGTTATATCAAATGTTTAAGATCCAAAAAGACTGGTGCCCAACTGAAAATCTAACCTTCTCATTCTATGAATAATTGTGTAACGAGTTAATATATTCTCCAGAGACGAAATCGTTGTATAGAACGGCGATTTCGCTCCAGATTTAGGCTTTCGTGGCCATTGTTGTACTAGTGTGTAACACTGGTAACAAGGGTGATGAGTTGTCACCGTGAAATTCTGGAAGTATCTGGACCAAAAGCAGTGTTGCGTGAAACAGCACCAACAATTTGACCAAGTTGCACAAACGTGGGCGTTGCAGATGGTGTAGGAAGGCCATAGGCATCCATCACAGACGACGGTGTCCAGGAAACTGAGAAACTGATCCGCAACAATCTCAGATTTTCGAACGATGAAGACCTTCACATACAGCACTTCTCGAACGGCTCCGTGGCCGAAGAGCGGATTTCCATCGTTGAGGAATTGAGCGAGTGGTAGAACATTACAACCGATGTTTAGAGAGACTTTGTGACTATGCTGAAAATATTGTCACCTATCTTTGTCACTTTGAAGTATAGTGCAGCATCGAATAAAAGTTATGTGGCCTGTGATAATAATGTGTAAATCCGTTTCTGAAGTCCTCTCCTAAGATTAGACACACATTCACAGCAATATTTTTCATGAAATTCAGGGGACAAATCCTTTTTTAATACCGAACTCAATCAGCAAGTGAAAGTTTTCTTTAAAACTACTCTGTTTATAAATACTTGTTTTGTAAATAAAACTGCCTTTTCCTGCTGCTATTTACTTTATTTATTCCATACGCGTTTCACCCTCTTCTGTTCTGAGGCATCATCAGTGTGATCTATAACGATACAGATTTTTGTAAAAAAGTAATTACTTACGATTTACTGATCTGCGTTTCCTCACATCTGGTCTGGAGGTCGCACTAACTTGTCACTCTGTATACGTTCCGCAATGGATACCTCGCTTTTTTTTTTTACTAAGACGACTGTTCAAAAAATTCCGGAACATTCGCAATTTCACGCCATTAGTGTGTTGGAAAGAAATAAGACTGACATCCCTGCACATGCTGAGTTTGATGTGTAACTGCCGGAATTTTCATTGTTGTTAGTTATTGTTCTGTGCCGTACTGAGTAGAACGTTGTGTCCCACAGTTTGCGAATTTTGAGATGGCAGAGTAAAAGGAGCAACCCGTATGCATTATAAGAACCATCAACATCGCAGCGCGTCAGCAATCGTTGGTTAATATATTAAAAAAAACTAAAAACCCACCTCGATTGCGAAAAATGCGCCTAGTGTTACGTGTTAACCCAGGTTTTGGCGTCGATAACTACACCTTCTTCAGAACAACAATAAAACCCACAAGTGCCTAAGAAGAACTTTGTCAGTGATTAAAAGAACACCATAGCTATACATTTATAAACGAAAAAGGAAAACACAAACATTACATATGTACAAAGTCAAAACCACTGCTTAACTTAATGGTGTAACCTCCACCTCACACCGGCCTATGTTCGATGGGCCATGACCCGCCATAAACTGCAGCTACCATTAAGTTAAGCAGTGGTTTTGACTTTGTACATATTTACTGTTTGTGTTTTCCTTTTTCGTTTATAAATGTATAGCTATGGTGGTCTTTTAATCATTGACAAAGGAGGCACTTGTGGGTTTTATTGTTGTTGTGGAGAAGGTGTAGTTATCTACGTCGAAACCTGGGTTTAACACTTAACACTAGGTGCTTTTTTCGTAATCGAGGCGAGTTTTTAGTTTTTTAATAATACGTTTGCATTATGTTTAACGAGAAACCCAATAAAACCTTTACAGAGACACTCTAAACGATGCAGAAAGCCTACGTTTATGAATGCTTAAACCATACTCGGTGTTACGAATGGTTCACACGGTTTGAAAGTGACCGAAAGGTAGTTAAAGATGACCCTAGTTGAGGACGCCCTTCGACGTCTGCCGACAACGCTGATGTCCGGAACGCCAACGAAACGACGTGTGCCAATCGAAGACTCACAGTCCGAGATATTTCAGAAGAACGTAATGTATACTTTCAGCTATATCACGCCATGAAATCCTGACAAAGCACATGGCGAGACAATTCACGGCTATTTTCATCACGATAACGCACCCGCACGTTCATCCCTGTTTGTGCCTGACCATTGCACAAAAAACGAACTCACTGTGCTGCCTCATCTTCCGTACACTGCAGTCCTGGCCCCTGCGGACTCTTTTTTTTTTCCTCCAAAGTTGAAAACCTCGTTGAAGATTTGAGACGATAGACGAGATAAAAGAAAATTCGCAGACGGCCCTTCGCGCGATCCACCAAGAGGCATACCAAGACTGCTTCCGAAAGTGGCATCGGGAGCGGTGTATCAATCGTGGAGGAGAGTATTTCGAAGGAGACCATGCACAAGAAGTAAACGGCAAGTGTAGAAAACTTTGTACACAAAAGTTACGGTTTTTTTTTTAACAGACCTCGTATATCTACACACTAGGTGTACAATCTGTCCTAATTTGCTACCCCCCTGGAAGATTGATCCCGTTTGTATTCGACTGATTTTAGGCTACTGGCGCTTAACCGAAAGCACCTTTCTAGTTTGTATTAATTATTCACTAATGGTTTTGTTAGACACTGCACTCTTTACTCAGCAAACTTACCTAGTGCACATGCCGTGCCCTGTGGAAAAACATTTGCATATACGTACGGTAGGATCTCGCGGTACCATCGCTCTCTCGAATAAGCAACACGTAACGCAGCTTCCCGCACGCCGACACGCTGCCACTGCTGCTACCCTTGCATCGCACGTCACACGCAAACCATTTTTCTCCGGAAACGGGACTCCGCCGCGAGGCAAAGCGGGGAACGGGAGCGCGCGAGTAATATAGAACGTTACCTCGGCTCGCCGTGCGCCGTACGGTTCACCGCCGCTGACGCCGTCTTGTAGATAACGCCCGCGCTCGGGCGACAGCCGCTTAAATTTAATTATAACTTTAATTACTGCGTCAGATATTCGGGAGCGCGGGCCGCCGCACTCGGTAAGCAGTTTAGGTCCCCAGCCGCGCCGGAGTTATGTGCGTGTGTTATCGCCGCTCCAGGATTATGGCTTTCGGTTCGTCAAGTGGCGGGGGGATTTCGTCTCTGGAGCTCTTAAAGCCCGGCTCTTTATCGCCGCAGCCGTCTCTGCTCGCTGTCCGCTACGCCGAAGCCACGCGAACAGCTTCACTTCGCTGCCCGCACGCTTATTAGCGACGCGATGGGCTGCCAGACACGTGATGGCTCTATTTCTGTCGCCTCTCTATCTCTATCTCTCTCTCTCTCTCTCTCTCTCTCTCTCTCTCTCTCTCTACCATATCAAGCTGAGCGATAGGGGTAACAGAGCTTTTTATTACAGGTGCGTGGACCACAGACTTTATTTATCACCAACAGAATTTAATGGCACGTAACAAACTTCATCGTTACCAAAACCATTCAAAAGCCAAGGTCGCATAAATATCTTTTTATTTTAAAACGACCAATTTCAGCAGTCATTGCTGTAATCTTCAGCTCATTAACATCTTTTTGTCGCAAAACATGTTCATTTTAAGCCGAACCTCACACACAAAAACTCAAGTATATAAAACTTGTAAATAGGCTGTTTAGGTTTTTATATTGGTAACGCCATGTAGCGCTCTGTATGAAAATCACTGGCTGTGCTGTGTGCAGTCTGTGGCTAGTTGGCATTGTTGTAATATTCGCTATTGTAGTAATGGGCACTTGGATGTGAACAGCGCGTAGCGCTGTGCAGTTGGAGGTGAGCCGCCAGCAGTGGTAGATGTGGGAACAGAGATGGCATAGTTTCGAGAGCGGGCGATCTGGACGTGTGTCCGTCAGAAAAAGTAAATTTGTAATATTGGATATCATGGAATTATGACTTTTGAACACTATTAAGATAAATACGTTGATTGTTCTCTATCTAAATCTTTCATTTGCTAACTATGCCTATCAATAGTTAGTGCCTTCAATAGTTTGAATCTTTTATTTAGCTGGCAGTAGTGGCACTCGCTGTATTGCAGTAGTTCGAGTAACGAAGATTTTTGTGAGGTAAGTGATTTGTAAAACGTATAGGTTAATGTTAGTCAGGGCCATTCTCTTGTAGGGATTATTGAAAGTCAGATTGCGTTGCGCTAAAAATATTGGCTGTCAGTTTAGTGATGATCAGGATAAGTAAAGAGAGAGATATCTGAGTACGTTTAGTTCTGCCCAGCTGTTTGAAAATCAAATAACGTAAGGGGTTTACCAGCACAGTAATTCAGTAATTTTTCTAAGGGGACGTTTCAAACTCATCGCATTTTAAAAGTTTGTCAGAGCTAAAAGATTTAAAAAGATAAAGCACCTAGTCCAAAAGGCGATTTCCACATACATATTGCACATAGATGCTTGTTACATCATAGAAAATCGGTACACAAATGCACATCTGTTTAAATATGCTGGACATACACTAACCAGTGAGAATCGACTTTACATCTTTTAACATTTATAATTTACTGAATTTTATCCGCTTGACTTCTTGTGCGTGAGGTTCGCCGTAAAATGAACATGTCTTAAAACACAAAGCTGTTAATGACCTGAAAATGACAGCAGTGAGTGCTGTAACAGGTCGTCTTAAACAAAAATAAAAGTTATGAGCTCTTGGCTTTTGAATGATTTTAAACAATTAAGATATCGCTCATGAATACTCTGAAAACGAGATAATTCAGTTCATAATTTTCGTTTTAATTCCTTTCTCTTTTCTCGGTAAACGGAAAATCCATCGACTTTAAAAGACCTTTACAAGTAAATTTTCATACCCGAACCGTTCTTTTTTCCCATATTCAACCAAGGTTCACAAACCTAATCTCCTGTATTTCGATCACTAGCACAGATTCGAAACCTGTGAACTACCCATTACAAAACGATTTGTATCAAGTGTCCAACCAAAGCAGTATGTTCATTCGCAAGTGACTAGCTATTTTGAGAATGAGAACACGGTGGTCAAAATAAATGCTGCAGATAGCTAAAAAATGGTTCAATTTGCACTGACCACTATGGGACTTAACATCTAAGGTCATCAGTCGCCTAGAACTTAGAACTACTTAAACCTAACTAACCTAAGGACATCAGACACAGCTATGCCCAAGGCAGGATTCGAATCTGCGTAACCGTCGCGTGGTTCCAAACTGTAGCACCAAGAACCGCACGGCCACTTCGGCGGGCAAACTTTCATCCCCTACCACTAATTTCTTTATATCTAACCGAGATGTGAGATACCAATTTTCATACATTTACCCTTTTTTAATGCAACTAAATATTTTCTCGAAGTATTTCGTCCATATTTTTTCACCCCACAAGGGGATTAGACATCCAAAACCAGTGCTCACATAGTTTTTTTTTTAAATTTCTAACAGAGAAGCCAAATAATAATTTTCATAGATTTGGCTCCCAAAATGCTTGCATAATGAAATATTCCATAATAACTTTGATCGCATATTTCACCCCCTTAGTGGCTGAATTTCCAAAAACAGTGAGACATACATTTTTTATTTCTAATCGAGACGCGAAATTCAAATTTAGTAGATTTATCTGTAAAAATACTTTCATAATGAAATATTTTCATAAAAATTTCTTTCATTTTTCACCCTGCTTGATGTTGCAGTTCCAAAACTCTGAAATACCTGTTTTTAAATTTGGATCCATGAAGTCAAATACCAATTGTCCTAGATGTAGCTTTAAAAATACTTAAGCAGTTCTTTAACAATGACTAATCAAAAAGACGATTTTCAAAAATGGTTCATATGGGTCTGAGTACTATGGGACTTCTGAGGTCATCAGTTGCCTAGAACTTAGAACTACTTAAACCTAACTAACCAAAGGACATCACACACATCCATGCCAGAGGCAGGATTCGAGCCTGCGACCATAGCGGTCGCGCGGTTCCAGACTATATCGCCTAGAATCGCTCGGCCAATCCGGCCGGCAAAACAATTTTAACCCACTGTTTCACCCGCCATAGGGGCTGAGCCAATTATTCCTTTATTTCTGATCAAGAAATCAGATACCAATTTTCGTAGGTCTAGCCTCAAAATTCCCTTTCATAGCGACATATTTTTAAAAAAACTTTTCATCTCCTATTTCACCTTATTTCATCAGTTTTCTACTATATTAGCAGGTGCTTTGCCTCTCCATTTTCTGCGATCCATTGCTTCCTTCTTAAGGCCGCTGTATGTTATACCGTCCTACACGTTATCCAGTATCTGAAATCTCTTCCTTCCTCTCTTCCTTTTCCCTTCTACATAATCTTCTAAAACTGTTTTTATCAGCCCAATTTCTTTTTCTGCTTTTTATTACATCTAGTAACTGTCTTTTCTCTCACACACTTCTCAGGGATGTCATTTCAAAAAAAAAAAAAAAAAAAAAAAATCCCTTCTCAAACGATGCCTAAAGTATACGATCAACACACACTGCAAATTTCGTCTCTCTCTCCTTAGCGGTTTGGGTTGGACGATGGTGAGTCAGTGAGTTAGTCCGTCGGGACATTGCCTTTTATATACAGAGATTGCGCCTGTATGCCAGCGGGAAGCAGTAAAAGTACGTGACATCAGACTAAGTATGTCTAAAACTGAACACGAGGAGCTTGTTGAGACAAGGGGAACCCGCAGACGTTAGAGACGTGCTCCGCTGTTGCCACTGCTCGTAATGAAACAGTTATTCTGGACGAGGCCTCGGTTCCAGTAGCGGCGCGACGCCAGGCGCCGCCGGTGACGCGGACGTCGGCCCGGTGATTGGCAGGGCCATCTGATCCGATCGAATCTGATCGGCGGGGTCAAGTGGCCGGCGCGACCTCCATTGGCCCATCTCCCCCTCCCCTCCCCTCTCCCCCCCCCCTCCCACAGTCCCCCGACCCCACACCCTCTCCCACGTCACCGCCTCCTCGCTCCTGCTACAGAGGCTTCAGCTGAGTGCCGCAGGCGCGCCACGACACCCTGGACACTATGTTGGGACCTTCCTGTGTGGCTGTCCTACGTGACAGTCTGCACGGTCATCGAGATAAACATGTGGGGAAGAACACCACCACACTGGATAAGATACCCGCGGCGCCTACATCTACACCTACTGGATACTCTGCGAATCACACTTAAGTGCCTGGCAGACGGTTAATCGAACCACCTTCACAATAATTCTCTATTATTCCAGTATCGAAGAGCACGTGGAAAAACCGAACACCTATACCTCTACGTGCGAGCTCTACTTCCACTTAAGTTATAATTATGGTCATTTCTCCGTATGTAGATCGGCGCCAACAAAATATTTTCCCATTCGGAGGGGCCGGCCGGAGTGGCCGAGCGGTTCTAGGCGCTACAGTCTCGAACCGCGCTACCGCAACGGTCGCAGGTTCGGCTCCTGCCTCGGGCATGGATGTGTGTGATGTTCTTAGGTTAGTTAGGTTTAAGTAGTTCTAAGTTCTTGGGGACTGATGACCTCAGAAGTTAAGTCCCATAGTGCTCAGAGCCATTTAAACCATTTTTGAACCCATTCAGAGGAGAAAGTTGGTGACTGAAATTTCGTGAGAAGATTCCGCCGCAACGAAAAACGTCTTTGTCTTAATGGTTTCCATCCAAAATCCTGTATCATGTTCGTAACATTCTCACTCCTGTTTTGCGATAATACAAAACGTGATGCTCTTCTTTGAACATTTTCGATGTACCACCCCAACCTCCCCGCCGTTCTGTCTGGTAAGGATCCCACACCGCGCAGTAGTATTCTAAAAGAGGATGTACAAGCGTGTGTAGGCAGCCTCTTTAGTAGATCTGTTACATTTTCTAAGTGTCCTGCCAATAATACGCACTCTTTGGTTAGCCATCCCAACAACATTTTCTACGTGTTCCTTCCAATTTAAGTCGTTCGTAATTGTAGTTCCTAGTTATTTAGTTGAACTTACGGGCTTTTAGATTTGACTGCTTTTTGTCGAGTAACCGAAGTTTAACGGATTCCTTTTAGCAGTAACTGGAATGACCTCATAGTTTCCGTCAATTAGGGTCAATTGCCAGTTTTCACACCTTTTCAAAATCTTTTTTCGATTTTTGTAATCTTCTGATGACTTTATTGGTCGATAAACGACATCATCATCAGCAAACTACCTAAGACGGCTGCTCTGATTGTCTCCCGAATCGTTTATACAGATAAGGAATAGCGCAGGGCCCATAACGCTACCTTGGGGAAAGCCAGAAATCATTTCTGTTTCACTCGCTGACTTTCCGTCAGTTACTACGAACTCTGACCTCTCTGAAAGGAAATTACGAACCCAGACAACTGAGACGATATTCCATAGGCACACAATTTCACTAGAAGCCGCTTTTATGGTACTGTGTGAAAAGCCTTTTCGAAATCTGCAGTTATATTCCGCAAGCCAAGCACAGAGCTGTCATTGAGATTTTTTTTGGCGATAACACAAATCATCGCAGATATTCATAGGCACTTTTAGAATGTCTACGGGGACCTGGCACTGAGCAAAAGCACGGCGAGTCGTTGGGCGAGACGTCTTATCACCACCAGAAGTGGCTATTTAAATGGCTCTGAGCACTATGGGACTTAGCATCTATGGTCATCAGTCCCCTAGAACTTAGAACTACTTCAACCTAACTAACTTAAGGACATCACACAACACCCAGTCATCACGAGGCAGAGAAAATCCCTGACCCCGCCGGTAATCGAACCCAGGAACCCGGGCGAGAGAAGAGAGAACGCTACCGCACGACCACGAGTTACGGACCCACCAGAAGTGAACAGTTTTTTAAAATACTGGTATTAAAACTATTAAAATACAATTGAATGAAATGTCCAATGGTCTAATGTTCATTTTAATAGTTTTAACACCCGTATTATAAAAAAACTACTAACAGTGATGTATGAAGCAACTGCCACAATTGGAAAATCGTCACAAGGAGATCGCGCAAACCCCTTCGATCTCCCACGTACCGGCTGCTATTCTTGAGTGCTCTCGTCACTGTTACTCTCGATCCGCTATGTACTTTTCATTTGGTGTCAACAAGGAGCTTTTAGTTAAGTTTTCATACATAGGCGTTTCCTGATTCTCAGGATCGGTCCTATGCGGTTTACAGTAACTAAAATTATGTGCGGTTTGCAGTTACTAACCAGCCGCTGTGGTCGAGCGGTTCTAATCGCTTCATTCCGGAACCACGCGGCTGCTACGGTCACAGGTTCGAATCCTGCCTCGGGCATGGATGTGTGTGATGTTCTTAGGTTAGTTAGGTTTAAGTAGTTCTAAGTTCTAGGCAACTGATGACCTCAGATGTTAAGTCCCATAGTGGTTAGAGCCATTTAAACCATTTTTGCAGTTACTAAAACAATGATTCTTATTCTGAAATTACGTTACATTTTTTTTAAATTCAAGGAAAATTCACGAATGATGACAAATATTACTATCGAAAAAAAAAAGAAATACTTTTAATGGGTGAAAGTATATGTTTAATATGCAAGTAATGGAGTCAATAAACAATAAAAAATTGTAGGTTATGTACTTTGTGTTAACTCCACCTCGGCATTTAACGAAAGCGAATTATTGGTGATGGGAGCAAATAGAGAGACAGAGCTTCAATTCGGTTAAATAAAAAAGCAGGTGTTAATTTATTTAAACATGAATTTATAGATAGTGTAGTTATTAAATTTTAAAAACTAACCAAAAATATTTAATCCCAGAACAACGAAAAATTCGTATCTAAGTAAATAAATAAATAACTGTTTTGACTGTTTTGTTGCACGCAGCACTGGACTGTCATATACAAATAGTACCTTGCACTTAGCGAACCATACAAGCAATGTGACCAGCGTACGCACATTATGTTGTTATAGTAGGACTTATGTGTGTGGATTTATAACAGACAGAAGTCTGAAACTGGTCGCCGTTAAATAAAGATAAACTTTCGTGCAACTTTGACGGTTTTGTAATTTCGTTGAACCGCACCAAGTTGCTGCCTACTGCCATCCAGAATACTCGAAGTGAGTGGATAAATAAATGTTAAAATACTTAATTTTTAGGTATTTACTTCTTCTTCTCCTGTACTTGAAATAGAATACGTTATGTTTCTCTAAATAAACTTGTCAACCCTAGTCAAGGTTCATGTGTGAGTATAAGGCTCAAAATGTATGTAAGTGAAATCGCTCAAATTTTGGATAACGTAGTTGTGGAGATGAAGCAGCGATTAGTATGATTAATCAATTATTCAAAAACAGTCTTAGTCGCATTTATTATTGTTATTATACCGCCAACCGGTTTCAACCCGACCTAGGTGTCATCTTCTGGGCGTGTACACCATTGGTCGACTGCTGGTGGTGTCACTCCTGTCTACATAGTTTCCTGTCGTTATGTAGACAGAAGTGACACCACCAGCAGTCGACCAATGGTGTACACGCTCAGAAGATGACACCTAGGTCGGGTTGAAACCGGTTGGCGGTATAATAACACTAATAAATGCGACTAAGACTGTTTTTGAATAACTGAAATCGCTCAAACCCTGAGAGTGAGTGAAAAACATTTGTATAGCTGGTGAGGCGGTAGAAACTAGTTTCATTTGGTTATTTCATTCGACTTAAGACTCTGACTGAAAGAAGGATACAACAGCCGACTGGCCCATCGATTGGTCTATCACTAACCATGGCAGTTTGGTCCAAGACGAGAGGGCGGTGGCTAGCTAGACACAGCCACGTGTCGACGGCTTGCAGAACAGTGGGGGGAGGGGCGGGGGGCAGCTGCGAGGGGACGGGGGTCCTACTCGAGTCACAAATTTAAATGAGATAACCCGTATGTCTGGTAATCAAGTAACGTAATCGCCGCAGGGTAGCAGAGTGGACCTGCCGGCAAGCGGCGCGCCAGAGGAAGTAACTTATACAGCTCATTAGGGCAAATCAAGCAGCGCTTCGGGCATCCCCCCAGGCGCGTCCACAATTGGTCCCGGCACAGCTCCGTAATAGAGACAGCCACCAGCCAGTCGCTCTCTCCCCTGGGCCTTCCCGCGCCCTTCAAGGAGTCTCCCCGACATGGCTGCGAGGCGGCGCATACCTCCCCAGGAGTAGGAAGCTGCCGCCGCCGCCTTCCTCTGGTCTTAATGTTCTCGCTGTCGACGCCGGTCGCCACTCATTTCTCACTTAGTAACTATTTTTCCCACGGTCCTCTTTGACCTGACAAACAGACTGATCCACAAACTGAAACACAGTCACTGTACAATAAGTGAAATACACTACTGTTTGTGAGAATTGCAACATCAAGAGGAGATATGTGATTACGGTGAAATTTATTCCACAAGTTAGGGAAACGGCAAAGAACACATGATTATAAGTGCAGAACTATACACACACTTTGACCGTGAGAACAGAGTCCGGTGTGAAGCAGCCCTGTGCGGCGGTCACAGCCTTTAGACGTCGTGGCATAAAATCGGAGAATCTGAACATGCTGTTTGGGAAAACACTGCCCGGCGGTTTGTAGATGAGACAAAAAAGCATAGACAGTGAATGTATGAGGACCAGAACGAACGGATCCCTGATACATTCGATGGGCGGCGTGTCAGGCGAAAGTGCAGGTCAGGGAAGCAATGGTATCCATTCCTCGCGACATGTGGCATTGTCGTGCTGAAAAGTGCCATGTGGAGCTGCCTACAGATGTGGCAGTGTCTCGGGCTCTAAAACGTCCCTTATGTGGTACCTCCTGTTCAAATAGCCCTCAATACGTAGTAGATGAAATCTGTGCTGTAGCCAATGGTGTCCTAAACCATCGCACTTTGCGTTTGTCCATTAAGCTCTCAATAATTCAGTCTCAAAAATGTTCAAAACTGTGTGAATTTCTAAGGGACCAAACTGCTGAGGTCATCTGTCCCTAGTTTTAAACACTGCGCAAACTAACTTATGCTAAGAACAACACAAACACACCCATGCCCGAGGGTGTGTGTAATGTCCTTATGTTAGTCAGGTTTAAATAGTTCTAAGTTCTAGAGGACTGATGACCTCAGATGTTAAGTCCCATAGTGCTCAGAGCCATTTGAACCATTTTTGATCATGTAATAGTCTTTCAAAATTTATCGTGGATGTTATACTGCTTCCAGCACCCGAAGTCACTTAACTGAAAATCACCAGTCTCGAAGATAGTAGACTTTCTATCCTTCTCAGCCTCACTTTGCGATTCGGCGTCTGTTCAGTAACATGGTCCGGATAAGACTTCACCCGCGAGAGCACCTAGCACAAACACACTTGCAACAAACATCATCTAACCACTGGTTTTAAATTTCCTTTAATTACATCTTGTGCTCAGTTTTCATTCGTTCTTCATGATACATTTGTATCGTCAACATAATAATGGAAACTCTGGTTGCTCACACGTATAAGTGCGACTTATTGTTATGAAGACACGCCGATAACAACTGAAAAGTGAGTTAAGACCATACGAAGCTTTTCCTCTTTTTTTCTTTCTACAATACAGTATTTTTTTTTAAGAGTAATCATAGGTCGCTGTGCCAACGGACTACGTATATCAGCTTGGCACGGCCGTCGGCTTCAGGCGTATGGCGACCAGCTTTTAACGACGCCATACTCTGTTGCAGCAAGTGCGCTGCGGCTGGTCCAGCATCCTCGAACCCATGTAACAGAAGGAAATAAAAACGCTAATTACATACTATTTATAACATAAAACTATAAATACCAAAAATCTGCTCATATTTTATATTATGAGGTGATACAGCTTAACCACGTATCTGTCGCAACCTGCGCATCGAACGCGTCACTTGAAGAAGGTAGTGCTGACTAAGGATTATCTATATCCTCCCATGAATGTTAGCACAAAAAGTACTGAAGCGGCGTTTTGTCAGAAACTGGCGCTTGGAAAGTTTGACATTTTCACGTTTCATTTGACAGCGGAAGATAAAGCCAGGTAACTGATTTTTGAATCAATTCCAACCGGGCCACACTGTCTATCGAAATCTGATGGCACATTAAGGAAATGAAAACTTAAACACCCACGACAAATTTCAGAATAGCGTGCGGCCATAGTACAGAAGCCCACGGCAGCAACGCATTTGTCGTTACCCCGACGTATCCCGCCCTGCCGCCCGCAGAAGGATTGAAGACTACCTCAGCGAGGCCGTAGCGGAGCACATTAGACGCGGAAGACCGCCGGAGCGAGCGACAGGTAAACGTATGGCGGGCCCCCTCTGAGCGACGAGAACGTATTGTTATTGCTAGGTATGGCCGCGGCCGGCCTGCCGTTATTGTTTGTTTTGCGAAGGGTAGGGCCGTATCATTCACGGCGGGAGCCACTCGACCATGAATAATACACGCGTTACTTGAGAAACATCTCCCAGCCCGGGGTGAAGAGTTATCCCCGCAGACCGTGCTAGCAGAGCAGGCCCTCAGTAATAATATATATAGGGCTGAAAACAAAGAAGCCCTAAATTCTATTTCCCCGCAGAGCTGCACGAGAGGGAGAGGGACGGACGGTCAGAGGGTCCAATTTACGGCCGGCCGGTGCAATATTAACATGTGTCTGCGCGCCGTCTCGGCAACGCACTAACCTCCCCTGCCTCCAGAACTACCGCCACAGCAGGGCGCTGGGCCGACGGGCGTTCTGTTTTGACGCTGCTCTCTTCCTGTCGGTGTAAATATCAACAATGACCTGGTTACCGCCATGGGGGCGCTGAAAGGGACGAGGACGCGGGAAAAAATAAACGGCCCGGCGCCGGGGCAAAAACAGAGGGCCGGTCAGTAACTCAAGACGCCGGCCGGAGAGCTAAGGTTCCGTCCCTCCCAGCGAAAAGTTTCGATTACCGCGATGGTATTTTCATAGCCTCACCGGCAGAATGCATCATTTTTTTCCTCACTGTCTTGAACCACCGCATTGTTCTAAACTCTGATTCTTTTTAAATACGTCTGGGTTTGTTAAGAAGCGCTATGTGACGCACTGTGTCCAGGGGACCATCGTGGATCTTGCTGACTTCATTGTAATTATTATCTGAATAAAACTGTCACTTCTGTTGGTGTCACTACCTATATTTTTCAATTTCCTTCTGTACTATGCTGCAGCCGCTCTTCCTATGTACGGTCCAAACTATGTTACTTGGAAGTTACACATCACGCAAAATTTACTTTCGTCCTTAGGTTTTCCACGCCCATGCAGATACAAATACAGGGTTCTTCGTAGGTACCTCGAGGGTTTCAGCAAACAACTGCCCGTAAACTTCAACAGGAAATATACGAATATCGGTTGACAGACCATCTCTCCAAGTGCCGGTCGGAGTGGCCGAGCGGTTCTAGCCGCTACAGTCTGGAACCGGCGCGACCGCTGCGGTCGCAAGTTCTAATCCTACCTCTGGCATGGGTGTTTGTTATGTCCTTAGGTTAGTTAGGTTTAAGTAGTTCTAAGTTCTACGGGACTGATGACCACAGATATTAAGTCCCATAGGGCTCAGAGCCATTTGAACCATTTTTTTTTCTCTCCAAGTTCTTTAACTCCCATTGGCATGGTCAATATGAACACCGTTTGTGAGGCAGCAGTCGTGAATAGGTGCGTGGAAATTATTGACATGAAGACAGGTGAGAGAGCAATCCGCTTTGGCTAGCTGTTGATTGGTTTGTTTGTCTGCAGACACGAACTCCAATGCAATAATAGGGAGCTGTTGAATTTTCTACATATTCTGACACGCTTCTTCCGCTTTGCAACTATGCGATGGTGCCTATTACGATCCAGAAGTTCAGAGATACTTTCACCACTTACGAGCGTCACTTTTCTGTGTGTCTTATGTTCTCGCAGCCGTCTGCTGAAGTCCTGGAGGTGCTTACGAATGACAGTTTATATAATTCTTAAGCCACTGTAGGGGGATGGCAGTAGGTATTTTGTACCTATATTATCATCGATATTCGTTTCTGTTGCATTCACTCATTGAGGGAGAAAAAAAATAAGTGCCTATACGCCTCCGTATTATTCTCAAGATTTCTTTGCGCGATATGCACTTGTGGCATAATGGTCGTACCGTCTGCCTCCAACACAGTTTCTCTAAATTTCATCAATATTATATCGCGAGGAATACGTTGCCTTCATCCCAAGAATTATCGTTAAAGTTCCCTTAGCATATCTGTTGTTCTTCTTGTATAGGCTATAGCGGCTTGTTATATTCCTAGCACCGCCTCCCTGAATTTGTTCGAAGACTGTTGTTGTACATATGTCTTAGAGAGTCGAAACGCTGCAACAATAGAATCAGTCGCCCTCGCACCCTCATTGAAATTTTCCTTACTACTGAACTTTTTTTTTCAGAACCCTTTCAGTAAATTCAAGTCTTTATTTTGCGTATCCTTATAGTGAATTTACGTGGTCGTACCATTTCATATCGATTCTTAGCATCACACCTAAATATTTATACGATGTGACGTGCACAAACTGTTCAGCAGTAATCTTGTAATCAGAGACTATCAGGTTCTTTCTCTTTGTTTGCGTTACCTATTTTCCACCTATAAAGGGAAGGGCCATTAACGACACAAAGTGGAAATTTTCTCCAAGTGTTTCCTTACAATCGTCCTATAACGATACTTAAGTAAAAGCGATCCGTTGTCTGACAATACGTTGAAACAGATGTAAAGACTACGCGGCTAAGTCGAGATGCTATAATTTTTACATGTGATGATGGTTGCAAGGCTACAGCCGGAAATAAATTTTGATAAAGCTGCGTGCGGGTAAGACTTTTACAATCTAATCATTCGATAAAGACGAACAACCGTTGTTCGTATCGACAAGAGAAGAAACATTGGACTACCAAACTTAGGAAGAATTCTTACATGTTAGTTTAAACATTTTGTTGCTGTGCGCTTAACAACCAAGTATGCACTTATAAAAAAAGATGTAACAGTCAGCCAACCGGTTGTACACAACATTTTAAAAAAGGCATTTACCAGGTTTCTGCATACATAAATATTTACACACACACACGCATATATATATATATATATATATATATATATATATATATATGGAAGTTTTGGTCAACAACATCTCGTGTGCTCCACATTGCGCGAAAATAATTAAGTATTTAGTGCTATTTTATCAGATTTTTCATTAATAAAAATTCACTAAATTGCTTGCAGTCATATGATGCATCTAGTGAAAAGTAAGAAAACACAACTATTTTGCATCACAAATACCACGCGAGCTGCGGCAATGGCAATTCCAATTGGGTAGTATTTGGGAGGGAATATCTAGGTCGGACGTTCGTCCAGTGATTAAAAAATTCAAATGTGTGTGAAATCTTATGGGACTTAACTGCTAAGGGCATCAGTCCGTAAGCTTACACACTACTTAACCTAAATTATCCTAAGGACAAACACACACACCCATACCCGAGGGAGAACCTCCGCCGGGACCAGGCGCACAGTTCGTGACTGCAGCGCCCGAGACCGCTCGGCTAATCCAGCGCAGCGCAGTGATTAAAGGAGAGCTCCTCAAACTATTGGTCGAAATTGATGTGTGTGTGTGTGTGTGTGTGTGTGTGTGTGTGTGGGTGGGTGGGTGGGTGGGTGGGTGTGTGTGTGTGTGTGTCTCAGAGAGAGAGAGAGAGAGAGAGAGAGAGAGAGAGAGAGAGAGAGAGAGATCAAGTAAATGAAGAAGTATGAATACGACTGAAAGAAACATCACACTTCGTAATTTGGTGTTTTGCCCGTCATGTAAGGACTCTTCTGCAACAGCGTGCATCAGGGCTTGTTTAAACGTTGCGTGTAGTACGCAAAGGTTCAAGTCTGGTTTCTCGTTTGATTGCCCCTTTGTAATATTTTGAGTTTCGAACTGCTGCGGACTCGGTATCTTCGGGTTTTCCAGAGATATTTATGGCAGTGTCGTTGACCTCTGATTAATTCGCCTCGTTCATTCTTTTGAGACGGCATTTGAATATTCCTGTTTTGGTTGAAAGAGAACTAAGAAAGAACTAGACGGTCGGAGGAGAGACTTTTTATCGGCCTGATTTATGTGTGGGCGCCTTTGTTCCCGTCTCGGAGAGCCGCCGACCGCGAGCACGCGAGACAAGTCGGAGCGGTCGCCGGAAGAAGCGTCTGTTCGGGCAGGCCGCAGCTCACGTTTTGCGCCGGTGAGCCAGGGAATGCATTCGGCAGAGAAAGTGTGGGAAGGAGGCAACGGCGGCTGCCGGAGTAGAGGGACAAGAAGTGAGTGCCGCGGCGACTGCAATCAGACAAGAGGAGTTAAAGTAGCGTGACATCGCGGCCCCCGCCGCTATTACAGGGGATGCCAGGCCGGGCCACCGCCGCTCCGGCCAACCGCGAGGGGTGGGGGTGGGGATCGAGGTGAGGGCGAAGGGGAGGGATGGAGGAGAGACTGGCGAGGACGAGGGCACGGAGAAGTAGAGGGTGGTAGCCATCGAGGAGGTCCCGAGGAAAAACGAAGGAAGAAGCAGCAAGGGGATGTCGAGCAGAGCGCCGCGGCAACTTGCCTCCCATCGCGACCGCACGGCCGTACGTCCAGAGGAGAGGTCGGCTCCTTCCGGCCGCCATGATTGATTGCTCCAGCATCAGAAGCGGGCAGCTAGGAGACCGCAAATCGTGCCCTGTAGCACGGCGCAGCTCCCCCGCAACAAAACACTCGGCTGTCAGGCCATTCGAAGGAGACGTCCCGTTCGTAGTCTCATGTGCGAGATATTGCCATTCTCTGTTATTATTCTGTCCCCTTGCGTTGATTCATAGTCACGGGATTTCGGTTTTGCTTATTATTTGGTAATCGCTTCGTGCCCGTATGACCTTCCTTGTAGCAGAACGTAAGAGCGGAACTTCGTGTGAACATGAATGTAAATCGTGTAAGCTTACTTCGGTGTGCTGACCGCCTCTCTCTCTCTCTCTCTCTCTCTCTCTCTCTCTCTCTCTCTCTCTCTCTCTATATATATATATATATATATATATATATATAACCTAGGGGAACGGTTGGGAAAACATGTTGGACGTCGAATTTCAGAACTCTCCATCTCAATTACAAAAATATATTGGTAGCAGTTTACAATCTCCTATGTACAACATCTACAATTTAAAATAATAAAAGAGCCAAACAAGATGGAGAAATAGAAACATGGATAGAAATAGCATGAAAACCCATAAGAGATGTATGTAGTATACCAGTTATTGTAAAAAGTAGTCCGTTTCCAAGTGTGCAGGTATCTGTATTACAAGTAGTTAAAACAGCCACAAGCGAAGAAACTAACAGGGTCAAAAGGCCACTTATGCACAATACACAAGTCACACGTCTGATACGATTATTATATGGCACTAATAATACAAAAGGTGAACTGCTCGTATAGCATAAGGTGCAGCGTCCCAGCTTACGAGACAGGGATGTGAGGCGGACGCGATTCGAATTCGTTAGTCGGATTGACGACTGTTGGTCTGGTAAATTGACGTGCCCCGCTTACCCACGCTTGTTGAAGCGAGTGCTTTCGCTGGTCCAGTCCAACGATTTGGAAACAGTTCGCGACGACATACTGTGGTATTTCGTGCACTATGGGCTGGACAGCCGCCATGTTGGAACCACAGGTTCCTCCTAGTCTGCAGAAGAACCTCTGCTAGCATCCGTGGAGGATGCCGTGTTAGGAGGCTGCGATACTTGCGTGCTTCCGGTGATCCGTCTATGAGAAACTGGCCTGTGAGCTGACGATGGTTCACTATCCCACACCACACCTTACATCCTTGGACGCTGGCGTTCCATCTGACAAAGCCGACGGGAACTGTCAACAGACCAGCAGTGCACGTTTCGGCCGTTCAGGAAACTCAATAAAAGAGGAATACATATATTTTAATCAGAATGGTACCACGGTATTTTTATTAATGAAAAATGTGATAATACAGCAATAAATACTTGAATACTTTTATACTTATATGCAGTGCGGAGCAGGTGACATGTAGCTGCTCACTAAATCTATGTAACGAAAAAATATTAGTCATCTGAATATGGGCATGGTATCCCAAAACCGCTTATGGCACTAAAATAAGACATTTAAAAAGTATTTGTGTCGGGTTGCGTCATTCACCAGCTATCAATAACTGCTGCGGAATTCACAAGATCCACAAGGGAAAAAAATAAAGCTAACAGTGAATGTAACTGGCTAGGGATACATGGATTTACTGACTTTGCTTTGTGTTTCAAAAAAGTAACGAAATTTCTTTTCTTTTATTCGGTGTGTTTTATTTATGGTCTTCGGTAGGAAAAACGTATTTGTCATGTATATTTCGTGATTTTGTTGCCTGTTCCTTACATTTTGATTTCATTTTGTTTACGAAGAAAAATGCGGTCGAGTGTTTCTGAATACACCAGAATGCCTAGAAGACTTATGACTACAGAGTTTCAAGAATACAACGATATTCGCGAGGTGAGACATGTTACAGCTCGACAAAATCAGACTTTAGCTCGCTTATAGAAAACTCCTTCCGAAAGTGAGACGCGACGTAACTGTGATAGAGAGCGTTATGCGTTCTCTCCTTGTTCATGTATATTATAAAAAATTCGTCCAGCCACAGATATTTAATGTTAACCGTGTGAACCCGTATCACTTTTCTAGTGTAGAAGTTTGGACTCAACTTGATATATTATAGGCCGTCTGCTGTTTCTGGTCGACGTAAACGTTTTAGGAGAAAAGCTGAGTACCCTTTAAATAGTTTGCAGAAGATGCATTCATGGCCGGCCGGTGTCGCCGTGCGTTTCTAGGCGCTTCAGTCTGGAACCGCGTTCCCGCTGCGGTCGCAGGTTCGAATCCTGCCTCGGGCATGGATGTGTGTAATGTCCTTAAGTTAGTTAGTTAAAAGTAGTTCTAAGTTCTAGGGGACTGATGACCACAGATGTTAAGTTCCACAATGCTCAGAGCCATTTGAACTTTGAATCAAGAAAAGTGTGAAGTAGTCCACATGAGCGCTAGAAAAGAGTGCGGTAAATTTCAATTAGGCGAAACATCACATATATGTAAAAACTGTAAACTCAACTAAATGCTTTAGAATTACAAAACGAATAACTTAAATTGGAACTATCACGTAGATAATGTTACGGGGAAAGTAAAGCAAAGGATGCCATTTATTGGCAGAACACTACAAAAATGTAAAAGATTTACTAAAAAGATGGCTTACACTACGCTTGCCCGTTCCCTTCTGAAACACTGTTGTGTGGTGTGGGGACCATATCAAATAGGATTGACGGAGGACACCGAAAAGTTTGGGGTGGCAGTCATTAAAACAAAGGCGTTCTTTTCTGCGATAGGGCGACCTCTTGAAATGTCAGTGACTATCTTTATCCTCAGAGTAAGAAAATATTTTTCTGGCGCCCATCTGTATAGGGGGAAATGATTACCACCATGAAGCTAGAGCCGGCAAGGGTGGCCGAGCGGTTCTAGGCGCTACAGTCTGGAACCGCGCGACTGCTACTGTCGCAGGTCCAAATAATGCCTCGGGCATGGATGTGTGTGATGTCCTTAGGTTAGTTAGGTTTAAGTAGTTGTAAGTCTAGGGGAGTGATGACCTCAGAAGTTGAGTCCCATAGTGCTCTGAGCCATTTGAACCATGAAATAAGAACAATCAATGCTCGTAAAGGTTTGTGTATTCGTTTTTCCCGCGCGCTGATAAAGAGTGGAACGCTAGAGGAGCAGCTTAAAGGGGTTCGATGAATTCTCTGCCAGGCTATTAATTGTGAAGTGTGACGTAGTAATATAGATGTAGGTGCAGATGTGCCTTGGTGATAGTACACACTATTTCGTGCTAATAAAGAGCCATTTGTCTTCGACAAGAACGATGTTTTCTGTATTCGGACTGGTTACGTGGCCTCGGGCTGCTCCTTTCGTCACTGGGAGAGAGACACGGCGGTGGAATGCGCAGAAACGGGACTAGCACGGCGCGCCCGCGGCCTTTATTCCAGAGGACACCGGAGACGCTGAAGGCGCGGCAGAGACTGCCTCAGAGGCGGTGCGCCATATTCCGGCCCCGCCGGCGTCACACTATTTAAGCCCGGTCCCGCTATCTTGTTACAGCTGTTTAGCGCGGGCCGCGTTTCCTTACTTATCTCGGCCCGGCGCTCGCCTTATCTTGTGACTGCTGCCGCCCTGCTCTCCATCTGTGCGCCTCTCCAGAGTGCTTCCCCCTGAAGAGCAAATTACCTGGAAGTCGCCGGCTGGCTTGCTGGGTGGCTGCTACGCACCACCACAGACGCCACCGACGCCCACGCAATGCTTTCCCAGAGCACAGTGTCTGCAAAACTCGGCGCAGTCGGGTCGGACTACCGAGGGAGTTCGCGTCTACTACCACCTTTACCAGTACACCTGTTCGGCTTGTGTTACGCAGCGTCAGCTGATGGCGAAAATGTCTCGTGGAACAAGAGGGAACTGACACGTTTTTCCAGTCTCGACTACGTAACTATTTACATTACATGTACAAGCAGTTGCGAATAAGGACAACCACCAGCTGTAGAATGGAATGATGACAATCTAAATTTGTGACTGACCGTGAGTCGAACCCGCATTTTCCGTTTATCGCGAGCGGTCGCCTGACAACTTTTTTTTCTTTTTTTTCGTGTTGTTCGTTGCGATGGTCTGGGTGGACGTCACAAGACATACGGTCAAGTTGATCGTTGATTCCTTTACTCAGTTTTTTAATTACAGAGGGCAAACAGCCCTCTGACTGAACACGCTGAGCGACCGTGCCGGCGTGCGGTTCTAGACGCTTCAGTCTGGAACCGCGTGACCGCTACGGTCGCAGGTTCGAATCCTCCCTCGTGCATGGATGTGTGTGATGTCCTTAGGTTAGTTAGGTTTAAGTAGGTCTACGTTCTAGGGGACTGATGACCACAGATGTTAAGTCCCCTAGTGCTCAGAGCCATCTACCGTGCTGGCGTACCACTTGGTTGCCCGTCCATGACTCGCAGCCACACCCAAACTCCCATATATCGTGAACCAAGCGTCCACGACCTGAACACTTACATCCATTATGTATATTCCCGCACAGGTCAGACGTGCACGAATCTCGCTTGTCCGGTATCGACAGATAAATACTATGTTGCAGTGTAAGTATTATTCTAACTACGACGCGAAGTTCCTTTGGACATGCATGCATGTTGAAAGGAGCTTTGCATCGTAATCAGAATAACACAGACACTGCAATATCGTACGTAACCTGTAACTATTTTGTGTTTACTTGCAGCTACTGCAGAATTCTAAAAATAAGGTAGTTTTTTAACCAGCACTTGTATTAAATGTCAATGAATACCTCATTAGTACGGCTGTTGCGTCCGCAGTTGATTTACAATTTTTCCAGGTATTTAAAATTTCGGTTTGCGACAGTTAAAAATTTCGTCAGATGTCTGGAATCAAACATATTTACGACTGTTAATTCTTTGCATGTTTAAAAAGAGTTCGTTTGAAATGATACTTAGGTTTGATTTTTACGTAGAACATACTTGTATATTTTCCGCTTAGTCTAGAAGTGCCATTTGCATCTCGTGGTCGTGCGGTAGCGTTCTCGCTTCCCACGCCCGGGTTCCCGGGTTCAGGGTTTATCTCTGCCTCGTGATGGCTGAGTGTTGTGTGCTACCCTTAGGTTAGTTAGGTTTAAGTAGTTCTAAGTTCTAGGGGACTCATGACCATAGATGTTAAGTCCCATAGAGCTCAGAGCTATTTGAACCATTTTTTTTTTTTTTTTTTTGACATCATAGCACACAGAGAATAGACACACATCAGTAGGTAGAGCGTCTCTCCAAGTGTTTAACTCTCGTTGTAGGTGATCAAAGTCGACACCATTTTTGATGCGGCCAGTAACGAAATGTATGTGCAATTCACTGCAGTTGCTGCTGCTACCGTTCCGAAAGACAACGACAGCAGCCCACGCTGGAAATCTGTTCATAGTGTTGCCTAGCTCCAGACGCGAAGGAATTCAGTACTGCCATTTTCATGCAGATTTTCCAGGTATTCCTGCGTTTGGCAGTGATGCACTTGACATAATAAATACGTCTGATTTGGAGCAAGCCAAAGTGAAACTAGACCAAATAGAGTGCAGAGCTTAAGGACGAATGTAGCTTTTCTTCGATGGGTCACTGAAAAGTAACGAAGCTCGAAGAAACATATAGAAACAATTGCAACAGTTTAGTACAGATAATAATAGAAGGAAATATATAGTGAGACGAACAGAAATGGCTCGTTTATTCGAAGACAGTAATTACAGTGAAGTGACCGCGTTTCATGATGGTTCCTAGGACATTAGAAACGGCGGGACATAGTTCTTAAAAAAAAAAAAAAAAAACGTGTGACCATCACCGACAGTGATGCATACACCACAACGTCCTCCCATGCGGGTCGCGACGTTGGTAGATAGCCGCCCATGGTGGCCGAGCGGTTCTAGGCGCTTCAGTCCGGAACCGCGCGACTGCTACGGTCGCAGGTTCGAATCCTGCCTCGGGCATGGATGTGTGTGATGCCCTTAGGTTAGTTAGGCTTAAGTAGCTCTAAGATCTAGTACACTGATGACCTCAGAAGTTAAGTTCCATAGTGCTCAGAGCTATTTGAACCATTTTTTTTGTGGTAGAGCGTTTTATTCCTCCGCCAGCGCGGTTGCCAACTGTTGGATGGTCGTCTGTGCTCGTGTTTCAGCACGTCTTCCCAACACATTCCATACGTGCTCTGTCAGATTTAAGTCGGGGGACAGGACAGGCCAGGACAGGAAACTCGATTCGCCGAATATGTTTTCGTTCCAAGAGTTGCTCCACCTGCGCAGATAGATTCGTTGTGCATTGTCATGGTTCAAAATGAAGCCAGAGCCGAATTCACTCATGAAAGGACGAACACGAGGAAGGGTTACAGTAACGTTGACCTGTGAGCGCACGGTGTTCAAAGATTTGGAGGTCAGTACGTCGTTGCAACGGTATGTCTCTCGACAGTCTTATCACTTGGACAACCCAAGCCGTCACGTTCGACAATGTTGGACGAAAGGTGGAAACAGATAATGCACCCAGTCAAAGGCAAGTAATAAATGAGCAGTCCGACGGGGTGTGAAATCGATAATATTTGTTAGTGTTCATCTTGGCAAAATTCAATAGCCATGCGTATGAATCTACACAAGTTTGCCAAGTTCCCTTTAGACAAGATAACGCAAGTGGTTGAAGCTATCAAAATTAAGTTTTAGAAAAAGGATAATAACCATGAGGACTAGTACCTTGCAATATCGTAGTGTCTTCAGATATCTTTGTAAAGGAAAAGTGTGTTTTCAGTGGCATTCTTCAGTTCTTGGAGAGGAGAATACGGCCATTTTCCAAAATAAAAAAAAAATTAAAGAGGAACATGTGCCATGTTTCAAGATCATGACTGCGGCAACAGATTAGCGCCTCCTGCAGCTGCAGGTAAACACAGGTTTGCGATGCAAAAACTGTGCTGAGTCACCAGCCTTGGCCTTCTTATTTAGCACACTTCGTATATTTCAGTGAAAATGTTCACGGCAAATAGTAACAGCTTTTGCATCATTGTACTGTTGGATCCTACCACCGTAAGGATACCGCTTAAAAAAGATTGCATCGTTTCATATTATGAAGTAGTTGTTACGTCTCGGAGGATGAAAGTATTACAGACTTTAAAATTCTGGCAAACTTCTCACCCTTTTACTATTAGTTAATGTAAAATTTATTTCATTAGCTTCAACCATTCTTCAAGTGTTAGGGTTTTACACTTGCATAGGTCACGCAGTATGTAGCAGATGTATCTGAGGAATGCACAACTTTGCTACAAGATATATATATTGTGTGTAAGTTTTTGTGTGGTTTCAGAGGAAAGGATCTAAAAACATCACTCAATAAAGTATAATCCTACTTTTAAAAGTGGTCTCGGCCAAATGATAAGCATTTTTGGAAAGTTATTTTCAACAGCCGTTAAGTAACGTATAAAATGTATATTTCAACTAAAAGCTGCTTTTATTTTACACCGGAACGTCTACCGGTTTCGGTCGTGCACCGTCTTCTCGGATGAAGGGTTAAAATGGTTTAAGCCACCATATTACGTCAGTCATTACTTAAAATGTGTAGTGAATGCCATGAATGCAAATATATGGCACAGGACTTTAAAAGCAAATATACGAGTATTAAATGCATGCAGAGCAGTACCTTTCTCTATACAGAAATGAAAATAAATAAGTTCAAAAATGGTTCAAGCGGCTCTGAGCACTATGGGACTCAACATCTTAGGTCATAAGTCCCCTAGAACTTAGAACTACTTAAAACTAACTAACCTAAGGACATCACACAGACCCATGCCCGAGGCAGGATTCGAACCTGCGACCGTAGCAGTCCCGCGGTTCCGGACTGCAGCGCCAGAACCGCACTGCCACCGCGGCCGGCGATAAATAAGTACAGAGCAGAATTCAAACGTTTGCTTTTAAAGTCCCATTTACATTCATGGCGTGCGCTACACGTTTTAAGTAATGACTAATACTACATGCTGGCTTAAACCATTTTCACCATTCATCCGTGAAGATGGTCGAAGACCGAAACCGGTAGATGTTTGGGTGTAGAATAACAGCTGATAGTTCAAATATGAATTTTAATACAAAATGATAATTAATAATTTTCTCTTCCCTCATCACATTTACTCTAGGGTACCTTGCTTCCAGTTCACTCCAGCGAGCTATACGATTCCTCATTCCACCCTTCAGCAACTTCTCTCGCTTATTGTCTTTTCCAGACGGCACACTTCCCTTTTTAAATCGCTCGAATATATATTTCCCTTTGCAATTTTTAGAGCTCATTAATTTATTTTCATTTCTGCTTTCGTTGCACTGACGTTGGTCTTGGCACTGTAATGATAGGAACGAGCAAGTCTAAACACGAGTAATTAATGGAAGACGAGTGGCGTCTATCCATGGTCCGACAAGGGCATTACTTGGGCGTCAAAAAAGTCGACATTTTTGTTAGTGGTTTTTATAAATCCGTGACGATGTCTGTAATGAATATTGTAGTCAACTGCAGGCTGCAAATTAACTTCCCGGCAGGAAAAAACTGTGTCAAAGATCACACACAATAAATCTGTCACAAAGTTTCCACTTCCTACAAATTCCCTGGTCTGACCTTGATAACAACTCTTTTAATGTTGTACTAGGTCTCATCTCTAATTGTAGGTTCAAGCAGAATGTTCTTACTCTCTTATAACAGCTGAAAAAGTTGTCAAGGCAGTGGAATGGCGTTGTGGAGATTATGGGTTCAGATTCCTGCTAGGTTATCGAGATTCGGTTTCTCCGTGATTTTCGAATTTTACTTAATTTCGAAGCACCAACCCTTTGTTTGAAATTCGCAAGGCCAATTTCCTTCATCATCATCGTCCTGTCAGATCTTGTAGTCTCTGATAAACTCGGCACTGATGAGGTCTTAAACAATAAAGTTTCTCGATTTTTATGAAAGCCACCTCAGATTATGTGTATATGTCCGCTCTTGAGACTGGAAAAGAAAACTGAAGCTATTTGTGCTTTATATAACCGGCTGCAATCTCCGAAAGACAGTCACTTATGGACCAAACTTTTTAAAATTGTTCAGTTTTCGTGACACTATCGGAGAAATTACGAAGACTCTAACACAAGAATCCGGAATGGCGACAGATAGTGTGACGCGCAGCAGTCATTTATTCATTTAACCTAGCATAGATCCTATAATTTCAGTGATGTTCACTGCCATCTAGTCGAGGAAATAAGGAGATTAAACTCATGTAGCACTAGACGTATCGAGTGTGGTTTTGAAACAGAATTCTGCTAAAATGGCCCTGAGCACTATGGGACTTAACTGCTGTGGTTATCAGTCCCCTAGAACTTGGAACTACTTGAACCTAACTAACCTAAGGACATCACACACATCCATGCCCGACGCAGGATTCGAACCTGCGACCGTAGCGGTCTCGCGGTTCCAGACTGTAGCGCCTAGAACCGCTCGGCCATTATAGCCGGCAATTCTGCTAAACAATAGTTCGCAGATTATTAAGAGTTGATAACACTGAGTGCTTGAAACAGGATGCTCGACATGAAATAAGATGCTGCAGACGGAGTCTGAAACTTACATAATTCCTCGTCTGATAACATCCAACGCCGCGTGTGTTATTGGACTGTCTCTGGCTCTCCCCTGCTCTGTTGCATAATGGCACAAGTAATTACCATAACCAAACGCATTATCGTAACAGCGTATGGTGAAGCACCATTATTCAGAGTAATAGCACAACATGAAGCGACTTATTTGGTGACGGTCGCTGCTGTACGCTGCAGCTTAGCTCTGCTGCAGAGATGACGCCGATAGCCGCCGACGCCCAGTAGCTATGAAAAACAGAGGCTCCAAAGCGAGCACACAGTATTCGTTATCCCTCACACAGTGTAGTTTACTGTAAATGTAAAAAGATTTCTCGCTGCTCTACCTGATTCAGATAATTAATTTTATGCTTTGTTTCTTTGCAGGTAAGTCTCATGGGAATGGCGGCTACACGGCTTTCTCACTGTCCACTCCTAAGTAACGTGTCTTCGAGATTTCGCAAAGGTTTGTGTTTCTCCGGATAGTGTGAAACAAGTTTGGAAAGAATAATCATAATGCACGGAGTTGGTTCGTTCTGACCAAGCATCACTGAAGAATAATGAGAGAAAAAACATTTCCTTGAGGTAAAAATCTGTTTATTACTCTACAAGTCTCGTTAATGTGGCTCTTGTGACGAATTTCATACAGTCTTTCCGTGGCAGTTATCTCTGTTGCTCATTTTTGAGCTGCTAGCTTGCAACAATGATGTATCGCAAGTAAACAGTGTTCCAGCATTGAAAAAATTGTGGAAGGTAGCAGCCATCCACCTACTACGAGGGTCAGTCAAAAAGTAATGCCTCCTATTTTTTTTTTCTACGTTTAATTGTCAGGAAATTTAAATGCAATTACATAGGTTGAAAACCACAACATTGAGGATCATTTTGTCATTTTTCAATGTAATCTCCGCCCATCTCTACAGTTTTGGTCCATCTTTGAACAAGGGCATGTATCCCAGCACGGTAAAAATCACAGCTCTGCTTCCTAAGCCATTGACGCACGGATGTTTTGACGGCCTCCTCATCTTCAAAATGAGTCCCACGATGAGCTTCTTTTAGTGGCCCGAACAGATGGAAGTCTGATGGTGCCAGGTCAGGGCTGTATGGGGGATGAGGCAAAACTTCCCATCCAATTTTGACAATCTCGTCAGAGGTGTGACGACTGGTGTGTGGTCTTGCATTGTCATGCAAAAGAAGAACATCTGCCATTGATTTTGTTGGGCGAACTCGCTGAAGACGTGCTTTAAGTTTTTTGAGGGTTGTGACGTATTGAACAGAATTTATTGTGCATCCCTGCTCCAAAAAATCAACCAGAATCACACCCTCTGTATCCCAGAAAACTGTTGCCATAACTTTCCCTGCCGATCGCACAGTTTTGAATTTTTTCTTCCTCGGCGAGCTTGTGTGACGCCACTCCATTGACTGCCTCTTTGATTCGGGTTCAAAAAAATGCACCCATGTTTCGTCCCCGGTCACAATTTTTTTCAGAAACTCATCTCCCTCCAAACGGAAGCGCTGCAAGTGTTGGGAGGCTATTGTTTTCCTTGTGTCTTTATTCTGATCGGTTAACATTCTTGGAACCCACCGTGCACAAACTTTTGAGTACCCCAATTGTTTAATAATCGTGATCACACTGCCTTTACTAAGAGAAATAATGCGACACACTTCATCTGCAGTCACCCGACGGTCACCACCAATGATGTCATCAACTTGCTGAATGTTGTGTGGAGTCACTGCACTCACCGGCCTGCCGCTCCGCTTTTCGTCAGTCAACGGTGTTTGCCCTTCAGCTTCCTTACAACGACGAACCCATCGTCTAACAGTGCTGACATCCACTGTCACAACACCATACACCTTCTTCAGTCTTTCATGAATGCGTATGGGCGTTTCACCTTCTGCATTCAAGAATTCAATCACACAACGCTGTCTCAAACGAACATCGATGTCGGCCATCTTACAAACTTCTGCTGTGCTGCCACCTGTTGACACAGAAAGTTACTACTGCAGTGGATTGCAGAAGAAGGTTTGAGGAATGGCGCCAAATTCAAATTTTTCACTTAACTTAATTTTTTTAAGTAGAAAAAAATGGGAGGCATTACTTTTTGACCGACCCTCGTATTAATAAAATTAAACAGATGTGACTTCCTTAAATTTGAAAGTGAGTAGAGAAAGATATGAGCAATACGTTTAACAATCAGCCGCTATTGCTGTCGCTTGTAAGGTCTGCAACGTATTGGAAAGTGTAAGCCATAGTGGGTACATAGTACTCACTCAAGAACATCACAGCGATCGAGGTGGCGCAGTGGTTATCACACTGGACTCGCACTCGGGAGGACGACGATTTAAACTCGCGTCCGCCCGTCCGGCCGTGATTTACATTTTCCGTGATTTCTCTCAATCGCTTCAGGGAAATGCTGGGATGGTTCATTTGAAAGGGCACAGCAAACTTTCTTCTCCATCCTTCCCCAATCCGATCGGACATATGACCTCGCTATTTGGTCCCCTCCCCCAAATCAATCAGCAATGAGATTCACAAAAAAAAAAATTGATGGGAAGTTTCCACCGTAATGGTTTGCGATAAATATAAAAAGAACCTAGTTGCATTCCGGGGTATCAAGCTTCGGTGAACGGCGTACCAACAGCGTTAAGATACGCTGCTCTCAGTAACAGCGACCGTTCCAAAGTGTTATTCATTTTGAATAAGTTTGCGGATTGTCGGAGGTAAATAAGTAGAGGAGACTAGTGAAAATGCTAGTACAATTGAATCGTGTAAATAATTTGTATTCATTAGTTTGAATAAAATGCTATTGGCGAGATTTCGTATGTACAAAGGGAGTCGTATTATGTGGAGGTCTCCAAGGATCTATTTCAGAACAAGATTTCCGAAATAAAAGTGCAAACGTCAGTATGCTTCACCACTGTAAACACGTAGGTGTCGTGAAACAAGGCATAAACTGCATTGACGGCAGTCTTTTCTTCCGAAATTATCACAACATCCGTCACATATTTGCAAAAATTGTCACAGCGCATTTTAAATAGCCTCGGATCACTATAGATTTCTTTTCAAGACCTCCGAAATGCCGTTAAGGAAATGTTGAGCGAGTTCCTCTTCGCGGAGAAATCGTGGAAAACTACTTTATAATGTGATTCGTCGTAGCGTCTCAGTTAGTTCAACTACTTCGAGTGAACTTCCACTAGATTTAGTAACACTGTAGATTTATTGAGCGAATGTATACAACATGAACTTAATGTGGGTATCTCAACAGAGCTCAACAGAATTGCAGATTTTTTTCCAGAACATTTTTTCTAGACTTTATTGATGATGTACAACACTGTTTTCTCCGAGTTCCTCTTCAGCATTTGTGCAGTATTGAAAGTTTCTTGATGGATTTTTTGTGACTTAAATTCATCTGTTGGTGAACTCCAAGTGTCGCACATCACGAAAGTAGCAGCTCAAACAAAATAACAGCACAACACAAATACATATACGTACTAATACACAATATCATTTGCACAAAGTGGACCTGTACGCTATCATAGCATCAATAAAATAGCACAAATACTCACCTATACAAGACGATAAGGGTGCAGAAAACACATTCGGGCTTAAATGGAAAAATTCCCTAATCTAATTATGCAAAACTCTGTACCCTCACAGTGTACGTTTCAGTTGAAGAAACTGTATTTCCATCTATACTTGGTAGAAATGAAAGTTATGAACGCAGTATAGAGTGAAATCTTAACTGATCTACGTACAGTCAATTATCCAAAACGTTGCTTAGAAACTGTTATACGCTTATGAATTAGGAGGGATGTCATGGGCATACAGCTCTTACACTGTAATTAAAAAGATGAGGTAGTTCGAGATCATCATGCTTCTAATCTGAGCTGTTAGAATAAACGCATTAATAGATTAAAAGATTGAAGTATGCGACAGCAAAACCTGTAGCATCCTGACCATATTCTATGTTTTTTTTTTTCTCTCTGGTTTCATCAGGTTATGCTGGTTGTTAGGTGCCTTTCTTCGTAGTACTGGCAGCTATTTTCGAAGCTGCATAGCCAGTTCTAATGCGAACGTAGCTACCTCATGTGCAGCATTGTGTAGTTACGTTTCGTAGATAACACTGTGTTTGATGCGATATTACGATCCAGTCAATAGTTCTGCTAGAAAAAAAAAAGTTCAAATGGCTCTGAGCACTATGGGACTTAACGCCTGAGGTCATCAGTCCCCTAGAACTTAGAACTACTCAAACCTAAATAACCTAAGAACATCACACACATCCACGGCAGGATTCGAACCTGCGACCGTAGCAGTCGTGCGGTTCCGGACTGAAGCGTCTAGAACCGAATTCTGCAAAATTTTGACCATAAATAGTGTTAAAAGAGTATATTGGTGTTCAAGACGACTGTCGATTCCACGTGCGGTTTACTATCCTGGTCAAACAGATCTACCCTTATTTCAAGCTAATTTCTATTCGTCACTCTCCACGAGTAGGGCTAGATGTCCTCTAACTGAATGCAAAATATGTGTAATGCTTATTCTCCCTACTCATTTTAATGGATTTATTCCTTATGACTTTATATACAGGCTGACAATTATTGAACTACATTAAATAAAATCGTCACAACTTCTGAACGGTTTTAGGACGTTCGTCAATAAGCAAAACTGGCGCATTTAGGGGACTGAGAATTTGCATTTCGCGATCGAAAAATCTCTTCACCCTCAACGGGTGACTCTGTGATGTCCAGTCACGGAATAATCTGCGCGACATTCCTTGATGGCGCGGTGACTACCGAAGGGTACATGAAGGTTTTTTGGAGATCATTTCATCCCCATTATCCAAAGGGACCCTGGTTTCGACAAGATGTGGTTCATGCAAGACGGAGCTCGGCCCCTTCGATGCAGGAGAGTGTTCGATGTCCTGGAGGAGCACTTTGGGGACCACATTCTGGCTCTGGAGTACCCAGAGGCCACTGGCATGGGCCTCGATTGACCGCCATATTCTCCGGGTCTGAAGACTCATTTTTGTGGAGCTATATTAAAGACAAGGTGTAATGCAGTTGGCGCAAAACCATTGCTGGCCTGAAAGCAGCCATCCAGCAGGTCATCGACAGCATCGGTGTTCCGACACTTAAGCGGGTCATGCAGAATTTCCTATTCGACTGCGCCAATTCATCGCCAATGATGGCAGGCATATCGAACATGTCGCAACCTAAATCCGAATATCTGCAATGACGTTTACATGTTGAATAAAGTGTGTGCACGCCGTAGTTTGTACCTGATTTACGTTTTTTTTTATTCATGTAGTTCAATAAATGTCGCACTGCACATTCCAAATAACGGACAAATAAATGAGTTCTAAGGTCTTTGTTAAGAACACTTTTTCCGGCATTCACGATAGACTCCTAGCGTTGTCGATGTGTAGAATAATAATTCACGAGCAATATCGTTGTTGATTCACTCTGCTACGACATTATCGTAAATAATTCCCGGTACGGTCCCGTCGGTGTCGACTCTATATTCAGTAGAATATAGACAATGCCGAGGCGAAAATAAACAGTAATTAAGACGACAACGAACAGTTATCTTTTCCAGAACGACGGAGAGCGACACTTTGATTAAGAACACAGGAATATTAAAACTGCACACAGTTTTTTGTCTTTTGATCTGGCTCCTTTGCTCCTCTTCGCCGCGTTACTGTGAAGCATTTCTGGTAGCGGGAATAATAAGGCTGAGAGATCAGGTATTCCTCGCGAGCGCAAGGCAAAAATGAGGAGTGAGAATGAGTTAGCTTTCAAAGAGCACCGTCTCCCTTTGATCCCTAACGGGGCCTCCGGCAGCGGTGGACGGTGCGGTTTCAGTTGCTCGTTACCGTCGCGTCGGTTTCTAGCGCCCCTAACTGCCGGCGTTCTCGCAGCCCCCACCGGTGTGGTCTCGTCACCCGCCGCTCTGCCCGTCCGCTGTTAACACTCTTGAGTCAATCATTAAATCACTGAAGACTAAGGGCTCACATGGACGTGATGGAGTATCTAGGTGAATACTACAGTACTGTGCTGTTGTACATGTTAGGCCTGTACTTGGCCACGTTTGCAGCTTTTCCATCAGGAAGAGACAGTTTCCTGAACGATTAAGGTATTCAGTAGTAAACCTGCTGTATAAACAGAGAGAAAGGGATAATGTAGACCATTTTAGAGCTATTTCTATGCCAACAGTGATTGCTAAAGTTATTGAAAAGTCTGTTTATGTGACAATAATTGATCATTTCACATAATTTGCTGTCAAATGTACAGTTTGTTTTTAGAAGTGATTTAACAACTGAAAACGCTGTATTCTCTTTTCTCTGTGAGGTACTGGATGGATTAAATACAAGGTTTCTAGAGCGAGGAATCTTTTTTTTAATTTAACTACTGTATTTGATTGTGTTGATCACAAAATATTGTTCCAAAAGTTGGACCATTCTGGAATACAGGGAGTAGGTCATCACTGGCTCACCTCTTACTTTAAGAATAGACAGCAGAAGACCATTCTCCACAGTCCTGAGAATGTCTATGATTTAAAGTCCGAGTGGGGCTCTGTTAAATGGGGGTGCCCCAGGGATGAGTGCTGGGGTATCTCTTCCAATTCTCATAGGGTATTTTTGGGTCAGAAATGGTCGGTTTGAGCAATAAGTCCTGTAAGTTCGGAACCTCTTATCGGGCTCCTGTTCATTAGTTGCTGTATTCTGACATTGGGCAGTCATATATATATATATATATATATATATATATATATATATATATATATATATATATATATATATATTGACTGCCCAATGTCAGAATACCGCAACTAATGAACAGGAGCCGATAAGAGTAAACAGTGGAAAGTGAACAAATATATATATATATTGTTAACAGTATCAGCATATTACCGAGGATTAGCAACTTTCATTCAGTTAATCCTAGGCAAAAATCCTATCTGCATTTGGATCGCACCTCCTTGACTCTTACGCAGAAAGGTGTGCAGTATTCTGCTGCATCCATTTTCAGCAAGCTACCACAAGAATTCAAATATCTCAGCAGTAATCCACGTGCTCTCAAATCGAAACTGAAGTGTTCCCTCATAGGTAACTCCTTCCAGCGTGTCGACGAGTTCCTTGAAAAACTGAGCTGATGCTGTGTCCCATTGATGATTGTCGTCTTTTTAGGATTCATAATCATTTTCCTTTATCTATCATTACTTTTTTGTACAATTTCATGTACTGAAACGTTCCATGACCAACAAGATTTTTTTTTCAGTTATGTCCTACGGAACTAGACGTGTGAAATAAAAGAATATATATATATATATATATATATATATATATATATATATATATATATATATACGTTTTACTTGGAATCAGACCTTTCACCACACGGATATACCTGTAGCGGTGCCCATTGCTTCTCTGCACTTCCTAAAACCATCCTTCCGACGACCTAGTTGACCTTCTTTATAATAAGGTGTCACGTACCTGGCAGAACAGCCACCAGGAACCGTATGCCCGCGGGGAAGAAATGCCAAGGTGGGCTGTCACAGAAGGTGTCCGTTTCATTAAAATCTTTCCCGGCGAGATGCTGTGATATCGTTACCAAATTACAAAGGAACAGATGTTTTTTTTCCGTATTGGGATGACATTACTCTCTTGTGTACTACTAGTCAACTCACTGAGTGGGGCATCGGGAACAAAGCCGCTGCGTCAGTTTCTACAATATTTTTATCAGGTCGATTCTGTGCTTTCATAAGCACCGTAATCTGAGTCGTAGGTACCCATATCATCATCACATTCGCACAAATCGTTCCTGAAAAATATCTCCCTGACACGAACATCGCTTGCGTTACTATTGCTGGTAACCAGATTTGTTCACTTTCCACTGTTTAGTTCCACACATGTGGACAAAGTTGTCATTAGCAAGAAATTGAAATTAGAGACAGATCTGCCTTTTTCGGTTTGTCGTGGAACTATCGACTAATATAAAGAAAGCACTTCCATTTCCATGTGTTATATGCTATGTGGCCGTGCGGTTCTAAGCGCTTCAGTCTGGAACCGCGTGACTGCTGCGGTCGCAGGTTCGAATCCTGCCTCGGGCATGGATGTGTGTGTTGTCATTAGGTCAGTGAGGTTTAAGTAGTTCTAAGTTCTAGGGGACTTGTGACCACAGATGTTAAGTCCCATAGTGCTCAGAGCCATTTGAACCATTTTGTTATATGCGATCACTCTTTTTCTGACCGACTGCCCCAAACCGCTGTTTATAACAGAACCCTTCATACGTGCTTATTGTGACTGCTTTTCAAACATCAGTAGATCCTTTATACACAATATACATCACTCATGATCTACACACCGGCGCACGTTGAGCTCTGATTAAACTTCCTTGAAGCGCTTACACTGTTAAGACCTTCCCTTCACATTCACAAATGTCGTAAATTACTAATGCACGTGTAGGCGCCTGGTAACGAAATGAAGCGGTACTTTGAGAAGGGCGGCGATATAATTGCTCACACTCTAGCGTCCCATTAGTTTAACGCACATCCCTCGACGAAGACGATCGCGAAACACTTAGGCACGATTTGTACCGTTATTGCGTCAGTGTTTTATTTATCGGCCCGTACATCAGCTTTCACTGCGAAATTTCCGATGCGATCAGAACCTTGCGGAGCTGCGGCTGTTGCTGTAGCGCTTGGACGTGATTACACTGCGCAACCGGACGCACTCAGCCATTATTGCAGTAGGTGTCGAAACAATTCACCGGGACCTGACGCCGCTGTTTTCTCGATTAACCCATTAACTAATTAGTTTCATCTGATCTTTCTTTGTTCGAGCTGAACCGTTCACCAACACAGAAGAGGTTGTGCTGGATCCCAGGCTAGCTGTAAGCAGTGGCCATTTGTAATGTTTCAGTTACTGGTTTAACCTGTTGACGGGACAAGATGTAAAAAAAAGCTAAATTTTAGTAAATACGACTTCTGTAGGGATCGTCAAATAGTAGGACGAAATTTGTTTCTCCAGCAGCGCTGGTGCAACTACAATTGAGGATACAATTCACAGTTACTTCGCAAATAAACCCAATAATTAAATTGAAACGAGGTTAAAATTACGTTTCGGAGATGGAGATGTTATTCATAACATGTTGGTGTATATTTATACCTACATTTTTCTAATTATTGTATACGACTTTACAAATTTCTGTTATCCGACTAACGTCATTCTTGAGTCCGTTTGCTTCTGGTAATTTTTCGCCACAGATCTTGTTCGTACTCAGAGTTACACTGAATATACGGTTTGTTTTTAGCACACACTCCGTAAATATGCTGTTCGTGTTTTATAGAATTCACTTCCTGTTAAACACATCTTATTTTGTTAATTATTTCACCATACAATTTTTGATGTCCTTCAGTATCACATATTTCAAATGCTTCCGTATTTTCTTCAGATTAGCTTCGTTTCTCCTGCAAAACAATGTTTTACAAATGCTTCATGCTAATAGGTTTTATTTATTGAAGAACATTCGCGTTTGCATGGACAGACCTGATGCTACTGTCTCTCTGTCTTCGATCATTCGTGTTGCGTTATTTCTACTTGCATCATCGCCAGCCTTAAGTCAACATGGCGTTACTAGTCTTTCCAGCTGGCCTTCATTCCTCTCCCACAAATTCGATTATCCTCAATAAAACGAAATAACCATTTCGTTCGATGTGTCCCAAACAAATACAGTGGTCCTCTCCTCGATAGGTTACCTGTTACCACGGTCTTCAACTTTAGTTCAAAAATCTTCAAATGTTTGTGAAATCATATGGGACTTAACTGCAAAGGTCATCAGTCCCTAAGCTTACACACTACTTAACCTAAATTATCCTAAGGACAAACAGACACACCCATGCCAGACGGAGGACTCGAACCTCCGCCGGAACCAGAAGCACAGTCCATGACTGCAGCGCCCTAGATCGCTCTGCAAATCCCGCGCGTCTACTTTAGTTTGCTGTGTGGATATATATAGAGAGAAGTCTACATGTGTTTGTAACCCTGTGGTAAACCCTGAGGTAAATTTCATCATCAAATCTTCCTCTTCGTCGTCGTCTTCTTCTTCTTCTTCTTCTTCTTCGACATCTCGTCTGATACCGCTGACCATGTACATCTTTGTTTTTTCCCGTAGCATTCCGGAGAGGGACATTCAACAGTATTTCACCGGAGTATATCATGAAGTGTTGGAGATTGAATAGGGTGCTAGGCGGTTATTTATACCTCACCTCATGCACCAATCACTTAAATAAGTTGCCACCTCAACACTCCTTTTATATACAACGAATGTTGCTTCCTGAATATTTGTCGCCGTTAAATACTAAATAGTCTCTGCCCTGAATCCTTGTGCCTTCTTCCTCCAACTTAGCTCAGACTTCGCCTCCTTACAGGCGACAGATAAAGCTGCTGAAAATTAACTCCTCGCTCTCATTCACTTCATCACATACATAGGAAGGGAGATGGAATACAGCTTCTTATATTTTTCTCAGAATGACAGCTCAGTACATCGCACACTGAAGCGCCAAAGAAACTGGCCTAGGCATGCGTATTCAAGTACAGAAATTTGTATACAGACAGAATACGGCGCTGCGGTCGGCAACACCTATAGAAGACAACGAATGTCTGGCGCAGTTGTTAAATCGGTTCTGCTGATTCAATGGCAGGTTGTGAAGATTTAAGAGAGTCAGAACGTGGTGTTATAGTCTGGACACGAGCGATGGGACACAGCATCTTCGAGGTAGTGCTGATGTGGGGATTTCCCAGTAAGATCACTTCACGAGTATACCGTAAATATCAGAAATCCTGTAAAACATAGAATCGCCGACATCGCTGCGGCCGGAAAAAGATCCTGCAAGAACGCGACTAACGACGACGGAAGAGAATCGTTCGTTGTGACTGAAGTGCAAACCTTCCGCAAATTGCAGCAGATTTCAATGTCGGGCCATCAAGAAGTGTCACCGTGCGAACCATTCAACGAAACATCATCGATATGGGATTTCGGAGCCGAAGGCCAACTCGTTTACCCTTGATGACTGCACGACAAAAAGCCTTATGGTTCGCATGGGCCCGTCAACACTGACATTGGACTGTTGATGACTGGAATCATGTTGCATGGTCGGACGAGTCTCGTTCCAAATTGTAACTAACGGATGGACGTGTATGGGTATGGAGACAACCTCATGAATCCATGTACCCTACATGTCAGCAGGGGACTGTTCAAGCTGGTAGAGGCTCTGTAATGGTGTGGGGCGTGTGCAGTTGGAGTCATATGGGACCCCTGATACGTTTAGATACGACTCTGACAGGTCACACGTGCTTAAGCATTCTGTCTGTTCGCCTGCATCTGTTCATGTCCATTGTGCATTCCGACGGACTTGGGTAATTCGAGCAGGACGATACGGCACCCCGCACTTCCAGAATTGTTACGGAATGGGTCCAGGAACACTCTTCTGAGTTTAAACACTTCCGCTGGCCACCAAACTCACCAGATATGAACATTATTGAGTCTGTCTGTGGTGACTTATGACGTGCTGTTCAGAACAGATCTCCACCCCCTCGTACTCATAGTGATTTACGAACAACCGTGCAGAATTTATGGAGTGAATTCTCTCCAGCATTACTTCAGACATTAGTCGAGTCCATGCCAGCCGTGTTGCGTCACTTCTTCGAGCTCGATTGGGCCCTACACGATATTAGGCAGGTGTACCAGTTTCTCTGCCTCGTCAGTGTAAATAAGGACAGCCATATACTGCCTCTCTATACTAAGTACATAACAGATCTGATATTCAACTTGATATTAACAATTACAATACATTTACTATCTTTGACATTTAGCATACTTAGATTTCATGTAGCTATTTCATCCGCACTGCGCTCTCCATGGAACTCCTACCTTAACCTCAGCAGACAGGGTCGTCTGAGTGGATCGTAGCTCTGGTATGAGCACCTACGATTGAAAGTATCTCCCAACAGTGGTGTGATCACCAGTTATCGACCATTCTACTAACATCTTTTCTGTGACGCATATATTTAAAGACGTGATACATCTCATTCACGGAACAGGATGTATCACTACACTCAGAAATGTTAATTTGAAATATTAATTAAATACAACAAATGGATATTATAAAAATTAATTTACTTGACACTATAATGGTGTTTCCTGTAAATAGTGTTTGGGTGTCGACAATGATATATCTTAAGCTACGATTACACCTGTGCCCCTTGCGGGTCGTTGCTGTATACCTGTAGCTTGTTCGATATGAAATTAATGACGCCCAGTGTGAATACAGGTGTGAATGGCATCACTCGCATGTACATGTTGTGGAAGAGGCACGCACCTACACTCTTGCCTCTACTTGCATGTGGGGACGAGATGCAGCCACTCGGCAGCTGGCCACGAGGCGTACAGTTGTAAAGGCACCTATAGTAAGCACCGGCCGTAACTCTCACCGTCAAGGAGAAACACCTTTCACACGGCAAGCGAATCAAAGCGCGAATGCCTCTCAAATAGTGGATGATGATGGACGCTAACGAGAAACTATTCGTCCGGTTGCTGCAAAATATCTGCCATTTTCGCGATGACCAGCTCTATCCCCAAGTAATTACGATTCATTCGATGATGGAGCACCGTGCGGTGCTCTCCGGGCCGCGCCGTAATAAGCGGTATTGACATTGCTTTTACATATTAACACCTCCTCCTGCAGAGCGGCACAAATACACGGGCCGTACGGCGGCCGTGTTTAATCAGAGAGAGGTCTGCGCCGCTCCGCCCGGGCGGTCGGCAGCTCATTTCTCGCGCCGGCCAGAGCTTCATTTCAGCGAAGGCGACCATTAATATTGAGCGCGGTATGCATGCGTTATAAGCGGAGCACGGCGGCACGCAGCGTGCGTGCGTGCGTGCGCGCGCGGAATGGCCTCCGAAGTGCGAACGACTCCCACTTCTCGCTACTTTTCCTCCGCAGCAGCCCGACTCCGTTTCTCCAAAACGTACAAAGCAGAGCCCGGCTAGAAAATGCTGCTCTTTATGAGGGAACTCATCTCAGTTTCAATTCACCACCATCAGCCTAATCTTCTAAAGGGCCCCCTTTCTTGCACCGGTGTACCGTAGGTCTCTAGAAGAGCGTAGCGTTCCAAAGGGTTAGAAAAGGGCACATGTCATCCCCGTTTTCAAGAAGAGACGTCGAACAGATGTGCAGAACTATAGACCTATATCTCTAACGTTGATCAGTTGTAGAATTTTGGAACACGTATTATGTTCGAGTATAATGACTTTTCTGGAAACTAAAAATCTACTCTCTAGGAATCAGCATCGGTTTCGAAAAAGACGGTCGTGTGAAACCCAGCTCGTGCTATTCGTCCACGAGACTCAGAGGGCCATAGACACGGGTTCCCAGGTAGATGCCGTGTTTCTTGACTTCCGCAAGGCGTTCGATACAGTTCCCCACAGTCGTTTAATGAACAAAGTAAGAGCATATAGACTATAAGACCAATTGTGTGATTGGATTGAAGAGTTCCTAGATAACAGAACGCAGCAAGTCATTCTCAATGGAGAGAAGTCTTCCGAAGTAAGAGTGATTTCAGGTGTGGCGCAGGGGAGTGTCATAGGACCGTTGCTATTCACAATATGCATAAATGACCTTGTGGGTGACATCGGAAGATCACTGAGGCTTTTTTCAGATGATGCTGTGGTGTATCGAGAGGTTGTAACAATTGAAAATTGTACTGAAATGCAGGAGGATCTGCTGCGAATTGACGCATGGTGCAGGGAATGGCAATTGAATCTCAATGTAGACAAGTGTAATGTACTGCGAATACATAGAAAGAAAGATCCCTTATCATTTAGCTACAAAATAGCAGGTCAACAACTGGATGCAGTTAATTCCATAAATTATCTGGGAGTACGCATTAGGAGTGATTTAAAATGGAATGATCATATAAAGTTGATCGTCGGTGAAGCAGATGCCAGACTGAGATTCATTGGAAGAATCCTAAGGAAATGCAATCCGAAAACAAAGGAAGTAGGTTACAGTACGCCTGTTCGCCCACTGCTTGAATACTCCTCAGCAGTGTGGGATCCGTACCAGATAGAAGAGAGAGAGAAAATCCAACGGAGAGCAGCGCGCTTCGTTACAGGATCATTTAGTAATCGCGAAAGCGTTACGGAGATGATAAACTCCAGTGGAAGACTCTGCAGGAGAGACGCTCAGTAGCTCGGTACGGGCTTTTGTTAAAGTTTCGAGAACATACCTTCACCGAATAGTCAAGCAGTAGATTGCTCCTACGTATATCTCACGAAGAGTCCATGAGGATAAAATCAGAGAGATTAGAGTTCACACAGAAGCATACCGACAATACTTCTTTCCACGAACAATACGAGACTGGAATAGAAGGGAGAACCGATAGAGGTACTCAAGGTACCCTCCACCACACACCGTCAGGTGGCTTGCGGAGTATGGATGCAGATGTAGATGGCCGCAAGCGTTAAAGCGTCGCTTTCGGAGCACGGGGAGGTGGGCCTGAACCGGATCGAATCCACCTCGCGGATTAGCGAAGGCTAGTGAGCCAGACAGCTTGGACGTAGTTTTTAGGCGGTTTGCCCACAGTCACGGGGTTGGAACCCACGTTCCTCCTGACACACACGCTACGCAAACATTTATAAAACGTTCTCAAACTAGAACAGAGATTTACTCTAGGCGCAGCAGGTGGAGTGTACACATTCTGACACGGAGACAGTGGAGGCGTCAAGAAGGCCATCCGCCTACCAGCTACCACTAACATTGCCTCAGCCTTACGACAATGCCGACGGAATAGCAGATTCGGGAAAAGGCAAAAGAGGAAGAAAAATAATATTCTATACGCTGTGTCTTGTTTCTGCAACCGTTCTCACCCGTTTCGTGCTCTCCTCTTCATTTCTTGATAATTTTGGCACTGGTTTACTTTGAGCAGATCCTCGACAATTCTCTCTATTGCCCGTCACCTGGTTGTTAGCGGCGGCCCGGGTCTTGGAGTAGCCCTCAAGACGCTGGCCATCGCTCACCATGCCTTTAACATCTACCTACCTAAAAACTAACTAAACTATACAATAGAGAGATAACTGATTTTGTGCTTGGCTCAAAGTTGCTAATGAAAGGGTACTTGCGGTAAAAGTAATAAAGGTAATGACGCTCACGGTTTGCGTTTAGCCTAAAGGCTTCTAGTAGAGTACATCAGGCGCAAGCACCTCCCTGCCCCGCCGACAACACGACCTGAACGGCGGTTTTCCCCGATCTACCATAGGTATCCGTCGGGTTGGGCTCAAAGAGAGGAACCAAAATTAAGATCCTTCCATCCAGGCCGTGCGCCGCCTCTTACCAGGAGGCGTAGGTCCCTTAAAGTGGTGCCTAACTGTATGCTTCAGATCAAAAGTTATTAGTGTAGTAGAGGCAAACAATTCATGCTAAGCCAATGAGACTTATAATGATACGTAGTGTGGCAGTTAGCACCTTCCAGCCCCGCCAGCAACACAGCCAGAACAGTGGTTTTCCCCGATCTACCATAGGTATCCGTCGGGTTGGGCTCAAAAGAAAGGAACCACAATTAAGATCCTTTCATCCAGACTGTGGGCTGCCTGTTAACGGAAGGCGTAGGTCCCTTGAAGAGGTACCTAGCTTTAAGCTCTTATTAGATATGGAGGTACTGTTAACTATTTACACATAAGGTGCAATCTGTTTTTAGTATTGTGTGCACCTCTTGTCGGTTGTTCCAGATTGTTCTTTGAAATGGACTTGGTTGACACTATGGATCATCCACGCTGGACGCTTCAATATCTGTGTTGGTGCCATGGTCTGTATCTGTTTCTTCTTCGTCACTCGTGGTACTAATCATGTCTGTGTCCCCCTGGGCATCATGATGTCTGTTTGGACCGACTTCCCTTCGGTAGGGTCTGTTGCTCAAGTATTCTGTTTGTTGGATCTTCGAGATTTCGTCAGTTAGTTTGTTGAGTTCAGTCCACCTTTGCGGGTCGCGTATTATTGCATGTAGTTCGTTCTGTGTGTTCAGGCGATTTATGTGTACTGTGTGTCTTATTTTCGTGCGTTGTCCGTAGAAGAAGACGATATGGACACCAACAATTTGCACTTTCACGGTATTGAGGGTATTGCACAGATGCCATTCTTGGTCAAATACAACAATGCAATCTGCAGGTTTGGCTAGCATCTGCTATTATCTTCAAGCATGCATTTCCCACGATGTTCCCCCACTTTTTGTACGCCGCTTGTAGCTGCCTGCGCATGAGAATCTTTGCTCAGGCGTGCACGAGTACGAAGCCGTTAATCCCGGGCGAGCAATCGCTTTCTCGATCGGCCAGGGCCCACGGTGCGCGCACGTGTGACCCGGTGGCCGGACGAGCCTGCCTCAACAGCAATTACTGGGCCGTCCGGCCGGCCTAAGCAGCGCTGGTCGCGCCTCATTACGCTCCGTGCTCGCTACCCCGACTTATCGCGCATCACGGGGGAAGACACGCGGGAGCGCCTGACGTGCTGCAGCCTGGCAGCACACGCTGTTTTGTCCAGATCCTTAGACACAAAGTTAACACTCAGAATGGGTAGAGCAAACAAAATGAAGCTTCACGACGTAAGACGGTACGTGTTGATTCAGTGGTAACAAAAACGGATCAGATTTACAACGAGCTTGGCGGAATGAGCCCACGTACCACTAAGACGTTAGCACCCTTTCTGGTCTGGGTGTATGCACTGATTCGATTGGGAAAGCTGCCATGAAGCTGTTTACCCTCTCCTCAGGCTAGCTGGCCGACAATTGTTGTAAGTGGTCCTTGATATTGTGGCTACAGGCAATGGGAGTAACTTGACGTCCGAGCTGGTCTCTCGCATACTCTATATGTTACTGATCTACAGATCATCCTGGCCAGTGGAGTACCTCAACATCAGGCAGGCAGTTCAAAGAGACATGTGCCATGTGTGGACGGACACTGTCCTGTTGAAAAATGGCACCACGATACTGTTGGATCATAGGAAGCACATGGCGACGCAGGTTGCCATAATGTGTCGCTGTGCCGTTAGAGTTCACTCAGTCATTACCAACCGTGGCCTGACGTCATATCAGATGATTCACCACGCCGTGATGCTAGGAGCAACACCACTCTGTCTCTTCAGAACATTGGAAAACGGGGAACTCTCTCCAGGTTGCCACCGATGGTCATCCGGGATAGTGCAAAAGCGCGATTGATGGCTAGACACGCTGAGATGCCGTTCATCAGCAGACCATGCTTCCCAGTTACGGCACCAGTCCAAAGGCAGCTGAATGAGACAGTTTGGTAGTCCGGCTGTTGCTACTCTCGGACCAATGGTGTGGGATGACGTAAAGTGTTGCGTGAGGTCTGTTATTTGTTCTCTGATGGCAAGTGCAGATGTGGGGCTACGGTGTGCTTGCTGCACACTACAGTAATCCTACAGTAATGATGGTCAGACGTGGCCGACGGGAACACTGACGATGAGTATGGCTGGCCTTAAGTTCCCATGTACACCACCATTGGGCCAGTGTCATATCCGAATGCCCCTCAAACCTAGATATTATACGAGTCCCACAGTAGGGCCCCTTTCAAACTTTTGTCAGATGATGATAAAACTGACTGACACGAGTACGTGGCATATTCATGTCCTCCACAGTGATCACTCAAAATCAGGCACTGTTATCGTCCCTTATATACCCTACCAGACACTGTAACGACGCTAAACACCACCACCAACAGTTCATTCTTTATTGTCAATAGACTTCACAACAGCCGTACACTTTAAGATATTTTATTTTATTCTGAAAGCAACCAGTCTCGGCAATTCAATTTGCTATCTTCAGGCCCAGTTCGCTTTTATCCAAATAAACGAACTCGTCGTGTAGCGCCATAAATCATTGAATTTCGTGAATTCCAATACTTAATACTAGTACTATTGCTTCATTGGAATTCGAGAAATACAGTGATTTGTGGCGCTATACGACAAGTTCGTTTATTTGGATAAAAGCATATGAGGCCTGAAACTGGAAAAATGAAATGCTTAAACTGTTTTTTTTTCAGAATCAAATAAAATATCTTAAAGTATACTGCTGTTGGTGAAGTGTTTATTGACGTTGAAAATTACTTACCAGCCGATGTCCCCTGACCATAATGAACCAACTGAGACAGTACATTCTAGTGGCTGTTTACCTGTAACACACAATATCAAGAAATGGCTCTGAGCACTAAGGGACTTAACATCTATTGTCATCAGTCCCCTAGAACTTAGAACTACTTAAACCTAACTAACCTAAGGATATCACACAACACCCAGTCATCACGAGGCAGAGAAAATCACTGACCCCGCCAGGAATCGAACCCGGGAATCCGGGTAACACAGAATATCAACTCTAGTCTTTCCATCCCCACCGATGATTAGTTACATAAACATCTGACAATACCTTCTGGATGCTTCACTCCTTTTGCTGGACAATGTATTTCCCACGTGAGGGGCATATGCACCTCTTACTCGACAAAGCGAATTCAAGACTTGGTCTCAGTGCCAATACCGTCGCCTTCACGGCCGAAAAAACGGACTGGAGGGGTAGTAATAGCGTATTATCGGGCTCTCACATAACGTGCACAGTTCCGTAAAGATCGAGGAAGGGTCCGTTCCTCAACTTCCCTTTCAGGCTGGAAAGAGTGTATGTTTATGTGGGCAGAACTGTGCTCTGCGCTTTGGACAACGAGAAATGCGTGGCTTCAACTGTGTGTTAGAATCAGCTCACCGTAACATTACAACTTTGTGGGTAACTTCAGAAGAGTACAGACAGGTTGCGATAAAAAAGATCGGTTCCGGATACACACCAAAAACAACCGAAAAAGCCAAAGACTACTGTTCATCCAGAACAAAATTGTGAAATGGACATATCGCACTACTTTAAATGTGTACGAAGGTTAAATATTACTTTTAGTGTATTAATATCTTCTGAATAAAAGTGGCCTCAGATGAAGCTCATTGTTACATAATTTCTTTCCTTTTAACAATTTTTCTTCATTCTTCTGTCAATTATTGTTACTTTTATTATTATTATTATTATTATTATTATTATTATTATTATTATTATTATTATTACAAAATATTTGAAGAGAACCGCAATGGCTGCCAGTTACAAAATATCTACTTCTGGATGAAGAATGGACACTTGGCAGTCAACAACCAAGAAAACTGCAGAGAACTTTGGTATCCTTTTTTCCAGGACTACTAATCCAGTAATACGTAAGGAGAACATCTGCGAAGACAGTAAAAGAGTAAAAGTAAGAGAGTAAAAGTAAAGCTGTGAGGGCGGTTCGTGAGTCGGCACTTATCCACGGAAGGCAAAGTTCCAAGGTTCGAGCCCTGTCCTGCACACATTTCTGATCTGCCAGTAAGTTTCAAATCAGCGCACTCTCCGCTGCAGAGCGAAAATTCACTCGGGCATTCCGTCATGTATTCGGATATTAAAAAGCTCAGGCTAAAATTCTATGAGCGTACTAGAAGAATGGAACTAAACTACATACATATCGTGTGATATGCTACGAAACTTGCAATAAAGTTGAAATTGAAGCAATAAAATGGATCGGTTCGGTAAACAAAAGGACTGAAGGAAGTAGGAGTAAAACTCCATATACATGTCAGAGAAATTTTTGGGTAAAGAATTCCTGATGTGACATCTGACCTACCAGAAAAATCCGACAACAGCGAACAGCTTGGTCTGACGAGCGATAAAGAGCACATTGTGAGATAATGATAGTAATTTTGGCACAAAGAGAAGCTATTTAAAATCTCTGAAACTGCCGTTTTTGGTGCATTGCGTGGTACAACAGGGCCCAAACCCACCATGTCAAAAGCTAGTTCTACTTCTGAAAGCCCCATGAATTCATACGAGTAAGAGGAAAATTACGAATTCTGTCCGCAAACGAGATAAGCAACGACTTAAATACACATGGCAGCAGTCATACTAATGGCTCTTGTACATTACTCATGAGTAGCTACCTTGTTTACGCAACCGCTGCCACTTGCTTGGTTAAAATCCCTGAGTGCCGTACTTGGGTACGTATCTAATGCATGTAGCGTGTCTTTCCCTCCTTTAATGTGTTAATGACTTCACCTAGTGTCCTTAATGACTTCACTTAGTAACCTGTTGACGGGAGGTGTAGTTAAACGTGAAATCCGAAAACCAGAGCGACGTAAATTTTTTCACATGGTTGACACTTGAGAAGCCCTTTGATATGTTCCTCAACTCTGGAAAACCTTAGGCAGAGCCTTGTTAGTGTACAACTAATCGTCTGCAGCCCGTCGCAGTTTTGGTCCTATAGTGCTGTCTGCTTAAGGGAAGAAGATACAGTTCTGTTCTTTCTTACGCTTTCCAAGTTCCGAAGTGTGCTACAAGAGATGCCGTTGAAAGCAATCGATTTCTGTTTCCCTGCTCGCACAGGGGCCCACGAGAAGGGAGAAAAGGAGCAACTGTCAATTAGCGACGTCATTCTAGATGGCAGAGACGCAAATAAAATCGAAATGCGTTCGCAGCCGAACAGATAAATTTCAAGACGATTCAAAGCAAGCACTGCCATATCTTTAATTGATTCAGAGAGCAATTATTACGCGGCGCTTTTAATTGAGTTACGTTTGTAAGGCAATTAAGTAAATTTTATGACGTAAAAGAAAATGACGAAGCTAAAGGATGGAAAAAGAGCTGTGTAATAATTAAGTTAATAATTGTTGTGCGTAATTAGTTATGTATCGTGGTCGGTTTCCATTTAATTTTCTCGCACAGTTAGCGAAAATTATCAACTTTGTCGGCCTTTCGGTAAGGAGGGTGGCCTCAGCCCGTCAAAAGTGGCGAGGTCCCGAATTTACTAATTGCTGAACGGCACTTTGCATCTCCTGCTGTCATAGTTTTGAGTTCTTAAGAGAAGTGGACGCTCACTGGCTCAGAACAAGTAAAATTGCGTTCATCTACATGAATATAGCACATCTTTTCAAAGAATGAAGTACAAGTGTTTCATTTTCTTTTATTTTTCAACGAAGAAAATGTCGGAGACACGTTGTTCGTGTAATCTGTTACACAAGATTGCAAGTTTTTAACATTAGAACTTAAGATCCCCGGACACTTTGAAGCGGCATGCTAGACGTCCGCACGTGTCATATTCGACACAAATAACCTTCCGTTTTGTTATAATCTGTCACGCTGCAACTAGTTGTGTGTCTTCGGAAAGAAACACTAATAATAATAATAAAAATCATTATTACATATTCGTGGCGAAGTGTAGGCAACATATAGGCGTCATGAGGAATTTTGAAGACGTGACCATTTATTTATCGGTACGTTCACTTGCGCATCGCAGTATAGTCTTACCAGGCTGTGCACTCTTTCAATAACCTACGCTGAATTTGCAGTGTGTCATAAATACATCGATATCACAATTCCTTGTTATACCTCGATTATACCTCGCCACGAATGTACCGCAATAATAATAATTATTGTTATTGCAGAAACGTGAGTCGTCGAAGCGATTGAAGTGTTCGGTTGAAGATTAGAAAAACGAAAATAAAAGAAAATGACGCGATTTGAGCACAGTACAGTACACAGTACACTTCTACACTGCCGCTTTAGCCGTTTACGCTAACGCCGCTACTCGATGGCTTGCGCTCTTGGGTGGTATTACACAGGCTCGTAAAAAGTGAATGTAGGTTTCTCAGAAACTCTCGATAATCGCATCATGCTGGAGTAGCATGCGTTATATTGGATTATGAATTACAATTGAGCGAAAAATGAGGAAAACAGATGACAGGTGAACCTTGCACATCTCCATTCAAGTTTTTTCCTGCTGACGCGAATATTACGTCGCCACATATTACTGATGTCCTAAGAAATATCTCGTAGATCTTGCTCAGTTAACTGCCCTAGGAGTTTGAAGACATTAATAAAACAAACTTATTTATAACGGCAACTAAAAGTATCTGTTAAAAAAGTGGATTCTAAACAGTAACGGATCACTTAGAAAACCAGATTAGGGGTTTTGTAAAAACATAATACGCTTGAAAATAATGAGAATAATAATAATCTACATTTACCTAGATACTCCGTAAGCCACCGTACGGTGCGTGGCGGAGGGTATTCAGTACCACCACTAGTCCTTTCCACTCGCAAACAGAGCGACGGAAAAACGTCTGTCCCCCCCTGTGGGTTCGGGGGTAAGAATAGGCCCACGGTATTCCTGCCTGTCGTAAGAGGCGACTAAAAGGAGTCTCAAACGTTTCGGCCTTATGTGATGGTCCCCTACCGGGTTTGACCTCCATCTTCTAAATTCTTCCGAAGAGCGAGCTGATTGGGGAAGGGCGCCTTACAAGGTGCAATGTGTCCATCGCTCATTACCATCTCTAGCTTGGTTGGTCGTCGTCGCATAGCTGTCCCGCCCACTCACCATCTCTAGGGCGTGGCTTTGTTCTTGGGTGCGGTTTTTTGCAGTCTGCTCTGCTGTGTCGCTTTATGCGCCAATGACGATCATGGACTACATTTCACCTGAAATCCAGCACGGTAGCCAGTCCGTTGTGGTGGGGCCGCCATGTACCCTGTCGGTTGTAGCCCCCTGACAACACAGGGATCGCTCTACTGATGCCTGCGCCGTTAACTCCCCGCGTATGCCAAGGAGTAGATGCCTGTCTCCTTGGGGCATCGGGACTCCCGGCAATGGCCATCCCGCCAGGTGGTCGTTGCTGAGGCTGGGTGGCGCCCGTGGGGAGGGCCCTTGGTCGGAGTAGGTGGCATCAGGGCGGATGACCCGCGATGAAGCGTGGTACATCATCTCTTGCTGGCGGCCAGCCGCCAGCAGTCTCTAAGCGTTCTCGGCCTCAATATAACGCTCAGGCATATGATCCACAATCGTTCCCCTCCCTGGCCACACCATGGGAGGAACGAAAGGCTACGGTTGGCAGCGACCCTTATTCACCTCGCTATTTAGTCTGTACACGAGTCGATGGGGAATCGTTTATGGCGACCAAGCCTCAGTTTTTTGTCGAGCACTTGGAGGACAAGTTTGGGGAGGTGGAGGGCTTGTCCAAAATGCGCTCTGGGGCAGTATTGATCAAAACGGCATCCTCTGCACAGTCACGGCGGTTACTCGCTTGTGACAAGTTGGGGGATGTTTCTGTCACGATCACACCCCATAAGAGTCTCAACATGGTCCAGGGCATTATATTCCATAGGGACCTACTCTTGCAGTCAGACGACGAGCTACGCGCCAATTTAGAACGGCGGGGTGTTCACTTCGTCCGGCGCGTCCATCGGGGTCCGAGGGATAATCAGGTAGCCACCGGTGCCTTCATCTTGGCCTTCGAGGGTGACGTCCTACCCGAAAAGGTCAAGGTGATGGTCTACCGATGTGATGTGAAGCCCTATATCCCTCCCCCGATGAGGTGTTTCAAATGCTGGAAGTTCGGCCACATGTCATCTCGGTGTACTTCCAGCATGACATGCAGAGATTGTGGACGCCCTTCACACCCTAATACTGCATGTGCGCCGCCTCCCATCTGTGTGAACTGCGGCGAACACCATTCCCCTTGCTCGCCAGACTGCAAGGTTCTACTGAAAGAACGAAGGATCATGGAATATAAGACCCTGGACCGCATGACCTATACTGAGGCTAAGCGGAAATACGAGAGGCTACATCCTGTGGCTCTGACCAGCTCCTATGCCACCGCTGCCAAAACAGTAGTTTTGTCATCTGCTGCACCGATTCCACTGAACACTCTGAGCCGGAATACTACACCTGCCCCCTTGATGGTGGGGGGCACTTCCCCATCTGTTGCTCCTGCACCACCTACCTCAGGAGCAACGACCCCCCAACCATCGGGGACACAAGTCCCCAACTCTAAGCCGGAGAAGCGTCCGACTTCTTCGGCGACTCTCTCTCGCAAGGGATCCCTCGGGTCCCTTCCTTCCCAGGTTTCCACCTCTGGGAAGGGTGACGTCAGCCAATGGCTGAAAAGCAGGCCAGCGGCTGGTCGCAGGGCTTCCCGCTCCTCCTCCGTCCCGGAGACTGACTCGGTGGAGCCCTCCCAGCCAGTAAAGCCCAAGGAGCAGAGAGAGAAGACGAAGAAGAAGAAGGCCTCTAAGGCCAAGGAACGCGCGGTGGCATCCGCCCCACCGCTCCATACAGGCTCTGCGTCTGAGGATGAGGTGGAGATCATGGCGTCCGCTGAGGACCTGGATCTCGCCATACCCTCAGACGCCAAGGACGCCGATTGTACTGGTCCTCGATCGGTGACAGCAGGTGACCCAGTGACGTGATCTGCCTCCTCGGTCCCTTCACGCCTATTTCGCCCATGGACAATGTGATTCTCCAGTGGAACTGCAGCGGTTTTTTCCACCACCTTGCTGAGCTCCGCCAACTCGTCAGCAGTCACCCTTTCTTCTGCATTGCCCTCCAGGAAACGTGGTTTCCGGCAATGCGGACCCCTGCCCTACGAGGGTATCGGGGTTATTATAAGAACCGGGCAGCTTATGAGAGGGTGTCTGGTGGAGTCTGCGTCTACGTCCTTAACTCTATCTACAGCGAGTGTGTGCCTCTTCATACACCCTTAGAGGCTGTCGCTGTAAGGATGTGGACGCCTCAGCCTATTACTGTCTGCAGTTTGTACCTTCCGCCGGATGGTGATGTCTCTCGTCATGTGTTGGCTGCATTGATAGGACAACTGCCGCCTCCCTTTGTGTTGCTGGGCGACTTTAACGCCCATAACCCCTTGTGGGGTAGCGCCGCGATTACTGGCCGGGGCAGAGATGTCGAGACTCTTCTGTCACAGCTTGACCTCTGCCTTTTAAACACGGGAGAGGCGACCCACTTTAGTGCGGTCCATGGCTCGTTTTCGGCCATTGACCTTTCTATTTGCAGCCCCGGACTTTCACCATCCATCCACTGGAGGGTCCATGACGACTTATGTGGTAGTGACCATTTCCCCATCTTTCTGTCACTGCCACAGCGTCACTCTTCTGAACGCCCCTCCAGATGGGCTCTGAATAAGGCTGATTGGGACTTATTTACATCTGTCGCAGTGATCGCACCTCCTTCCACTGATCCGATTGATGCGGTGGTTCAGTCGGTCACCACCAGCATCGTTTCTGCGGCGGCATCTGCGATTCCCTGTCCATCCGGGGCACCTCGGCGGAGGACTGTGCCGTGGTGGTCGCCCGAGATCGCAGAGGCGATTCGAGATCGCCGGCGGGCTCTTCAGCGCCATAAGCGGCACCCGTCGTTGGAGACCCTCATTGCTTTTAAACAGTTCCGCGCCCGAGCCCGACGCCTTATTCGCCAACGGAAGCAGGAGTGCTGGGAACGTTATGTTTCCACCATTGGCGTCCGTACCTCCGCATCGCAGGTTTGGGCCAAGATTCGGCGACTCCAAGGCTATCGGCCACCTGTCTCTGTCCCTGGGCTTTCGCTGAATGGAGCAGTGTGCACCGACTCCGACACGATTGCGGACCGGTTAGCAGAGCATTTTGCTCAGTGTTCCGCGTCAACGAACTACCCGTTGGCCTTCCGCTCCCGGAAAGAGCGGTTGGAAAGTCGGAGGCTTTCCTTTCACACGCGCCACGCGGAGTCGTACAATGCTCCTTTCAGCGAATGGGAATTCCAGAGCGCACTTTCTGCTTGCCCTGATACGGCTCCTGGACCAGACCGCATTCACAACCAGATGCTGAAACACCTCTCAGTGCCTTGCCAGCGACGCCTCCTAGATCTTTTCAATCGCGTCTGGGTCGAGGGTGTTTTCCCGTCTCAATGGCGGGAAAGCATAGTCCTCCCCGTATTGAAACCTGGCAAGAACCCGCTGGAGGTGGACAGCTATCGCCCCATAAGCCTCACCAACGTTCCTTGCAAGTTGCTGGAACGTATGGTGAGCCGGAGGTTGAGTTGGCTCCTCGAGTCTCGGGGCCTTCTGGCTCCGTCTCAGGGTGGGTTCCGTAAAGGCCGCTCTGCCGTCGATAACCTGGTCTCCCTGGAGTCTGCCATCCGTACAGCCTTTGCGCGCCGCCAACATCTGGTTGCCGTCTTCTTCGACATGCGGAAGGCATACGATACGACTTGGCGCCATCACATCCTGGCCACACTTCATGGGTGGGGCCTTAGGGGCCCGCTCCCGATTTTTATTCAGAATTTTCTTTCGTATCGTTCCTTCCGCGTGCAAGTAGCTGCGTCGCATAGTTCCTCCCGGGTCCAGGAGAACGGGGTCCCACAGGGGTCTGTCCTCAGTGTGTCCCTGTTTTTAATTGCAATCAATGGGCTTGTTGAGGCGGTGGGGTCGTCCGTCGCGGCTTCTTTATATGCGGACGACTTCTGCCTATATTACAGCTCCAGTGGCATCGCCGCTGCTGAACGGCAGCTGCAAGGTGCCATCCGCAAGGCGCAGTCATGGGCTGTAGCGCACGGCTTCCAGTTTTCGGCCGCGAAGACCTGCGTTATGCATTTCTGCCGGCGTCGCACGGTTCACCCTGAGCCGCGCCTTTACCTTGACGGTGAACCTCTTGCTGTGGTCGCGACGCATCGGTTCTTGGGACTGGTGTTCGATACCCGGTTGACTTGGCTGCCCCATATTAGGCAGCTGAAGCAAACATGCTGGCGGCACTTAAACGCTCTCCGTTGCTTAAGCCACACCAGGTGGGGTGCCGACCGGTCCACCCTCCTCCACCTATATCAAGCGCTGATCCAGTCCCGCCTTGATTATGGGTGTGTGGCGTACGGTTCTGCCTCGCCTTCGGCGTTACGATTGCTGGATCCCATACACCACTGCGGGATCCGCCTCGCCACGGGAGCGTTCCGGACAAGCCCCGTCGACAGCATACTTGTGGAGGCTGGTGTCCCTCCATTGCGGTTCCGGCGTGACCGCCTTCTGGCCGCCTATGCCGCGCACGTTTATAGCATGCCAGGGCATCCAAACTACCGTCTCCTGTTCCCGCGCTCGATCGTCCATGTTCCAGACAGGCGGCCCCGGTCAGGGTGTCCCATTGCGGTTCGCCTCCGGGACCTTCTCCGTGGCCTTGACTTTTTTCCTCTGCCGCCTGTTTTCCGGGCCAATCTCCGTCTGCCCCCGTGGAGTGTGCCCCGACCGTGCCTTCGGCTCGACTTGGCACAGGGTCCGAAGGTCTCAGTGCCTCCGGAGGCCCTCCGCCGCCGCTTTCTTTCCATCCTGGCCGAGTTTCCGAACGCGGCGGTGGCCTACACCGACGGTTCGGTAGTCTCTGGTCACACTGGTTACGCTCTCACTCTACGGGATTATTGTGAGCAACGGTCATTGGCAGCTGGCTCCAGTGTATACACTGCCGAGTTGGTTGCCATCTATCGTGCCCTAGAGTTTCTCCGCTCCCGCTCAGGTGAGTCCTTTGTCATCTGTAGTGACTCCCTGAGCGGTTTACGAGCTCTTGACCAGTGTTTCCCTCGTTCCCGTCTGGTGATGGCCATCCAGGAGTCCCTCCATACTCTCGTCCGTTGCGGCCGCTCTGTCACCTTTGTTTGGTCCCCGGGTCACGTCGGCATCCCGGGTAACGAGCGGGTTGACGAACTGGCGAAACAGGCGGTCAGTTCCCCGGCCATGGAGATCGGTCTTTTAGAGAGTGACGTCCGATCCGTATTGCGGCAGAAGGTCCTTGCTGCTTGGCGTGATGAGTGGCGCACCCTGCCCTCTCCCAACAAACTTCGGGCAGTCAAGGAGACAACCAGTGTGTGGCGCTCCTCCATGCGGGGGTCTCGCAAGGACGCTGTCGTCCTCTGCCGGCTCCGCATAGGACATACCCGGCTCACGCACGCGTATCTCTTGTGCCGTGACGACCCGCCTCTCTGTCGCTGCGGATTGGCCCTGACCGTGGTACACGTCTTACTAGACTGCCCACTTTTAACTGCCCTCAGGCAGACGTTCGCGCTGCCTGATACACTCCCTGCTCTTTTAACCGACGACTCTACTATGGCTGACTTAGTTCTCCGTTTTATTCGAGCAGGGGGTTTTTATCATTCAATATGAGAGTCCCTTTTTATTTTTTTTAGTGTCGACTGTGGCTTTTGGCCTGGGGTTTTAGTTTGTGGTGTTTTAATGTGTCTCTTGGTTGTTGGCCTTTCCAGTTTTATTTTCATGGTCGGCCAATGACCGTCGCACTCTGTGTGTCTTTTAATCTCTTTTCTCTGGTCTTCGTCTATGTCTTTCTTGTACTGTGTCGTCCCTTGTCGTCTCCGTTATGTGTTTATTGCTTGTTGAACTTTTCTTCGTGTATTATTATGGTCGTGGAACATGGGACCGATGACCTAAGTAGTCTGGTCCCTTTAACCCCCACAAACCAACCAACCAAAAACGTCTGTCGGAAAGGCTCAGTATGTGCCCTAATTTCTCTTGTATTATTTTCGTGGTCCTTACGCGCAATATGTGTTGGCGGCAGTAGAATCGTTCGTCAGTCAGCTTCAAAGGCCGTTTCTCTAAATTTTCTCTACATTGTATCTGGAAAAGAAATAATAATAATAATAAACGTGTCGTTTTTCACCACACTTGTGCACTAGAATGTTCTTTTTTTATTGAAATAACTCACTTGTTAACAGCGCATTGCATAATACTAACGTTTTACTCTCTTTCTCAGTTCACAATCTGACTCATTATACAAGGATGCGGAATTAGTTTTTCGTACAAGCAAATGGATAGTTGCGGTTCGCAAAATGGGAACCGAACATCGTCACTACAGTACGAATGTCAAGTCACAGCGTCTGTAGTATTACATTACGAAATAATGTGTGTACAGTTTGTGCGGTGACCGATATTAAGAACGGAAAGGACAGCCTAACATTACCTTTTCACAATATTAAATAACTTACTTGAAAACAGCAGTGAACACTACAATAAACCAAATTTGGTGGCACTGTTTTGAAAACACTTGCCATCTGTTCTCAAGGATACAGGCTATGATTTCCGTCCGGCAATTTTGATTTAGGTTTTCCGCAATGGATCTTAGTATAAGGCCACGTGCGAATAACTTGCACATCCTTATCAAACTACCTTTTGAAGTGCATTATCTGATCAAAAGCTTTCAAACACCCATTATAAAACACTTATGTGGGGTGTATGCACTCTTCGCCTTTTTGACTGCTTCAGCTCTGCTACTGATACTTTCAACGAGGTATCTCAAAGAAATGGCAACCCATTTATCCTCAAGAACCCAAACCTGAGAAGATAACGTCGTTGGACGATGGGGTCTCGACTTTTGCCGACGTACTAACTCATCCGAGAGAAGTTTCATTTGGTTCCGGTCGAGGATCTGGGCAAGCCAGACGATTTCAGGCACTTTATTTTATGCAAACCATTGCCTCACAGACGCTGTTTTACGACAGGGACCATATTCACGCTCCTGCAATCATGGTATCCGAAATGTTCCTCTAATACAGTACAGTAAAATATATTCATAACTTTCCACACAAAAAAAAGGTTCAAAGGGCTCTGAGCAAAATGGGGCTTAACTGCTGGGGTCATAAGTCCCCTAGAACTTAGTACTACTAACCTAAGGACATCACACACATCCATGCCCGAGGCAGGATTCGAACCGGCGACCGTAGCAGTCGCACGGTTCCGGACTGAAGCGCCTAGAACCACTCGGCCACCGTGGCCGGCAAACTTTCCACATTTTACGTTTTCTTAACCTAACCACAAATACAATCCCATACCGGAACACTTCACTATTGGTACTACACGTGATCACAGGCTACATTCTCCTGGTATTTGCCAAACCCACAGCCTCGCCTCGGATGGTCGTAGAGTACAGCGTGGCTCATCACTCCAGATGGCTCGTTTCCAATCATCAGCTGTCCGATGGCGTCCATCTGTACGCCACCTCAAGCGTCGCTCAGCAGTTACTGCTGGGAAAGTGTGGCTTATGAGGAGCTACGCGACCATTGTACCCCATCGTTTTTAACTGTCTGCTTACAGTAATTACGTGCAGTGGACCGCTGGTATCACTTTAGAACTCGCGCGTGACTCCTTCCACTGATTTCGTGCAGCTTTTTACGTCACCTTCCGCAATGCTCGAGAGTCCCTGTCCGTCAGTTTCGGCCTAGTCTTAGGGGCCCCGGGTTCGATGCCCGACCAGGTTGTGGATTTCTCTGCCCTGGGATTGGGTGTTTGTGTGGTCCTCATCATTTCATCATTATCATCATCATCATCACCACCACCACCACCACCACCACCACCACCACCACCACCACCACTCGTGATAGTGGCAAGATAATTTTATAAAAAAGAAATTGGAATGTCTAAAAATTGGGACGTTGTACGGACGCTCATGACGGCGCAGTTGAGCATCCAACAAACCAAGCATCATCATCTGCCTAGCATTGTTTTGCTTTGTTTGTTCCTTTGCGTTTTCGCTTCACAAGCACATCACCAACAGTCACATTAGGTAGCTTTAAGAGGGTTGAAATGTCCATAATAGACCTGTCACCCAAGCGACATTCAGTGACTGGTGCATGTTCGAAGTCATTGAGCTATTCTGACCGACCCAAACTGCTTTTATTATTTTTTTAAATTATTTGCCTTTAGGAACGCTCTCATACATACATCCCATTACAGGAAATGTTATGCTGCAATTTGCTTTAACAGTTCGTGACATACACTACTTTAACTCATACTAAGTTACACAGGGTTAGCACAGAACTGCTTCGACGTAAAACAAAATCTATAATCACAGTACACGAAAACCAGTAAACATGACCAAAATGTATCACAGGATAGACAGTGGTTCAAATGGCTCTGAGCACTATGGGACTTAACATCGTAGGTCAATAGTCCCCTAGAACTTAGAACTACTTAAACCTAACTAACCTAAGGACATCACACACATCCATGCCCGAGGCAGGATTCGAACCTGTGACCGTAGCAGTCGCGCGGCTTCGGACTGAGCGCCCGGAACTGCGAGACCACCGCGGCCGGCGATAGACAGTGGTAGTATACTATAAAAATCCTACTGCTAACACAATGGTAAATCGCAGTATTTTTTTGGGGGGGGGGGGTGGGGTGGTAGCGGTAATCACAATTCAGCCCATGTAAACGACTACATATATAAACGAACAGTGAAATATTCTTTGTATGTCCAGCGAGACTGTTTCAAAAACTACAGATAAAGAATTGAATACTTGTGCAGGTCCAAAAGTACCATCTAGACAGAACAGCAGAACAGTTCACATGAACCAAAGTTCTGTATTACAGTCACACGTTTAGATATATCCAGACACATACATATAGGAGGTACAGAGTGACATACATTTAGGTGCTGAGCGCTCCATATACAGGAGAGAAGCATGTGGTGATAAGTTTAGTTAGTTGAGTTTTTGGTCTTTTCCTGGAATTCTGAGTACTTGGGTCATTAGATTAGCAGCGCAGGAAGCTATGTCTTGACGTCGGCACTGTTGACAAACTCGTTCAGTAGCTTATAAGTGGCTTATACTAACGACGTTTGGATGACCAAGGGTCCGAAGATTACTTTCAAGGACGTTTATGTGATACGTGTTCCGGAGACTTTTGGAGAAATATATGATTTGGTTCGTCTTTCTCTCCACAAACACATAGAGGGATGGCGCTTACGTTGTGCCCATATAGGTGTTTGTTTAGCTTCCATTGATTAAATTTCAGCCATACTACAACTGTCGTGAATCTCCTTTATGTTCGTGCATTATTGTATTATGGTAAACTTGGAAGTGTGGAATGAACTAGTGCGTAGTCACAGCGTTTGATTGTTAGATGTCTGCGAGCATTCCTTTTTCCATTCCGAGGACAACCATTTATTGAGCGTGGGTATCATATTTGACCCGCTTCGTTACCTTGGTCCTGTACTTAAAATAGAATACGCCTACCCTCCTTCTACAGTCAGTTACACAAGAAAGTGTACGCCGGTGTCTGTATGAAATAAAAGACATTATTATGTATTTAACGAAAATACATGTTATTAGTAACTGCACAATTAGCTATAAGTTAATTCAGTCACCGCCATTATCGATTATAGCTTCGCACCTTTTTGGTACGCTTTTCATGTGATTTTCTTCATATTCTCTCTCTAACGATCTCCGTACCGCCGTAATTTTATATGACAGGTGCTTCAAAGTGTATAATGGTTTTCCTTTGAGCTTCTTCTTAATATACGATCAAACATTTTCGATTGGATTTGCATCCGGAGACATTGGAGGCCAGTCCATCGTGGACACCCCTCTGTCTATTCTCCACGCTGTGCAGAGATGGCTGCGATGTTTCGGGTCGTCATCATCTTGAAACACCAAGTTTGCCTCGTTCAAACTAAATAATTTCTTAACGGGCCTCAGAAGGCATTTTTGATAAATACTGAACATTTTCCAGTGATTAAATTGGCTGTAAATAAGTGCAAGTAGCCAAAACTACAACCGACAAAAAACATCCAATTAGTCCACAATACAGCAGCGGTTCTTCTTGGAACACTGACATATAATGATTGTGTAGTCTCCATTGGAGTGTTATGTCACTCTCCTATCAGAAACTCTTCTAACTCCAGAAGTGAAGTGACGAGGGAGGCGGAAATCTGCTCCGGAGTCTGCGCTCCAATACCGCCCACAACGTTTCGTTAATGTTCAGGGAAGACTGTTCAGTTCGGTTGCATGCTCCTCATACTATGATTATACTGTCCTGGGTGTGTGAATGGGTGCATTATCGTCCTGAAAGATAGCGTCATTGTTGAGGAACTACATTTGAATCATTGGATTGACCTGATCACATAAAATGTTGACATACCATGATGTGGCTGCCCACACCATCACACTTCCCCCTCCATGCTTATCCGCTGGAATCAAGCAATCATAATTGTAGGTTTGTTTGTTTGGTTTTTTTTACATTCTCCAAACGTAAAGAAGGTCCTATGTTGGAAATAACGAAAATGTTGAGTCCTCGGACCATATGAAATGTTTCCACTGATCAGCCGTCCAAGATGTATGCTCCTGACATCAAGTTTCACACTTCTTTGCGTTGGTTGTCGTCACTAATGGTTTCGGTGTAGCAGCTCTTCTATGAATGTTCGATTTATGGCGTTCTCGGAGGACGGTAGCTATAGATGGACCAGTTTAAAGACAACAGTGACTTTCGTGATTATAATACCAGAAAAAAAAGGCTTACACTGCCCTTTGCTCAACCTATCTTTGGCACAGAAAGGGGTAAAATAAGCTGCTATAAAATTTTTCGACTAGTTACCAGATGAAATAAAATGTCTGACAGACAGCAGTAATTACTTCAAAAATAAATTGAAATCATATCTCCTAGATAACTCCTTCTATACCATAGATGAATTCTTGAATAGGAATAAATAAATCTATGAATATAGTACATGCATTTTATGCCATTTCAGGGAATGGGGTAAATAACAGAAATATTAATCTTTAACTGCGATCGATCAATGGAACACGCAAGCAACCAACCGACTAACTAACTAACTACCGGGTCTCGAAGATTACTGTTGAACTCTGCAGTTACTTTAGTCGCCGTGGTTTTGTGTTGTTTTGACACAGTTCGTGTTAGCGTACGACGATCTCTGTCGTTTAGTTTTGATTTGCTCCCATTATTACTTTTACATTATGATGTCTTTCCATGTTTTGGGAAGTCTGCCATGAGTGTTGAAACAGTTGCTCTTGAAACATTTAATAAATTGCCTGTCTCGGTTTCTGATGCTCCAGCTAATTGGGTACCACCAATCTGCTCTCTTCGGAACCCTGTTACGTCTTCCATTGCACTCTCACCTCGGCCTCTCATGCACATACGGAGTGTGCACTACTCGTAAATAACCTGCACTTGTGCCTAGTCCATACTGAACACGCACAGTCCAGCGCGGCCGGCTGGAGTGGCCGAGCGGTTCTAGGCGCTACAGTCTGGAGCTGCGCGACCGCTACGGTCGCAGGTTCGAATCCTGCCTCGGGCATGAACATGTGTGATGTCCTTAGGTTAGGTAGATTTAAGTAGTTCTAAGTTGTAGGCGACTGATGACCTCAGAAGTTAAGTCCCATAGTGCTCAGAGCCATTTGAAGCACTTTTTTTTTGTCCAGCGCGACACATTATTTACCTGCGTTGTTGACCGTCAAACACGACCATTCGATTTGCTACCACTGTTCACATTATATTGCCCGTCCCCTGTATACACTGTGTAAAATCAGATTAGAGACTACTTCCAGAGCTGTCACTGCGGAAGTTACATTTAAAATTGTGGAGTACACTTACTTTTGGAACTGACTACATAGTGTCGGGTACGCCTCTTGTGACGTGTAGTGGTGAATTCCGCATTTAACAAGGGTCTTCGGATACCTTTGGTCAGATAGTGTATTGAATTAAATATATTTGTAAGTAGTATAACACTGAAAAAATGAACAAAATCGTTGAGTGTATGCTTCCGCCGTTATATACACGTCCATGGACTGAGTTCTTAGACGCACTTTGATATCATCTTTTTAATTTAGCACTGGTGGCGTGAGTACTGCTCCGCCACCTAACTCGACTCCTTAAAAATAGCTCGCAGAATTTCGGGTCTCGTAATTAGCCCTTTTCCGAGGCGTTTCCTTTCGCTTCCCCGGCTTCCGCTCGAGTTGTTCCGGCGCCGTCAGAGAGAGCACGGGATACTCCGCGGCCGACCCGGTGGCACCGGCGGAGTCGCGAGTCTATTATTATAGCCGTCGTGGCGTGGCGCTCCCTCATCACGCACACGAGCCGCGGAATTATTCGTGAGCTGCTCACTGCCCCCAAGGACTGGCGGAGCGCTGAGATATTAATGCGGAGGCGGCGGCGCCCGAGGTGGCTGGGGGCGGCACAGAGCCCGCAACTTGCCGGCCCCGCGGCGGTGAGGGCGTGCGCTGCATTTCCATCAGCTGGCGATGCCTGCTGCCTGGCGCCCGGTCGCTGGCCACCTGCTCCAGCGTACCTCACCGCTGCCGTCTCGGGGGAGTACGGGTGCCTCTTCTCTCATCTTCTGGGGGTACCTTCTCTGTCTGCGAGGGGTACAGTGCCTTACTGCAGTACCACGACCCTAGAGACCTCCCAAGCGATTGGTGTCCCATTAAAATAGGAACATCAGGGAGAACAGAAAGTAACTAAGCGTAAATAGTACAATTGGGACAGTAAATGATCAAATTCGTAGCTCATTGGTGGTATAGGGGGTGTGAGGGTTAGCACACGGCGCTGGCATTTCTAATAGCAGTGACAGCTCTAACGCAGCTGGGCTTCGAGAGTCGTACTGAGCTAGCATCACATAACGCCAAAATATCACAAGACCCGAGTGATGGCGCAGAAACAAAGACCAACAGTAGCCCTTCCAGTGGCCTGGCAGAGAATTTCTAGTTCGGGAAAACATGGCGCGATAATTTGTATTCTTACTTTGCGAAATAATAGTACTAGATGGTAATATTTTTCAGTTATACTTTATCCATCAGTCTGGTAATCTAATGGTAAAGTCTGTTTATTTGTAGACGCCAACATTGCAGTTTCGACCGTCTGGCTCTATTCATCCTCTTCGTGTAATCTGTGTCTTTTAATGCTTGTACGATCATCAATCTGTACGGTTTCAAATTCAAACGGTTTTTCAACACACGCCAAACAGTCATACGAGGTCGATTTAGTAGGACTGTTGACAAAACGTTGTCTAACTCGCACAACAATGTCGCCAGACGACATGATGATTTCGCATGTCTTACCGAGCACCCTGTTTCTACAAAACATTCATGCCACTCATAAGTTGTAGGTCTACTAGTACAATCGTTAGCGTACTTAGTATGGAAATTACGATGAACTATTGTCCTCCACTTCTATTCTTCAAAGCAAAACACACAGCTAACATGCTCGGGTCCAGTGAAGGCAGCCAACTGCCACTAGCGCTCCTTGCGGTGCGACTCGGCACTAGGAAACTGCGCGAGGCAAAACTTGATATGTTTCCCTACAAACAGACTCTGCAATCACCTCTGTAGGTACTATAAATTAATTTTTATGAATTTTCTACCTCGGAGAAGATCAGTTTGGATTCTGTAGAAATGTTGGAACACGTGAGGCAATACTGACCCTACAACTTATCTTAGAAGACAGATTAAGGAAGGACAAACGTACGTTTCTAGCAAAAATGGTTCTAATGGCTCTGAGCACTATGGGACTTAAAATCTATGGTCAGCAGTCCCCTAGAACTTAGAACTACTTAAACCTAACTAACCTAAGGACAGCACACAACACCCAGCCATCACGAGAAAGAGAAAATCCCTGACCCCGCCGGGAATCGAACCAGGGAACCCGGGCCTGGGAAGCGAGAACGCTACCGCACGAAAACGAGAAGCGGGCACGTTTCTAGCATTTGTAGACTTAGAGAAAGGTTGTGACAATTTTGACTGGAATACTCTCTTTCAAATTCTGAAGGTGGCAGGGGTAAAATACAGGGAGCGAAAGGCTATTTACAATTTATACAGAAAGCAGATGGCAGTTGTAAGAGTCGAGGGACATGAAAGGGAAGCACTGGTTGGGAAGGGAGTGAGACAGGATTATAGCCTCTCCCCGATGTTGTTCAATCTGTATATTGAGCAAGCAGTAAAAGAAACAAAAGAAAAATTCGGAGTAGGTACTAAAATCCATGCAGAAGAAATAAAAACTTTGTGGTTCGTCGAAATTGTAATTCTGTCACAGACAGCAAAGGACTAACAAGAACAGTTGAACGGAATGGACAGTCTCTTGAAAGGAGGATATAAAATGAACATGAACAAAAGCAAAACAAGGAAAATGGACTGTAGTCGAATTAAGTCGGGTGATGCTGAGGGAATTAGATTAGGAAATGTGACACTTAAAGTAGTAAAGGAGTTTTGCTATTTGGGGAGCAAAATAACTGGTAATGGTCGAAGTAGAGAGGATATAAAATGTAGACTGGCAATGGCAAGGAAAGCGTTTCTGAAGAAGAGAAACTTGTTAGCATCCAGTATAGATTTAAGTGTCAGGAAGTCATTTCTGAAAGTATTTGTATGGAGTGTAGCCATGTATGGAAGTGAAACATGGATGATATATAGTTTAGACAAGAAGAGAATAGAAGCTTTAGAAATGTGGTGCTACAGAAGAATGCTGAAGATTAGATGGGTAGATCACATAACTAATGAGGAGGTATTGAATAGAACCGGGGAGGAGTTTGTGGCACAACTTGACTAGAAGAAGGGATCGGTTGGTAGGACATGTTCTGAGGCATCAAGGGATCACAAATTTAGCATTGGAGGGAAGCGTGGAAGGTAAAAATCGTAGAGGGAGACCAAGAGATGAATACACTAGGCAGATTCAGAAGGCTGTATGTTGCAGTAGGCACTGGGAAATAAAGGAGCTTGCACAGGATAGATAAGCATGGAGAGCTGCATCAAACCAGTCTCAGGACTGAAGACCACAACAACAACACAAAGTTCTTTTTGAAATGCCCTGTACAATGTGACAGTTCTGTTTTGAAAGTCTTCCCCAGAGTAAGTGCAGGGTACTTGTCTGACGAGTCTCCGGCTGAGCAAGCTCTTATTCCCGGGGGTGGACCGCAGGCGGCGTCGACGGCGGCCGAAGTGGGTCGCGGGGAAAGTCTCGTATGTCATCTGTGACGTGGCCCGCTAACCGGGAACCGGTCTGTCGGAGCCACTCACCGCACCGGCGGCCATCAATGATTCACGGCGCGCCGAGATCCGCGTCACGACAGCGCGATGACGGCCGCCGGGGACGGCGCTTTCGTGAGAGGTCAGCGACCACAAGTAAGTCAGGCCCGGCCGCACGGACCCGAGCTGAGCCACGTGTCGGCTGTGGATCGGGTCTTGGTAAATCCGACAGACAATTGGCAGCAAGCGCTTCGCCACGATTTGCGTGGTGCATGCAAGGCAACGCGTATCCTCGAAACGTTCTGTGTGTGTCAGTAAGGCACAGTTTGTTCAGCTGGGAGGCGAAATACCAAGCGGAAAAATATAATTCTTATAGGAAAAATCAGGTAAATGAAATATTACAAAGATAGCGGTCACCAATATTTGTAACAGGCTCATGGGTGTGAACAGAAAATCAGTATGATACAAATGAGTGACGTAATTTATTTGTAGATCTGACGTGAAATTGTGAAGTAAAAATACTTGAAATATGGGGAGATTTGTGCTGTTCTTTCGACTGTTATGGTAACTGACGCCACTGGTATAAGCGACACATGATGCCTGTTGGATAAGTCCCTAAAACGAGCTTCGATTAATTGTTCGCTATGTTGAGGAAGGCAGAAAATAAAATCTTCCTTAATTGAACTATATCTTAGTGCATATCCTTGCTCGAAGAAGATAAAGTGATTCAGTGCAAGGACAGTTTAGTGATTCAGTACATGGACAGTTTAGTGATTCAGTACATGGACAGTTTAGTGATTCAGTACATGGACAGTTTAGTGATTCAGTACAAGGACAGTTTAGTGAATCAGTACAAGGACAGTTTAGTGAATCAGTACAAGGACAGTTTAGTGAATCAGTACAAGGACAGTTTAGTGAATCAGTACAAGGACAGTTTAGTGAATCAGTACAAGGACAGTTTAGTGAATCAGTACAAGGACAGTTTAGTGAATCAGTACAAGGACAGTTTAGTGAATCAGTACAAGGACAGTTTAGTGAATCAGTACAAGGACAGTTTAGTGAATCAGTACAAGGACAGTTTAGTGAATCAGTACAAGGACAGTTTAGTGATTCAGTACAAGGACAGTTTAGTGAATCAGTACAAGGACAGTTTAGTGATTAAGTACAAGGACAGTTTAGTGATTAAGTACAAGGACAGTTTAGCTAGGTAGAGTCTTAAACACTAATTTCTTGAGCTTACTATCAGCCAAAAACTGAACTCCCCGATTTTCCTCAAAAGTTGTAGGTTACCATTCCTCTTACATATTTCCATATTACTAAATACCAACTCCTGGATGTTATTTCGTTCTTCCTCAATTCATTATCTACCACAGTCCTTTACCACCGCCATTTTTATTATATAAAACACGACAAAGAATTATCCAATTTTCGCCCGATGCTGAGTCTACATACTACTTGATAACTAGTATCGAGACACCCGTATGTAATGTGGAATTGACCACTAGATGTAACGAGACGCGGATCTGACAGTGCAAAAGATGGCGCCGGAGTAATATGTTGTCAATAGAGAAGTAGCTATCTAGAGATCTCTGTGACTTCCATCGAGGATTCGCCACTTGATTTCACGTGTTTAAAAAATGTGTTAGGGACATTTCAATCCTTTTGAAGTTACTCCAGTCGACTGATGGTCATGAGAGTGAAAAGCGGAAACGCAAAGGAAGAACCACAGCTAAAGCAAGGCCAGATAGATACACTATGTGATCAAAAGTATCCGGACACCACCAAAAACTTACGTTTTCATATTAGATGCATTGTGATGCCACCAATTGCCAGATACTAAACATCAGCGACCTCAGTACTCACTAGACTCGAGAGAGATCAGAATGGAACGCTCCGCGGAACTCACGGACTTCGAACGTGGCCAGGTGATTGTGTGTCACTTGTAGCAGACGTCAGTATGCGAGATTTTCACAGTCCTAAACATCCCTAGGTCTACTGTTTCCGATGTGATAGTGAAGTGGAAACGTGGAGGGACACTTACAGCACGAAAGCGTACAGGCCGACCTCGTCTGTTGACTGACAAAGACCGCTGACGGTTGACGAGGGTCGTAATGTGTAATAGACAGACATCTATCCAGACCATCAAAAAGGAATTCCAAACTGCATCAGGATCCACCGTAAGTACTATGACAGTTTCTGTACAGTTGTTGCACTAAGTTGGGCTAAAAGAGGTCCTACGCGATATTAGGAGGTATCCCATGACTTTCGTCACCTCAGTGTCAAGGTGAAAATGGTTACGCTTCGTGTTACTGTCCACTAAAGGTGTACATGTAATTTTGATGAAACAGCGTGTGTGATATTCTCTTTGCTGCTGCCATTCAAGACGGGAACTGGTGCGATAGCCTACTCTCGCAACCGGCCAGACGTTTCTCTCCTACCTCCATGGTTAGTTACTAATCTGTGCTTACGGCGCGCCGCGGCGACCACGCGGACGCAATCGTCCTCGCTGTGGACGGCAGAGTGAACGATAGCGGGCCGAAGGCGCTGGCGCACAGTGTAGAAAGCGGTCCTCCCAGCGGCTGCCGTATCTGCGGTCCATCTGTGCGCTGCCCCAGCGGAGGCAGGCCACATCTCGGCCACTCATCTCCTGCCGGCGGCGCAGCGGGGCCATTCGGAACGGGAAGCGGCGCTCGTTTTATTTCATAAGCGTCGCGCGCGCCGAGGCGTCTGGCCGCCGCGCTCAGATTTAGGGCCCTCCGCCCACCTGCCACCAGATAAGCGCCTATAGCTTACTCCTCGCCCATTCCCTATTTACGCTCATCGCTCCTAAATTAGGATCTCCTCTTTCTTTGGTGTCGCAACCTAACCTCGCCGTGTTGTGTGCGCGACCGTCGCCGGTGGGACATATTACTGCCACCGAACCAGTTCGTTCTCGCTCTTCTGTCTTTTTTTTCCCCACACAGAGTACCTTAAGCACTCGGACGGCTAAATAATTCATGAGGACACATTTTTTGGAAACTGGCACTGTAAGTATTGCGTCAGCCTCCATGGCACCTCCACGAGAAGACAAGACGCGTTAGCCGCTACCTGGAAACAAAGTGAAAAGCTACGCGCGTGCTTTATAAGTACACCACTTACTGTTCAGAAAAAATTAGTCTTCATGACCTCTTTATCGTTGGCAGGTTAAAAACAAACTTTTCTCCTTCCATTATGTCCTCTGTGGAGAATGTGAATAGTAAGTTTCTTAGCGTTCACAAATACTACCCGATGAATTCAAAGCAGAAAGTGGCATCTACTGATCTAGTGCCGGCCCGGTAGCTCAGTGTGTTCGCTTAGGGAGTTGGCCACACTCTGTAATAAAATAAAATAAAATAAAAAAGTTCCGGGCCGGGACGATTGGCCGAACGGTTCTAGGCGCTACAGTTTGGAATCGCGCGACCACTACGGTCGCAGGTTCGAATCCTGCCTCGGGAATGGATGTGTGTGATGTCCTCAGGTTAGTTAGGTTTAAGTAGTTCTAAGTTCTAGGGGACTGGAGACCTCAGAAGTTAAATACAATAGTGCTCAGATCCTTTGAAAAAATGTTCTGAACGTGTGCAGCAGTAGTCTCTGAGAGGTGTCATGCTGCATCCGCACATGACTGATGACAAAAAATGACAAAGGAACAGTTTTTTTTTTTTAAGCAGTATAAGTTGCGTGCCTGGAAACGGAGAGGTCACGCCGATCTCGGTCGTACACTTAATCTTTTTTATTGATTCATTTCTCAACTAAAGACCTGCTGACTGTTGCTATATAGCACGTCGTACATTGTGTGATTTTTACATGTGAGCAAATTTAGTTTATGAATAGTACATTGTTTCGTTGAAAATTTTACAGAAGGATATATATACAATTTTGCTTAAATATGTTGCTACCTTAGATAATGATAACAAATAAGATTCTCGATAGGTTGTGGAGAGTATTTTAATATTAAATTAAGAGTGTATATGATGGAAGAAGCAAGAGGTGGAAATTTGACTTAGATATAATGAGATAGTTCTTCCTTTTATACATTCTGCGTGTATGGTTACGTCTGTTAAAAATGTGTTGTCTTGACAGTGGTAATGCTTAATTTAATATATTGATTAATTACGTACCACGGAAAGTTTCAGACGGCCTTTAATGTAGCTTTCACCTGTCAACAAAGTGAGGAGGCACTCATCTTCTGACTGCTTTAATGCGGCCGATAAAACCACCACGTTGTCTGACACCACGTATTCTTAATCAAACTTCCACGCCATGATTTTTTTTCTGTATATGAAGGCTATTTTCAGGAACTAATGTAGAGATTTTGATGTGGTTTTCAGTAATAGACAGAGGCCTTTATACATAATTTTTCGCCACTACGCCACACAAGTCGTCCAGCCATTTATTGTGTTACGCGTGCGAAACCGGGGTTCGGTAGTAAAGCTATGACTCAGGTTGTTACGCGTTGGGAAATGCGAGGAGACTTTGAGAGCTGAGTGGCGCAGCTGAGGGCCGGCGGTTCATTTGATCGCTTCGGCGGCAGCCGCCTTGCACCCCGTCAACAATAGGCGCACGGGCGACTGTGCGCCCCCCCACCCTCCCCCCGCCAGTTTTAAATTGCACGGAGGAGATTGATGGCGAGCGCGTCCACCGCCGGCCGCTTATCTCATCACTGGCCGGGCGCCTCTTTATGGTCCGTTTCCGCGGAGATGCTTTATTTTTATTTCGCCCTCGCTGCGCCGCTGCCCGCGGACCGCCCGCGATGCTATCGGCGCTGATGACGACACGGCAGCGCGGCGCTCCGTTATTGGCTGGCGTCGTTCGCGGTTACGACGACCCTGCGCCACCCCATTTATCACCGTCTCCGCTACTTTCACGCGCTTTCTGCTCCACGTTGCTCAAATGAAGAGCAAATGTTAACTCGGGACAAGCAGTTCGGCATCGTGCACGCGATGCAGAGAACATGAATCGAAGTTTGGAAACTGTAAGACTGTATCTGAATACACGGGTTTTCAATTGTATGAACCACCTCTACACTAAGATGAGAGTTATTGGTAATTTTTCCCAAAATACCTACTACAATAATAAAAAATGGCTCTGAGCACTATCGGACTTAACATCTAATACAAAAATAGTATCCATTTCCAAACCCCTGTTGGAGGTCGAAGAACAGTGCAATCCTTTTGTGCACACCAACTTAACAAAAAAAAAAGGAAAAAAAATGTAGTCCAGCTCGACAACGTTAACAGTAATCTACAACCTTTCATTCTTCGTTTTTAATAGCTACATTTCCTTCGTAATTTCCCACTTTCATGCGCCTTTGTTGTCATTGAAAGTAATTCAATTTATGCCACTGTACTTTGCAGAAGACTTCCTCGATCTGCACACATGATGCAGGAGTTCTCTACGTCTCCATTATTCATCTTTTGATAATTTTTTTTATTTAATCTCAAATGGCTTTGGGTAATGGCCGAAATAAATCCAGTACAAAAATTTAGAAATAGAAGGTAAAGTTAAACTGTAGTTACTCTATGTGCAGGATGTAAACACAATGGTATTTTCAAAATTAATATTTGTACATACTGTTTTGTGAAAATAAATATATAGAACATTAAGTCATTCAAGTTAAGCTTTTCTGTAAAGTAACAAGTTACATAACGAATCACGTAATGTGTATAATTGTTAAGGATCATCAGAAATGTCCCTTTTACAAAGTCTAATGAATCTATAAAAACATGCTCAGGTTTCATAGTTCAAACAACTAATGAAAGCGAAAAGTAATCAACAATTTTACTTCTTTGTGTAATGTTTTTGCCCTTCACCTTTTATAGTTTACACACTTCAATCAAAAATACGTAGTATCATCTACAGCTCTACAGTAATCACAATTAGGTTCGAATGGTTCTGAGCACTATTGGACTCAACTGCTGAGGTCTTTAGTTCCCTAGAACTTAGAACTAGTTAAACCTAACCAACCTAAGGACATCACACACATCCATGCCCGAGGCAGTATTCGAACCTGCGACCGTAGCGGTCTCGCGGTTCCAGACTGCAGCGCCTAGAAACGCACGACCACTTCGGCCGGCTCACAATTAGGAAAGTGTATCAACCGAAACAGGTGTTTCATCTAGGTGATAGTCAAATGGTGACAATTCCCTTCTGCTTAAGATCAGACTTAAGAAGTCAGTAGGTACGAGGTACGCGCTATTGAATAGACCAATACCTGCGAGTTCAGCCTGTTCATTACATAGCGATATTCATTCTCCTTTAACCTTACTTGGAATCTCGATAGTAATAATAGTCCAGAAGGGATATTACAGAGTGAATACAAGTTTTTGTACGTTTTTGGCAAACTGGTTAATGCTTTTATTGCACCTTCTGCCGCTGTGATCAAGTATGCACAGGAAACACGTTTATGGAGATCTATCAATCTCGGACTATATTTTAGGGTGACCTGCGTTAAATAGTTTGGAATTTCCCCGAAACTGCTCTCGCAAGGGACAATGGAGCACTCGCGGAATCGGTAAATATCAACGTTTCGTTACATAGTGCAATGTCTAATGTCTTTATTTCTTCAGAGTAAGAGAAAGGCTATGAAAAGCAATAAAAACAGATTCACGTGGTAGGTTTCATGTAGTTGCAGCCCGTTCACAGACTCTTCTCAGACACTGTGGTAGAGAAACTTCGAAGTAGGCCGAAACTAGACCAGATGTATGGAGTATAACAGTTCCTGTTCGCTCGCGCTGTAGCGCACAGTGATCGAACGGGGCAGTGGTCGTTTGTGTTTCTGACGCCCCCAACGGCGGTGCGAATCCGATGGCGCTTCAGCCATAGGCTGTGCCGGGGACAAATTCTCGCGTTGTGATGCAAATGCTTTGTTATTAGTGCCGCGTCACTGCGGGATGGGGGAATACAGGGAATATATTTTTCGATTTAATGACTTTACGATATAATCAAGCGAGGTACGAACTAATTCGACTGGGTGCCGCATCAGTTATGCAAAATTATTTATGAAATATTACACCGAATGCTGGAGCCGTCAAATAAACGTCATGCGCCATTTTTGTTTATTTTTTTGTCCTTTCCCTGTGAGCAGAGGAAATTAATTACGGTCTTTCCATTATATGGTTCTCCATGAAATACGTGCTATTTTCATCGCTTTTTTACTACCCTGCACGTTAATTTGTCGAAATTCAAACCAGTTCCGGTATGAGGGTGTACGGGTACCTGAAAAACGCATGTGTCAGTTTCTCCGATGATTGGCGTCATGTCAGTGAAATGTTCTAAGCTTTATGCATAGCATAGTTTGTATTTCGGCTAGACAATCTGCTCTAACTAAAATTCTCCGAATATTCGAATAGGAGTAGCGTCTTGCAGCATGATATGCTTATGTGAGCAGGACTCCAAGGCATTTGAATGTGTAATTCACAATATTCTTCTAGATAAACTGAAGTTTTATGGAACAAATGCTATAGCCAACCAATGCGTAATGTCATATCTAACCAAATAATGCAAAAAGTTCTTCTTCGTAATTCAACCATTACAGTCCTGGAATGTAATCCTGACTGGGGAGAAATCACACATGGAGTTACCCAAAGCTCAGTCTTAGGTCCACTGTTGTTCAACATATACAGGTAGGTAAACGATCTTCCGTCTAATACACAAGAAGAAGAATTAGCTCTTTTTGCAGATGACGCCTGTATTGTAATCAATTGAAGCATACATACAGAACAGAAGAAATGGTAAAAAGTATTTAAAAAGTATCATTGCATGGTTTTGTGATAATGATCTCACCCTCAGCTCTCGAAAGACACAACACATTCAGTTCTGTACATCTAGGGATGTTACAAAAAATGGTTCAAATGGCTCTCAACACTATGGGACTTAACTTCTGATGTCATCAGTCCCCTAGAACTTAAAACTACTTAAACCTAACTAACCTAAGGACATCACACACACCCATGTCCGAGGCAGGATTCGAACCTGCGACCGTAGCGGTCGCGCAGTTCCAGACTGTAGCGCCTAGAACCACTCGGCCACTCCGGCCGGCAGAGAAAGTAAATTTTATACTCTATTTAAATAATGTCTGTCTCATACATGTACTATCGTTTTCTAGACAATGTTGTATTGTCTTCAGCTACTCCTTGTGCGCACTTCATGATCTGACTGCATTTAAGTGATTTAACTGTCCTTCCACCAAAGGAGGCACCTGTAATGCATCTGCCGCATACAACCATTCATGAAGCACGTCCAACAGATAACTGAAGGTAGGATAACATTGTCTTGGAATCGATAGTACATTGTGAGATAACTATGAAAATAAAATATGAAAAATACAGTTGATAGGAAACAGTCTTTCATTGGAATAAATAGCTGACCTTCCTATGTGATATTGGGCACTAAGCCCGACTTTACGGGAAAAAGAAAACCAAAGTCATTCACGTAGATAATTCTTTTAAGTTGCAGCATAAACAGTCGTAGCTTCCAAATCACAGCCAACGAGGACGATATAAGGTTATCTGGAATGGAATCATTGAAAAGACCCAAGAAAGAAGAAAATGGCAGAATACTGTATATGTCACTCCGTGCATGAGTCAGGCAGAGATGGGTTGGAGGTGGCGGGGGGGGGGGGGGGGGGGGGGAGGAGCAGGGGCAGGAATAGCCGAGAAGACAGCTGGCAAGAAGATCTCCTGCAAATACCAGTACCTTCCGTACGAAGAGGCACCAACGCAGAAGGAAAGGATGAAGGTCTAATGTAAAGAAATCATCTTCTTAGATCATAACCTATTCGACTTTCCTTTTACTGAACAGAAGTGTCCGTAAAGTACTCCGACCGCCATGAGCGTGATTGGAAGACATTACGAAAGTACTGAAATTATGGTGTTCCCTTAACAGCTTAAGCGGTATTAAATTTCGCGGAGGATGTGCAGATTTACTGGTGCTATAAAATCTGCCGAAAGGAAATTATCCATTACAGCCGGGAGGGCTCAAAGTGGTGGCGCTTTAAAGACGCCCCAGGTGTGTACCGGCGGTCGTCTGCCGGCAAATCGTCGCCGTCTCCGGGTGGGGCAGCCACTGAGGAAGCTGGGAGATGAGGCGGCACAGTCCTACCCGGCTCCTTTGACAGTCGACGCGGATTCCGCGCGGCGAACGGCGGCGGGGGCGAGAAAAGAGCGCCAGCCTGAGGTGGTGGGGGCAGGTGATGCGGGGGCGGAGGGGGTGTCCGGTAATTGGAGTCTGAAGGCGCCAGCTCATTACCCGGTAGCACGGCCGCCTTTTGTCTAACATTCGCCGCAGCGAAATAATGAGCTAGTCTCGCCACAGGCTAGTATGTGTGTGTGTGTGTGTGTGTGTGTGTGTGTGTGTGTGTGTGTGAGAGAGAGAGAGAGAGAGAGAGAGCACGCTCCTCAGCAGAGACAACTCCAGCAGTCCATAACTAAAATCATACCGTACACGTACTTTCTCACATAGGAATTACTTCTATGGACCGAGCACAAAACTAATGTGTCTTAGCTTGCAAGATAGCCTTGTTAAGCTCTTGCTCCTCTAAAACTATCAAAGTTTCATTCCTCCTTTAAATAAATTTCAACGAAATGCGTGGCTCTTTCCTGACATGCTCTTCAAAGCTTAAGCACTTTTATTTTTACAACGGAAACCTTGCCGTCATAACACTGGCGTTAAAGTCTTGAAGGGAGGAAAATTCATAACGACTTTCACACTCACTGCCGTCAAATTAAACAATTAAAACTGCGCATTTAAATGAAACCCTTGCCGTGGAAAGCGTTTAATGGCAAATTTAAGACATTTACATAATGTACAGTGACCGGTACAGGGTGCTTAAAATCTGAATTAGCAAGTTACTGCCACATTTACGGAGTTACAGTGCAGTTTTTGAGATGGCAACTTTCAGTATTTGGATATTTGTCTCGATAGGTTGAATAAAGGTTCGACTTGTACATGAACCATTTATTAAAACACATTGGCTAGTTCCAGACAGCACAAACATGCTGCTTTAATGGCCGCCAACAATAGACCACTTGCTCCTTGTTCTCCGCCTCCCTTCTCACACCTACTCCCTGTCATCACACCCGCCAGCTACATAGGGTTGTTTATTAAACGACAGCAATACAAAATACATCTCTGACCACATTTGTAATTACATATTACATTTAAGTGGAGGCTTTGACTTGTATTGTCAGGCTCTCAATTCGCCTTGCCAACCGTCCCATATAGTAGAAGACATCTCGCATCTGAGGATTACAAAAATTATACCGTATGGACCTTGTACAGGAAGCTGAAGTCTCGCATTCAATATTTTTACCCTACATAACCTATCCATGTAACCTATTTTTCGAAATTCCATCGCTTTTACGCCACGGTCTTTAATGAAACCCCTGGGAAAGATATCCAGTTGTTTCAAATTTGAGCCATGCGATTGGTCGTTCACGGCCAATCCACCGACATGGGAAGCTATTTTCGAGAAAAGCTCGAACTTCCGAGAAGAAGTAGAGTGGTGTGCAATCCCATTTCCATCATCTTCATCGATCTGTGGCATTGGAAAGTTTCATGAAACCAAAACGCACAGCGAGCGCGCTCCGCACCGGTGAAAGTAGCCATTTTAACCGTACACTACGTTGGCGCTCCTAGTGGCGGAATGGGGTACTGACGCACTTCTTGAATCAAACTTAATGTTGTTTGTTACAATGTGACACACCTGCCGACTCTGTAAGTAATCTCAATTCATTTCTATATAGTTCTAAAATATAAAAGCCCTTTTTGAATCACCCTTCATTTCCACAGCGACGAGTAATATTATGTATAACAAAAATAAAAGTAATAGTTCAGTACTGAAAGTTATAGAAGGTCATCTATTTAGCTGCAGAATTGTAAAATTGAGTGTATGAATAGGTGATGAAGTAATGCCTCCATCCAGTCCGCAGCTAAATCGCACTGCCTATGAGACATATTTTTGACAGAACCAATAAAAAAAGATTTTCGTTGAAGAATGTGACAACTGATTATAATCGTCAACTTTTTTTATTGTAACTGACAAACTTCAGTTCAGCTAGATAGTAGGTTCTAGAGAATAAATCGGGCTAAGTAACTAGCAGGACATGTTACATTTTATAATATTCGCTGCACTGACCTAGAAAAGGAAGGAATCTTAACGTGACACTCAAGCGAACATTACAAATTCACAACCTTTGTGTAAGTGTGTGTGAGTGCATGACTTCCACGTGGCTGTGGAGAGCGCTCACTCAGCTGTATCGTTAGGACATTTTTGGCAACTTTCCCCAAGCAGAGCGAAGAGCAATCGCACACTCTCTCGCATACTGCAGCCCGAACACACCAGTCAGATGGGCCATGTGCATATAGGGCTCTAATGCATTTCTCTAAACGCCCTTCCCCAGTTCTGAAACAAATGCATGCCTCACAGCTCATACAGGCGTACGAATATTCAAAGAATTGCACTCTCCAAGGCGGGAACACACGTGGTAGAAAAGAAACTGTCATTTGGCATAGGCCACAAGGTGGTCTTCAGAGTACATTTTGTGGATATGCAGCTCTTGCATTGACACTTTGGATGTACAGAATCTCATGTCTATGTGATTCCCATGCAGCGACCTGAGCTCTCACGGGATTCCATAGACTTAGTTCCCACAGTACTCGGGCACTGTATAGCGCATGATTGGTTGGCGCAACCAACTGGCCAGTACACTGTACTCACACACAGTCCGCTGCCGCTACGGCCGCGGTACCGTACGTCCAGCCCCACCCACGCCGCCTTAACTACTGTGTTTAGCGCTAAGCCGGTTTGAACCGAACCAAAAGCGATTACAGGTAGCAGCCGTGGCCCGCCACTACGGCCGGCGCAGCTGTTCCTCTCTTCCACGCTCTCGTTGCTGCCAGTCCTACTGTCTATGTCCGCAGATTCCTCTGTCCGTAATACGACGTGCTATCGCGCCTGTGTGTCTCGCCCGCTTCTGGTCAGAATGGATATTACCAGCGTGCGATATTCCCGCATTTCTCAAGGATTTTCACGGTTGCAGTGATTAACAGGAGCGAATTTGTTATTGGAAAGAAATGTTAAATACCGTCTCACCATAGCTGTCAGAGATTAGGCCTGACATTGTATGGCTGCAGAATGATGGGCAGAGGGAGTGCATTGGTCATAGTCTTATGTAGGGCATATTCCATAACGTCCTTACAGTGATTCAGGAAAGCCTGTAGATGCCACAGTTACATGTAAACTAAAAGTGTTCGTTTTGGAAATTCTTGTACTGATATTTTTGCCTAGTCGTTTCCACTTAAATTAGTTGCAGTCTAACACTGTTAGATTCAGTCAGTTGAGAAAATGTTGGAAGCTTTTCCTGATGCGAAACAAGGAAACAATGATTTTAAACCATTAAATTAATATAAAGTCAGTATTCGATATTTACTTGCAACAGAAATAACTTGCAAGAGAAAAATCGTGTGGATGATACAGCGCCCCCTCGTTTTATCCGAAGTTTCTTAGAATGTGGAGGAGACTAGTACTCTGTAAGATATACCACAATGTATTGAATGAATTTACATTCTAGCCTCAAAATGTTACGCTGATTTATGTGTTTGAATGGCCACATGAGAGGTTTATATGATGGACATTTTCCCACAAATGCTCACGGATGCACTAGAATTATGTGTTTGGTGGTAAACCGAAGAAACAATCTCAGTGGAAAAAAATCGTTTAAATGAGTGATGCCGATCGTTAGCTCTGACAAACATTTCGTTGTTGATACCATCACACATTATCGTTCTGTCCTGGGAAATATATTTCATATCTGATCGCTCAATAGCCCCTCCCTCCACCCTCCCCTGATGTCTCTCTCTCTCTCTCTCTCTCTCTCTCTCTCTCACACACACACACACACACACACACACACACACACACACACACACACACACACACACACACACATGTATCTGTAATTCCACTGGCTGCTGTGAGGAATCGTTTTCCTTACTCTGGAATGAAATAAATGTCGTGTTCGTCTTCTGCAGACGATATTATGTCACGAAATGCATTCGCAGTTCCGAATGCGAAGAGCCTTCAGCTGTATAAGGGAATGACGACAATAAAAATTTGTGCTGGTCCGGTATTTGAAGCCGGATTTCCCGCTTTACGCGACAGATTGCGTGATTTCTTGTCATTTGTTTCATTCTTCTCTTGTTAGGTGTACCCAAGGTCTCCTTCTTGATTGTATCTGTACAGATATGTTGTATATGTGTTTTCTTGAATAATAAGTAGCGATCAGTGAAATTCATTGTATTGTGCTTCTTCATTTTAATGCCAAGCGATGAGTTTCTGTGTGCAGTCTTAGCTGACTTGGTCGCGTTCTGTTCAGTCGCCATTGTAGCATCTCATTGAGATAACTACCATCGATATTTATTACATAGATCCTGCTTGTTTTACTTTGACTAAGTCCGATTTACCACTCCGAACAGAAATTGGCGCAATTATATTTTTAAAATTCACGATCGTAGAATTTTTAACCAAGCCAGTTAATTTCAAAGATAATGCTTCATGTTCTCATTACTTAGTTATAGCGTGAGGAAAAGATATTTTATCATAATACATTTGTTTTGAAAAACTTGAATATAGTTTTCTCTCTCACAGATCTAAAAGGGCGTTTCATTTTATCTGAAAGAGTCTCTCCGACTTCGAACATTATTTAGTCTGAAAGATATTCGTATTTCCGTATCTGCTCACATCGCATGTAACATACGTTACAATGTTAAAAAAATGTAGAACCTATGCTCCTTGTATTGCTCGAATATTTGAAAAGAATGAAAATCGGAAGTGCGAAAGATTTTACTATTTGTACTAAAACCTTCGTACGGGGTGTGAATGATAACAAAGCACTACTAGAAACATAATGAGGTTGCAAGTGAACCCGAAGGTATCTCGTTTTGTGGTATCATTCAGTGCATGACATTAAGAAATCAGAGCACGAAACAGAACCTTTCTGAAACAGCACACGAAAGAGATGGAAACATTCTGGCCAGAATATTATAAAATAGAAAGACATCATTATGTGCACCCTCGATAGATGCGACCCCAACTTCGGGCAGGCTGTTTGACGAGCATTTCCAGCCGCTTGCTCACTGGACTGAGTGGAGAAGACAGTGCCCAGCTAGTAATATATGTTTTAGATTAATACTAGCTTTCGGCAGGCAAGCTTCTGGCTACAGGAGTTCTAGCGCACGTCATACCCGGTTCTATCAGCTTGGATGGAAATCTCTCCGCTCCCCTCAAATGCAAAGGGTGTTTTATTGCGTATACCAAACTGTTCAACAAGTAGATTATGACCATACTGTCGCAGTATTTCGTTTTGAAGGCTTAGTAGTTCTCAATTATAAGGAATGCCGTGAAATGTTCTAGTTCATGTTGCACGTCGTCTGAATAACTGACTCACCCGGGAAGGGAATGCGCCAGCTACGTATATTTGATTTCATGATCTACATCAGTTTGAGTAATCTCTTGCTGGGAAAATAAATACAAAGATTTTTTACACTGAGTATTTTTCCGAAGCGAATTGCAGTTTGGTTTTTAATCGGTACTTTGTAAAGAGGAGAAATAAATTACCCACTGAATCGAAATGACCTGTTGCGTTTGTAAAATCGTAGATTTTATCAAATTGTAGTTGACGTGATGATTTCGTTCCGTCACTTTGTGGCTGCTTTGGTATGTGAAAGACTGCAATCACAAAGAGATCATAATTGTGTGTGTTATCTTATGAGACTTATCCTAAGGACGAACACACACACCTATGCCCAAGGGAGGACTCGAACCTCCGCCGGGACCAGCCGCACAGTCGATGACTGCAGCGCCACAGACCGCTCGGCTAATCCCGCGCGGCAGATCATAATTCAATCCGTGCGTGTCATGCACCCTTCACCCTTTTCCATGCATCGTACAAGTGATAAATACGCAGTTGTCGCGTAGACCGGAATATTACAGAATAAAATCAAGACAATAGTGCAGAAGACTAATTGACCTAAGGTAGCGCGACTGTGAAGCTGAAAATCTTGACCTGGCAGACGTTTGATATATATAATGTTCTACAACCCTCCACACGTCACACCCCTACGGACCGCGAAGATGACATTACGCTAAATATAGCGCTCACGGGTGCCTTTAAGCAGCCACTCTTCCCGTGCCCCATTCGTGAATGGAACTGGAAGGAACAGTGATAAGTGGGACAATGGGAATTACCTTCTACCATCCACTTCAGAGAGCTTTGCCGATTCTGTGTGTAGATGTAGACTGTTTGGATAAAACAGCTTAAGACAACGACCCTAATTGCTTCGGATGCTGTACTAGTGGTAAAGCTTAAAACACAGTTCGTAATGCACTGGGACCTTATTACACTGTGAATTACGATGAGAGGTACGTTTCACGATTACTTGTTGAGTACCTCTCGACAGCACTATACGCGATTTTGTAATGAAATATGGTCGAAGCAGCTCTAGTCTGCAACGTTGTCGAGGACTTGTGCTGGCGCTCGACAGGGTTAGTGGAAAACTAGAGGTACCTCCCAGAGTCACTCCCCACTATTCACTCCATTGCGACTCGAGGAGTACTTGTGCAGACGTGCTAATTGACTTCCACACGCGAGCCAAGTTACAGTAGGTTGAAACATCGCCTTTGTTATACCGATTGTGCGGGGCGTGAGCAATTCAAGGGGGGGAGTCAGCGGAGGAGGTGGGAAAGACGGAGCAAGTGCGGCGCTGGGTGGAGGACGAAGAGGCGGAGAAGGAAGAAGAAAGTTGCCCGCGAGTGGCAGAGTGGGGAAGCAGAGATGGCGGAGTGCCTGTTCGCGGTTGCCAGGGAAACTGTGGGCGGGCGGTGGAGGGGGCGTTGGCCAAGTGGCCCAGTTTGGCAACTACCCTCGCCGCCGGTCGGCAACTTTTAACGCAGTCGCTCGCAGCCCGCTGGCACTCACGCAGGGAGGTGGCGGCCGGAAGCTTCGCTTTCGCCAACTCCTGTCACCGTCTCCTCCTCCTCCTCCTTTGCCCTCTCTCTCCCTCGTGTGCTCTTGTAAATGTGTCAGGGAGTGAGGCACAGGAAACGTGAAAGTGGTTCTTTAGAAGGAGGCCTACGGATAAAGAGAATATCTGATCTCAATTCGAATGACACCACATTAGAGCCGTTAGGAAATTCGTCCTTATTCGGCTCTTCATCCGACCTTTATTAGCTCTTTGAATTCCCCTATATCCTTCTCATAACTGAGTATCCAAGAGCACATCGTATAAGGCACAAAACAGATGCTTGACGCTACATCTTTATCTTGTAGTTACTAACACTTTTACATCAACATCTACAGTTCATCTACATGGATACTCTGCAAATCACACTTAAGTGCTTGGCAAAAGATTCATCGAACCACCTTCAGAATAATTCTCTATTACTGCAATCTGGAACGGCGCATAGAAAAAAACGAACACCTATACCTTCCTGTGTAGCTCTGATTTCCCATATTTTATTAAGATGATCGGTTCTGCCTATTTAAGTCGGAGACAACAAAGTATCTTCGCATTCGCAGTTGGTAATTGAAATTTCGTGAGAAGATCTCACTGCAACGAAAAACACCTTTGTTTTACTGATGTCCACCCCAAATCCTGAATCATTTCAGTGATACTCTCTCCCCTATTTCGCGGTAATACAAAACGTGCTGCCCTTCTTTGAACTTTCTCGATGTACTCCGTTAATCCTATCTGGTAAGGATCCCACACCGCGCAACAGTACTCCAAAAGACGAACGATAAGCGCAGTGTAGGCAATCTTTCTGATAGATTTTTTAGACCTTCTGATGCTTCTGTTCCCATAAAACGCTGTCTTTGGTTTTCCTTCCCCACAACATTTTCTATGTGTTCGTTGTAATTTAAGTTGTTCGTAAATGTAATTCCTAGGTTTTTAGTTAAGTTTACGGCCTTTAAATTTGATTTATTTATCGTTTAACCGAAGTTTAACGGTTTCCTTTTGGTACTTATGTGGATGGACTCACTTTTCCATTGTTTATGGTAACTGCCATTTGTCGCACCACACAGATAACTTCTCTAAACCGTTTTGGAATTTGCTTTGATCTTCTGATGTGTTTACTAGACGATAAACGGCAGCATCGTCTGCAAACAACGAAGACGGCTGCTCATATTATCTCTTAAGGAGCAGCAAAGGGTCTATAATACTACCTTGGGGAACGCCAGAAATCACTTGTCTTACTCGACGACTTTCCTTCAGTTACTATGAACCGTGACGTCTGTGGCAGGAAATCACCAATTCAGTGGCATAGCTGAGACGGTATTGCATTAGCACGCAATTTAACAACAAGCCACTTGCGTGGTGCAGTGTCAAACGACTTCTGGAAATTTAGAAATACGGAATCAATTTGAAATCCCTTGTCAGTAACACTTAACACTAGGTGTGTGTAAAAAAACGTTGTTTTTCAGAAAAACGATGTTTTGAAAATCCGTGTTGATTGTGTCTCAACAGACCGTTCTCTTCATATTCACAATTTTCATATTCATAATTTTCGAACACAGTATATGTTCCAAAATTCTTCTGCATATCGATGTTAATGACACGGGCCTGTAATTTAGTGGATTACTCCTACTACCTTTCTTGAATATTGGTGTGACCTGTGCAACTTTCCAGTCTTGGGTACGGATCTATCGTCGAGCGAGCGATTGTATATGATTCATACGTACGGAGTTATTGCATCAGCATACTCTGAAAGGAACGCAACTGGTGTACAGTCTGGACTGCATGACATGCTTTTATTAAATGTTTTATTGTATAACTCCGTTGTAATCTAGTTTTACAAAGTGCATCTCAAAGGGTCAGTGAGTTGTCTGACAAAATAGTGGTAACAAGTGTCAGAAACAGAATACCTTTACCGGCCTTAAAAGTATTTACCATTAGCTACACTTCACTTCTGGAAAACGATGGAAAGCTGGAAATGTCAGCAAACGCCTCTAGTGCAGTCGTTTGAAGCACCGTGGTCGCGCGTTGTTGGATATCCGCAACATCTACGAATGTTGGTGTACAGTAGATATAGCCGATCTCCAGATCTTGTGCTCACATTCTCAAAGACAGTCGCCGATCAACTGCGAGCATCCGTCGCTCTCGTGTCATTGGAAAATGGAGCGCAAAATCGAGCAACGCCTTTAGATGAAGTTACAATGAAAACTAAGTAAATCGGCGACGGAGACCCGTGGAATGTTAGTGGAAGTGTAAGGTGTTGAAGCAGCGGATAAAAAGTTTGTGGTTGAGTGGTTTAAACGCATCAAAGACGGAAAAGACGCCATCTTTTCAACAGATTTTCTGTTGTCATTTCCAGAGTGACAATACATTTTTTCCTTGCGTCAACCAGAAAAAGGGACCTGCAAGTCGGTCGAAATGTTGGCTATTTTGCTGTAGTACCCGTCTAGTTATGCAGAGAAACAATGTCTAATGCGCAAAAGGATTTTACTCAAATCGTACAGACCACATTTTATCAATTTTTTAAATTAACATTGCCTACCAAAGGACATCAATATTTCTTTTTTCTTCTGTGTTTATCTTCTTTTTACGCATCTTTAATTTCCTGAAGCAGATGCGTTGTTATATATTCTTTTACTGCCCCCTAAAATGGTGCAGTTCAAAAAAACTTTAGTTCTATATCTGTATAAAAATTTTGAGCGTACATACATGAGGTACGACTCTAGCATGCTGTAATAATGCCGAACAGGCCTAAGTATTCATCCCTTTAGCGAATTTTGAATGTCGGACTGGAAAACTTTGCTGTCGCTTTGTCGGTCTATTATATGATAAGTATACATTTTGAGACATCAAGTAAGAGAAATCGGACTGAAGGCTGGACTCGAGAAATTACGGGAAAACATCGTAGTACTAGCATGTATAACCGACAACAAATACAACCCGATAGATTGTGAGCAGCGGTAAGTGAAAGAGTTACAAAAAAAGTCGGAGATTCGTGTGGTAGCATATTTACAAATAAATATCTGAAGCTAAAGCTCTGATGGTTCCAGCTGACGATCAATTAGTTCTTATTTTATCAAAGCAAACGAAGTTTTGCAACATACATGTGGTGCCTGATTTAAATTCTGAAATTTTTAAATTAAGGCCTCTGTGTTCTATCATACTTTAAACCTACTGTAAGAACTTAAAAAAATTGTTTCCAGTACATTTTCAGTTGATATGAGAGTGCTGAATGTAACTAATAAGTTTTTTGTTTGTGCTGAAATGTTGCACAACGCATTTACTTAGCAAATGGTGTTGTACAAATTGTCAAGACTTTATGGATAAAAACTGGTGTCAAAAAGTAACAATATTCCAGCGACTTTTACTGACACAAAAAACCTCGGACTTTTTCAAAACTGCTCTAAGCACTATGGGACTTACCTTCTAAGGTCATCAGTCCGCTAGAACTTCGAACTACTTAAACCAAACTAACCTAAGGACATCACACACATCCATGCCCGAGGCAGGATTCGAACCTGCGACCATAGCGCTTGCGCCGTTCCAGACTGTAGCGCCTTGAACCGCTCGGCCACCAAGGCCTCGGACTTTTTAATTGGTAAGAATAAACAGGAAACGACACACAGTGGACAACAAGACAGTCTAGCAAGATAAGTAACATTGATCTGCTAACGCAATGTTTGTGCCCGTAAGAAATTATGCAACCGTTGTCAACACTAGAACAGTTCGTTCAACGCAGGATATTTAGTTTCTGTTCATCTAAGAACATTTAGATAGCTAGGGATAGGCGACATTTTAACATCCCATGACTATTTCGTTCTTAAAATGTATAAGAGTTAACACTGAGTTATTTTCAGCTGATAGTGAGAAATACTGAAGGAAAGACTGGACACTGTAGTCAGACGGCACACGGCACGGCCTGCAGCGCCAGACGTATTGCCACACGGGCCACCAGATATCTGTTGATGCCGGTGAGCAGCCGCAGCCATCAGCCCAAGCGGAACCGCAATTATACAGGCCAGATTGAGTGAATGGAAGAGGCGGGCAATTAATGATGAGGCGCTAATTGCTCGCTGATTGTAGTGCTCTGCGGTCGCCGCGCGGGCCAGCCGGTTGCGGCCCTCCTCCGACAGGTGGCATCACCGTCGGCCGGCCACGTCGATGACTGCGAATGGCAGCACGTCGGACGCACGGGCTGTTTAAGGAGGGCAGCCGACCGCTGGTGGCCTATCGCTATCAAGCCCGCTTACCCGGAGACCGTGCCAGCATTCACCAGACAATAAGAGATTGCAGCAATGCAAACCTAGAACTTCAGTGCCACTGCTTCGTGGCACGTTAAATGCGTTTGTGGCCATATGCTGCTGTGATTTTATTAAGCTTCTCTTTCTGTCATACCACTTTTGCTTGCACAAGATCGAAATGCACTTTGATAATGCCACGAACTCTGCTCTCTAAAAATCACATGAACATGGCAGTACAGGTAAATACACAATTTTGTGATTAAACAGCAGGACACAATTAAATGTAACAATGCCGAGAAACAAGTTATACTATGCCCTGTAAGGGCTTTATATATTTTTGTATGAGACCAAGAGGCTGCTGTGTTCTATTATGATGTTTGTTACAACATCCCTATTTCAGTATGATTCAGGTCATCTGTCGAAGTTACATAGTTTAGTGCCGGCCGGGGTGGCCGTGCTGTTCTAGGCGCTACAGTCTGGAACCGCGCTATCGCTACGGTCGCAGGTTCAAATCCTGCCTCGGGCATGGATGTGTGTGATGTCCTTAGATTAGTTAGGTTTAAGTAGTTCTAAGTTCTAGGGGACTGATGACCTCAGAAGTTAAGTCCCATAGTGCTCAGAGCCAACATAGTGTAGTATAATAAGTTCGTGGCTTGTGGAAAATAATTTGATGCTTAATCACAGTAACACTCAGTTTTTATAGTTTCTAATTCACAATTCAATAAGAACCGATATTTTAATCAGACACAATGGGCATTTATAAACGAGACGATACAGTTCAAGTTCCTAGGCATTCGGATAGATAGTAAGCTGTTGTGGAAAGCCCATGTTCAGGATCTTGTTAAGAAACTAAATGCTGCTTTATTTACCATTAGAACAGTATCTGAAATAAGTGACAGTTCAACACGAAAAGTAGTCTACTCCGCATATTTTCGTACGCTTATGTCGTATGGTATTATTTTTTGAGGTAATTTTTCTGATCAAAAAGGGTATTTTTGGCTCAAAAACGGGCTGTTCGAGCTATATGTGGTGTAAGTTCTAGAACATCTTGTCGACCCCTATTCTGACATTGCCCTCACAGCATATATTTTCTTTAATGCCGTTTGTTGTTAGCAATATTAGCTTATTCACAAGAGTTAGCAGCTTTCACTCAGTTAATACTAGGCACAAATCAAATCTGCATGTGGAATGCACTTCCTTGACTCTTGTGCAGAAAGGAATGCAGTATTTTGCTGCATCCATTTTCAATAAGCTACCACAAGAACTCAAAAATCTTAGCAGTAGCCCAAACACTTTTTAAGTCGAAACTGAAGAGTTTCCTCATGGCTCAGTCCTTCTATTCTGTCGAGGAGCTCCTGGAAGAGCTGAAAAATTAAGCAAATTCCAGTGTTACATTGTTGATTTTCTTTATTTAAACTTGCGACGTGTCACCTGAATATGTATGTTATATTTCATTTTATCTGTTTCTACTATCGTGTTATAATTTCATGTATTGACTTGTTCCGTGACCATGGAGACTTCTGCTTCATTATCCTAGTCCAGTGTGCTAACCACTGCGCAGCATCGCTCGGTAGACTCAGTAAATTACAGAAATAAACACAAGAAGAAATACACAGCCCTCCACTAAAGAGATTACGAGAAAAGTTTCATTAACTGCAGTTATTTCAGAACACAGATTCATGTCTCTTACCCCCAGCGCTATTACAATGATACCTATTAAAACATTGCATTCAAATAAACATTTTACATCTCGCTGGCAGTCCAAGCATTACTGAGTCCATTCACTAGTAGCTATATGTTAAAGACCAACCTGACTAAAGCGCCATGAGGCTGTTCACGTTGCAGGTTACCGATAATTACGACGTTGTTGCTGCCATCAGGGGACATTCCAATGCAAAACAACATGTGCGCAATCAAGCATATTTACGCAACCGAATGAGATTTGTTTGGCGTACCCCACTCGCCATGTGTACACTGCAGGGATCGTAAAAGGTCGATGCTTTGCAGATGCTTCTCGAAGAAGCCGTGACTGATACACGTGTCACGGTGACATGAAATCTCTCTGAACATTGGTGATAGTTGTACCACTGACGCAATAGCAGCGATGAGGATTTTTGTAAGATTATCACTGACTTTTGTAGTAGGCTTGCCATTCTTTTCCATACGTCCCTACTGGAAGCTGTTGCTCTCCGTAGAAAATATATTGCTAGGATTACTTAATGGCTCGTTTCTCCGTGACTAGGCCCAACGTACTAGTTACCTTAATGCCGTAGTATGCCACTATCCCGAAAACAAGTGTGTATCGCTGTTCCTTGCGCACAGACATTGCATAAACAGTGCTGTGATTCAAAGAACGTACATCATACAAACAGTGATTCTAACAGCCATTCGTTTCCAGATATCTTTCGCTCCTGCTTTCGAATCGTTGTAAAGTCCACAAATAACAAATGCTACTGAAACTCTGTATCCTTTGTCAACAAACATAGGGTCCCAGGAGGAATGGACAATATTCAAGAATGTGACAGAAACAATCCTTCGAAACAAAAAGTCCATTAAATGTGGACTCTGAAATGCATGGTTTCGTCCACTTCTGAATGTTTGTCGGTGGAATTCTGGTTTGCTCTGCATACAAAAAATATGTGTCACAGTTCTGACATGCAAATTTAGGTTTTCAGTGATTCACGTAAATTGCTTAAGGAAAATGCCGTCATAATTCCATTGAAGGGGTGGCGGTCGAGTTCCTACCCGTGTCTAAGCAATGAACGCTAGGGTATGAATCATCATGCAATCGTCTCTAATTTCCTCACTTAACACCAATCTTTTGCAGTGGTGACAAGTTCAGAAAGACTTCTTTCTTGCTAAATAAAGTGGCTTGATACATTTTAAAAACATGCTCTCGTGCACTGCTGGGTATTTCAGAATAGCTTATACGAGGGTGACTCCAAAAGAGACGCACAGCACACCATTTTTTTAAAATCCATCTTTTATTCTACATTCTTGAAGTGTAGATACACCCTTTAGCAACAATATTTTCATTTCTCCACATAATTTCCATCCCTCTCAACTGCCTTACGCCATCTTGGAACCAGCGCCTGTATACCAGCACGGTAAAATTCTGGACCAACCTGTTGGAGCCACTGTTTGGAACCGTGCACAAGGAGTCATCATCTTCAAACCTTGTTCCACGAAGAGAGTCTTTCAGTTTCCCAAAGAGATGATAGTCACATGGAGTCAGGTCAGGACTGTAAGGCGGGTGTTTCAGTGTTGTCCATCCGAGTTTTGTGTACGCTTCCACGGTTTTTTGACTGACATGTGGCCGTGCATTGTCGTGCAAAAGCAAAACATCCTGCTTTTGCCGATGTGGTCGAACACGACTCAGTCGAGCTTGAAGTTTCTTCAGTGTCGTCACATATGCATCAGAATTTATTGTGGTTCCACAAGCAAGAGTCCTTCGGAATCGAAAAACACCGTAGCCATAACTTTTCCAGCAGAAGGTGTGGTTTTGAATTAATTTTTTTCCTTGGATGAATTTGCATGATGCCATCCACTGATTGCCTCTTCGTCTCCGATGAAAAATGATGGAGCCATGTTTCATCACCTGTCACAATTCTTCCAAGAAATTCACCTCCACCATTCTTGTACCGTTCCAGAAGTTCGCTGCATACCTTTTTTCTCGTTTCTTTGTGAGCCACTGTCAACATGCTGGGAACCCACCTAGCACAAACCTTTTTTAACGTCAGCACTTTCAGTATTCTGAAAACACTTCCTTCCCCTATCACAGCGTAGCGTGACAATTCGTTTACTGTGATGCGTCTGTCAGCAGTCACCAATTTGTTAACTCTCTGCACATTGTCTGGAGTGTGTGCAGTACGAGGCCTGTCGCTGCGCGGACAAACCTCAATATTGCTGTGCCCGCTTTGATCACGTAACCTGCTTGCCCACCGACTAACTGTACTGCGATCGACAGCAGCATCTCCATACACCTTTTTCAACCTCTTGTGGATGTTTCCCACTGTCTCATTTTCATGGCTCAGGAATTCTATGACAGCACGTTGCTTCTGACGAAACGTCTAGTGTAACAGCCATCTTGAAGACATGCTGTGACGGCGCCACTCACGGGAACAGGTTGAACTAAGTTTGAAAACAAGCGGGGAGGACGTATCTACACATTGTAAAACTTTCACACATGCAGAATTTTTTTATAAAAATAGTGTGCATTTCTTTTGGAGTGACCCTAGTAGTTAATTTTCGCTGTGTTTTCCATGGCCAGAATAGCAAACACTGACTGCACCCCGTATCGTTATACGTTTATTTATCTTCGTCTGAGGTTTATAAAATGATATCTCAGTGTTTCCAGCTGAAGATGAGGACGCAAAATTCTCGAAGTGCCGGAAGGAATATATCAAAAGAAATGTGTGTAAAACGTGGGTGACTGTTTAGAATTCTACTGCGTATTTACATGAAAAGTAAGTACAGCTTAGAGTGTGAGACATTTTAGCGCAATAGGCAAAGACGGACACAGAGTACCGTCAATGCCTCTCTGGAAGACTCGCGCTGCCCGGTGTCGTCCGTCGTAATGAAGCAGTAAGATGCGGCTTTGTTTAGACCGGGGGGGGGGGGAGGGGGGAGGGCAGGTGGGGTGACGGCCGGCACCGCGGCGCGACCCCCTCGTCTGCATTCCGGCCATGCCGCAGCCGTTTCCGTGCGCCCCGGCTATATAATACGGCAATCTTCTCGCCGCGCTGCACGCAGCGGCCATTAAAATACGCCCCGAACGCACAGTAGTTAACTCAGTTGGCGCTGTTAAGTTGTTTCGGCGAGGCCGAGGAACACGGTGCGTGAAATAAACCTACGAGCTCTGTGCCTCGCTTCTGCCGTGCCCTCACCTCCCACGTCGTAGCAAACGGCAGCGGCTCTCTCTATCAGCGCACCTCTCAAACATCCTAAACCTCCTCCCCCTCAGACCCCCCCCCCCCCCCCCCCCCCCCGCCTTACACATTTCCAACCGTGCTCCGCAGCGACCATCCATCATTCGCCTCTCAATAGCCCAGTGTCGTTTACATCTGCTGCGTTTTCTCCACGATATCCACCGTCTCTTTTTATTCTTGCCTCCCAAAATGATCAGACTCGCGCTAGAGACGTCTGGACCATAGCGTTTTATGCAGTTCTTCACACCAACCATCTTCGTTTCCGAGTAACTACTGCGCCTACAGAAGTCTGATCCAACTTTGGTTTCTCTCAACGATTTTGCTCCCACTCTCCCTACACTTCCCAAAATTACCAACTTGAAGATTCCTCTCAACATACCTCTTTTTACTATTGTTTTAATCAAATTGTACCATAAATTTCTTTTCTCCCGAAATTCGATTAGACAGTGGCGATTGTTACACCTTGGAACATTTTTCAGACTTCAACCTGTAGCCAACTCTGCAATAGAACTTCAATACACTGTCGTATTCCATTTTTAAATTATATCATTCACTTTTTGCGCTGCTACCCATTCCCGAATTTACGAAAATTACCCGCGAAAAATAAGGTTTCTCCAAACATGAAAAAATGTTCCAAGGTACAACATGGTCGCCGGCCGGGGTGGCCGAGCGGTTCTAGGCACTACAGTCTGGAACCGCGCGACCGCTACGGTCGCAGGTTCGAATCGTGCCTCGGGCATGGATGTGTGTGATGTCGTTAGGTTAGTTGGGTTTAATTAGTTCTAAGTCCTAGGGGGCTGATTACAGCAGACATTAAGTCCCATAGAGCTCAGAGCCATTTGAGCAACATTGTCAGGTACCTAGGAACAAACAGCGTAGTGAAATTTAAAAGTGCTCCAGTGTAGAAAATCATATCAGTACAGTATTTCATAACCCATCTGTTACATTATTACTCCATCGCACATCAACAATCAGTTACTAAAATCAAATTACTAGAAGACTTACCAAAGACCAGTGTCAAGTTAAACACATTTTGAAATAGAATCTATTGAAAACCAATAATACAAATTTCCATGCAGAAGGCAGGTAAAATTGGTATGAAATTTAATAAGCTCAGATCATTCGCATCACTTTTCCATGGCAGGACATCTTTCTTTCTAGTTACAAACCGGGCACGACCGACGAAGAGTAGTTTCTGCGTCCACATGCTATAGAGCTAGTTTCAAAAATGTATGGATTTTTATTGGCCACAAAATTCTGAAATTGAAGAATTAGCAATAGCTTATAAATATCCTTAATATATTACACATCCTGATAATGTGTAGAACTTAAAGTGTTTCAAACGCTACGCAAAACATACTCTGGTCCCACAACTGCAAGAACGATAGAAAATTCCGGATACATCTTAAGGCGGTCTCCAGTGAGCACTCCTTCATTTGACTGTAAAATAGGTCACTAGGTTGAAACACCGACTATGAACCATCGTGTGATCCTATGTACACTACCATCCAGATACAACCACCTGCCCCTAACTCTTTCTCAGTTACCTGATATACCCGACTATTCTCCAACATTCATATGTAGCACCACTTTCCAGAAGCTTCTGTTCTCTCCTTCTCTGAACTCTTCCCGTCTATGTTTCACTTTTATGTAAGACAACATTCCATTTAAATATGTCTAGGAAGGCTACGTATTGCGGTAATTTGTATTTTATGTTAATAAATTTCTCTTTTCCATAAATATTTTTCTCGCTATTGGCAGTTAGTATTTCATACCCTCCCCACATCGGCCATCATTAATTACTTTCTTTCGCTGCCGAATTGTAAAAGCACATCTTTTATTAGTCTGTCATTTCCGTAACTAATTCCCTCAGTAAAGCCTGGTTTAATTCGATTGCATTCCGTTACCCTTACTTCACCAACGTTTTTCTTACAATATAAGTGGAGCAGCGCAAAATTAAGAATTGCATTTGTGCTTCTAGTAATGTTTTATTTGCTTTTTTTTCTTTGGCCTTAGTACCGCGATGCATTTATTTGGCTTAGAGGTAGCGGAAGCGGAGAATAATGCAATATATTATGTATCTTTTTTTAAGCAGAACATTATTTTTTTCTGTCTCGTAGCTGATGTTAGATATAACTATGTACAAATCAGCAAGAAGATTGAAAAATCAGTGATCCGCCCAGGATTCGAGCTCACGACCTTTCGGTATCCATGCGCCTTACAGTAAGACCACCAGCCTTGACATGGATGTCAAGCTCCGCTGGTGCCTGGATATGCGCTGGCTGGTTGCTTTACCGCTTCTCCCGTCAGATACCGCCACCTCTGTAGCTGATCAGCCAACAGCTCCTGTCATTACCACGAAATGTCACTCCAAATGCCAATGCAAAATGGAACAGATAACAGGTATATTACACACCAGACATTAATTAATTGCAATAAATGAAACTTCCTGGCAGATCAAAACTGTGTGGAAGATCGAGACTCGAACTCGGGACCTGGCAGAAGTAAAGCTGTGAGGACGGAGCGGGAGTCGTGCGTGGGTAGCTCAGTTGGTAGAGCACATGCCCGTGAAAGGCAATGGTCCCGAGTTCGAGTCTCGGTCCAGCGCACAGTTTTGATCTGCCAGGAAGTTTCATATCAGCGCACGCTCCACTGCACAGTGAAAATCTCATTCTGGCAATTGTAATAAATGATAAACACAAATATTCCTCTTCAGTCGATGTATCTATTAGTGATAACCGTATCAGAAGCCCTACAGTGGATTCTCAGATTAGCCTGAAATTATGGCGGTGGCCTTTATATGGTGTATAGATGATTTTACGAGGGGCTTCAACGCAATATATTATTTTCTGAAAGCAGGTTGGTTTTATTCAGGATTCCAATAAACAGCTCTTTTGACTACAAAATCCTATTTTGCAACGTAACCTCTGTTCAGAGTCACGGCCTTATGCCACCCTATGTGGTGGATTGCCTGTATGCCCTCATGGCACCACTCTACTGGTCGACGCCGGAGCCATCGTCAATGACATCCCCATACATTCCCGCGGATATGATCCGTCATTGGGTCAAACAGATGGATGTCGCAGGGTACGACATCCGGACTGTAAGGTGGATGAGGAAGAATAGTCCGATGACGTGTTGTGAATTCCTCTCAGATGCGCAGACTTGTGTAAGCCCTCGAGATGTCATGGAGAAGGGAAAGTTCCTTTGCATTTTTTGTGGCTACGAACAAGTTGGAGCCGTTTCCTCGGTTTTCTGAGCGCAACACAATACACTTCCCAGTTGGTCATTGCGCCATGAGGGAGGACATCAAACATAATAACTCTTTCAGAGTCCCAGAAGAGGGTCACCATGACTTTACCGACTCGGGGCGAACATATTTTTCGGAGGAAAGGCGGTGTAGTGTCACTCTACGAACTGTCGTTCCGTTTCCAGTCAGAAGTGATGATCCCATTATTCATCATCTATGACGAAGTAAGACAAAGAATTGTTCACCATCAGCCTCGTAGCGGACAAACAATTCTGCATAGGTGGTCCTTCGTTGCTACTTATGGTCTTCTGTTAGGCTGCGAGGAACCCTTGAGTAATCCAACTGGTGCATGCGTGTGTCAACACTACCACCAGAGACGTCCAGTTGTGCAGCGGGATGTCCGATTGTGATCCGTCGATAACCTTCGCTGTTACTTTCTTTCGCCATTGGGGTTTATCGTAACGGGTCGTGCAGCCACGTCTCGATCCCTGAGTCAACAGATGGGGACGTTTGAACGACAACAAACATCTGCACGAACAGTTCGACGACGTTTCCAGCACATGGACTATCAGCTCGGAGACCATGACTGCGGTTACCCTTGACGCTGGATCAGCGACAGGACCGCCTGCGATGGTGTACTCGACGACGAACCTGGGTGCACGAATAGCAGAATGTCATTTTTTCGGATGAATCCAGGTTCAGTTTACTGCATCATGATGGTCGCATCCGTGATCGGCGACATCGCGGTGAACGCACATTGGAAGCGTGTATGCGTCATCGCCATACTGGTGTATCACCCGGCGTGATGGTATGGGGTGTCATTGGTTACACGTCTCGGTCACCTCTTGTTCGCAATGACGGCACTTTGAACAGTGGATTTCAGATGTGTTACGACTCGTGGCTCTACCCTCCTTTCGATCCCTGCGAAACCCTACATTTCAGCAAGATAATGCACGATCGCATGTTACAGGTCCTGTGCGGGCCTTTCTGGAAACAGAAAATGTTCGACTGCCTCCCTGGCCAGCACATTCTCCAAATCTCTCACCAATTGAAAACATGTGGTCAATGGTGGCGGAGCAACTGGCTCGTCACAATACGCAAGTCACTACTCTTGATGAACTGTGATGTGTTGAAGCTGTATGGGCAGCTGTACCTGTACACGCCATCCAAGGTCTGTTTGACTCAATGCTCAGGCATATCAAGGCCGTTATTACGGCCAGAGGTGGTTGTTCTCGGTACTGATTTCTCAGGTTCTGTGCACCCAAATTGCGTGAAAATGTAATCACATGTCGGTTCTAGTATAATATATTTGTCCAATGACTCTGCTTTTGTTCTTGGTGTAGCAATTTTAATTGCCAGTAGTGTACAATAATGAAGAACGTGCAGATACGGCATATGTTTATAGCTCTGCGATAGTAGTATTGCCTGCTTTGCCGGATGGTGTGGCTGTGCTTGAACACATGTTGCGAGATTAATGCATTTAAGCAAGTTAGCAAATAAATTTGAGTTGCGGAGTTCTTTCATAAACTGTTCATGGCAAAACTGAACGCCCATTGTATGTAATACGCAATAATTCAGCCCAAATAACGACTTAAAGCCCACAGATGGAAGAGGAACCGTTTCTCACAGTATGTTTGTAGTATAACGGTCTATCTTATAGTAGGCAGCAGAATCTATTTCCATTGTTTCTACATTTAATTATGAAGCCCCTCTCGCACGACGCACTTGTCAGCGATAAATTTTGGTTTCAAACGATTATTAGGGCGGGAGGTTATGTATAACGGGCCTATTGCGGACACGCGCGCGAGACTTGTACGCCTATTTGGAACGGACCCCCCAGCGACCAGGAAGGTTGCTAGCAGGCAGTGTGGGCCGGACAGCTCCCACGCGCCACGCAGTTGACAGGGCGGCGCGGGGCGACCCGGACATCGGCACCGCCGGCGATGCAGATTAATCCAGTTGTGGCGTCACGTGAGAGAACAATGGACACCCCGCGCTCGGCCGATCCATGAATATTAACGGCCGGCCGGGGAAAATGGTAAGGACTGGGGGCGCGACAGGTGGCGCGAGTGGGCGCCGGCCGCAGCACGGGGCGAGGCCTGCCATGAGCTCCTGTTGCGCCGGTAAGTGACAGTAAAAGAGGGGGCGGCACTCACAGAACCAAACAACACGGCGGCAGGGAATGAAATCAACGTAAGCCGAAGTGAAATGCCGCTACGTCGTTCCGAGGGTGGCCGAACATTACCTCTGCCTACATCGAATGCATGTGCACCTTCTCGAGACTTTGAGAGTCAGCCGTGAAAATGACTGCAATCCGCATCTAAGTTTTCGGAATGTAACACGTAGATGACGGTTCAAGGTAACGAGAAAGTACCATGGTTGGCACTTCCGGTTTTTATGCGTTATGCCTTCTGTGACAGTAATCGTGTTTATGATACCTTACAACCAACGCATCATAGAGTATTGAGAACTCTTCTCGCGTGCTCCGATTTACGTTGCCTGACAAAAAAATGGCTCTGAGCACTATGGGACTTAACATATGAGCTCATCAGTCCCCTAGAACGTAGAACTACTTAAACCTAACTAACCTAAAGACAGCACACACATCCATGCCCGAGGCAGGATTCCAACCTGCGACCGTAGCAGTCGCGCGGTTCCGGACTGAAGCGCCTAGAACCGCTCAAATGTGTGTGAACACTTATGGGACTTAACTGCTAAGGTAATCAGTCCCTAAGCTTACACACTACTTAACCTAAATTATCCTAAGGAGACACACACACACACACACACACACACACACACACACACACACACACACACACCCGAATGAGGACTCGAACCTCCTTCGGGACCAGCCGCACACTCCATGACTGCAGCGCCCTTAGGCAGCTCGGCTAATCCCGCGCGGCTCTACAACCGCTCGGCCACCGCGGCCGGCGCTGCCTAACAAATAGTTAAGGATCCAGTATACGTGGTGAGATGTCGATGTAGTTACGTACATATGCACACCATCGACGAATATGTAAGCGATTGGAGTTGCAATTCGCTGTGGCAGATAGAGTGGCCATCAGAGTGCATTATGTTGTTCGTGATTAGTGTTGTTCCCAGGCTTGGTAGGGTAGATGAGGGGCGTGAACGGCGGCAGATGTTGAGTGATCACTGTGAAGGACACGGAGATACCACGTACTTATGCGATACAGCAATATCAGCACCTCACAGAGTTTGAGAAGGGTCTCGCTGTGGGTCTCCGTTTGGCCGGCTTGTTGAATCGTGCGCCGGCCGGTGTGGCCGAGCGGTACTAGGCGCTTCAGTCTGGAACCGCGCGACCGCTACGGTCGCAGGTTCGAATCCTGCCTCGGGCATAGATGTGTGCGATGTCCTTAGGTTAGTTAGGTTTAAGTAGTTCTAAGTTCTAGGGGACTGATGACCTCAGATGTTAAGTCCTATAGTGCTCAGAGCCATTTTTTGAAGTGTCGCATTTCATGCGAATCATGTGATTCACACCTTTAATTTTCGCATTTCACTTGTATTTGCGCAAGGTATGCGGACTGCCGTTGGGGAAAAAGGAACAGTGCTCATGTGAAACGATCGTAGGACCTTTTCGGAAATCACAGTAGATTACAAAATTGATTACAACTGCGTGACTGCTTCGACTTTCAGTCTTAAGATACACATATAATAATTTTTTGCTAATGAAAAATAATATACGCCACAAATGTGACGGGGTGTTTAAAACTGTATGCTGTCACCAGGAGAATGAGTTAAGATGGTTTCTGTGGTGCCTAAATACAGTATTCATCTTCAGTGGCTTAGTAGATGCAAGTGATGGATTGATGTTTGGTAAAGATCTGTCTAAGAAACTGACGATAAAAAAATACCAAAAACGAAAAACTAGCAACGATTCGTGCTTTAATGTCAATGATACAACAAAGATAACGATTTCATCTTAATGTTGCTAAAGAAAAGTTACCTTCGGTATCGTTTGAATTCATTGTAAATTTAACAAAGACACGACATATACGTATGTGGTTCTGTTGCTGTTGAGTTATTAGTGACTTCGCTCTAGTTTCACTACGCTATCCTTGACGACCATTGTAGAGCTACTGAGTACTCGTTCTAACGTCGTATCCACTAGACGGCCGCTCTTAGCAAATAATTGGCTGCCTATGTTACAGGAATAACGACCCGCTTTATTTAAGTGTAACATTATAAATACATCAGAAGGAGGAAATTAATATAACTGCTTCCTCTCGCCATTGCAGATACCAAAGCAGACGAGGGTGGTGTGCGATAGAGAAAGTTGCAGACAGGGGGGCAGGAAAAGAGACGGAGGGTAGGCTGGGATGAGGAGAATTGGCGGCGCGGAGATGGCCGGCGTGGTTTGCAGCGGCGCTCTCATTAAATTCCCGTTCATCCCATTACCCTAGGGGTTAATATTTAAAAGGGCTGTTATAACGACGCGATATCTGTGGCACTTCAAACATTTTCCTGTGGCCTTTGATCCTTATTAATATACATGGTCGGCGGCGTAATGGCGGCGACACACAGGACGCTGTGTGTCGGCCGAAACCCTTTTTCGTGGCTTCTGAAACAGTAATAACCCACTCGACTATGGGACCGGCCCAGCTCACGGGGACGCTGCACGGGCGACGCAAGTTTCGGCCGTTTTCCTCATCGAAAGTGCTCGCGCCTCTGTGAGACGGTACAATATTTCTGTCCCGTCCGGGTTATTTACAGCGTCACTGGACGCTAGTGCGTTTAATTTGCCTCTCTGAAGGGGGGCTGTACGTTAATGGGACGCAATAAAAGAACAAATGGAGGCTGCGAGAGTAGCAAGTAGCAGCATCTAGGGACTTGGCACTCTGCAGACGTTTTCTGCCCTGTATTAATGTTTTATGACAACAGTAGTTCCCGCATCCAGCTCTCTGAAACTAAAATAGCTTGTAAATCTTGACAGTACAGGCTTTTAGATGTTACATAAGTTGCCTCTTAATGTTTTCTCATGGCTTGGAAGGTGTGTGTTTAATTGATAGTTGCACATAAGTTATTAAGCTTCCTTCTTTCATTTTATGTTGAAGCGCTGTTCCAAATATTTTGTAATCATTATATTTCGTCATCACGTCTGTCCTTACACTTAGCAAAACTGCTCTGCTATGACAACCCGCTCTTTTCAGTTGAGTAGTTGATGTGTTGAGTTTACTCCTGCGAACACTAGCAGGATGCCCTAAATACTGGCTGATCAAAGGGAAACCATTCGGACCCGCGAAGAGATACTTCAACTGACGCTGAAGATACGAGAAATTCATCAGTTCATGACCCGTGTGTACCGAAGTCGATGAAAATTTATGGCAAACGTATTTGATACTATTAGTGGGCGACAGGCAATCACATACCGAAGAAATTTTCCTGTTGTGAAAGCTTGAATAATTTTATCGGATTTGAAGCTGTAGTAAGTGTCTTTGTAAGGCACGATGATCCGTCTTTTACTTTCTTGACGTACTTCCTTCTGTAATGACTGTTTCAGTCTATCTACCTTTGTTTTCCTGTATCCTAGTGAGGAAAGAGAGTAATCAAGATAACCCAGGGTTATTGTGCGGTACGGCCCCCATTGGAACCCCCTCCCCCCAGGGAATGACTCACACCAGACGAGTGTAACCCATATGTTTGCGTGGTAGAGTAATGGTAGTGTACGCGTACGTGGAGAACTTGTTTGCGCAGCAATCGCCAACATAGTGTAGGGGAACTAGACCTTATTTGCCGAGGCAGATGGAAAACCGCCTAAAAACCATCCATAGAGTGGCTGGCTCACCCTACCTCGACACAAGTCCGCCGGGCGGATTCGTGCCGGGGACCAGGCGCTCCTTTCTGCTCCGGAAAGCCGTGCGTTAGAGCGCTCGCCTAACCGGGCGGGTACGCAACAACCAAACTTTACAAAACACACGGTAACGCAATAACCCTGTTCTGTAACTCTACACGATAGTGCAGGAGGCTGAATGCAGAACTCATCACGGGTAAATCTGTCCATGCTGTCATCTGACACTCGTATGGGCAACTAACACCAGCGGAAAAGAAAACCCAAGAGAAAAGTGAGCAGTAGCGAATGCAAGCTCGATAACAAAGAGTAAAGGGAGCACTTGTCTCGTCAATATCAAGTGCGTGAGTAGACGGAACAAGTTGTTTCCAAACGGTACACACAGCACATGCCGTCGACGGTTGCACTGCTGTGCAGATACTTTCGGTGCAATAGCCATATTCCCACACAACCTCGGAAATTTGTCGGTGGAGTTCAGTTTCACCCTGTATGTATGCACCAAATAAAGGAGAGTCAATTTTTCAGGAACGTTTGCGTGATATTTTATCATTGTAGATGTCCGGACCGGACTGGACCAAGATATATGCAAGAAGCGGAAGTCTGAGTTTCTTTCAGCTTCTTTCCTGTGCACGTCACTTCCATTCTCTCAGAATGGGCCTTTTCCCGATTGTCATCTACGTAAGTTGTGTTATTCCCGCTTTCTTTAGCTCGGATTTTCTTCTATTTTCTTATTGTACCGATCCATTATACTGTAATTACACCGATAACTGCAGTCTCTCTCCCAACAAATAAAGTAGTTTCTTCTACTTTGTATGTTCTCGTGTTTCGTGGTACATAATATGTAAAATCCCCTCCTTTTTTTGTGCCGTGATTCGAGCCATTCGAAAACGTCCAAACTGTGTTTGGAAGACTAAGCCACTTGCCTGACGTAGCTGGAGCGGAGAGAAGGGGAGATAAAACGCGTTAGCTCGTTGGACAGGGGCGGGAAAGCCATTCAGGGGTGGCTGCTGGGCCGCGCATTCGATGTTCGTGAAATGGGAAGGGGAACACGCGCATGCATTTTAAACGTATGCGGTTTGCCAGATGCAAATGGATTGCCGTGGACAATGACTTTTAAAACAGCGGCTGACTGTTCACCACCACCGCCAACCACCACCACCACCACCACCACCACCACCACTGTAGGCAGCTTTCCGTCCTTACTGAAGAGGGCTGCTGACATTTTACGGAGGACATCTGGCGGCAGACGGCCAGAGTTATTTTTTCAGCTGTGCAAAGTGGTAAAGCTTCGGCATACTTTCAGGTGATATACTCACAGGTCATCCAACCAATCAAATCATCATCCCCAAATTCTCTTTAATATATTTTATTGTATTTTTAGATTATAACTAATTGTGAACTACGTGCTAAGTGAGATTCTGTCTCAACAGATGTTGTTGGATTCCCTGAAGCTCTGACGGCGAAATTGTTACACATGCAGTCAGGGTGCGTTTGATATACGATGGAGAGGATTGTGAAAGCGGGAAAAAGAGTTTGGAACGAGAAGACGTGTAGGATAGAACCACTTGTTGAAAATCAGCAAACGTGGTGGTGTCATTCCATGATTACAGACTTAATATTTTATACAACAGTCATTGAAATATTAACATGAAAAATAAAAGAAATGCAGACCTGTATACGAACAACATACGGCGAGGGTTTAATGATGCTAGCTGTGTTGTTTTCCGTTAAACTAATTAACAGGAGTTGTTACAGAAGTAACAAAAGATTCGTTTTTCGTAAATTACTCAAAAGTCTCTTCAGAATGTCAGTGGAAAGGGCTTGGAAAAACTGAAATCCTTGACGTACTTAGAACGAATTATGACACAAGCTTGAATCTGTATGGAGCAGATAAGAAGTGGAATATCCGTGAGCAAAAGAGTTTTCGAAAAGATGAAAGGTTACTAGAGTTGTACCTTATACGCCGTCCAAGTTGGAGCTATAACGATTAGAAGATATCCAGCCAACGTAAACAGATGTGCTACCGTGCATTTCATTATGTACTGTGGTTTTTGTGATGAATCAATCATCTGTGAGCGCTACATATATGGACATTGCCATGTTCACACGGAGATTTTCATTTTAAAATTTTTATTTGTGACAAATCTTTACACAATGTTCTACATTTTACCCACCAAAATGACACGTTGGAGTGAGTTTCCAACTCCAAATGAACACCTTTTATAACAAAAGTTTTTGAAGACCCGAAGATGACAGCAAAGGCTGTCGAAAGTGGTTGCTGTAAAGGAAGAAATATTCATACGAGCTTGGCTTTATAAAGTTTTTACCACGTAAAACAGATCGCTCCTTCTGATTTCTCAAAATGAGAAAATTCAGTACTGACTGAAAGTCTACGAATAGTGGCATAGCGGAAGAGCAGCGAATGGGGTGGCACTACTACATAAGAAGAGGGCTAAAGAAATGGCGGTCGCGCTAATGATTACGAAGAAAACTGTTTGGAGAATTCATCGAGCAACGTTGTGCGGAAGATGTGTAAAAATAAGAGTTATTCTGATAGTTTCTCAGTTTTGGTTACTGATAATAACTTTATACCAGTGCCTATGAGTTTAATTTGTACACCATAGCACTGAAGGTGATCACTACGTGATCGAAAATCGATTTTGCTATCAATAACCCATCAAAATTACGGCCAACGCTGACCTTTCTTTTAATTTAACATATGTGGTCGTTGCGCACACAGCACTCCATCCAGTCGCCAATCAATAAAATAAGGTTGGATATTTCATTACTAGCCATGCACGTGTGTCTGTAGGTTGAAGGATATCTGTGGGTAAGAGTATTCGTAAAGATGAAAGGTTACTAGTGTTATACCTTATACGCCCTCTAAGGTAGCTCTAAAACGGTTAGATGATTTCCAGCTAACGTAAACAGATGTGGTACCTTGCATTTTATTCTGTACTGTGGCTTTTATGATGAAACAATCATCTGCGAGCGATACATATGGGGACATTGCCATGTTCACAAGGAGCGTTTAATTAAAATAATAAAGTGAAAAGGCGAAAAGAGGATGGGCTTTGGTATGGACATGTTGGAGGGATTAGTCTGTTGAAAGGGTCTATAACTATGTAAGAAATTAATTAGATCAATGGAAATTTACATTATTTGTTCTGATATGATTTATTTTTTGATGAGAAACTTTTTCATGCCACACTACAGGTATCTTCCTCCCTGTATCTAAGGCAACCCCCAACTGCTGCATTGTTTTGGCTTTAGATTACACCCAGATCTTGAGCTTACGATTATCTCTTTGTGATTGTTTAGGCGTTTTCGCAAATTGTGATGATTGTCTTTTCTCAATGTTTTCTTTTACATGTAAGATGTATTTACCATCATCATGTTGCGAGTCTTCAGGAAACTCTGTCAACCCAGTAGGGCGTGCATCATAAGAAACTGAGACCAGAAGATTTCCTTTCCATTTTTTATGCATAACAAAAAAATCGCTCACTGGCACGAGTGCTTATTACAGAGGAGTTCCACAGCTAGGTTAAGAAACAGTTAAAAAAAAGGTTGCATTTTGAAATCTCCACCATCGGTGGTAATGACTGAAATTGTGATGTTTCTGTAGAATTTATACGTAACACAACGGGGAGCTTCTCACAGGTAGAGCAATAGTTTGAAGGTAAGGGTGCGCTAGCCACGGAGTGAAAAGGAAGTAAGCTGAGAGTAATTAGACGGATCACGGACAAAAAGCGGGTTGAATTTCAGAGAGAGATGACGTTGCAAAAGAAAATTGAGACACGCTCTGCTGGTAGAAGCGCAATCGCTCACCGAGGAGAGGACGTGCAGGCGGGGACAGAGGCGGTCAGGTACGGGACGGCGATGGATGTCGCGTGACGCGGACGAACACAATGCGGCCGGGCTTCTGCAGGGCGAGCCGGCGACGGCTTTTAGCGGCGCGGGCGGTCGCTGCTGCCCGCAGTAGCCGTTACAGACCTCATAAAGCTGGGCGCGGACTCGAGAAAGCTCGCTCCATTACGGGCGGAACGCGCTCGCTAAGAGCGGCCGTTAACACACAGTCGCGCTGCGATGCGGCGAGTAACGCGCTTACGCAACCCGAGAAGATGGCGACTCTGTGCTATCACTGACGGCGCCCCCAACAAAGTCAAATGGGCCGCACGTTAATTAGAAAAAGTAAAAGTGCTGTTTCTGTCCTTTTATATTCTAGTAGTAAACTAGCTGATCATAAATCCCCGTGCGCCGCTATGCAATGCGAAAATGACCACTTGATGTCGCGAGAAGCGGACCCGACAGTGTAAAAAATGGACAGAAAGTATAGTGTTGTCAGTAGAGGTGTGGTACAAGAAGAATGCGTCAGGGAGCTGAGCGGTTTACACTGAAGGACCAAAGAAACGGGTATAGGCATTCGTATTCAAATACAGATATATGTAAACAGACAGGATACGGCGCTGCGGTCGGCAACGCCTATCTAAGACAAAAAGTGCCTGGCGCAGTTGTTAGATCGGTTACTGCTGCTTCAGTCGCAGGTTATCAAGATTTAAGGGAGTTTGAAGGTGGTGTTATTGTCGGCGGACGAGCGATGGGACTGAGCATCTCAGAGATATCGATGGGGTGGGGATTTCCCCGTACGACCATTTCACGGGTGTACCGTGAGTATCACATGAAATATCTTGACATCGCTGCGGCAGGAGGAAGCTCTTGCAAGAACGGGACCAACGATGACTGAAGAGACTCGTTCAACGTGACAGAAGTGCAATCCTTCCGCAAACGGCTGCAGATACCATATCTGAGCCACCAACAAGTGTCATCGTGCGAACCATTCAATGAAACATGATCCATACGGGCTTTCGGAGGCGGAGGCCCACTCGTCTACCTTGATGACTGCACGAAACAAAGTTTTGCGCCTCGCCTGGGCCCGTCCACACTGACAATGGACTGTTGATGACTGGAAACATGATGCCCGGTCGGACGAGTTTCGTTTGAAATTGTCATCGAGCGGATGGTCGTGTACGGGTACGGAGACAAACTCGTGGATCCATGGTCCCGTATGTTAGCAGAGGACTGTTCAAGCTGATGGAGCCTCTGTAATGGTGTGGGTGTGTACAGGTGGAGTGGTATGGGACCCCTGATATGTCTAGATACATACGTAAGCATCCTGTCTGATCAGCTGCCTGCCGGTGTGGCCGTGCGTTTCTAGGCGTTTCAGTTTGGAACCGCGTGACTGCTACGGTCGCAGATTCGAATCCTGCCTCGGACATGGATGTGTATTATGTCCTTAGGTTAGTTTTAAGTAGTTCTAAGTTCTAGAGGACCTCAGATGTTGAGCCACATAGTGCTCAGAGCCATTTAAACCATTTGAACCAATCTGATCAGCTGCATCCATAAATGTCCATTTTGCTTTCCGACGGACTTGGGCAATTCCAGCCGGCACCCCACACGTCCAGAATTGCTGCAGCGAGCTCCAGGAACATTCTTCTGAGTTTAAAAACTTCCGCTGGCCACCAAACTGTCCAGACATGAACGTTATTGACCATATCTGGGATGCATTGCGACGTGCTATTCAGAAGTGATCTGCTCTCCCTCATACCCTTACGGATTTATGGGCAGCCCTACAGCACTCAGGGCGTGAGTTCCCCCCACCACTACTTCAGCTATTACTCGAGTGCATGCCACGTCATGTTGCGGCACTTCTGCGTGCTCTTCAGTGTAAGACGTGGACTAGGTATTGTGTGTCAGCTGAGTAACAAATCTATCAGAGACATTTCAACCCTTCTAAAGCCGTTAGCGATGTAACAGTGATGTGGGAAGGCATCTCCACGAAACCGGGGGCCAGTTCAGCAAGTTACGCAATCATAACACCACGTCAAGCGGCTCACCGGGAATAATACTCTAATGTTTAACATGTACATATCCGAGCAAGGAATGCTCGCCACGTAAGCGTATCTGTGTTGTCAGTAGAGAAGCAGCAGAAACAGAGGGAGTGACTTGGGACATGCACTAGTCATTGGATATCACTCGAGCAACAGATCCATCAGGGACATTTAAGGTCCTGTCGAGTTGCTGAAGTCGACTGTTGATGGGGTGACAGTAATGCAGATGCCCTGAGGAACAAACGTAGCTACATCAAGACCAGACGGACGTCATACACTGACAGTGACCGACGAGTATTGCAGGGGTTGGTGGCAAACAAAAAAAAAAAAAAAAAAAAAACATAACATGAAGGAATCACTGGTAAGTTCCAAAGTGCTCTCAGCAGCCCAGTTAGTACGCCATGTCTCCAAAGTATCCTTCCTTTCAGGAGTGCTAGTTCTGCAAGGTCTGCAGAAGAGCTTCTCTGAAGCTTTGAAGGTAGGAGACAAGGTACTGGCAATTGAAGCTGTGAGGACGGGTCGTCAGTCGTGCTTGGGTGGCTCAGTCGGTAGAGCACTTGCCCACGAATGGCAAACGTCCCGAGTTTGAGTCTCGGTCCGGCACACAGTCTTAATCTGCCAGGCAATTTTATATCAGCGCACGCTCAGCTGCAGAGTGGAAATCTCATTCTATTACCTTTATTAAAAAAAAAAAGCTTTCGTTGTTGCCGTTTAGAGATGTAGTTAACATAACTGTAGGCGATGGTGCCATGAGGAACCAATAGCTTTTTGGGAGTATTGCAGAAATGTCTAAAAACTTTGAGTCCATATGGACCCAGTGGGCTGGAAAGGGTTAACCACGCTATTCCCTGTGGCGGTCTGATGGAACAGTTAGGATTTGGTGAGTGCCTGGAGAATGTTACCAACCACCATGAGTAACGACAACAGTGAAGTACAGAGGATACATCATTACTGAACACAATACTACTTCACCACAACTAATCCTACCATTAATAAACATTACAGCTAATATAAAATCTAACTAAGTCTACTACTGTTGTAATATCACTTCTTCTCTCTCACGTTCCACAAAGCACTCCATCGCTCACAAGTCCTTAGTCATATCCTGTCAGTTCCTTGGGGGCTGTTTAGGGGTGGAAGGGGGGGGGGGGGGGGTAGAGCTTTGGTTTCATCTGTCTCCTCCGTTGTCTGCCGCAGCTGTGTTCTCTGCATTGTTTCCCTCTATCTTCTGTCGCAGCATCCTGTAGCGCAAAAGACGGAGGTTCACTTATGAACGTAAAGCGCTATCCAAGCCTTTCTTGAAATAGCATCGTCAGTATTGCCCGGTGTCTCTTCCATATCGATTCAGCAGCTGCCGGTCAGTAACAGCAACATCGCCACACAATGTACATCCACAAACAATACCAGGCATGCCACCTTCGCCACTTGTACGTTCAGAGGGTTGTCTTCGATCAAATCGACGTCAGTAGTTGGGGTAAAGCCCGTGAGCCGTCAAGAAATGTGTCGGCCTTCTTGTAATACTTAGTCGCCGTTTTACATTTGGGAGAAAACCTTATGTGCGCTTCTCTATTCGGATGTCATCAAGTCGTTTCTGCTACAGATGCAAGATCTGACTGTGACTTTTCTGCTTGCTTGCGATACGTACTAGTATTAAATTCTGCACTTGATGAAGACGATGACGATGATGATGTGAATGATATTTCTTCAGTCAATATTTCGCCGCGTTTTTCCGTGTCTGAAGATTGACCGGGTGCACTCGAAGTACACCTGCAATGTCTCAGCTGACCAAGTACAAAAAGCTCCCGTCAAACAGAGAAATAATCTGCACTGTACCCTGTTAACCACCAGTACTGGTTCTATGAATAGAAGTCTGCGTAGAAACAAAGTAAAGAAATTTTTGTAAAACGCTTTTGAGAACAACTGCTTATTTAACATCTGTGGATGCAGGCAGCAACCAGCCAGACACACGCCTCCGCAGTGGGTGGGTAACTTATTACTCGGGTCGCGGAACGGAGGCTGCGCCTGCTTTGAGAAATGGGGTGTCTGTGAGGCGCTGCGCGCCGCCCCGAGGGCAACGCAGGAGCGCTGCCAGCAGACACGGGTTCGGGCAACTAGCTCGCTGGGGCCGTCGGACAGCCAGCAAGTGGCTCGCTATTGATTTGCCGATCCGGGTCGGCGTAATCTATTTAAGTAATGTCGGCCGGGAGGAGGCCGGAATTCTCTGGAGCCTTCATTAACATTATTCAGTTTAATGGACGCGCTGTTATGGTTTCTGGTGGAACACTGCTCCAGTTCCGCTGCGCTCCCGCCGACTTGATGGCAGCCATAATTTAACTTTACAACAAAGTAATTTACTCGGTGCGTTATACCGGCGTCCCCGCCGCGAGCGCCGGCGATCCTGTTGGCTCCAATAAGACGATGCACGTCGCAAATTAGAAAACTCTCGGCGGGCAGCCATAGTGTCTGAGAATTATGGTCAGTTTTATTATAGCAGGATTTTCCCGAACCCACCGCTTTGCCGCAGTTCGCAACTTTCCACAGAAGAAATTAAAACCGTGAGACGAGGAACCAGTTTACTGGGCGTGGGGCTTGTAATACCGCTACATAAGCATATCTTATCTTTCTCTGGGCTCGTAAGAGGACTTAATTCTTCTCTGAAATCACCGGAAGAAGCTAAGGAGAAAGTAGGTTAAGAAAGTAAGGGCATCCACCGTTTTTCGTATTAGAACAATTCAAGCTGTAATGGGCATAGCAAAGTAACTTCAGTGAGAATTGTGGTTCTCCGGTACAGCAGTACAACACACATTACGATACTTTAGTGACGTTGTGTGTGTGTGTGTGTGTGTGTGTGTGTGTGTGTGTGTGTGTGTGTGTGTGTGTGTGTGTGTGTGTGTGTGTTCTAGAAAGTAGGCACTCTTCTTGAAAGATGTGCTTCAAGTGCGGCAAGAATCTGAGTAGGAGGAACTAGAAGATCAAAATGGGTACTGATAACATTTAAAACATTCTCGAGTCTTCTCCTTCATCCACTCACTGCTTATTTGCGCGTTCAGTTGAAATATGTGTGCTGAACACTGCACCAATCTCGCACAGTTAAGTGAAAACGCAAGAGAACACTCTTGAATCTGGTAGTCTGTGGTTAGAAAATCGCCTATTACTTCCTCTGCAAGCAGCAGACACTTTACCGTTACAGAACCCATGCACAAGTATCATATTGGCATATGTAGCAGCCGGCCGGAGTGGTCGAGCGGTTCTAGGCGCTATAATCTCGAACAGCGCGACCGCTACGGTCGCAGGTTCGAATCCTACCTCGGGCATGGATGTGTGTGATGTCCTTACGTTAGTTAGGCTTAAGTAGTTCTAAATTCTAGGGGACTAATGACCTCAGAAGTTAAGTCCCATAGTGCTCAGAGCCATTCGAACCATATGCAGCAATTGTAAATACGTGAGGCTTACTTAAGCCATAGAATTAGAATTGGTCAATATTTGACAACCACTGCGGCGAAAATTCTGTTGTGTAAACTCAAGCACTGCGCAACAACTTGAACTTCAAATCAAAAATGACAATGAATAAATGAACGCATAAGAACTGGAACACCAACAAGTGAAACGCAAACTTATTTCTGTAATCAACAGTATCTCTATAACCAATAGAAGTTGGACACATGTTACACGGAATGTTTTGTTCGAGTTTGTGATATCACTTATCGACACCACTCTGATGGTGTCATAAAGTTGGCAGTGGAATTGCAAGTTTCCATCAGACGCCGACAGCTAACGCGCGGTATCTGGGAGACCCAATGGTGCGTGCCCGCTGAGCCACGCCTCCAGCGGCCGTGTACTGTAAGCGCCCTCTGCCGATGCAATATACAGTCCTGGAAATGGAAAAAAGAACACATTGACACCGGTGTGTCAGACCCACCATACTTGCTCCGGACACTGCGAGAGGGCTGTACAAGCAATGATCACACGCACGGCACAGCGGACACACCAGGAACCGCGGTGTTGGCCGTCGAATGGCGCTAGCTGCGCAGCATTTGTGCACCGCCGCCGTCAGTGTCAGCCAGTTTGCCATGGCATACGGAGCTCCATCGCAGTCTTTAACACTGGTAGCATGCCGCGACAGCGTGGACGTGAACCGTATGTGCAGTTGACGGACTTTGAGCGAGGACGTATAGTGGGCATGCGGGAGGCTGGGTGGAAGTACCGCCGAATTGCTCTACACGTGGGGCGTGAGGTATCCACAGTACATCGATGTTGTCGCCAGTGGTCGGCGGAAGGTGCACGTGCCCGTCGACCTGGGACCGGACCGCAGCGACGTACGTATGCACGCCAAGACCGTAGGATCCTACGCAGTGCCGTAGGGGACCGCACCGCCACTTCCCAGCAAATTAGGGACACTGTTGCTCCTGGGGTATCGGCGAGGACCATTCGCAACCGTCTCCATGAAGCTGGGCTACGGTCCCGCACACCGTTAGGCCGTCCTCCGCTCACGCCCCAACATCGTGCAGCCCGCCTCCAGTGGTGTCGCGACAGGCGTGAATGGAGGGACGAATGGAGACGTGTCGTCTTCAGCGATGGGAGTCGCTTCTGCCTTGGTGCCTATGATGGTCGTATGCCGTGCAGGTGAGCGCCACAATCAGGACTGCATACGACCGAGGCACACAGGGCCAACACCCGGCATCATGGTGTGGGGAGCGATCTCCTACACTGGCCGTACACCTCTGGTGATCGTCGAGGGGACACTGAATAGTGCACGGTACATCCAAACCGTCATCGAACCCATCGTTCTACCATTCCTAGACCGGCAAGGGAACTTGCTGTTCCAACAGGACAATGCACGTCCGCATGTATCCCGTGCCACCCAACGTGCTCTAGAAGGTGTAAGTCAACTACCCTGGCCAGCAAGATCTCCGGATCTGTCCCCCATTGAGCATGTTTGGGACTGGATGAAGCGTTGTCTCACGCGGTCTGCACGTCCAGCACGAACGCTGGTCCAACTGAGGCGCCAGGTGGAAATGGCATGGCAAGCCGTTGCACAGGACTACATCCAGCATCTCTACGATCGTCTCCATGGGAAAATACCAGCCTGCATTGCTGCGAAAGGTGGATATACACTGTACTAGTGCCGACATTTTGCATGCTCTGTTGCCTGTGTCTATGTGCCTGTGGTTCTGTCAGTGTGATAATGTGATGTATCTGACCCCAGGAATGTGTCAATAAAGTTTCCCCTTCCTGGGACAATGAATTCACGGTGTTCTTATTTAAATTTCCAGGAGTGTAGGACGACCGACGGCAGCAGACTCGCCCTCGGATCTATTTCGCGTGACGCTAGGCAAATGCCATCCAGTCGCAACTCGCACCATTGTTTGTGCTGTAGCTCAGAGAGCCTGTCATCGTAGCAGAGCTGGACAGGAGCAGAAATTATGAACTAACAGGCAAGTACAGTAAACGAGAGCTCCACTTATGGAGTAGCTTTCTCCAAGCGTAGAAAGATTCATTAGAAATAACGCAGCAAGAAAGAGCATCCAGCTAACACACAATAGCATGTATGTGGCGACAGATTGTAACAAATGGTAGGTGTGGAGAGTGCCTGGATGGTGGAGCCCTCCGTTGGTGTCACTGTATACCATGTGACTGCGTACACAGCAGCAGCACAACACAGCGAAAAACCGGTACGTCTACATCTACATTGACATATACATCTACATAAATACTCTGAAAATCACATTTAAGTGCCTGGCAGAGGGTTCATCGAACCACCTTCAAAGTTCTGTTATTCCAATCTCGTATAGCGCGCGGAACACCTATATCTTTCCTGTACGAGCTCAGATTTCAGTTATTGTGTCGTGGTGATCGTTCCTCCCTATGCAGGTCAGTGTCAACAAAATATTTTCGCATTCGGAGGAGAAAGTTGGTGATCGGAATTTCGCGAGAAGATTCCGTCGCAACGAAAAATGCCTTTCTTTTAATGATGTCCAGCCCAATTCCTGTATCATTTCTGTGACACTCTCTCCCATATATCGCGATAATACAAAACGTGTTGCCTTTCCTTGAACTTTCTCGATGTACTCTGTGAGTCCTATCTGGTAAGGATCTCACACCGCGCAGCAGTATTCTGAAAGAGGATGTACAAGCGTAGTGTAGGCAGTCTCCTTAGTAGATCTGTCACACCTTCTAAGTGCCCTGCCAATAAAACGCAGCCTTTGATTAGCAGCCCCACAACATTTTCTGTCTGTTCCTTCCAATTTAAGTTGTTCGTAATTGTAATACGTAGTTATTTAGTTGAATTTAAGGCTTTTTGATTAGACTGATTTATCGTGTAACCGAAGTTTGAGTTCCTCTTAGCACTCATCTGGATGACCTCACACTTTTCGTTATTTAGGGTCAACTGCCACTTTTCGCACCATTCAGATATCTTTTCCAAATCGTTTGCAGTTTGTTTGGATCTTCTGATGACTTTGGCCGGCCAGAGTGGCCGTGCGGTTCTAGGCGCTACAATCTGGAACCGAGAGACCGCTACGGTCGCAGGTTCGGATCCTGCCTCGGGCATGGATGTGTGTGATCTCCTTAGGTTAGTTAGTTTTAATTAGTTCTAAGTTCTAGGCGACTGATGACCTCAGATGTTGAGTCGCATGGTGCTCGGAGCAATTTGAACCATTTTTCTGATGACTTTACTAGTCGATAAACGACACCGTCATCTGCAAACAACCGAAGACGGCTGCCAGTCGTTTAATTTTATTGACAGCTTTAGAGTCCCCATCGCCTAGGTATTTCGTATATCTAACGTTATAAACGAGCACCAACCTCTGTACTTCGACCTCCATAATCCATTAAAACAAGTATCGCTCTAGGTCTTCCTTACTTCCGGGCAGGAACCAGAGAACGGAGCTCCCGCATGCACTTGGTTTCCTCGGGCCTCCTGTGATTTAGCGCGGTGGATGGAGCTGTAAAACGGCGACAGTGGCTGGAGCGGCTTCCCACGGCCTGGTTGTCGCTCGCCTCTGCCCGTTTCGTAAGCGAGCCATTGGTCCGGCTGGCGAGTGCTAATGAGGAAGACCGCCCGTCGGATGGCCGGCGGACACGCGCGGATACTTGCCAGCCACGCTCCCATTCCGTCTCCCGGCGCGATGGGTGGGTGCACTGGCTGGTTAGCGAGCGGCCTCTCTCTGCCAGCTGCGTCCCTACTTGGATTAAAATAACTTCGTGAGTGACGTTCCAGTGAGTCGACTGGTCGCTGCCGGGCATCGGCCTATCGCAGCGTTTCTTCGGCTTTCCGTGCTCGCTGTGTTGCGTGTTCTGCAGGCACAAGCGAGACCTGGCCAAGCGGGTGGTAGTGCTGACGCTCCACAGAGTGGGAGGGTCCAGGCGAGGCGGCAGCAACTGTCCATCGCACGAGCACGTGGCACGTTGTGTACGAGCCGTCAATTATGCTCTCCACCACAGACATCTGTCAATCGCAAAGTTATTTAAACCGACGCGTAGCACTTATCGCCCCGTGTGAGTGGGCTTGCCACTACCCAGGAAATGAAGATGAGGGCTTGAAGACCTGTCTTTAGATATCAGTACATAATGAGACGCACCAGTTGTCCAAATGTGTCATTTATTTAACAAAACATGTTTCGGAACGACGCAATCCCACTGTCAAGTACTTAAAATTAATACACCATCAGGCCCAGTCAAATATTAATGTTAATAACTTGATTATTGGAGCACATCGTTGCGAAATATACTGCGTTAAGCAATCAAATGGTGGACCGTAACACTGCGCTCGTATCGTGATGCAGTTTTACTACTGCTTCACGACAGATGTCTTAGGAAACAGAGTATCAAGTTGCGTTGGGGGAGGATGGATAAAGGAAACGACCGTATCTGTTCGAAAGGGTAAACTTGGCATTTGTCTTAATACATCCAGAATACCCATAGAAAACCTAATTCCGAGTGAGATTCGAATCTCCGTCCTCTAGAAAACTACATGGCCCATTAAAACTGTCTTCTGGGCTAGGATTTGTACATGAAACTTTCATTCTGTAAATCTGACACTACCGGCCCATGTCCAATTTTTGTATCGTTTTAGGATACCAAATGAAGAACACGATTGGCGAAACCGTCTGTCGCAGGCCGCTTGAATTTGTGAGTTCAACGGCCTGATTGGCTAACTTCAATGCTAATTAACTCGGAAACTTTGCAACATACTGAATTTTTGTTTAACATGTATTTTTCAGCACAGCCTATCCTGCAACATCCTTAAAAGCATTTCACACATTTTCTGACCGCCATATGTATATACAGTGTGGTTAGGTTAGGTTAGATTAGTGTTTTTTAACGTCCCGTCGACAACGAGGTCATTAGAGACGGAGCACAAGCTCGGGTCAGGGAAGGATGCGGAAGGAAATCGGCCGTGCCATTTCAAAGGAACCATCCCGGCATTTTCCTGAAACGATTTAGGGAAATCACGGGAAACCTAAATCAGGATGGCTGGAGACGGGATTGAACCGCCGTCCTCCCGAATGCGAGTCCAGTGTGCTAACCACTGCGCCACCTCGCTCGGTATACAGTGTGACAATCATTGAATTATATGACAAAACGTAAATTAATTACAAATTTCGGCATGCACACAATTTATTGAACATGTAAACGTCACTACAGATATTTGGATTTAGGTTATGGTACGTCCGATACGCCTGCAATCGTGAATGATGGTTTGACACAGACGAATAGCGAAATTGTGCATGACCCGCTGAAGTGTCGGAACATCGATGCTGTCGATGACCTCCTGAATGGCTGTTTTCAGCTCATCAGTGGTTTCCGGGTTATTGCTGTACACCCTGTCTTTAATATAGACTAACAAAAAGGAGTTGCATGTGTTCAGATCCGGAAAATGTGGCGGCTAATCGGGGGCCATTCCAGTGGCGTCTGGGTATCCCGGAGCGAGAATGCGGTCCCCATAGTACTCCTGTAGGACATCAAACATTCTCCTGCTTCGATGTGGTCGAGCTGCGTCTTGCATGATCCACATCTTGTCGAAATCAGGGTCACTTTGGATAATGGGGATGATATCATCAGCTCTCTGTAATCCTCTTTTTCTCCTGTGCATCAGGCTCGGATCCAGATGGGGAATTGGCGCATGTGGATCATGAATTACCGCTCGGTAGTCACCGTGCCATCAAAGAATATCGCACCGATTATTCTGTGACTGGACATTGCACATCGCACAGTCATCCCTTGAGGGTGAAATAACTTCTCGATCGCGAAATGCGGATTCTCAGTCCTCCAAATATGCGAATTTTGCTTATTGACGAACCCATCCAAGTGAAAGTGGCTTCGTCGCTAAACCAACCATACTAATTCCTATCGTGCTCCGTGGTGAATCGTGCTGTTTGAACATCCTAATGCAAAACTGTTCCCGGCTTTGATGGATTTCTGACAATCGACCAGCTTCGACTTGAGTCGTTTTAAGTGGCCATGATGACACCTAGATGATGTCTTAACGTGTGACTCTCGTAACGAGATACTGGTTCTGATGATGACTCACTAGAGATGAAAGCTCTTAACTGTGAAAAATCCGCCAAATAGAATCAGAACAGTCGTGATCGGACAGGAAAAACAAAGCGCTAACAGATGAAATGGACTTAAGAAATCTGTGTCATGTACTCCAAATCCGCGGTGTCGTTGGCTTGTTTAAGAGCCGTGGTAACTTATGGTTCCCACGGCTGTAGTAGCGGTCGCTTACGCTGGCCGGACTCTGAGCTGGTCAGATTGAGCGTGTTAATGAGGAAGCGGACGCCTACACACCGCGGCCACGACGAGTGCTGAAGCCGAGCGCATGCAGGCACACACACACACACACACACACACACACACACACACACACACACACACACAGCCCTAAGCACGAGGGCCGCGCGCGCCAATCGCCTCCGGGTTAATTGGTACCCACCGTCTCGGGCTCCTTCCGTGGCTCTCGTCAGGGGGATCGCAAATTACAGGCCTCTCTGCTACGCACCCGTGGCTACGAAAGTGGAATGCTGGCTGTGCCGGAGGTGATGCGGACACTGAGTTCACCAGTAAAATCCTGGAACATTGGAAGAGCTAATATCCACACTTCGTTTTCCAACTCTCTGTAATCCTCTTTTTCTCAATTTTTCGCATTCCACCTGTACATCAGGCTCGGATCCAGACGGGGAATGGAAGCACGTGGATCATGAACTACCCTGCTAAAAAACAAACACTTCCCCGTGAAAGCATTTATACGATGAGTGCCTAGAAAGTAATGCACCGATTTTTTTTCCCCAGCTGAAAACAATGCTACGAATGGGAAACGTATTATTTGAAGTCTCTTGAGTGAGCGCTCCAAGTTTTCGCCATTTCCGACAGATAGCGTAGCTGCGGGGCAGTTTCAAAATGGCGTCTGTAGTTGATGTACGTTGGAAGCAAAGTGTCGTCATTAAAATTCTCACTGCATAGAAAGAAACTGCGGCTAATATTCACAAACGCTTATGCAACATTTGTGGAGCACCTGCGGTTCGACGGACCTCCACGATTTGCGGCGGTCAGGGAGATCATCCGTGCCTGTCACACCTGACCTAGCCCCTCCGACTCCCACCTGTTTGGGACATTAAAGGACGCGACTCGTGGAAGACGTTTTGAGAACGAGAAGGTGATGATTCACACAGTGAAGCAGTGGCTCCACCACCGGGACAGGGATTGGTACCGACAGGTCATACATGTCCTGGTCTTGCGCTGCAAGAAGTGGATAGAACGTGATGATGATTACTTGGAAAAATAAAGTGTGTAGAGGAAGCATCATTTTTTCGTGTGTGTAATTCTCATTGTGTTCCATAAGGAATTGCTGAACAAAGAAAATGCGGTGCATTACTTTCCGGGCAACTGTTGTGTCTTGCATACACCAGTCACCATATTTCTCAGGTACCTTTCCGAGAACAAAGTTGCATGTAAACTCAGGCGTCTAAAATATGGAAGAATTCTAGAAATAACGAAACGCGGTACTTCCCACTTGCCTTGCCTGGAGACTAGGCCATTAGCATTATCAATCTTTGAAAATTATTAGTACAATCCTTCTGCATGGTGTAACTATAGTCCTTTCTTGGAAAACATTTACAATTTATAATTTTCTTTTGCTTTTCCTTTTGATGCCTTTAAAGAAGATATTAATAACTGGAATATAATGATTATTATTTGGATTTGCATTATAACTACCGTAAAAACTGAAAGCAATAATATTTTGCAGTTCGCGATTCGATCCCACGCTCCGCAGAGTGCCGTTCTACACTATCTCCGTTGTGCCAACCGCTACGTCAAACCTACGTTAATACAAATGGGTCATGCATCGCCCTACCAGTCCCAATTTCTTTTTAACTTCTTGTCCATCTGGAGCTCTCAGTCCTGTCACTTTCGTTTCTGCCCCAACCTCGCACATACTATAAATCTGTGGTGACGAGTTCCCCAAGTTCACACTTTCGAGCGGTCGTAGTCTGCAGACCTGTATTTACAATCGCAGTACTGAGTGAAATACTGACAGTAGTGAGTGCACTTCCATTCTATATTTTGCAAGTCAAACCCCTGTTGAAGCTAGAGAATTGGTTGCTATTATAATTCTTAAACCAATTTCATGACATAGCTACAGTTTTTTCCTCAGACCTATAATTTCTTGGGTGCTATTATTATTATTATTATTATTATTATTATTATTATTATTATTATTATTACTAAAATCATAGGCGTCTATGATGCCACCTTAAAACTGATGGCGTCGGTATGCCATATTTAACAGCGAGTGACGGGGCCTGGGGGGGGGGGGGGGTGGTGGAGATCCAAGCCTGATGTGCATAAGTTATTCCTCGGGAGTATTTACTACAGGGCTTAATGTTATGTGGAATGTGAATACACAAGAATAGAGCAGTGGTGTTTGCTATTTACAAGGATAAGATACCTGGGTGTGGTATCTGTGTGTCGAAACCATAGCGAAATCACTATATGCAACAAAGACTATTTAGTACATGTCTTTCGTATATGTTTTACGCCGCTTGTCACAAGATAAGCTTCTAAAGTGTTTTGGTGCTATCGAACTTTCAAAGAGACAAAAGATAGTACAATGTTTCCAGAATGAGATTTTCACTCTGCAGCGGAGTGTGCGCTGATATGAAACTTCCTCGCAGATTAAAACTGTGTGCCCGACCGAGACTCGAACTCGGGACCTTTGCCTTTCGCGGGCAAGTGCTCTACCATCTGAGCTACCGAAGCACGACTCACGCCCGGTACTCACAGCTTTACTTCTGCCAGTATCCGTCTCCTACCTTCCAAACTTTACAGAAGAGTACAATGATTTTACATTCAGGAAAACTGAACACGTACTATCCACAACACGCTCAAGACTAAAACACGGTAAGGTATGAGAGTAATGTTCTATGAAACCCTGTCTTTTTCACTTCTTTTATGAGGCACCGTGGCCTGAATGAAACTGAAAAAGAAGTCGTTTACAGAGCACAGAAATTAAATTTGTAATGAGGACAAGAGGTTATTCTACAACAGTGTATGTAAGAAATGAAACAATAAGCCGTTAACCTACGCTGAAGGCAGTCCTGGAGAAAATACACTAATACTGTAACTGGTATCGACACACAGAAAGGATCGACAGTAAAATACTTCCTAAATTATCATGGATTGACAACCGTGTGGAAGGAGAATCATCAGAAGAACTTGGAAGAGTCGAAATTTTTCAAGATAGAATATATTTAAAACCTTGATTCATGAAGAAGAAGAAGAAAAGTTAATTTTATCATTTATGGCAGAATCGAGACAAATACAGAGGAGCGAAACGATGCGTACTGGCTCTGAAAGTTCCCTTTAAGAGTATCTTTCGATGGTCGCGCAGAATGCGGGATTCCTGCTGTTGTGCCGACAGCGACAGCAGTCGGCAAAGCTGCGAACGCTGTTATCGGCCGGCGGGCTGACACGTCTTCCGGCAACGCAGCCCACGTGACGTCACCTGAGCCGGTGCTGACGACAGCTACCTGCCACTATCAGGGTGTCCTCGTTGTCACCACCTTGCACATTGCCGCCCGTCGTCCACCGCCTCTGCAGACAGCACGTTAGCACGCAGTGCTCGAAACGTTACAGGCTTACGTGTTTCTTGCGGCTAACGTTGCTGTTAGATTAACACAATGGAGTGACCCCACTTACGACATATTTCCCGCGTTCTTTGCGAATGCGAAACGTGTACTGGATGAGGACAGGAAGGGAAGACGTTTAGTGCCTAACTTCATGTCGACCTCGAGGTTATAAGAGGCTATCACCACATCAGACGGAGAGGAATTGGGAAAATTGTAGCCGTTACCCTGAAGGAGCCAAACAGGCATTGAGGAATTGGAGAAACCTGAGGAAACAGAATTTAAGAAGGCCAGGTGCGTACCTCATGAACGGAGCTGCAGTGTCTTCAATCTCTCTCCATTCCTTCCAGGACAAACAAACTGCCACAGGAGTATAGTGATCGATTGAAGGAAATATCGCTACCAGGGCAACTCTCAGAAAGTGTTTGCTTCTCCAGTCCAAAATTAGAATCTGATCGATTCCGAGAAATCTATAGGTAGATAAAGTATCGTAAAGGTTTGTTCAAAAAAATAGTGCGATTTACATTGTTCATCAATTTGTTGGCAATCAGCTATTCCACACTAACAATAGAGTGCTCGAAATTCGTATACTGACAAAATAACTTGGGCGTTTGCATAGAATTTTCCCTTGGGCTTTGATAACCGAACTGAGCATACGTTGGAACGGCCGCTACTATTTGCAAATGTCAATCATTTATCGTTAGTTGCATTTAAAGAAAGTATCTGGTAGGTGAAATATAGTAAACTACTTGGCGGCGGCAGTAAAAGTCCACTTTAGAGCCCCCAGAGCAGTTAACGGGGTACCTAATGGATCGGATGGTTTGGGGATTTAGTTTCTTTGGATTACACATCATCAACAAAATCCACATCCACATTTGACCTAGTTGCGTCCAATAACGACTAAACTGTTCTAATGCGCTTGCGTTGGCTGTACTGGCTGCGTTACTACGTATCAGTTTCGGATCTGGGTCTGGTGTTTACCAGTGTGGAAATTTGTGGTAAGTACTATGGGACCAAACTGCTGAGGTTATCGGTACCTAGGCTTACACACTACTTAAACTAACTTACGCTACGGACAACACACGCACCAATGCCCAAGAGAGGACTCGAACCTCCAACGGGGGAAGTCGCACGAACCGTGGTAAGGTGTCTGAGACCGGACGGCTACCCCGCGCGCCTTACCAGTGTGTCATTCTGTTTAGCATATTGTTCTGTAAACATTAGTTCTTCATTATAGCAGCAAGCTGCCTTTATATATTGTGCCATTTTAAGAAATACGCGTTTTCTTACTTTCGTTTCACAGGTTAGTAATTTTTAACATTTGGATCACATGCACACTTTTGTGACGGGACCGTGTTCATGGACAAGTGTCTAATTAAAAGTCAAAATTTTCGGGCCACTTTGCGCTTGTTCATTTAATGAACTGTGACTGACCCCAATGTTTAAAAAAAAAAAAGAAATAAATATTTATTTTGTAACAATGAGAATGGATGGATGAAAATTGGGAAGAAATGGCCTTAAATGTTTATGTTATTTACTCTTTCAGTACGAACTTTGTTGTAGAACCCCTTATTTACGTGTGGTAATAAAAATTCATTTAGACAGAATTAAGCACACTTAAAATTACGTGAACCTTAGCAACCCTCTTATGCTGATAAATTCAAACTAACTGATTAATAACATTTATTTGAAACTTATTTAAATTAAATTTCTTACGTATTTCGGCCTTGGCACACATTTTCTAGATGCAGTGGGTTTTTAAATATTTACTGAATTCTTTCCCGGCGTTAGCTATGGAACACAAGACTGTCTCTGTTAGCATAAAATGGTTAAATATTGCTAAGCCGACCTGAACGTTTAATTATCATTGACAAAACACACTTCACTATACGTTTAAGTTATTTGCTTTAGAAATGGAAAGAACCTACAGATTAACAACTTCAGCGTTAATTATCCGCCTATGAATGCACAAATGTAAAACCAGTAATAAATTCAGTCAGCCTCAGGATCGCTGTAAAAGAAAAATATTTCGTAATTCACTGCTAATTTTACCTGCTCCCGATTTACGGGTTTTGGTTAATTTATTAGCGGAACAATTTTTTAAATATGCCGCCGCAGCAAATCGTTCGGTCGCGGCACAGCCCAGCAACACCAACGGTAATCGCTAAAAGTGCTGAAAATGCTTTCAAGAAATATTATAGATGACATGGGCAAGCTAGTTTACATTAGTAATACACAATTTTGATAAATTATAATGTATTTAGACCATAACAATAATTGAAATAACACACCTTGATGATTTCTCCTCTAATGGCGGCTAAAGATACATACAGACAAACGAAATCTATTCATTCATATAATGCTACGTCACAGGTTCCTCTCTCTCTCAGCTCTAGAGGAAGACGACAAAGATTACACATTATGTAGCGCTATTTATACTACTGCTGATTTTGAATATCTCTTTGTAATCTTACAACATTATTTTCATCTGTGGCTATATTTTACATTTTTTCATCGCAGATATTAGCATATTTCGTAATTACATTATGAGTATAGAAATATTACAATCGTAAATACATCGAGAATATTATTACAGGAAATATTACAATAATAACCAACGTCCTTTACACAAAATTAAATAACATATTTTGTTAATCAATTACAGTACATACGAACTGCTTCATATCGGCGTACATAGTACAATTAAATGCCATTTCATTTTATTAACAGTGTGTGTGCTGCCAGGGGAACGTTACAATCACAGGCACACTTGTGTGACGGGACCGTGTTCATGGACAAGTGTCTAATTAAAAGTCAAAATTTTCTGGCCACTTTGCGCATGTTCATTTCGTGAACTGTGACTGACACCAATGTTTGGACTGTGCCAGCAAGCCGCGCGGGATAGCCGCGCGATCTCAAGCGCCTTGCCACGGTTCGCGCGGCTGCCTCCGTCGGAGGTCCGAATCCTTCCTTGGGCGTGGGTTGCGTGTTGTCCTTAGCGTAAGTTAATTTAAGTTACTTTAAGTAGTGTGTAAGCCTAGGGACCGACGACCCCAGCAGTTCAGTATCATAGGAACTTACCTCCACTGTGCCAGCAGCAAATTTCTATCATACCTCCATAAAATATGTCTGTAATGTTATTGCTGTGTCTATTTTTTCACATATTTACTCAAATTTGAAATCATTTCGACAGAAGCAGTTCTGCACGATTCCTTTCCAGCACTCTTTGTCATTGATAAATACGTTTTTGCAGTTTTTGCATCAGTCTGGTCCTCCGAATCAGAACAACAATAACCGCAACAATATACGGCGTTGGGAAGACCATTCTGTTAAAGTAGCAGGCACTTATCCGCTACAAGCCAGAAATGAGATTGGGATAACGTGAAGGGGAAAAAAATGATTTAACTTCTACGTTGAACAGAAAGATTTATCACTATGTTTGTACCGTCCTACCTCAATGATAAGTGTATTCTGAATGGATGGTTGTGTTATGAATTGGATCTGGTCGCTTAATCAAGTGCCATCCAGAGCGAGAATCAGAAGAGTTGGAAATAGAAAGGAAAGTCGTAACCCTTTCAGTGAGACCTGCCCACGTCGGTATGAATACAAAATCATACGGTCATTGTTACGAGCACAGTAGGGTCATTTCCGTGAGGCCACAATCGGGAGACGCTAACGGGAGCGCTACTGTCCTAACCCGGGGTGCAGGCCTGCCCTCGGCAGGGGTCCTGTTATTTGGGAATCGATGCCGGAGCCAAGTTATTTCTCCGCTTTCGGTAGCGGCGGGGAGCCCGCCCGCTGGGGAGCTTATGAAAGAACGTCATCAATAGTCGTGGCTGAGCGAGATAAGGCCATTGAGTCGGTGGAGCAGCGCAACCCAGGGCGGGCCGAGCAAGCGGCGCAGGAATTCAATCGAGAAGCAGAGTGCCTGATTCAGCGGCGGGGCAGGAGGAGGCGGTGCGCGCGGATTATTTATCGGAGCGGGCGGAACCCCTTGGCTCCGGTTGAGATAACGTCATTGTGGTCTCATCACGCGGCCGTCAGCTCCACTCTGGCTAGCGTCCTGCCGGGCTATTGAATTAGAGGGAGGGGCAAAAAGCTGCCGAGAGATGTCCCGGAAAGGGTTCGGTTTGGCGGTCGGCCGACCGGAGTCGGCGGCGTGGCCGAGCGAAACTGGCGCAGTAAGAAAGGGACTTCTATTAGATTAGCGGCCGCCGTGCGGGGTGCGTCCGACACTCGTCTGGGAAGCGCGGATGTCCACTGCGAGGAGCCGGCGGAGGGCGCGGTAGTGAGCGCAGAAGAGCGAAAGCGAGGAGGTTCTGGGTGGCAAGGCAGTACAACCACCTTTACTTTGCAAATACATTTTCCTTCACTTCACCTTCAATAAGGACAGAAGCTGAAGCCATGAATCAAAACTTATGCCATAGCCAAAACATTAACCCAGGTGTCCTGGTTACTAGGACAGATGTCCTGGCGGATACACTAGTCTAGTGCCATCGCTAACACGTACAAAGCTGGGGCGCTATTATGATGCCAAAGAGGCTTAGCAATACTGACGTTTTAAGAAGGGGAAAATGGGCTCAAAGTGTGAATTTAAGTTTGTCTTAGGCAGGGCACTATGGGACATAACATCTGAGGTCATCAGTCCCCTAGAACTTAGAGCTAAATAAACCCAACTAAACTAAGGACATCACACACATCCATGCCCCAGGCAGGGTTCGAAGCTGCGACCGTAGCGGTCGCGCGGTTACAGACTGAAACGCCTAGAACCGCTCGGTCACAGCGGCCGGCTATAAGAACTGCCAGTGCTTGGAAGAAAGCAAGAAGTCCTAACACTCTCATCGATGCAAAGCTGAATGCAGACAAGGCTCTCAGTCATCGTAGAGACGGGTGGCTTGGAGCTTATAATTAAATCGCGGTGTGGTAATGCAGACGACTATCTAGAGACGCACAGGTAATGGACGCCGTCGGTAACCATGGGGACACGAACGTCGATGAGTCAAAGATTACCGGCAAAGAACGCCGTCGGTCACTACAGACACAGGAACGTAGACGAGACGACATATGTCTCTTGCTTTTGAAGTTACAGGCTTAGAACTCGACGATAATAGTGTATCAGTAGAAATTCTTTCCACACACTTTTTTACAAATTATTAATTAATCTCCGATCTGTATTCTCGAAATAAATTTCATGTGTAACAGTATGAACCAGGATTTTCATACACTATCGTTTCACTAAACATGCACAATGAGGCAGCAAAACAATATAAATATGCGATATCAAAATTCAGTTCTGTATTTCTATTTTTTGTTGAAACGGAATGTTGAAATTAATTATTCCAAAGTTTGTTCACTTGTATTCATGGTTTTATCTGACAGAACTGCTTTACGCGTAGAAAATGAGATCATGCTTTCACGAAGTGACAAGCGGATGTGTAAGTAAAGAAATTTCGGACAATGTCAGCAGCCATAACTAAACTGAAAAGAAATGCCTCAGATTTTAAATGAAACGAACGTTGTTAAGAATCTACATCTTTATTCTTCGTGTCTAGGTACCTATTTCCCAACATAGTCACCTTTATGATGAACACATTTCTTCCAACGGGAGACTGGTTCATTGTTGCCGCCCTGTAGAATATTTGACCTTGTTGACAGAACCACTACTTCATCTCTGTTTTCACCGGTTCATCGCTATGAAAATGGATTCCTCGAAGGTGTTCTTTTGAGTTTCGCAAACAGGTGAACATCGGAAGGGATCAAGTCGGGGCTGTGTAGAAGATCACCGATGTTCGTGAACCCAAGGCGTCGAATTGTTGCACATGTCGCAGCGCTCGTGTGCGGTCTGATTTGCATGCTGAAAGAGAGGATGCTCCACGTGTGGACGAATTCCTCGAATTCGGAAGCACCTACAAAATTACGCTACACGTCGCCATGTTAAAGTTAAAATTCGAAGCACTCTAACGGCAGAGGGTTGCAACTTGGGCCATCGAAGCGCGAAAGTCGACCTAATAATATGCATGACATAAAATACTCTAACCGATACTGAGAACAGAATTTTAAAAAATCGGAGGCATTAATTTTTCAGTGCGCCGTCGTAATTAGACATACAACTGTGAAATACCCACGTTCATTAGAAAGAGTAGAGAAATATTTGCTGTTGTTATAGATTTAGAAAAGGCTTTGACAGAGTTCAGTGGAACAAGCTAATGGATATATTGAAGAGGTAAGGAGTAGATGGGAAAGAGAGATGACTGATACAGAACCTATATTTACACCAGAAAGTAAGGATAAGGACTGGAAATTAAATGGCAGAAGAAAGCAACATTGGACGAGGTGTTAGACAAGGTTGTTGCCTTTCGCCATTGTTGTTTAACTTATACCTTGAAGAGATAATTGCTAAAAGCTTAGATGGGAAAAGAGGAATATGTATCGGTGGGAAGAGAATAGAATTTGCTGATGACATGGTATTAGTGCCAGAAAGTGAGCGGACAGATCTGAAAGATCTGAATGAGTGGCCAAGCGGGATTAGCCGATCGGTCAGGGCGCTGCAGTCATGGACTGTGCGGCTGGCCCTGGCGGAGGTTCGAGTCTTCCCTTGGCGGAGGTTCGAGTCTTCCCTTGGGCAAGGGTATGTGTGTTTGTCCTTGGGATAATTTAGATTAAGTAGTGTGAAAGCTTGGGGACTGATGACCTTAGGAGTCAAGTCCCATAAGATTTCACACACATTTGAACGCATTTTTTGATCTGAATGAAACTTGTGTGGAAAATGGGATGCAAATAAACACAGCAAAATCAAAGAGTATGGTCATCAGTATAAGACGCAGACTGTCCAATATTAAAATAGGACAAGCTACCACTAGCCAAGTAAGTGAATTTAAATATCTCTGAAGACTTGAGATGTCACCAGGAGGTGAAAACTCGAATTACCATAGCGAAGGAGGCATTTAACAGAAAAAGGAGACTCTTATATGGCAAATTAGATAAAGGACTAAGGAAAAGGCTTGGCAAATGTTTTGTCTGGAGTGCGACACTACGTGGGGCAGAAACATGGACGCTGAGACGAGAGGATGAAAAAAGGTTAGAAGCATTTGAGATGTGGATGTGGAGGAGAATGGAGAGAATAAGCTGGATGGAAAGAGTGAGTAATGAAAGAGTATTGGAAAGGGTTGGCGAGAGAAGATGCCTGCTGAAGGTTGTAAGAGAAAGGAAAAAGAACTGGTTGGGACATTCACTGAGAAGGGAGTGCTTGCTAGTAGATTCTTTGGAAGGATTTATTTGTGGGAGAGGACTGAGAGGAAGAAGGAGATACGATAGACGACATGAAGGGAAGAGGAGAAGAGGAAATTATGCAGACCTGAAGAGGATGGCAGAAGACCGGACAGCCTGGAGAACTACCATGTGAAAACCTGCCTTTTGGCAGAACACTGATGATGATAATAATAATAATGATGATGATGATGATGATGATGATGATTAGAACTCTATTAGTTCTCGGTTTAGATTCTTATTGACTTATCACTTCTTTCAAATGGCTCTGAGCACTATGGGACTTAACTACTGTGGTCATCAGTCCCCTAGAACTTAGAACTACTTAAGCCTAACTAACCTAAGGACATCACACACATTTATGCCCGAGGCAGGATTCGAACCTGCGACCGTAGCAGTCGCGCGGTTCTGGACTGCGCGCCTAGAACCGCTAGACCACCGCAACCGGCTCACTTCTTTCACCTCTCGCTGTTACAGGCTGGATAACTCAGTTCAAACGTCGGAGGATGGCAACGGCAAACCGCCTCGTATAGGGGCGACGCTTAGTAGAGGACTTGGTGATGAAACCAGTCTATGGATGAATGATAATTCCACCTGTACATTATGTGACGATCATCTTCCCAAACACCGATAAATGTGGGAGAGGTGTTTGATGATGTAACACATTCAATTTCCTTTCGTGTTTACGTGATTAGTATTGTTGAATAGCGGTCCTGTGTTAGGTTCCGGTAGTGCCTTTTAAAAGCCATTACGGGGAAAACGCAGTATGTGACACGTGTGTGTGTGTGTGTGTTTCGGTGTGTATGTATGTGTGTGTGTCTGTGTGTGTGTGTGTGAAAGCAACGCCGCAAGACTCCTAGTGCGTGGAGCTGCGCAGCTCGGGGGCAGATGCGCGACGCGAAACTTTGTGCTAATCGAGTTGTAACTAGTTGTGTGGGGGCGACCGGAATTATGAAGATGTGATTAGAGAGCGGCCTCCAACAAACCGCCGCGCTGTAACGCGATACGGCTGCGCTTGCGCGAATTTTGCCCTCCCCCCCCCCCCCCCCCCCCTCTCTCTCTCTCTCTCTCTCTCTCTCTCTCTCTCTCTCTCTCTCTCTCTCTCTCTCGCTCTCTCCTCTCTGTGCTCCGAAGCCGCAGGCGGCTGGCCGCAGTAGAGCCGCTCTGAAGAAGCGGAGCCCTCCTCTCTCGCTCACGCGACCCACAACTACTTTGCTAGGCAATCCGCTGCCCTCCCACGGCCCCCGAACTGTTCGCCGGCAAACGCAGAACAACCCTCGTCGTCGCGTTTATTACTTCGTGTTTACAGGCGTGCGGTCCGCCTCTTTTTGCGAGAACGGGTATCGTTTTTAACCGCGTCGTCATACGCACGTCAGCATTTCTGTATCATAATTTTCGAGTGTTTATTTAATATTTTATTTGCTCTTTGTTTTTGTCCAGAGTATTTATTCGTTGTGCATGAGCAACTGCCAAGTGTTTTTGCCGCTGTTGCTGTATCCATGTATAGCTTCGCTGAAGAGTTTTTAACATCGATCATTGATTGCCCTGATATTCCTCGTCACTGAAATGGAGTGGTCGGTGAGGGTCTGGGGCAGTAAGCACCATCTGTTTCAAAGTACTACTGATATTGAATAAAATATCAGCCACAATTAAAGTGAGGAGGATTAATTACACATGTTTTTCAGGTCTGTGAAAATCAAACGTTTATAAGGCGCTACTGGCAGGGAAACTTCACCTGGCTTATTCAACCGTCTGGTGCAAGTCTATCTGTTTGGAGCCACTTCCGTGACTGTGGCGTGTTTGTGATGAAATTGACATGAAATGATTAGCACAACCAACCCAAACACCAAGACCCCGAGCGAAGAAAATCTCCGATCCGGTCGGGATTCCAACACGGGGCCGCGCGATCTAGAGTCTGCACTGCTAACAAAGTTATTCTTTTTCATTTTTTTGTGTTTTTCTTTTTGTTCTTTCATTCTGTTTTTGCGTCGCATTTCTTCAGCATTTCTGTGAGGACGTCACATGACAGCACTCGAATTCCGTCGATGAAAACTTCAGTCATCTTCTTCTTCTTGTTATTATTGTTACAGAAGATGATCTGTCCCCTCAACTATCCCTCTGAGCTACGGTGCCGGTGCCCACTGAACATGATTTGCGGACTACTTTATACCTGTGGAAGTTCGTCTTACGTCTTAACTGCGCGACATTTTCGGGATCGAATGTGCTGTGGAAACAGGGAGAGAGAGAGCCACGTGGAAAACGGTGGAGAGGACAATGATGCAAAGCACCAACTACAGGACGCTATTCATCGTCATGTAAAGCATGCGCGCAAACCTCCATACATCTCATATTTTGTGTGGTGTTACGTCTGCGGTTGCTGTTTTAACGGTAGTATCTTGGTATTACTTTATCTATGCTGTGAATGTTGTTGAGTTCCGCGTCCATTAAGGATTGTTGGTGAAGAACACAGCCAGATCACATGCCTGAAGCTGCTACTGAGGTGAGAAATTTGTGAACTGTTTCCGTACCGCAGTACTTTGCTTAGGACATGTGTGTTGTTTGCACTTCAACATTTCGTATATAGCTCAAAGCTGCCCACTAGAAATAATGTACGTATATATAACTCCTTTACTTTATATCTTACGAAATGGAGACGCGTTAGCATGATTTTGCTGTCCACACAACATACTCGTATATCTTATTCAGTGCTACAGCGGACAGCATTCTGCTGACGGATGCATTAATGTAATTTAAAAAGTTAGGCATCTCAAGATGGATAACACAGCCCTACAACGGTAATAGCATTAAAACAATGGTATTGTATCTTGGTTATGCTGTCTTTTGTAACTGTAGAAATACTTTGCTTCGAGGTATCACCAGTAGTCTATTTGTTATCATACAATACCCTGTTATAATCTGGTGACAGTAAACGGTGGCGCAGGGAACGACGCAAGTACAGCTATACAATATACCATTCATGTTTTCATTACAAAATGTCACAAGCTGACTTCTACTCTGAGAGATGACGTCGGAGAGATGTGCTTCCTCTTGGTGCTTTGAAATAGCTTGTTATTGAAATTTCGGAATGCTCGGCGTACCATGTGTCGGGGAATGGCCAGTGATTTCGTCTTCAGTTTCAGTTCGTGGATAGAGTCGGGACGTAGTGCGGTATACCTTACTTTTAAGATGTCTCCACCGGAAGAAATTGCATACACTAAGATCTGGGGATATCGCAGACAACAGAATGTCACCATTACATTTAACGACACGACTACAGAACAACTAGCGAATGGCTTCCATCGATAGTCGAACAATCTGTGACTTGGCTCCGTCCTGCTGAAACCACACGTTTTTGATGTTAAGAACGTGCAGTCTCGGTGTAAAGAATGTTTGAAGCACATCGACGAACCGAGCGGATGTCACTGTTGCTGCAGTGCCCTGCTCACGTTCAAAAAAAGTGAAGGACAATGACGCCATGACACGATAGAGCATATTATACTGTAAACTAGGCGCTATGCAGTGGATGCTCGTAAAGTGCACAAAGATTTTCCTGTCCGCTGTAATGAAAATTCCGTTGGTTAACGTACCCTTTAAGACGGAAATGGGCTTCGAATGACATCGGTATGTTGTTAAGGAAACTGTCCTCTTCGTAGATTTTGGCCAACACTCGTTCACTAAACTGTCTATACGACACAAGGTCTTGTGGATTTAATTGCTGCACGGTCTGTGACTTAAGGAGGTTGAAATTTAATTCGTGCAGTTTTCTTTGCGCGCTCCCTCGCCCAACGTGTAGCCCAGGTGCGTGTTGTCCGTCGGAGCGGTGAGGGCTCTTCTCGATGGAAACTCAGACAGCTGGAATATTACCTGGAGCAGCAACGTACCGTTCAAACGCCGCCTGGAGGATTCTTCTTCAAGGCTGAACTAGTTTCTACAAAATTACTCATCCATTCTGTAGCCGAATCAGTGGATGGGACACGTTCACAAGCTCCCAGCTGGTAATATAGTCGAAATACCCCCTGCGCAGCAATCACACTATAATTGTGCTCGTAGAACGCTTTCACAGCGATAGCTCGTTCCCTACTACCCCAGTGATGCGTGATTACTAAATGGCAACGCATTCACAGGTACTACGCATCGGTTCCAAAGAAATGTCGACACTACAGTGTTGACAACACTGCAGTTCAAAATTTCCTATTTGCCTGCGACATTACACGATGCTGAACTGGAAGGTAGTAGGGATACTTTTGAATTTTTTTTTTATGTAAGTGCCCATGACTTTCTACGCCGCAGCCAGAACCATGCCAACAATCGCAGACAAGTCCGGGCAAGATATCTCTTACGTCGGGGTATCTCCCGTTTTCGACACGCGGTCAACAGTCGCTGTGGGCAATGCTGACAACTTCTGCAGCCTCAGGTACCTGCACACTGGCTGCGCGCCTCACACACGCACCCGCCCGTCCGGGACCTGCATTACGTCACAGACCGCGGTTTCGGTCGTCACTCACACCTTCAGCAGCCGAGATTATCTTCAGACCCGCGCCGGCACCGCCGAACGGAAATTTGTCGGGCCGCCTTCTATAAACAACAGGATTTATCGCGCGGCCCAGAGCGCCTTTCAAGACCGGTTTACGCGGCGCGCGAGAAGGCTCTTTCTTCCCTCATTTTTTTCTTTTTTTTTCACGTAGAATTACAGAGTAGTCGGCAGCGGGTGCCTGTAATACGCCCGACGGTAACTTAAATCCATTATGCTCCATCGAAGATTTTGCGGTGATTTGTCCGTCGGCGCAGTCATTCATGCTTCCGAACGACAGCCACCGCTAAAAGCATTCCCTTGTTTAATCACTGTTTCCTAACGGCGGCGCCACCGTAATCGGAAAAAAAGAAGCTATGATTTTGCCCAAATCTGAGAACATTTCGGCGATATTCTGACAGCCTCGGACTGTTGTACCTCAAGTTTGTTGTTATTGGTTCCCTTGGCGTTTTTGCTCCCTTTTCCAGTTTTCAATAACAGCAGTATGGTAGTGGTAAATCTGGAAAAACTAGTCGTAGAGAACAGGTCTGTTAACTCCTTGACTAACGCCAGTAGCTTCGTATTACATTAGCTCTAAAAGGCTACTCTCTGTCCCTCGAGTGATCCGACAACGTTAAGGGCAATAAAATAAAAGAATAACAATGAATGTTCATTTTGTCAGCGTAATATTCAATCATCGAAGAGCACGGGTAGTTGGAAATACAACAATTAGCCGCGGCTCTTCTTAATTACATCATACCAAAGAATACTTCCCAGATAAGATCGTTCCCTCATATTCTGGCACGAGCAGTAAGTAGAGTAAACCAGCAATATTCAACACCAACAGCGTTCACTGAGAGAAGCATTTGAACAATACTGGGCACGGAAATCACTATCCGTACACTGTTTATCTTCTGTATATGAAAAAGAAAAATACATGACCCATTCACTGACTCATCTCCCAGCCCAAACCGCTAAGAATAGAAACTTCACATCTGGAGATAGTGTTGATCTTATACTGTAGGCTTCGATTAAGAAGGGATGTTTCGAAATTGCCCCTGACAGGGTGAAATAGGGGATTAAAGGAGTTTTAGAAAATATATCATCATGAAAGAACTACTAAAGCATTTTTAAAGTTACTTATATGATAATCGGTACTCGGCTTCTTGGTTAGAAATTTAAAAAATACCTGTTTTAGTGTTTTTGGAAATTTAACTCCTGAGAGGCTGAAAAAGGGGATGAACATATCGTTATATTAATATATTTTTGAAGCTATATCAGTGAGCATTGGCATTTCACTTCCGGGTTAGAAATAAAGAACTGTGTGTTTCGGGATGAAATTTTCACTAGACGAATTCAATAGGCAACTTAGTTATAGAGCTCACTTCGTTTCACTGTGTCAGTATGATACTTCTGTAGAATTGTTGAGTCAGGAACAAATCCGTAGATAAGCCATGACTTAGTTTCCGCAGTTAATTTCTAGAATGTCTCAGAACATTCATTTCCGGGATATAGCAGCATTTAATTAATTCCGATAGCGGCAGGACCGCAGCCACAAGCACTTCATCCTAGAGGAACGCTTGCCTTTAATTTGGTTGCTATTAATGTTTGTGAGAACGCTGATAATGTCATCGTTGAGCACCCATAAACCACACACACACACACACACACACACACACACACCAGCTGTAATACAAAACGTTATTTGTGCAGTGGTGCCACACTCCCAGCCACCTAGCAAACTCACCATCATGTCGGTTTAATCGACAGTGAAGAACACTGATTTGCGTGAAAAAAAAACTGAAATTTGGCAGATTTCCAGGCAGAAGTTGAGAGTATAAAACGAGCAGCTCACAAATATATTACACCAGTAAATTTTCTAAGCCCAGACGATGGATTCGTACCCAATCACAAAACGCAGTCCTGTGAACGGGATCAAAGAACAAAGACTACACTTCATTCTGACGGAATAAAATAAGAGCAAAGGAGATATTTGGTTGTATCTCGCTAGACACCATCACAACCTAAAGAAAACCAAAACAGAAGGAGAATTTCGCAAATTTCGTAAGGGGGCATTGGAAACTTTTTAAGGCACCAACTTACAATTTTCCATAATTATTGAATGCACCTTTCTAGATACACTGAAATAGAATTATTACTAAAATTGTATTGTGAGAAATGTTTTCTTTTTAAAAAACACTCAATTTTTTGACAGAATTTTGTAAATAAATAAACATAGAAACGAAACAACTCAGGATATTTTAATTATTTTAGTTCCGTAAGTGCTGAACTCACATTTGGCATGCTGCGAAAATTTCATGTCTCTACCACCAGTGCCTTTTTAGAAAACGGGTCATTTGTTGCAAAAAATGTAGTTCATAGATAGTGAGGCTCAAATCTTTTTCAGTTACAAATTCTTACACAGACTTAAATTTCTATGCACTAGAATTGCGCTGGCTCATAGCCTGTATCTTTTTCAGTGTCACATCAGCCCAGTGCTTGCCACCTCCTCTTCTTTCTTGCTTCTTTTATAATTTGCTGAGCAGCTAACTGTGCTTCACTTGCACGAAGGTCATCCATTTCCCGCAGTCCTTCAGCTGTGTTCTATGCAAATCTTACCCCTAACTTCTCCAGAACCGTAAGTCTTTCATAGTACCCACCATTAGAAGTTATTACAGCATCAGACAGCGCTAACTTTAGAGTCATAAGGCCAACAAATACATTTTTTAGGCATACGGCACCACACAACATTATTGAAGAACTCATTCACATTCTGGGTCTTCCCATGTAAATACTTCTTTAGTAGTTCAGGTTTTGCCAAACATCTGTAAATAGGGTTGATTGTCTCCATTACTGCCAAAGGAAGAGAATGTTTGTGTGTAAATCCACGCAGGGTGCCAGAAAATTAGGTTGCCTATATTTACACCAAGTGCTTGATGGAGGTGGACACAAAACACGACATGGCTTTTCATCGGTTGATATTCGATGAAAGAAAGTGCTCCAATTCTCTAAATTGTCACAGTTAATTTTCGGTTATTGAAGTTGCTTTTACGCTTAGCCTTTCTATTTATGTACAAAAAGCAATAGAAGTTACCTTACTACAAAAATAGCTGATAATCACACTACTTTCAACGAAAACTAGTATCAGAAAAAAAGAGCTGATTTTTTTATTCGTAATGCCAACTTCTGAGACGTAGCAGTAGGTACAAAACAAAGTAATTCACAGCCTTCTAGACTGTGTAGTTCCCAAGATATGACTGCTGAACTGTGGCAGTATATGAGTAGCCGCGAAATTGACAGTAACACGTCAACATTCAAAATATTATTTGAGGGTCTTACAATTGTCAAATTTTCATGTATTGCATACCAAAATGTTCAGGAAAGTCCAAAGTACATTATGGAGTAGAAAACAGAATATGTCAAATTTCAACTAATTCCCCTTAAAGCTTGCGAATGTGTAACAAAAGAAAAGGAAGTCAATGAAATAAACTAGGAAAAAAAGTTAATTTGAATACATGTTCGGAAAAACGGGCTAACCCTTAAATGTAAAAGCGTGCCATCTGTTGGTGGGTATGGGAACTATCAAAACTGACATTGTTCACACCCCTAAATACCACATTAGGATATTTGGGAGTGAGACCAATGTCAATTTTGGAAGTTCCCGTACACAGAAACAGATGACAACACTCATCTCTAAGCTTTCACAATTGAGGGTTAGACCGTTTTTCTGCATATGCCTTCATTTGGAAAGTTTAGGCAGATATCCACAAAGCTGTCAGTTCATTGCCAATCGATATATATTAAACGTTGGTGATATTGTACACGTACAGACCCCGATGAAACAAACAGGAATATGTACGGTCACAGATATCCACACTTAAGACTCAAGTGTGATATATTGCAATGTGCGCAACAATCACAAACCGATTATTTTGTCCAAATGTTACTGAGACGTAACGAAACTACCTGGCAGATTAAAACTGTGTGCCCGACCGAGACTCGAACTCGGGACCTTTGCCTTTCGCGGGCAAGTGCGGGTAGAGCACTGGCCCGCGAAAGGCAAAGGTCCCGAGTTCGAGTCTCGGTCGGGCACACAGTTTTAATCTGCCAGGAAGTTTCATATCAGCGCACACTCCGCTGCAGAGTGAAAATCTCATTCTGTTACTGAGACGTACTTGTGTGTCGTAATTTTGTTAAATAAAATTAAAAAATTGTCACAGTGTAAAAAAAAAAAAGATAGCTAAACACTCTTGTGTAGTGGCGTCCGATCCAGGGATAAGGCGGTTCGAATAGTGATGGTGGAGAAAATTTTCACTACCAGTATTTCGCGGCAGGGGAGGAGAGGTGGTGACGTAAGGTTCCTGATCGCCGGATTTCAAACCAACGTCCTGGTTTAAATTCCAAACATCTCCGCAGTCTCTGATGAAGTGAGGACACATGTTGATGGTGTTCGTCCGTCGGATGGGGACGTAAAGCTTGGCAGCACCCTTGGTGTTCTTCTATCATCATCAAACAACACAAACATTCCACTACACACACACACACACACACACACACACACACACACACACAATACATACTTTTAGTGCCGGGCAGAGTGGCCGCGCGGTTAGAGGCGCCATGTCACGAATTGCGTAGCCCCTCCCGTCGGAGGTTCGAGACCACCCTCGGGCATGGGTATGTGTGTTGTCGTTAGTGTAAGTTAGTTTAAGTAGTGTGTAAGTCTAACTACCGATGACCTCAGCATTTTGCTCCCTTAGGAATTCACATACATTTCAACATTTTTAATGTACTTGTAGTATTACAAATATTGTAATGAAGCGTGTTGTAAATAAATAAAAAAGTGGTGTCACTCGGAACAGGTGTTCATTGGGATAGCCTTAGTAGAGACTCAGGGTATATACTTTTACTTCTATCCCTTCCACTCTGCGTCCACTGCAGACTTGAAATCACAACCGCAGAATGAGCAATTGTAGGCTATTTTGTTTGGCACATAAAAATGCGTTGGACAAATACACGTGACGAATCAGAAAATAATTGTTGGGGCGAAACAACTTTGAAACCCGGATCTTGTGGGTTCCTGTCTAACAAAATGAGCTTAGTGGAAAGTAAAGTCAGTTTTAAAAACGGCTCTGCTTTTAAAATATCCTACTGGGGAGGCGATTAGGGCACGGCTGTGTAGTAGGATTGCTGGCACGACGCTCGGCGCAGTCCGGGCAAGAGAGGTGGGTGATGTTAATAAAAGCGCACGGCCCTTTGGAAGCAGTTGTTGCAGCTCGCAGAAGGTGCGCGCAGGCCGCCCACGCAGTGCTGCGACACAGGTCGCTAGCCTCGGAGACACACACACGCACGCACGCATGCACAATATCCTCGCAGCGGGGCGCCACGGCCTACCTGACGCAGCTTCTCTTGCAAGGGCGTCGCTGCAGCGTGCAAGGTCCCTTACGTCCGCGTGACGGAACGCATTATTTATACGCATTACCATACGCTGCCGCTTCTCCAAGGCTGGGTGCAGCCGAGCTGCGATGGCGGTGGTAATCAGTATTTATACCGACCGCTCAAGGCTGTGGACCAGGTGGAAGCGAGCTCCGTGAGCGCGGAAACAAATTCCGACTGGGCGAGAACACGTTTTCATCCTTCAGCGTGGCATCAGCTATCATGCGTCACTTGTAATGTCAACTAAATATAAACTGTGAGAAATAGAATGGTGTAAATGAAACTTGATGTAGAGACGGCTAACATAGGAAAACGCTGTACAGGGTTGTTCGTATGTGCGCTTTCAGAAGACGACAGCGTGCAAACTACCAAACGTACTGGAAAACGGCACAGATTAGTGAATAGAGCATATCACCAAGTTTCAGATCGTAATACGTGCCAAAGTGTAGTTACACAGTACACCAGCAAGGGGCAGTCGTGTCAGTCAGTATATGTAGAAAAATCATTCGCTTCGTAGTGTCGCTCCGAATTAATTGGTGCCTTCAGATAGGCAACCGAGCGAGCAGATTTCCGCAGAGGGTTGCTGCAGTACATCAATTCCTTCTAGGAACTGAGCGCACTTATTAAAAGTTTGCTGCGTCACAAACGGTGCCTATATTGAGCACCTGCAGTGTGAGTTAAAAACTTGGAAAGATGCTCTGTCTACCGATATCTGTATATTTTCCGTATGTGTTTGTTTTCGCCGTTTCCTGTTGACATCCTACTGGTACTTATGACTAACTATGTATACAATATGTTCGACAATGACACATATACAATACAAGAACTAATATAAATACAACAAACATCAGTATATTTCATGTTCATATGAGAGCATAATTGTGGTAGAAGGGCAGTCATAATGAACTATAAAGCTAAATTCATACGAGACAGCCACTCAATAGCAACGGGCAATCTTGTACTAAGTGTAGCAGTGGTTGGTTCTTCAGCAGTTTCACAGTCACACGTTTGGGTTGTCAGTGGTACCCAATTTGAGCACTATGGATTTAGTTTTTGAGTGTCCATTTCTTACACGGTTTAACTGACACAATATCTTGCGGGGAAGTTGCGTTCCTGGGCGTTGTTGGTTGGGGTATTCTTTATTGGGCGGGTAATATTCTTGTTATTCCACATAGTTTCCCAGGATTTACCACTGTCATAGACTTTCCTTGAGCTAGTATTCTGTCTTCTTGGGGCTTTTTCCACAGCGTTCGTCTAGTATTTGGTGTACAGACTTGTCTTGCCATTTATGGGTGGTTTATTTTTTGCCATTCCCTGATTTTTTTCCCGGCGTCTTCAAATTTCTGGTGGATATAATCAGTGTTTGTACATGCACTGTTAAAGCCACACGATAAATAAATAAACTCTGTATACAGATTTAATGCTTTGTGTGAAGGTTAAATGTGTGCGTATCAGGTCACAAACCGAAATATTTCAGATGCGATCACTTGACGTTGCCAATGTTTGTGTGTCCTTTATCGCTCTTTTACCTCTGAAATTTACGTTTATATGAAACAGTCAAATTGTAACGAGGTACAGATTCCACAGCAAACTATAGGTCTCCTTAGAAGTGGCTAAGTATGTAAGTCCGCTGACCAGACGAAGGCGATGCGTATTAAATCTCTGTGGTAGAGGAGGAGGACATCGGTGTTTAACGTCCTGACGACAACGGGGGCATTAGAGACAGAGCACGCACTAAGATTACGGAAGGATCGAGGAGGAAATCAGCCGTGTCCTTTCGAGGGAACCATCTCAGCATTCGCCTTAGGCGATTAAGGGAAATCACGGAAAACCTAAATCAGGATGGCAGGACGCGCATCTGAACCGTCGTCTTCCCGAATAAGGCTCTGTGGTGTTCGATTCAACATTTGCGTAGACAGAAATTTTCTTTTTCTTTATAATAATAGTTATAAAACTACAATTCAAAAATATACGCGTCTGCAAGCAGCTACATGATTATACAACTTGTTTCAAAGCATTGCTCCTACGTAATCGGGTTGACTGTCGTTATGTACTGTTATCGTAACTGATAGTTTCATCAGAAAGTTTCTTCCTGCAGCGTGTGACAGTATTGAAAGTAGAAAACAAAATGATTAATACATTCGTATTTGTATGTCTGTTAAGGACCCTACACTCCATGAAGTGCCGGCCGCTGTGGCCGAAGCGGTTCTAGGCACTTCAGTCCGGAACCGCGCGACTGCTACGGTCGCAGGTTCGAATCTTGCCTCGGGCATTGAAGTGTGTGATGTCCTTAGGTTAGTTAGGTTTAAGTAGTTCTAAGTTCTAGGGGACTGATGACCTCAGATGTTAAGTCCCATAGTGCTCAGAGCCATTTTTTTAACTCCCTGAAGTAATTAAAGTTTTTTCTCTCTTCAATTACTATACTACTGTCAGAAGTTTCTGAATGTTTTGTTACAGATTTAGCACTCATTTTGACACAGATATTAACATAATATCACATTTGACACAAATTTCCACGGTAAGTGGCTTTAACTTCAGAAAATACAGAGATTTTGTGAATATATTCATAAAAATACTTGTATTGGTTCTACGGTAATAATAATCCTATATCATTAATTTACCTACCGTAATTAGCAGCAGTTTTCCTGTGAAACTCTCAACGAACTTCTTGTAGTGACAACGTTACTGGCTTTTCTTTCACGCATTAGATTTATCAGTGGTTCTTAAAGGCAGAGAGAGACTTCACGTTACCTTCTTCAGACGACTGAATCTCGATCAGATACAGAGGGAAGTGAATCACAGCAGTACAAACCAGCTTCTTCCTGTGGCGAGTACAACCTTCGGGTATGTAGTATAAATAATTTAGTTGAAAAAAAAAACTGTCAACGTTGTTTTATAAAAACTACGTAGGACTAGCAGCTACCAGGACGTGAGAGCAGCGTAGCACTGCTATTGAAACTTTGGTGCCAACGAGTCACTAGAAAGGAACTTGCGCTGTGTGTGAATTACCTCAATCTAAACTGCAGCTGACTCGTGACGATCATGATACACCAGCGAGAAAAGCCACTGCAACAGTGTGATGGCGAAAACACGAAGCTCAGTGCATTAAGCATTACGTGCTCAGCGCAATGCGACGTGGTTGATACATCTCCTAAGATAAGTGCTCCGGCTAGGTTCTGACCCGATATAAAGTATAGCTGTAACGTCACGCAGGTGTTCCTCAGAGCTTGTGTATACTACGGGCAATGCAACAATGCTTCAACCTGCAGTGGTCCCCGATCCACTTGGGGACTTTACACGTTAGTCCAAACCACACGTAAATTATTCACCACTGACTCAGAGAATACCTAGCAGCACATGAATTTCACCATTAATCAGCTTGCATACTTTCAAAGGCTACACGAAGAAGATCTTTCGGTGACAGGAAAATAAAAGTTTCGATAAAATAGTGTCATCCAATCCAAACTTTCGTTCTGGCTGTTGTTGTTTTGTACAGCGTACTGTCGAACACTTACAGAAAATGTAGAAGGAAATGTAGAGGAGAACAATATTTAATTCATTATTTCACTGTAGTCATGAGATGATTGAAAGATATTTTGCATAGACAACAGAAATTTTAAAAGGTAAAATGCAGTAATGCCTACTTAAGCTGTTACATTGTGGAGTCTGCACAGTGCTTGACGAAAGAGTTCCAGTTTCGCTTTAAATCGAGATTTATTACATTGTATACAGTTGGGTTGGCTAAGGGAAAAAATTGTAAAGATATAAAACATGTTTCAAAAACAATGATCTGATTTGAAAACTCCATATTTATTGATGAAAAATACTGCAAAAAATGGGATACGTCGCAAAAAAGTCGCAAATCTTGAAGTTTTAGCTATGCTATTACAAATGCTTTGTGTCCACCAGCAGCAACAGCACGAATAATATCTAGACGATGGCTAAGTTCGACATAAACTTCATCCAATGAAACTGCTTTTGCAGAGGTTTCAGAACTGTAATTCTGACACATTTTTCTTCATATGTCCTCACAAAAAGTCACATGGGGTCATGTCTGGCGATCTGGGAGGCCAAGAATGCAGGGCAATGCCTCGCGGTCCCATGCGCCCTATCTAGCGTTGAGGCAGAGTGTCCTTGAGTAACGGACGTACGTTGTTATGCCAGTGTTGTGCAACTCCACGCTGTTGGAAAATGAAATCTTTGGAGTCATCCTGAAGTTGTGGAAAAAGCTAGTTCCGCTGCATTTGAAGATACGTCATTCCTCTCTTGTAGTCGCTGTGTTTTACTCAAGAAAGAAGGGACCGTACACTCTTTCGCGAGAAATGGCACAAAATCTTTCACTTTAGTTGAGACTCTTTGGTGCTCAAAGACGTCATGAGGGTTCTGGACTATCCACATGAGCACGTTATGTTGGTTTACTTTACCGCTAATATGAAACGTTGCTTCATCACTACAAATAAACCATGGTAAAGATGAATCGTCTTCCAAGTCCTCTAGCAGAGCATTGCTGACGTCAACCCATTTCCTGTAATAACCGACTCGAAGAGCGTACCCAGATTGTAATCTGTATGGTTTATTGACTGAAGGACGCCTTAACACACGTCAGGTAGTTCGGTTTGTGCCAGTTACGATCTACGAATCCCCGTCATTGATGAACGATAAACGTCTTAAAATTTCCTGGTACGCTGTAATTGCATTTTAATACCCACCCACAGTTTAGTGGTCTCTTTGGAAAAGCATCATGACATCCGCTTGTAACTACGACATTTGTTTACAGATTTCGTAGATAATCGTTTGTGGAATGACAATCTCTTCTTCTTCTTGGTCTTGACCTTCTAATTCGTTTTGGAACTTCAGGCAGCCCCCGCTTGCCCACCCCTTTTCTGATTTCTAACTCTCTCACTCCCCCCCCTCTCTCTCTCTCTCTCTCTCTCTCTCTCTCTCTCTCTCTCTCTCTCTCTCTCTCTCTCTCTCTCCGTCGTACAGCAAGTTGCAGGGAAAACAGATGCCACTTCTTGCCATCCCTAGACCGGGAGTATGGCAGCTTAGCGCGTAAATGTAATGTGAAACAGTGACATATTTTAAAACTGTTACAGACTGTGACTCGAATTCATACCTCGCCATTCACAAGCAATGCCCTTAACTACTAAGCACATAACCTTATGTCTCTCATGTTGGACTGTTTTTTAAGAAAACTGTGACTGTTTTGACAATAAGAGTTCAAATAAAATAATTTATCTGTGTCAGTCACTTTTTATTTTCTCCCACGACGCGTTTTCATCTTCAGGTGGGACATAGATACATCTTGTGACATGTGTAGCAGCTAGTTGTTTGTTTTGGTTGCATTTTGTTACAAAAAATGTAGCAGGCACTTGTTACGTCATGTGACACTGAGATTACACATCTGAAATGTTGATGGAGCTAGTTACAATCAGTTTCAGTGCATGCAGCCTTGCAGTTCGTCTGTACAGTGGAACAAATTGTAAGTAATCCCATCAATATCTCAAATGTATAATCTAGTACCGTATGACGATAACAAGTGCCTGTTATATTTTCTGTAACAAAATGAAACCATAACAGACAACTAACAGCATCCAGCTAATACACACGTAACAAGATATCGCTGTTTTACACCTGAAAGTGAGAGCATAAACTCTCGAAACGCGTAGTGCGAGAAAACAAAAAGTGACTGACACGAATAAATTGTTTCATTTGAACTTTTATTACTGACTGCATCCCAAAATATAAGCACGTAGTCCCTACTTTTGCGTGCTATCTTGCATATGCGTACATCGCTGGGCTAGCATCTCTGGCGCGAGTGATATGACGAAAGATGGCCGAGTCGTAGCCTAGGGAATGTTTCCGAAATGAAACTTTCGCTGCAGCACAGCGTACCCTGTAATGAAGCTTTCTGACAGATTAAAACTGCATCGCTGTCGGGGCACAGTTTTAATCTGTCAGGAAAAGTTTCTCATCAGTGCACTCTCCGTTGCGCTGTGAAAGTTTCATTCTGTGGACCGATACGGGTGTTCCTCGTATTTGGTGTGCTCACACGTATGTTGGTTACTCAGAGTGGAGAAACTCCACCAACATCCATAAAATTCATCTATACGTTGTCAGAAAGTGTTGTCCCTGTCGTCGTAAAACTGAATCGTTACGCTGATGGGAGTCGTACTGGCTGTAATTATATTTTTATTTTTTTTCAGTGTAATGTCCAAGTTAACGTCTCTCGCAGCTAGTCGCTGCACTTTATGCACTGCTGTACGCGTATAAAATTGCAGAAACCATAGCATGTATCCACACCATACTGAATATGATAATTATAATGTAGTACCTGCCGGAAAGCATGTCGCTACATCACGTAATCTTCACAACCTTCGTTATTACATAATTTTCACGACAGTTACGTAGCAGTCACCCAGTTTCCTTACCTTGAAACAATACATTTAAGCGGTTTGTTACTGAAAAATCAAAACTGCGTCTACCTCTAGGTTGCTGAAAAGGAAACCGGGTTGAATAGCCACAACGGTTTGCGTGCAATGTATGGTAATGCTGCAGTTTATAGGCGCCCTAATGGACGGAGTTACATTGCCAGGAAGTGCAGAAACTGAGCTCCATAATCGAGCCTTGCACTTACGTCTGATTGGTCCACTTCAGGAATACGTGAGGCACACATTAAATATGAGGAGAGCGTAATTCATGTTGTAAAAACATAGCTACGGGCACAGGACCAACTAAAAAAAAAGGAAATAAACAAAAACAACGCACTCAACTCTGTCGCAAGCTCATAGAATGTGAGGGAAACTGAGTTGAAAAATATTACATGTAAAAGAAATGTTGACTGAGGCTGATATTATCACCAGATTATAATGCTCCAGAATAAATAAATTCTTAGAAAAAATTGCGGAACATTCATTACTGAACCACCCGGAAATGTGAAAAGGGTGCCGGGAGTGGTCATGGCGATTTTTAGACTTGCAGAAATGCATTCCCATGTTCTCGAATCGGTATCAACTACCGATTGGTTCAGCTGTAACTATTCTTTCTCACATTGAGTGTCAATATCTATCTGCAACATGAGGAATTCATTGTCGTTCGGTAACATAGCCTGAGAGCAACTTTGCCCACATATACTATTGCCTGATATTACTAAAATAGGAATGAACATAAGCTACAGTAACAGGCGTTATATAATCTGAAACGTTTGTATTCAAAAAGTGAAAGAGAAATTGTCTAAGACGCTACAGTCATGGCCTGTGCGGCTGGTCCCAGCGGAGGTTCGAGTTCCTCGGGCATGGGTGTGTGTGTTTGTTCCTAGGATAATTTAGGTTCAGTAGTGTGTAAGCTTAAGGACTGACGACCTTAGCAGTTAAATCCCATAAGATTTCACACACATTTGAACATTTTCAAAGGGAATTCGGTTTTCATGGCGTCATCGACGTTTGCAGCATGCCTGTATTTTACGGAAGAAGATGGTACGTGTGAGAAAGTAGTGTTTCAGCTCGTTAAGGGAAGTATAGTATGCCATTTGCCTGCCACTTGGTTGCGCGAGTCAAATGTCGAATGTATCTGTGTGTATGCGTTATCCAGTTGTTATACCTTCTGTTTTAGTCTTCGGAAGACTGATTGGTAAATTGTTATGTTACGTCGTATAATACAACCTCTTACAAACAGTATTTACTAACTTCGCCATACGCAATGTTTGGGATTCAGTGCATACTCTCCACAACCTAGCTCACTGCCATTTCAGGGATAAAATTTGCCAAATCCTGAAACACCTGAGCCCGTACTAGATTTTCTTTCCAGCACCTATGTGGAAATCTAAGTACGTAACCAAAGGGAAACCAGGGGACTATCCTAGACTAAAAGTATTGACATCTATAAGCTTTCTATGAAATATTGTGAGTGCTCACTGGAAACTATATAAACAGAACACAGTACCGAAGTACATTATGAACGCTGCCTGATATGAAGTGCAATGTTTGACTTCGAACAACCACAAAAATAAATTACTTCTGTAATCGGAAGAAAGTTACTGTTTGAAATTCCCAATACTGTTCACTGAAAACTAATGTGCTTGCTAGCATGACACCTATCAATCCTGACCACACACTGTTTACTCAAGAATGCAGTGTGCGATCTGCCGTGAAATAAAAGTGACTTAACTCTTACTCAGCATACTGGTTTTCGTGCCTGGCGTGCTGACGTTCTCGAAAGCAAATACAAATCAGCAGTACTTTTGTTTGTTAGAAGCAATCATTGACTTCGTGTGGAATCTTCTCCATCAATATAAAGGAAGTATTATAAATGAATTTTCATCTCCATACTAAATTAGTCTAGATAGTTTTTCCCAGGTTCAAAAATGGTTCAAATGGCTCTGAGCACTATGCCGGATGCGACTTAACTTCTGAGGTCATCCGTCGCCTATAACTTAGAACTAATTAAACCTAACTCATCGAAGGACATCACACACATCCATGCCCGACGCAGGATTCGAACCTGCTACCGTAGCGGTCGCTCGGCTCCAGACTGTAGCGCCAAGAACCGCACGGCCACTGCGGCCGGCTCAGGTTCACAAGTAACAGATTTCATACTCCGAAAATTTCAACTGCTCGCTATTATACCTCAAACAAAAATGTCCCAATGCTGCACAACTGACTGACTAGCAAGTCAGTCACAGATAAAACTAAACACAGAGTCAGGTATCTCATTCACTAATCATACAGCGCGCTAGTTCATCTTTGTCCCAGTACAGTAAAGATGAATTATTCACAATAGCAGAAAACATACGAGCCCCTTACACATTAACTAAAGAAAGAGAAATAAAAAAAGATTGCTAAGAAAAATTTCGCCTCAGTTTGCCACCTTGGAAGCAAGACGTTCTTGGTCTAAACGAGTCATATTACACCAGCATCGCCGCTGCAGACTGTTTTCGTAGAGTGCGTCTGCTCGGAAGAGCTATTTTGATACTTGGAAAGAGGCAAGAAGTAACAAGTGTTAAAGTTGCCTGTCAGTTACACACACACACACACACACACACACACACACACACACTGTGCACCGAACATTTAAATTGAGAACTGGAAACGAGGTCTGAAAACTGTTGATTCTCGGTTCTTCCTTTTTGCCGCTTAGGAAACGCGAAAATACGTGACGGGAAGCAAAAGGGAATCGAGGTCTGAGGCGCAAGGACAAACTGGAAGAAAGGGGAGGAAGTGAGAAGGCCCCGCCGTCTTTTCCGCGGCGAGCAGCCCGTTTTTAAACGCTTCCTTCCATTATGCCATTGCGCGGTGGCGCCGCAGCCGCACGGGGCGTAACGGCCGGCAGCTGAGCGGTGGTGGCGGCGGAGACGACGTCGTCGTCGCAGAAAAGGCACCGGCGAGGAAGGAAGGGTGGCGTGGCGTAGCGTGCGCGAGTATTGAAATATCGGAAATGTCATTACGGAGCCGAGCCGCGGAGCGTGGAAGGGGGGAAAGGTCTGCTCCGCTCAGGCTGACAGTCGATATCGGCGAAGGAAGGACGCGGGGAGTCTGTGCCCCCGTGCTGGCGCCGCTTCGCTGGGCCCGAAATGACTTCTGCCGGGATAATTTCCTCGCGCGGGCTGAGCGTGGAGGCGCACGCCTAGCGAGCTATGCAACCCGCAGCGCACCCAGTGGAGTGGAGCGCGGAGCAGACCGGAGTGGAGTGGAGACGGGTCTCCGCTGCCGGCGGACTCCCTGAAAGGGCGTCTGTTACCTCCTCCGCTAATGAGCTGTTTCAGTGCTTCCCGCCCCCGCAGTAGGCCGTCGCCATTCCAGACACGCGGCGCTGGCCCCACTGTGCTGGACCGACGCCACTTACCTATGCCGCTCCCGTTCTCGGCCCCGCTCACTGGCCCATGGAAGCCGACCACTGCTACTCGCAAGCACTCAGATTCCAGAGGATAGGCGAATTTAGTTCTAAAACTTATCCTTCTGGAACGCTATTTTGTTGTGACTGCTAGATGATATCCTGGTAACTTGTGTCCACCGTCTTATATTTTATAAAGGAAATACAAGAGCTACATTTTTTTTTTTCGAACCTATCTCACACAGAAGATGCCACGACATTATAGGAGGAGAAGAAGGTGTACGCGCCTTACAGTTTATAAAGCAATAGACAATATTGCTATTAATACGGAGAACTATGTTGGTGCACAAATCGTCCTGCATGGTCCAACAGTCTTTTGTAGTGGAGTTCTTAACTTCACCCTTAGCAACAATGATACCCTGTAGCATGGTAACGGCTGGGTAACCGTAGCCCTCGTCCGTGGACCTAAAGTCGATAAAGTTCCAGGGCTAGAAAGTTTTAACAGCCGTGACGTCATCGCTTGTCGGACATCTGGCTGGTTCAAATGGCTCTGAGCACTATGGGACTTAACATCTATGGTCATCAGTCCCCTAGAACTTAGAACTACTTAAACCTAACTAACCTAAGGACAGCACACAACACCCAGCCATCACGAAGCTGTGAAAATCCGTGACCCCGACGGGAATCGAACCCGGGAACCCGGGCGTGGGAAGCGAGAACGCTGCCGCACGACCACGAGTTGCGGGCGTCGGACATCTCACATCGCATAGGTCTAAAATAGAGATATGGTTAAATCATATTACCGGTCGTCGATGCGGTTCGTTCTCAGGACCAGGAATCATCGTAAAATAAATGAATCAGAATCTGTGTCAGTGTGGGTTAAAGGAGCTGACAACTGTAAAAAAAAAAGATTAAACTCATTGGCGACCTCACCCACTATTACAGAAATTAAATAAATTATTTCCTTTCCTTTACCTTTACCAAAAGAAAATCTACCAGACAACGAAAAATAATCAATGAGCCTATTGCATCAGCCACATGGGAGATACTCTGTGTGAGCGTCGACCTTGGTCGTTCCGTAACCTCTTATCTCTCTGTTTACAAACATGACAAGCCAAATGAGAGATGTGTCACAGCAATAATCAAGAAGCGCAAATGGAAGTGATGTTTATTGTTAAATAGTTTTAAGTGCTTCAGAGACTTCGCGAGAATTTAATTGTACAGCTACCTGTACATTACGAAATGAGAAAAAACGTAAGAACGAACAAAACATGTGTACCTTGAATCTAATAGCAATATTGTACAAGACATTAGCTATATAATGTATTCTATTGCTGCCATAATTTCGTTTGCATTACTAATAATTCATTAGACTCCAGCTAAAATATGGTATAGTATAAACATTGACAGACGTGTATGATTGAAATCGTGCAAAATTAAAATTTCTCTGACGCAGAAACGTTATTAACACAGTGCGTGATGAAATGAGTAGAACCGTTATTTATTGCAGTTGAATTATTAGTATTTTTTTTTAGAGAACTTTCTAATAACTGCTTTCCATGTGCCAAAAATACTGGAAATTAATTTATGAAAAAACAGAATTATTTTAACGCGTAATTTTTTTCCAGGGAATGGTTAGTCTGCCAGTTTCTTTTGAATGGCCATTGTGTAATACGGATGAACCGTTGGTCTAAATTATCAGTTGTGTTCATTTTTAATATTTGCCTATGAATTTCTCAATTAGGAAGATTCCTGCAACCTTCGTAGTTTCTCATGTTAATTTGAGGGGGAAGGACTGTTAAATAACCAGCCGCCAAGACACCGTACATCTGGCATTTGGTACCTCGCGACGGCTTCATTTTATTCCCAGACCTCATGAAATGGCTTAGAAACATCTGAATTAACAGTATGTGCCCACATATTTAGGAACTTAACTGAGTATTCATTGTAACCATCAGGCTACCGTGAATTTTTGTTAACAGTGGTACTGATTTCTGGTAGAAGACGAAAAACATGTAAAGTGTAGATGAATATTTACGAAGCGGGCCAGATTATAGATACTTGTTGAATGATCTATAGAAACTTAACATACTGCGATCACCTCGGGCAGCCAGTTCAACTGTGGCTGGGTTAGCATGATAATTACGCAACCCATTTCGTCATACTTTTTGCCACCGCGATTACGTGCGTCGGAGTTTTTTATGTGGTCAGTACCAGCGTATCAGGAAGTCATTTTTGGTGCTTCGTCACAGCTCCCTGTGTGGACGTTGTTAACATAACGACATTTTAAAAAGAATTGAAGGGTGAAGGGTGCTAAGCAAAGCCAACATTTTTTGCCTTTATTACGCTGTCGGATGCCAGTATTTCAATTAATATTTTTATTTATCGCCTAATGCAATTAAACAGTTATTCAGCGCGCGACGCAATTGATGTTCTCTTGTGCTAACGAATGCTGGTCAAATAATTTGCCCTTCCTTTCGGCATTGATCGGCAAATTTTAAAACGCTTCGTCTGCGGACACCGTTTTATGTCCATAGGTGCCAGCAGATATCGATGTGCGATTGTTTCTGCTGCCAGCCGTAAACAATGTGAATGAAGTGTGGTTTTTTAAAAACATTATCGCGAAACGAAATAAAAATACCGAAAAGGCACATTTTTGTGTCACGATGAGAGCTGCGTCCGTCAGTGGCGCTGCAATTAATTTCTTTCAGAGGCTGTGGTGCAACTCATAAAGCCGCTGCTCGAGCACTTCGTATATTACATACACTCCATCGTTTAATCGGGATAAAGAGAGGGCCCAGTATTTTTTAATAAGGGCCTGCCATTCAATTAATGTAACCCAGAGAGTGGTACCAGAGTTGATGTACTTTGTTGGAGTATAATGGTTCGGAAATCAGGAAGTGCTTTGCTTCGTTTGCGAAATGAGAGAGCTGCTTCGTTTGCGAAATGAGAGAGCTGCTGTAAACAGGAAGATGTTATTTCAACAAATATTAGTTCTGATAATAGAAACTGGTACTTAAGGTGCTGATTTTTTCCGCGTGCTGTACGAGATTGGAATAATAGAGAATTATTGTGAAGGTGGCTCGATGAACCCTCTGCCAGGCACTTAAATGTGATTTGCAGAGTATCCATGTAGATGTACATGTAGAGGGTGACGATGGGCAACTGAATGTGGCAGAACTAATGCTGTCAAACCAAGCCAGCATATACTGTAGTTAGTTAAGTAGTACTGAAACTTTTCAAAAATTTTTAAATGTGTGTGAATTCCTAAGGGACCAAACAGCCAAGGTTATCGGTCCCTAGACTTACACACTTCTTAAACTAACTAACGCTAAGTACAACATACACATCCATGGTCGAGGGAGAAGTCGAACCTCCGCCGGGAGGACATTTCAGTCAGTTTCAGAATTCATTGATGTGTGTTGAAATCATCACTTGTTTAAAAGACATCTAATCGCCAGGGACCATAAAATTATTCACACTACTCCAGTTTCGGTCTTACGGTCATTAGCGAGTGGTATACTGTAGAAGACTGTTCATTACCACTTATGAAATGTAAGAACAGTCTAATATGTATGAATGCCATCGTCGTTTCTGCATGGTGATCCTTTTAATTGTGTTAGCATCTTTAATATAAATCCGACGAGATCACTATTCCTATACGCAGTTTACATGACAATTTTTTTGCAGTATACCATCTGATAACGGGAATAAGGTCGAAACTGCATTACTGTTATTTATTAACAGTATTAACTTTAACAGTCAATGCGACTATGATGTTTTGAAAAGAAACAAAAATTAGTTGAAGGTGAACTCCAACCACGAGAAATTAATCGGTGATTTGTGCAAGAACATCAATAAATTTTGTGTCAAAATAGATCCGTGTTGTTCATTTTCAAATAAAAGTATTTTAAATTTATTTTAATGCGTAATGGCAGAGGTATGGGCATAGTTTCTACATTGTCAGACAATCCTCTACTATAACTACACGAAGTTTCGGGCGCGCGCACGTTGGCAAATTATAATAGACACAGACATTTTGAGATGGTTCATCTTATCGATGAAGACAAAGACGAAGATGACGATCTCCAGAACGATATCAACTTCTCAGTTGCCGTCCCCACTGCATCAGAAATATGGAACAAGGACCGCATGCGCAGTTATTTGGGTCAGTATTCGAATGGTGAAATGAATAACACCAGGGATGTTATCGAACTACTTGCCGAAATTTTGAAACTGGAAAATGCACTGCATTAAGAACAACCGACTTTTCAAAAAAAAATTACACAGGCTGTCAGTGTACGGACAGCAAGTGCGTGGGAGAGTTAATTTTTACTTGGAAGTCGAATAGTTGTACTATAGCAAAAGTGACGAAACCGGAAACCCAGTAATTTTTGCTCACGTGCGTAGTTAAACACGAAATTTTTCCACTACGAAAAAATAATTCTGTCACCTCAGTTCTCTGTTTCACCGTAAGTCCCAGTGACATGGCGAACTTACTTTGTTACAAGGGATTAGGAAGTAGCTGTCGCCAATAGGGAACAAATGCCGTGACATAGAAGGAAGTGCAAATAAAAAAATCTGTATACACCATCAGTGGTATCGAACTTTACCTTACCAGAAACTCGGTATAACGAGAGCACAGCGGTTTGCAGCAGCAGATAAGGCATTAAAAAGCGAAAAGATTAGCGCGCTGCCGAGAGATAAAAAGAACGGCGTGTGAAACGTGTCCGCAGCGAAAACTGGTTGTTAGCTAAATATGGGGCGGAGTGTTCCGCAGGTTACAGCCACAACAGCGGTCTGGCCGGCGTCCCTGATGAACATTTCAGACCCTGGGGAGACGGGAGCGCCAGCAACAGGCAGAAAATGACCGCCCCAAGTAGGTCGTGCGTGCGTGCGAGCGCGCTGGACGCGGCCGCACTGCGGGTCGCTGCCGCAGGCGGCGCGCGACCTGAGCAGCTCCAGAGATCATCATCATTTAAGACTGATTATGCCTTTCAGCGTTCAGTCTGGAGCATAGTCCCCCTTATAAAATTCCTCCATGATCCCCTATTCGGTGCTAACATTGGTGCCTCCTCTGATGTTAAGTCTATTACTTCAAAATCATTCTTAACCGAATCCAGGTAACTTCTCCTTGGTCAGCCCCGACTCCTCCTACCCTCTACTGCTGAACCCATGAGTCTCTTGGGTAACCTTGCTTCTACCTTGCGTGTAACATGACCCCACCATCTAAGCCTTTTCGCTCTGACTGCTACATCTATAGAGTTCATTCCCAGTTTTTCTCTGATTTTCTCATTGTGGTCACCCTCCTGCCGTTGTTCCCATCTACTAGTACCTGCAATCATCCTAGCTAATTTCATAACCGTAACCTCAACCTTATTTATAAGGTAACCTGAATCCACCCAGCTTTCACTCCAATACAACAAAGTTGGTCGATAGATTGAACGGTGCACAGATAACTTAGTCTTGGTACTTACTTCCTCCTTGCAGAAGAGAGTAGATGGTAGCTGAGCGCTCACTGCATTAGCTTTGCTACACCTCGCTTCCAATTCTTTCACTATTTTGCCATCCTGTGAGAATATGCATCCTAAGTACTTGAAACCGTCCACCTGTTCTAACTTTGTTCCTCCTATTTGGCACTCAATCCGTTTATATCTCTTTCCCACCGACATTACTTTCGTTTTGGAGATGCTAATCTTCATACCATAGTCCTTACATTTCTGATCTAGCTCTGAAATATTACTTTGCAAACTTTCAATCGAATCTGCCATCACAACTAAGTCATCTGCATATCCAAAACTGCTTATTTTGTGTTCACATATCTTAATCTCACCCAGCCAGTCTCCAGCTCCAGACAATTTCAGAAAAATCGCTGTGCTCTCATACGATAGAAGATTCAGTTGTGAAACGCTATTTTAGCTGTTTCGAATCACTTACACAAGTTAGCCAACAGAGAACTTACTACTTACTTTAAGTCCAAACATCTGTACCACAGTCGATATCCAGAATATCTAGGTGACCCTGTATAGATTATTGAGCTTCAAGAGTTATCAGTCAAACACAGCAGCGAAACTTGGAACGCGCAATGGCACTTTGCACAAACTTGCTGTCACTTAGTGGGGGTCTTCAGGCGCCATGTTACTGACTTCACTAGTCTATGAAGCGGAATATTGTGCACTATTAGCCGACCGGGGTGGCAGAGCGCTTCTAGGCGTTACAGTCTGGAACGGCGCGACCGCTACGGTCGCAGGTTCGAATCCTGTCTCGGGCATGGATGTGTGTCATGTCCTTAGGTTAGATAGGTTTAAGTAGTTCTAAGTTCTAGGGGACTGATGACCTCAGATGTTAAGTCCCATAGAGCTCAGAGCCATTTGAGCCATTCTTTTTGTTTTTAAATCGGAATTTCTTTTCAAATAAATAAATAAATGCCATTAATTTTCTGACTGATTTGATGCGGCCCGCCAAGAATTCCTCTCCTCCGCCAATCTCTTCATCTCACAGCAGCACTTACGTCCTCATTTAGTTGAATGCATTCAAATATCGGCCTTCCCCTACAGTTTTTATCTTATACGGTTTCTCACTATTCTCATTTCGGGCATATACCATGAACTTTGTATTTTTCCTTTTTACTCTCAGTCCATATTCCATACCCAGTAGACTTCATTCCATCCAACAGATAATGTAATCATACTTCATACTCAGAGGATAGCAACCTTATCATTGAGATCCTTCCACCCTGAATTTTCGTCCCACTCTTGAACTTTTATTTCCGCCATGCTTTCAGTACATACGACCATACTAGATACTAAACTCTCCTATAATTTACCAACAAGTTAGTTTGATTCTTTGACGCCATTATTTTAGGTATCCGTTGCACTTGCTACTTTAACTACTGTCACCACATAAATAATACTCAGCTGCGTCTTTAGCCGGACCTATTGGAAATACGGTCAGGAACAATTGCAGACAGTTCAAATTTTCGTCGAGTTGTGTAAATACGGAAAACGACAGCTTCCGCCGTAAATTTCTTAAAATGCTTTTTGATTAATGGGCAACTTCGAACATTAGTCTGTTTCTTCCGTGAAGAGCAGATGCTGCAGACTGAAAGTAATTTACCACTTCTGTAACAGCATGTATAAGCATAAATACCTCTCACTGAAATATCCGCATTAAAACGTTGTAGCAAGGCCCTTTATTTCATTTACCTCAGAACGCTTAAAATTTAGCCAAAACGAGCGACTCGGAACACCATAAACTTTATAAATAGGAAGATTCAGATTAAAATGAGGAGTCCTATTAAAGAAGATGTTTGGTACATTTCTCCGCATAGATCCGAAAAAGGTTTGCTAAAAAACCGATACCAGTAATCAACAAATATTTGAATTGTGGTGATAATGATAATGGTGAATAAATATTCCGTTAAAAACAGGATTTATCTAGGTGATCTGCAACACAATGTCTTTTTATATTTAAAAAATCCACATATGGATCACGAAGCTGAACGCAGATTAGAAAAAATCGGGAATTAATTGAAGCAGATGAGTCTTTCAAATTAAATAGACTACGTCTAGGATTCGTTATTAGTGCTGAAGCTTCCAAATCATTTTCTATATATGTAAATACGTATGTATAAAGAAAATGCACATTCAGAAGCATTATTATGAAGTCCGTAGTTTTGATAAGTAATGCAGTCCCTATCATTGAAATTTTGTAGAATAAGTAAATTAGTTGGTACATTCTGCGTATTTTCACTCAGGTGTGTGTCGAGTCATCGTCTGGGGTAGGTTACCAAGGAAATTTCCATTACGGGATGCTAATTAGCAGTAATCATTTTGACAACTGTTTTAGGAGTTATCCATTTCAAGAGCAGTTTCACAATATGTAAAAGAACATTCCCTAATGAATATTACTGTGAATAATCTGACGCAATTCAAAGGAGATAACATTAATTTAACTCGGAAAGGAGGAGTAATGCTGCACACAGAAAAGTTAATCAGCTGGCAAAGAATGAAAAATTTATAGTAGTAAGCTAAAATAAACAGCAAAGCTTTCTTCTCGGCATCATTTACTATTCCCCAGTCAAGTTTTCGGTTTCATAGTTTTACCGTATATTCTGTAAGGAAACCAGATATAAGTTGCTGTTGTTAAAATAATTTGTACTATTACATAGACCCATCTGTAACTGCACACCATTAACCAGTGGCCAGAAGCGCATTATGCTAATAACTCGCAAACTGATACGTTTCAGTCTACCGTTCTCCTCATGCAAATGATCAGTGGAACATGTAACCAACATGATATCATGTGTATGAGAAACGTACCTGAAGATGTGTCACTAGGAAGAACATAGAGTTAAAATAGGACATAGTACTGTTGAAGAGAAAACAAGACGGGAAAAGTTTGGGTGAAGCGAAATACTCTTGATGGTAAGTTAGTGAGCAGATTCGGTTAAAGAAAGATCAGCTTGAGAGGCTGTCATGAGATAGAGACGGGTGGTGAGCCACATAAAACTGATGAAGGATATTGACCCAAAAATTAATGATAACTCTCCAGTTTTCTTCAAGAAATTTGCTTAACAGAGAACGACTAAGCGAACAGAGCCCTCTGCACGAAGCTCGGTCGCTACAGCCGGGTCGGTGCTGTCCGGCTGCGACAGACAACCGGAAATTTGTTTCTGACCCCCACCCACGCGACGTCCACCCCCGCCCTCACCCCAACCCTCTCCCTCTCCTCTACACCGGGCACACCACGACAGCCAATGTTCGGCGGTACCTTTTTTTGTTTCGCCTCTTTTTTTCCGGACGACCCATCTCTCCCGGCCTTCCCGCAAACACAGCACCAGTTATAGCTCGCCGTGTATTCCTCTCTCCCATGTTTCGCAACTTTTTTTTGTACTGGTCATTATTATCCAAGCGTTTTCATACAAAAATATTATTGGTTTATTACATTTCGAAAGGATTAAAAAAAACTTCTCGTGTGTGTCATTTTCGAACGTTTCTAGATGCATATTGCGGCAATCAAGCACAGCGAATATTTCTCTAAATTCAGTGTTGCGGATCATATTACTGTGTGCTTCTACCCACCCATCCCTCTGCAGGAGTAGCAGCGTTCCATTTCGTGGTAGTTGCATTCGCTTTTACTGAAAATTCAACTAGCAGAGAATTTTAATTACTTAATTACATTTTTCTTACTCTAATTTTCTGCACAGTAACGCGGATAGCGACAGTGATATTTTTTTCTGGAGCACATGCAGTGAATGGATGTAGAATTCATTTTCTCTCAGTAAGTGGTAGTTTATAATTATTACAGCCAGATATCACAACTTAGGCGTGCGTTAATTTACGCACTTTACTAGCGTTCAACTTCTTGGTTGAGTATTTTCTAAAAAATACAATAATCAGACATATTTTTATATATTTTTTATGCTAGTACTCGTTTCGGGATTTTGCTTACTTTTAGTTTCAGCAATAAATATTTAATCTTTCTGTAGCACGTCGTTGAAAATGGCTACTGCGATTTGGATGCTGCAACTGCCCTGCGCAAAAAAATCAATAAATAAATTGTTTTATTACTATACTTCTTGAATTGATTTATTATTTGTGAAATGTATTTACTTACTGCTTGTTGTTTTTCTCAGTTTCGCTTTTATAATCATAGCACAAACACTTCTTTTTCTATGTCCCCTGAAAAAGGGCGGTATCCGACATGTTGTCGACTGTCGTGTTTGCTTACATTGGAAAATTATGTCTCTGGTCAAAGTCACCTTTTGATTAGAGGTCCTGAAAGTACGGCTGATAAATATTTTAAATTTGTGTTTCTGTTCGACTAAAAAATTGATGTTGCTTAGTATGAATGTGCTGAGTGCTATGCATAATTATTTACTGAGTGCAATAGTGACTGACTGACTAGGTTATATTGAATATCAAATAAATAACGCAGCAAATTTAATGTAAAAGAATTAATATTAACTATTAGTCAAATAATTTTACTTGTTGGATGACATCACGATGAAGAAAGGCAGGGCAACTGACTTCTATGATGTAGAGTTGCTATATACGCTGCATGGGCTCACATTGGATATTGGAATAGAAATATACGGTCCTTTATTTATTATTGGGACTACGTTTGGTTTTTTTAAGAAAAGAAAAAACAAGAATGTACTTACCAGGGAAAATCCCCATTTCACCCGATTCAGATTTTGTGATAAAATGGTACAGTGTAAAGCCCGCCAAAACTTGAACACAGATCAAGCAAGAAACCAGGAAGAAGATATACTGAACTGTGAAAAAAGAAGCAAACTAGAAACAGTCAAAGGTTCAAGCTCAAGATGTGCAAGTTGCAAGAATCACGGCGTCGTGGATGTGTGGTCACGGTGTTAGATGGCCAAGTGGAAAGTCCGTGTTCGAATCTCCCTCGTCTTCACTTTTCCTTCACAGAATTATGAATGTTCCGTCTGGTTCAAAAAATGGTTCAAATGGCTCTGAGCACTATGGGACTTAACATCTATGGTCATCAGTCCCCTAGAACTTAGAACTACTTAAACCTAACTAACCTAAGGACAACACACAACACCCAGCCATCACGAGGCAGAGTAAATCCCTGACCCCGCCGGGAATCGAACCCGGGAACCCAGACGCGGGAAGCGAGAACGTTACCGCACGTGTCCGTTTGGTGATTGACTTGTCTGTTCTCCATCTGCACTCTTGGCAATGGTCACAACTATGCATTGGTTATACAACATAAATCATATGGTAAGAATATACTACCGTCGCAAGTAAATGTGATGAATAGTGAAAGCAGATGCCGTATGGACCTTTCACATTTCACAGAAATGAAAACAACAAATAAACGGGTGTGGGCTGTGTTACAGGAAAGGAGTTCAAGAGTCAAAACTTCCAAAACGGAACGGTACTTGGGTCAAAAAAATAGGAGATACATACATCTGGAGGTCCCTTCGTTGCAACTCGCTGTTGAAAACTGTCATTACACCACGACACACACACAAATTTTAATACAGCAAACAGACACGTCAGTGACCGGACCGACAGTTCATAGATTTGTGAAAGAAATATGGGACACGACGGAGGTTTGAACACGGATCTCCCCTTTCGCAGTCCAACACTGTAACCACATAACCAAGACGCCGTGGCTATTCGGTCATCTTACCACTAAATCTGGGGGGGGGGGGGGGGGGGAGGAAGGGATGCGACTGGGAATTTCTCTTGTTAGTACGTGATTGATTGATATGCTGATTATGGAAGTTTGTTGGGAAACTTTTGTTGGTTAACTTTGTTTGGTCACTTAGGACGTCATTTGAGGATGCGAATTTATGAGAATAATTTCATTTTTTTTTTCATATAAGTTCATTCCTTTACCTTTGTTGGCCAGGTAAGGCATTTGCAGGTTGTATACTGCGTCTGTCACGATCTTTAACTTCAGCTACTTGTAAGGCAAGCCGTCCCGTCGGAGGTTCGAGTTCTCCCTCGGGCATGGGTGTGTGTGTTGTTCTTATCATAAGTCAGTTTAAGTAGTGTGTAAGTCTAGGGACCGATGACCTCACCAGTTTCGTCGCTTAGGAATTCACACACATTTGAACATTTGTAAGGGAAACATAGATTGGCTTAAGTTTTTTAAACAAGAAACGTCCATGTGTTCACCGAACTGTGCACTGCAATTTCTTCCTGTTCGTCTAATGTACATCTCGAATATGAAATGCAGTTTAGACTGTATATTCCCGACAGATTTTATGGTTTGCTGTACAGCTTAATATTACGGGGGGACTGTCCTTTCTTTTGTTAGTTGTGTAAAATCTGATTCTGGTATTCACTCCTCGGAGAATGTTGGCTACCGTGCATGACAGGTTTCCTAAAAATGGTGTGCCCACTTATTTTGCTGTTAGCTGTGATACGACATACCACACTCATTACCCACTGAAGCCACATAAATTAAACGAATGCTTGTTGTTGAAATCTCATGGCTTCTGTTTTCCGGGACTATCAAGGTATCATTTTGATACCCTGTGAAACACAATTGTAAATGCTGATTTCTGTTGTCACTCATAGACCAATTTTCCTGTTACTCGCAAACGCTTCAGCGTAAGTTCTCTTAGGGAGTAGCTCCTATAGATAACAGGGCATGGCCGAATTCCTCTAGTAAGACACAGGTCTTGTCCGCGTAACGTAGTCCACCAAGATGGGTGAGCAACCCTTGTACAATCCGAGCTTGAGAACTTCCACTACCTTCTGAAGATGAACTATTTTTCTTATTGCTAAGCTGACGATCTATGGATGCTGTTACTGATTTATTGAATTAGTCAATGATTCCACACTGTGAGGCGGGTCTATCATTTAAGTCGCAATACGTGGATGTTCTCCCAGAATGAGTGGACAAGTGACTGAAATTACGCCAAGAATTTGCATATTCTGTTCTTGCAACATTTTAGGACATGATTGATGCTGCAACCTTCTTTACCTCCCATGTAACCCTCTTGATAAAATAAATAACGTAATTACAATGATTCACAAACTCTCTTCTCAGTGATATGTATTCTTATAAGTAGTGAAAACTTGTCAGGCATATTTGATACAATGTTTGTCATACAATGTTAATTTACGTGTATCAGATATTTTTGTCTACGATATATATTCTTATTCACTGAATTTAGTAGTTGACGCCTGCTGTTGTCACTTAAGGAAGTACGTTATGCAGTGTAAAAGTTTTCATGTGCGCTTTTAATTTGCAACTAATGCGACACATTTGTCCTGCCACATCTTTCGAGAGCAATTCGAATGTCGATCAGATTTACTAGGCACGTCTGATAAACATGAAGTACCGTTCATAAGGTTTTGTAGCGTCTGACTTTTTTGCCTCCTAAAATTATCGGTGTCATCACAAACGTACCCATTTCGGAAGTTTTCATTTGAATACAGGTCCTCAAAAGCATAGAACATCATCGTACGTCACTACCTGTTGGACAGTCATTAACATAAAGCCACAAATGTACGTTAATGACGATGGAACGCACGTTCGTGGTCTGTAATTGTAGAACAGAAATGCTCTGTAGAGAGCGCTCTTGTTAAACACAGTCTGCAATTAGAACTGAATAAATGGTAGGCTGCGTATTTTATTAAAGTTGATCAAATGTAACGAATTTTAATTAACGAAATTATGTGTTTGTTTAGGTTCCGAGATTTAATATCAAGTTACAATTAACTGTTCAAACAAATACTGCACACACCTCTCCGCACTTAATAACTGATAATCATTTAATGTGATGCAAGTATATGTTAATTATGGACCCCTTTCAGACATTTTTTCAGCGAATTAATTTAATAAGGATTTTTAAATTATCAGTTAAATACGGTTGACAACTTATTAAAATTACTGACAGGCCGTTGGGCGTGTAGCTTTGGTCCCACTGATTTACCGTCCGGAATTCGACAGCACAGCATTGCCACCGGCATACGGGGTCAACTGGAACCGCACAGCACATCTATCTAACGTGGTTAAAAGTAACGTGAAATCAACTTCGCGACAGGAAGTATATTTTTCATCTCGGAAGAAAGTACAGTTCGGAGATTTGGTAGTAACACCTCGATTTAAATACGTTCTTTTCTCAATCAGATCAGCAAACTCACTTCTCTCTTGAAATTCGCTGAAGGTCGCGACAGTGCTAGTTGAATATGGAATTACTTCAGAATATCTCCCTCTTAGAGTGTCTCGCAATAATCTGAACGGTCGCCGATTTGCTTATCATTAGTTCTGCCTAATTTTACTTTCTATATCTGTTCTGTTGTACACATTGAACATATCTGAAATGTTCCTACATTCTAAGACCAGCTACTGAAATAGTATACAGTTTGCGGCGTTTAAATCTGGAAAAATTTCAGTTTCAGTTTCAATTTCCCCCATACCGTAGTTCAGCCGGATGTCGCAGTTGGCGTTATTCAAGGCCGTAGGCATCTAGTAAACAGTCAGAACCTCGAAATTGCCGAGATGTTACGGACAGGTGTGGAGTACAACCTGAGAGCTGCGATTAACGGATGTCTTCACGCTGGGCGTTAGCCCACTGAAACGGTTCGATTCTTCAGGTACCCGAGATCGACTGTTTATAATATTGTGGTCAAGTATAATGCTTCGTAGAAGTCTGCGGAAGGTTCTGCTAACCCGGCGAGGAAACATCATACCAGGAAACGCGTGTCACAAACTGCGGCAGTCGTCGTTGAATTCGGAGAACTCGGAGCAGTGGCTGAGGAAATTAGCGTCAGAAATTGAATATCAACGAGCGATCAATGCGTCTTGCGCTAGAGGGGGACCTCACATGAGCTACTTAGTCTAAACTGGCTCCCGGATATCTTTGAGATGTTCTGGTGAAAGGAGCTCTGGTCCCCGAATAGCGATGGTTTGAACCCCCTCGGCTACTATGTTTGGAGCGTAGTCGAAAGAGTTACCAATAAGATCAGGCACCCTAATGTCGCTTGTCTACGCACTACTATCGAAGCAGCATTCGCGAATAAGGACAGCGCTGTTTTAAAGAGTGCGTGCGATCTCTTCAGGACAAGATTGGAGGTGGTCATTGCGGCTGAATGGAGTTAAATCGAGTAACGTTACTCTTCTTACATGTAAAAGGATTTTCACTTTAATTTATATTTTGTTTTACTAAACTTGCGTTTTAAAAATGTTTAATTTGTTCGGATTTAACCACCGCACCCTGTGCGTTACTGCAGTACGGCGTTAGAAAGGAATTAAGAACTGACTTGGAGGCATCGTTCTCATCAACGCATTCAGTACAGGAGAGAGAGAGACGGTAGACAAGAACAATTTTACCAACGAACGATATTGAAAACACGACTGTGTTGCACATACTGTTTTTTTATGTGACACGTAGAACGAAGTTTCACTTACAATTTCTACGCTGCCCTATTTGTTTACTCACACGGTATTGCAACTGTGATTTTAATCGCTTCGCTCCACCAGCACCTTGCGTTTTGTGTTTGATTCTGGTTCAAATACGGAAAAATATGCTGTGTTTCGTAAGACGCGATATAACAGAATGAAATTTGCAAATGTTTTTTTTCTTCTCCTTTTACTTTTCCCGTTGCCGTTCAACTGTTGGACTTTGTTTGAGTCATGCTGTTGCCACATCTTCCTCCGTCCGTGTAGACGTGTAGTTCTCATTTTATGTGGACATGACAATAAACAATCATTTCCAGTGCTACTTCAGAAAATTTGCAGGTTTTGAGGGACACCTCAAAATACTGCGCGTGGAACTGGGTCATCAGGTCAAGTGAGAACCCTGAACTGTACGATAAAACATGTTCAGCATTTTGTCTACGAAAATATTTAAGCATATACTGTTTTTAAAGGCTTCCGATGGCTAATGAAAGCACTAATACAGTAACGTGAATTTAGTGAAACGCGTTTAGAAAACGGGCACTAAAGCCGTCAGTCAGCTGACTTCCATTGTGCTATCCCGTATTTATATTTAGATGATGGCACCCTTACAATTAGTACATCTAATATTTTTTGAAAAAGTAAACACTTTACACGTGTCCCATGAGCACAGTCGTCTTTTGTAAACTCGTCAAATATCATTGAACGTGCGCTCTTTCATTTTATAGAACATTAAGGAAATGTTTCATATTTTATATTATCATTTCCTGCCAAGCATCAACGGGAAAAGTAGAGGAAGTGCGTTATTTCATTAAAAAGGCTGCTCTGCTACCTCAGTAGATAATTCACCAAAATACTCTCATTTTAGCGTTTTGTGATTTGACGAAAACCCTGTTTCCTCATCGGTTTATGGAGTTTTATGGGCAGCCACGTTACATGAACGTTCCTGTCTATCTTTATTTTGGAAACAAGATGGCATTTTTCAATAAATAAAGCAACACCATTTCATTCGTGCCTCAAAGGAAAAGAAAATTTTCTCGAATAGCAGTAAGTCACAGCTTTTCCGAAAACGGAAAGCCATAAGGTAAATAATTGTGTGATTAATCGTCGACGTCGTCTGATTTACATGGATGGGACTTCTTGCTTTTCCGTTTTCAAATAATTTATATCCATCGTTCCTTTCAGATCGTAAATGAGGATTTTCTCGGGTAGCTTTTTTTATCTCTCTTTTTATACCCATGTCGTTTCTACAACCGTCTGTATTCAGTTATCTCTTTATTAATGATGTCTTCTACATTCAACACATTCCGAACTTCTCCATTTATTAAATCTCTCCTTGTGCAGCCCATCATTCTGCTCAAGAATCTCATCTCGGCTGCTTGTGTTTTTTTGTCTTTTGCTCCTTTCATTTGTCCAACCTTTGCTTCCCTACAACAGCAGATGTATCGCCATACTTTTCTACAATTAATACTGGAACCTTTCCGGGCTCTGCAGGTGACTGTTCGGTTTATTTTTCCACATATTACTTGAAGTTTGTTCAGCTATTCAACCATATCATTATCACAGTAGTAAGTCGTGATACCCTTTCAGTTACTTCGTTGTTAAATACAATTTTCGACCGCATTGGCATTTACCTTTAAAGGCCATGAGTTTCCTCTTACGCTTAACCGAGTCGTTAATTTCGTAAAAGATGTCGTATACAACAGGTGATCATGATGATGATGATGATGGATGATGATGGTGATGATGATGATGACGATGACTTGTTCTGCCCATTGAGCAGATCCATGACAGCCTCTTTCTCCACTCTTCCCGGATTTTCGGTACTCGCCGAAATATTATTAAGTAAAGTGTCAGGGAGACGAGGCGAATCGAATGTTTTCTCGCTTACCTGCACGTTGCTTTGGGAAATTCCTGTCTGAACTTCAGCCACGGTAGACGATATCCGACAGGCCGACAGATCGCTAAAGCAATTCCGCCTTCGACCCCATCGGTACGAAGTTACAGTCTTGAAACTGAAAAATATTTAATCGACAGTACGTCTTCGGAGGAATCTGTGCAACAACAGAGGAAAAAGTTGGCAGACGTTGAATGGGGCAGAGTTCGGGGTGTGCCCGCGGGCTGACAGCGAAATGTCGTTAGCAGAGGGAGAAGCGGTGGCCCGCTTTGATCTTGTCGCGACCTTCCGGCAGTGGGGAGAGGGAAGGGGTGGGTGGTGTTTGACTCGTGATACCTCTCACTGGTTTAAAAGCTTGTAAACAACGCATCAGCTGGAAAAAAAGCGATGTCCTGCACGAAAGACGTTGACATGACGGCTAAAAGCTCCCACAACAGGGCAGGACAAATCACTTTTAGTGAGCCCGTGTCTGCCTCGGGAAGGATTTTTCCGTTGCGAGTAAAGAAAAAGACGGGGGACCGTTACACATTACAATCTCTTTGTTATTTATACTTGAATAGAGATGCAGACAAAGCAGCATGTTCTTTCCATTGACGTTAAAACCACTGTTGAAAAGACATAACGGACATCACTTCGTATTTTAAAATGGTTTTCCTTGGTACAACGAAATTCACCTGTGGGTCTGCCTTATACCAAGCTACGATACGAGTGGATCATTTCGTTCTTTAAATGAAGGCACATTTTTGTGTTTTAAAATCCTCTCTGTTGACAATATTTTGCGGGTAGTAATCTATAAGTAAAAACCATTTAGACGACACTAATGTAATTTCACGATTAGAATTTAGGAGTGCGTCACACATTCAATAACAAATATCGTACCTCCTTATCGCATCATTAGAGCTTTCAACAAACTCGCTCGAATTTGGATTTTTTCTGAATTTTCCTTCCGCTTTCGTAGAATGCAGATCATATGAAGTTTAGGGTAGTTACTCAAAAGTAATCGTTGTTTAATAGATGAAAATATTCCTTACCCACCCAAGGAAAATGGGGAAGTTAAGCGCCACTTATATATCGACGAAATTCGTGATGGATATTTAAGCGATTGACAGGAACGTAGATTTTCATCAACTATCTGTCACACACAAAACAAAATCTCCGATAATCGGTATTTTTTATTGAAAATTCCCATAAATTTTACAAATACTACCCTTTAAGTGTACAGCCTGATGCAAACATGGACAAAAGCAGCTCATCTGAAACATACGTAAACGTAAATAATTTCTCGCAAATTTTCTGAAGCATTTCTCAGTGGACAGAAGAGGAAAGGAATTTGTCTGCGAACTATAAACTGATCACGATGCTTTAACCAGTTTACGTTTACTTTTTGGGTTCCTAAGAAACAACATTGTCGTTAAGAGTTTCAGTGCTCCCCTTGTACTATTGTTTCTTAGAAGAAGGGAGCTGTAGCTTAAGAAACGTGTCACAAATAAAGCGTCCCATGTTGTATTAAAATTGGGTCACGATCCGACACGTTTTTAGTCTTTAGACTCTATATTACTAAGTACCACTACAGCAGACGAAAATTCAATCCAGGAACAAGCCTATTGTTAAGAGCAACACCGTACCGAACTGATTAATGTCATCGACCATATTTTACTATCCGCGGGTGACGGAAGACCTGCTCACGCTCTAAGAAACTCGTAAATGACGTGCGGATACAAGAAGAGGAGTATGTTAAGCTTTTAGATCCACAGATAGATCACAACCTAAATTGGAAACTCTGCTTCCTAGAATTAATGACTAGCCTCCGTTCAGCAATGTTTCCAGTACACAAGATTTCTCCTGTAGGCTATTTAAAAATTAAGAAACTAGTTCGTCCTACATAATCCCTTCACTAGGCAGTTACGAAAGAATTTTCTGGGGAAATTCAAGTTACAGGAATACTGTTTCCAGAATTCGAATGGTGTTATAAGAATTGTTCCGGTTGTTAATTCTATAACACCTTGCAGAGACAGGCTTAGAAATTTGGGTGCTTTAACAGCTACTTCACAATACAAATATTCATTAATGTCTTTTGTCATTACCAATAGTTCTCTTTTCACAAAAATAGTATAAAGCGTGAATATAGCCCTGGGACTACAAACAACCTGTACAAATAACAAGGAATCAACATTAGTGTAGAAAAATGTCAGATATTTGAGTACACACGAATTCCACAACCTACCAGAGGACGTTAAATGTCATGTAAACAATGTAGTGATGTTTAGGATAGAGTTTTACTGGAGGATGGTTTTGGTTATGGTGTTTTCCACTCCATACACGATAAACGATCCGGTTGCATGTGCGTGTCAGCGTTACCTTACGAATAATTTACGGTCGCCGTTCTTGAAATTAATTCAAAAATGATTCAAATGGCTCTGAGTGCTATGGGACTTAACATCTGAAGTCATCAGTGCCCTATAACTTAGACCTACTTAAACTTAACTAACCTAAGCACATCAGACACATCCATTCCCGAAGCAGGATTCGAACCTGCGACCGTAGCGGTAACGTGGTTCCAGACTTAAGCGCCTAGAACCTCGCGGCCACACCCGTCGGCTGAAATTAATTGCTTATATTGACCCGCCATTGAGTGCCACTAGACTCTGCCGTGTGACTTCTTCACCTTGTGGATTTAAGGGCGGGTCCTCATAGGGAGCGCGGGTCTATTCAAGCTATTACATGACGTAAACCGTTTTGCGACAGCTCTTCTGTATTGTAATCGCGATGTCTTCATTGTACAACTACTTTTACAATAGCAGCTGATACAGATCGCTCACAAAAAATCATAACATACACTGCTGTACTGGTTTGACATTAGATACTGGAATGACAGTTCTCATGTATTCTTCATTAGTTGTTCGAGTTTTTAAGTTCTTACCAGCGTCCTTTCCTCCATGACTTCAAAGGCACCGCCAAGGCGTGACGGCAAAGAATAAGCGGCCCTAGACAGGAGGTGGGGTTGTGCATTCGCCGTTGCGTTTTGTCTGTATGCTGAGATTACTTCCTTTTACGTCCATTTGCACATACGGCAAACCACAGCGCGCAACGTAGCACGTTCGTCACTTGAGAACTACCGAAACAGCGTTATCGGTTTACACGAACATCTTTCGTCGGTCTAAATGGTTAGCAGTGGAACAAGTTACTGCTTAGAACCACCGTGTTACACCACACAGACTAAACTGAATAACTTTCCGTTGGGCAACTTCGTCTGCTCTGTTGAAGAGTACCTTCACAGAAAGTATTAAATTTAATATTTTCGGTTAATAACAGTAAACACTCGAGGCTGTAAGGAGATCCAACTCCCGTGTATAAAACAGCTTCAAACGTCTGACTAATTAAAAAATTAGTTAAGGTGTTAAATAATGGCTTTTAAGCATGTAAGCGAGAGAGAGCCTAGGAAAGGATCGCAATTATGAGTAAAGTTCGTTGGAAATCGTTAACTGCTCTCATTATGGAACACCGGATGAATATAGTCATAGACTAAATACGAATATCTGTAGTGAATAAGGTGTGTGCACTCCGTAGTTTTTAACTAATTTACGTTTTTTTCGTGAAGTTCAGTATCTATCACCCTGTAATTAGTATAAGTACTGTAATACGAGAACTTGGCGTCATTTTACTGTATTGGACTTGAGTAAATGTAGGTGTTTGACTTCTTACTACATCCCGGAATGCAGCCAGTGATGATGACATACAATAATGTGAGTCCTAGTGCTGGGTGGCTCGGTGTGTGGAGACGAGAAGCCGGCTAAGGGCGCTGTTCGCTGTTTGCAGGTGCCGCGGCCGCACTGAACATGCGGGCGGCGCTGGTGCGCGTCGCGGCGCTGCTCTGGGTGGCGCTGCACGCCGCCGCATGGGTCAACGACGTCAGCCCCAAGATGTACGTCCAGTTCGGTGAGTACCGCTCGCCGCCGCCACCTTCCGCTCTGCTGCGTCAGGCTCCAGCGCGTGCTCCAGACCACCGTGTAGGGTCCAGCGTCCAAAACTCTGTACTACCGTCGCCGCCACCACATCGTGGCCCACGATAAATACGGATCTCGCAACGAAATTTTCCACCACGCTTCGCGAACGCTCAGCCTGTAAACTCCCCCTCAATTATCGACCATAATGATAGTGAAAAATTAAACCGCGTGTACCTAACGCTAATTTGGGAAAAGCAATCGTCACCGAAGTTAATCAGTCGGTAAAGAGGGAGGAAGGGTTACATCTATGTGAAAGGAAAAATGCAAATGAAATTGCTTTGAACATGGGTCCTAAGGTTCAGTGGCCGTGTCAGAATTATATTAGAACAAATAAGCCCTCGGTCACAAATGTTAAGTCAAAATTGACCAGGTTTCGACGCTACTATGAGTCTCGGTCCGGCACGCGGTTTTAATCTGCCAGGAAGTTTCACTTAAATCTTGACAACATGCCATTGTAGCAGCAATAACCAACCTAACAACTGCACCAGATACGTGTCGTCTTATATAGGCCTTCCTGACCACGGTGCCGTATTTTGCCTGTTTACATAGCTCTGTATTTGAATACTCATTCCTATACAAGTTTCTTTGGCACTTCACTGTTCAACATGGATGGCACGAGGATGTGCGGAAAATATAATAAATAATTAACCAAGCAAAGTTCCATCTTCGTAAATTCAATAGATACTGATAACGGCCACATTCAAGTCAAAACATTTACTGACGTAAATATAACCAAAGATTTTGAACGTACTCAGTGCGTGAAAATGGGAAGACTCGGACAGTACAGGAAGAGACAGAGGAGGACATCACGTCAGTCTAGAGAGTAAACGTGAAATGGGAACGGGGAGGAAAGGTGTTTGTGCTGTCGTTCAACGACGACGAGCTGGAACCGAGTGCGTGCGCTCGGAACGCCGGGAGCGGTAGCGCGTTTGTCAGGAAGCGCCTCGACTCGACTCGACTCGGCGCGGGCCGCGGCAGGCAGTCGCAGTCACTCAACGCGTGCGGCCTGCGGCTGGCCCGGCGGCCGCTCGCCCCCTTTGTTTTGCGCCCGCCCCGCTCGTACACCTCTTTTGTCCGCGTCTTGCAGTGGCGCCCCAGCCGCCCGCCCGACCCTGTCCTTGTTCTATTTGTTAAGGTCGCTGCCAGTTGTACTCCTGTCCTCTCTCCTCGCTCCATCCCTCCTCCCTTTTTCCCTTTTTTTTTCCTTTTTTTTACCCCCGCCAGAGGCGTCCCGCTTACGTCAGCATCAGCACCGCGTGGACGTGGAGTGCCAGAAGATGGCATTGTCCGCGACACCGCTTTCCTGCTGCGGACGTACCCCGGCGCAGAGGTTCCCCTTTAGTGCAGTCTGAGCCATATGGTGGCCCGAAGCATCTCCACGTACGCCTTACAATTCCGCTAGTCCAACCTGCAGTGTTCAGTGACATACCAGGTATATCAGAAAGCTAACTGATTTTTTTATAAACTAAAATTTTTGTTTTTTTCAAACAACTGTGTTTTCCCCTTCAAAGGAGTCCTCTTCAGCGGCTATACACTGGCGGAGTCGTTTCCAGTCTTGGTCGCAGCGGCTGAAATGCTTCAACCGGTAGGGCCATTAACATGTCGGTCACATTCTTTTTAAGGCATTACAGAGTCCCAAAATGACGTCCTTTAAAGAAGTTTTTCAGCTTCGGGAAAAGGGCGCAAGGACTCGGATCAGGTGTATAATGGGGCTGTGGAACGAGAGAAATTCCTTTTGAGATAAAACATTCCGTGTTGGAAGTGTCCGTGTGACATGGCAAATTATGTTGATCCAGCATCCACTTGCCTGCAATGTCTGGTCTCACTCGATTTACCCCTTTCCTGAACTTTTCAAGGACATATTTGTAAAACACTGCCGGGCTCTGTGGCCGAGTGGTTCTAGCCGCTTAAGTCGGGAACCGCCCTGCTGCTACGGTCGCAGGCTCGAATCCTGCCTCGGGCATGTCCTTAGGTTAGTTAGGTTTAAGTAGTTCTAAGTCTAGGGGACTGATGACCTCAGATGTTAAGTCCCATAGTGCTTAGAGCCATTTGAACCATTTGTAAAAAAACTTCTTTTACAGTCTGTAATGGAGGTCTGCTCTTAGAAGAGCACGCACACGTTCGATGCTTTCGTCGGTTTTTGAGGTTGAAGGTCTCGCTGAGCGACGTTCATCTTCAACGTGTTCTCAGCCTTCCAAAAATTATGTGTGCCAGCCTGAAACTTGTTCCCCATAGGGCTGTTTCAACTTTTCTAAGGTCACACTCTCTGAGTCCCCACGTTTAACACAAACTTTGATGGCATTTCACTGCCCCATTCGACTAACACACAACTAAACTATAACTTTACAGATGAAGCTCTCAAACATCACGTGATGACTGTACGGAGCTGAAACTTGGACTGAACATCTGGAAGAAGTGTACACATCGGTCTAAACAAGTAGAACAACACAGCGATGCTCGAACGCTGGTAGTGTTGTCAGTCTAATTACTTTTTTCACACATCTCGCAGTAAAGAATAATTCATTCCAAATTACTCAACTATTCTTCGCTTTAGCAACTGTCCCTTAGTCACAGGAGTCCCCATAGGGTGACATTACGATCATTTACTTTCGTGAACATGGTTATGTATTTTAATTTTTCTGTAGGATTCCCGTTCTGGCGTTATATTTGTGAGTTGCCTTCAGGTTGAGGTAAAAGTTTATAGAGTGTATCTACATCGAGGCCTATGAGAGAGACAGGGCGCAGTACGTACGTCACGCTCGCTCATCTCAGCAGACAAACTACGTTTCCCACAAATGTTAATTCGTAACTAGGTGTGTACATACAAACGAGAATTGCATCTTCTACTGGAATCCGCTATTATGGAGTCTTATTGTTATTAGACCTACAATGGACTTCTAATTTGTTACTGCTGTACTGGAATACAATAAAATTAAATCATACCAAATTGATTAACCGTTGCATAAAGCGCCACTTCTTGTATGAAACGAAGATTGTTAATCAGAATAGACTAAATGCTATAAACAAGCCGTTATACCATGTATATCAAGTACTGATTTTAAATTAAATTTTGTTGTAGTACTTTTAATCAGTAAGAATTCATCATAGAAGACTCCAGCAGAAGCTGCAATTCCCGCCCATCTGAGAGTTAACAGGTTTAGAAACGTGTTTTGTCTGCCGAGCTGAGCAAGCGAGCGAGTTCAGGCATATCTTCGTGACGTACGCGCCGAAGGCTGTCTTTCTAGTGGGCCTCGATCTACGTAAAACAAAGAATTGCTCTGTGAACGAACAGTTATGGAAAACAAATAACAGGGCCCCAACAAACAAATAAGCGATACGGAGTGCGAGAGCAGGGGAACAAAAGTTATTATATCCATTGTGCAAACTGTGAACGAAGATGAAAGCGTAAAATCGTCAACAGAGTTCGTAAATTCGCTTAATATTTCCGGTATGTCCCGCAGAAAAATTTACAAACCTCGTAGAAGCGAAAATTTAAACTGGAAAATGCAGGCCAGTATTCATATCATGAATTCCACTAATTTCAACTAACCTACCATTCACATGTAAAAGGCTCAAATTTCAAATGGGTTAGCTCATAGTTTGAGTGTCAATAACACAAGAAGGAAAACATTCCAATGGTGCGCACTGAATTTAAAAGAGCAATTCCTCTTTCACGGACAACTATACGTAACAACCAACGAACATATTCATCTTTGCAACCAAAAGTAACCCAACAGATTCAGTTTATACTATGAACAAACTAAATTGTATAGAAATAAGATGATTAACTGCCTTTTTTTACCATTGAGAAAACAAGTATAAAAAAAGAAAAGCGAAGAGTGCCTTTTTCAGCTAGCTCAACATAGGTGCACTCTCTCTCTCTCTCTCTCTCTCTCTCTCTCTCTCTCTCTCTCTCTCTCTCCCTCTCCCTCTCCCTCCCTCTCCCTGTGTGTGTGTGTGTGTGTGTGTGTGTGTGTGTATGTGTGTGTGTGTTATGGAGCATCAAGCCACAGGTTGCGGTCGGCTGTAAGCATTATACATACCAGCAAGTGTTTGGGATTAAATTCTGGAACCAAAGAAGGTCGGTGACCGTCCTCCCTGGCATGAAATTTGTTCCCATTTCTCTGATCCGATCGTGTCCACCTCACTGCTACGCATCTCCCCGACGCTGGCCGTGTGTGCTTTTGCGTAAACGCTTTTGCTATCGACGTCCTCCCGCTCCAACAGCCTTACAGAGCTGGTGAGTGTCAGCTGCTTGAACGCATCGCCCGTAGGGACGCAGCCTTGATCAGGGACGCGTGCTGCCGTTTCATCTCTGAGTGTGTCTCATGCATGCATCGCCTCACTGGACCGCAAATGTGATCGACCGTTCTTTTTCCCCGAGCTGGCGCGCACGTCCGGTTGACGTCGGTGGCAAAGTTTGGCTTGTAAGCATGCTGCTAAATACACATCTGACCGTACGGACCAACAAAAAATTTCACACCTGTGCTTCACGATAAATAACATTTTTTGTTCACTGAGTACTTCTTAACTACTGGCGGCTAAACGCCGAACACCTCGCACCATACCTTTATAGTACACGCAGCTAGCGACTTACTCCAGCTTCTTTGAACAATGACTCAAAAGACTACGTGACACCGAGCTAGGTGACACAGTGAATGAGGATTTGGACTCACGTTCTGGAAAAGTAGGAATCAAATCCCCGTCCACTAACCAGAATTAGAAATTAGATGGTTTCGCTAACTGTGTGGCCGGGAAAAATTTCACTCTTCCGTCACCGCGGTTAAACTTATTAATCTTGAGTCAATAATCAGTGACCTAACGGTTTCATCTGCACATCTGTTAAAGTTCTGAAATGAAAATATTAAAAGAAATAACTTTGCCTAAAATCTCGCGACGAAATGTAATCCTTCATCTAAAATATTTTTTCGAAAAAAAGCACGATTTTTTTTATCTTCTAAGCCATCCTTCGTGTTTATTGGGAGCTAGCAAGGAGATGCATGTCACATTCTTTTGCAGCTTCCAGCAAGGGCAATATGGAAATCATCCTTATCAACACCCAGACAGTTCAAAAGAACTCCTCCCCCCCGCCCTCCTTTTCACAGACGTTTACTGGACTCCAGCAATCGAGGCCACGCACTGCTACTGCACAGAAAATTTTTCTCCAGTACTGTTAGCGACTTCTTTGTTGAATGAGATTTATATCGTGCACGAATACTTGCAGAACCGCAGTGGCAAGAAGCGATTCTCTTTAACCAGGGTTCTGTTTTCGTAACAGGTATATTTCTTTTTTTCTTCTTCAGACGTGTAATCTCTCTGCATCTTTTCCATCAGCCACTTAATCTCGTTTTGAAAGACGTCAAACGTAAAAAAAGGTCCGCTTTCATTTCGCTGTCTCGCCAGCAGCCCCTGTTTTACGAATGTACTGCTAGGCGAGAGGGCTGACGAATGCCGCAGCTATACGGGCGCGGACGGCGGGCTGCTTTGGTGACGTATGGCGCGCGCAGTATCTATTTCATTTACGTGGCTCTAGCGCGCAGCCGCGAACATTCCCGCTTAACGAGAGGCGCTTTTTACTGCCGCGGTCGTTTCTTTTTTAATTAAAGAAACAGCGGCGCCACGCCGCCATTGTTCCGGCGTTCTCACGCGGCCGGACAGCCGCCCTATCCTACGGTGGTCGCACTCTCTGTGAAATCGGCCGCGTCCCACAGGATTTCCAACCGGCGAGCGTTCTACCGCCTCCTGATGCTCACTAATGCAGCCGGTTAGGGATATGAAAGGAACGGGATTATGCGGCGCACATGTTGCTCCAGAAGTACACTCGGAACCGGTCTCTCAGCGGCCACTTACCCAACTGCCAAAAAGTTACAATTTTCTCTCTTGTTACTAAGTCTCTAGAGCAGAATATCTAGGAATGAAAATAACCTGAATTTAATATTCCCTCATTTTAATTACTTGGCACGCACGTAGTGTTTGGATTATGAAGTTTACTTAGATTTAATGTAATTTCTAATGTCTGTATTGTATATACACTGAAACCCCAAATAAACTGGTACTGGCAAGCGTATTCAGATACAGAGAGATGTAAACAGGCAGGATTAGGCGCTGCGGTCGACAACGCTTATATGAAACAAGCGTACGCGGTTGTTAGACCTGTTACTGCTGCTACAATGGTAGGTTATCATGATTTAGTGAGTTCGAACGTGATGTTACAGTCGGCGCACAAGCGATGGGACACGGCATCTCAGAGGTAGCGATGAAGTGAGGATTTTCCCGTACGACCATTTTCACGAATGTACCGTGAATATCAGGAATCCGGTAAAACATCAAATCTCCGACAACGCTGCCACCGGAAAAAGATACTGGAAGAACGGGACCAGTGACGGCTGAAGAGAATCGTTCAATGTGTCAGAATTGCAACCCTTCCGTAAATTGCTGCAGATTTCAGTTTTAAGACATCAACAAGTGTCAGCGTGTGAACGATGCAACGAAACATCATCGATTTGGTTGTACAGAAAAAAAAAATGTTCAAATGTGTGTGAAATCTTATGGGACTTAATTGCTAAGGTCACCAGTTCCTAAGCTTACACACTACCTAACCTAAATTATCCTAAGAACATACAAACACACCCATGCCCGAGAGAGGACTCGAACCTCCGCCGGGACCAGCCGCACAATCCATGACTGCAGCGCCTTAGAGATTGTTCAGAGCCAAAGGCAAATTCGTATACCCTTGATGGCTGCACTACAAAAAGCTTTACGCCTCGGATGGGCCCGTCAACACCAACATAGGACTGTTGATGACTGGAATCATGTTGCCTGGTCGGACGAGTCTCCTTTCAAACTGTGCCGAGCGGATGGGCGTGTACGGGTAAGGAGACAACTTCATGAATCCATGGGCCCTGCAAGTTAGCAGGAGACTGTTCAAGCTGACGGAGCCTCTGTAATGCTGTGGGGCGTGTGCAGTTGGAGTGATATGTCTAGATACGACTCTGACAGGTGGCACATATGTAAGCATCGTGTCTGAGCACCTGCTTCCATTCATGTCCATTGTGCATTCCGACAGACGTTGGCAAACTCCCAAGACATGAACATTATTGAGCATATCTGGCATGCCTTGAAACGTGCTGTCCAGAAGAGATCTCCACCCTCTCGCACTCTTACGGATTTATGGACAGTTCTGCACGATTCATGGTGTCAGTTCCCTCCAGCACTACTTCAGACATTAGTCGAGTCAGTGTCGCGTCGTGTTGCGGCACTTCTGCGTGCCCGCGTGGGTACTACACGATGTTAGGCAGGTGCGCCAGCTTCTTTGGCCCGTCAGTGTATGCTATTGTGTACTAAATCGCTTCTCTGGCTGAATTGTTAATGCCAAAGGCCAATAAGTTTTTAAAAAAAGTTTATTCCTTCTTCTAATATATGAAACGAACGTGTACATTTGTGAGTCCATTCAGAAATCACGTGAAAAATGACGTGAGTTACAGAAATGTGTTTTTGTCGAACCTGCGTAATGTAGCTTTCAACGATAGTCTTTATTGTGCAGTTCTCTTCATCTCTACATAAAAACTGCACCAGCCATAACTTTGAACCTCTATATTGTAGTGAAGCTTTGGTTTCCCTACAAAATCTGCGTTAGCTACCCGATCTACCCATCTAACCATCATAATTCTTTTTTTAACACCACCTTTCAAACCTATCACTTGGTCAGACAGGCACGTCTCTTGCTACACCAGGTCGATGGACGTGTTCAGATACGCTGTTGAAACGTGCTCTGTGCCACGGACACTGTTATATGTGCAGTCCTTGAAATGTCTGTAGCGGCATGAGACACCAGGTGTCTGCGTTCAGTTAACGTAAGTCGCTTAAATTAAGGACCTGGTGCCAGATAGCGTCCCGGATGAGTTGCAGTGGTTCAGATCAGGCTCTTCGGATCACTGTGACACGATGCTGGCCATGCGACAAGGACAATTATCCCGCTGGAAGGTGCGGGGAAGACATCAAGCTTGAAGGGATGCGGGTGACCTTCAGTAATTGTCACGTAGTTCATAGCTGTAAGCATGACTCAATTATCACTTAAGGTCCCATGGTAGGCGAATGTTCCACACAGTGTAACAGCGCCCCCACAGGCCAGTGACAGTGGCGCAGAGCACTTTCCAAGAGCGTATCTGTACACATCCATCGACCTCGTGTGGCAAGAAACGTGCCCACATCACCAGCTGATACGTTTCCATTCATCCTCGGTATTTTGTCGCCATACCTACCACACAGATCGCCATCTGACCTATCTCACTGTGCGTGCAAACCTCCGACCTCCACTCTACGTGACGAGGCGTGGACCTCCAACACATTTTCGCTTACTCGTTGCTTCACCGTCCTTCAACCATTTCTCGTTGATGCTGACGACAATACCATACGAACAGCCGATCAGCTTCGCCATTTCCGAGATGCTCGCTCCCAGGCAACAGGCCATAACAATCTACCTCTTTTCAAAGTCACTTATCTCAGTGGATTTTTGCAATTTGCGGTCCGCTATAACGACGCCTCATTCGCCTCAGCTCCGCATATGTAGTTTTCTCACCGCGTCACACGCCCGCATCTCCTCCATGTTGAGTTAAATATGGCGATGGCTAGTGGAAATGGTGCTTCGGTTCATCATTGTCCAGCAGCCGTTACGCTTATGGCATCTAATGGCATTTCTGCCTCGCTATTCTCCTCGTATCTTGCCACGCAGGTGCTACTACTGTCATTGTGGAACGGCATCAAGGGCCGCGTATGTACCGATCTTTCTATTAATTATTAACCTATATAAAGTAGTATGAGCCCCCAATAGACTAGCTATTGTTGTCTACCAACCGCCAAATACTAACCTTTAAAAGTGAGCACCATCCGGAACACACCGTGTCGAATGTTTTCTGTTCCACTTTTGCTGGTGGTGGTGGTGGTAGTGGTGGTGGTTAGTGTTTAACGTCCCGTCGACAACGAGGTCATTAGAGACGGAGCACAAGCTGGGGTTAGGGAAGGATTGGGAAGGAAATCGGCCGTGCCCTTTTAAAGGAACCATCCCCGCATTTGCCTGAAACGATTTAGGGAAATCACGGAAAAGCTAAATCAGGATGGCCGGAGACGGGATTGAACCGTCGTCCTCCAGAATGCTGGTGCCCGCGAAGTTGTGACACAGTCACTGCCTGACAACTTGTCTTGCCTGTTTGAGCAGATGTTTAATTGGTTAATAATGGTAATTGTTCTTGCATTTAAATTCTTGTGCAGTGTAAGACACTATCGAAAATGTTTACTAAACGTTGTGAATACCCTCTTTCTTCTCGCACTGCGGTGCATTACAATAACCTTAGTGTAATTTCATGTTCTGTGTGACAAAAATATACTACGTTTGAAGATGACAGTGTCTGTGACGCGCAGTCACGAATCCATGTCACTAAAACCTTAACTCCGCCCGAACACCCAACGGTACCCACCGGCCGCCGTGTCAGGCGTCACTGAATGCGGATATGGACTGGCATGTGGTCAGCACACCGCTCTTCCGGCCGTACGTCAGTTTACGAGAAGCCATGTTACTTCCCTGACAAAATGTATAGCTTACTGCCTGATAGGAATGATTCGCGCACACCGTGGGTTACAAGTACTGGAAGGCAAAAAATAAAACGTTCCCTAGCTTACATCCTCTAACCCCGCAGCCATCGCACTACTTACGTCTCTGCCTCTGAAGTAAGCGGCCAACTTAGCTCACGGCTGAATTCTCGAACGTGAACTAAAATTAAGCATACCTGTCAATATTACTGTCTCCGTATTTTAGTTTCTTACTGAGCAGGAAAGCTAAGAGTACATCCTTAAGAAGCTCTTAACCGTAGTTGAGGTTTTTTAATTCGTCTGTTACCTGTTACTTGCCAGATGCATACCATTGTAAGATACGGCATGGAACCGCGGGCCGCACGAATACTTGATTCACAGTTGGACGACCACTGGTCTACAGAAGGGATCATTCGAATCAAAAATGTCAAGCAAAAATGGACTCTGTAAAACAAATCTCCACTATTGCGAGCTCTTTGCTTTCCATGTTTTAAGAGGTGGTGGTATGCACCAAACAAGAGAGAAGCGTCCAGTGTACATGGTCTCTAACGTGCATAACTTAAGAACTAGGAGCACTTGTTCATCTTACGACCGTGAAACATTTCGCTTGTACTGAACAAGTGCTTGCAGCTTTTAAGGTATGCAATTTAGAGGCCATGTTCAGTAGTCATTGTCTCTTACTTTGATTCACACTACCTCCTCCCCAGCCATGGAGAGCGAAGAGGTAGTATTAGAAGAGATTTGTGTTACGGTATCCAAGGCAAAAAAGTGCTCATATCTCCGAAGGTAAGCATTTTAGATCCCATGTTTACCAGAGATTCTTTTCTTTGAATGATCGTTCCTGTCATAACCCGCAAATATTGACTATTCCTCCAGCGACATCCTGTATAGGCAGTTCTTTCGGCGATATATTCGTGTGTGGGGGCGGCCACTTTCGTCTCGCTTGGACACCGGCGAATCTGCAGCTGCGAGCAGCTCTGGCACACACTTTCTCCTTTCTTACAGCCGCGCCGCGCCAGTCCAGTAAACCAGCGGAATGCGAGCGCAACGGAGTAACGGGACTGGCGGGTACTTGGCGCCAGTTAACGGCAGCGCACTGTTTTTCTTTACGCCATTTACTTCAAGTAAGAGAACGTGGAATAATCACTGTACAGTGACGGACTAGGGAACTTCGTCCGGGAAGCGAAATCTAATGTGCATCTCTCCGTAGTGCTAACAGCAAGTGCTCCAGTAAGTCTGTCGTTGGAGACAAATGCGGCTCTCAGCGGTTTGTTGCTGGTTGCACGGATAAACGGAAGCAACGTGCGAGATACTAAAATGCTGCCAGGCTAACCTCGGTATCAAACTAATTTCTCCGAAGTATCTCGGTTTCTTTCCGTTGCATGGTCGATGGTCTCGGTAACTGATTATTGCTAAAAGTATCAAGAGGGTAGGTCACCCAGAAAAACTGTGTAAATAACTCGACGACGGAAAGTTTCGTCAAAACTTTACAAAACGGGTGTAATGACTGCTGGAAATGGAGCACCACATTACACCTGATCATCAAAGGCGCTGGCGACGACGTTTCTGCAGAGAAGCATGATGTCCTACGAATAATCGTTGTTGTGGCACACTATTTGCTTGATTCAACGGTTTCGACTGCTCCGCGTCTCCGTAGGAGTTTTGACTCATTTACTGTCCGTTTCAGGGTTTTTTTCGAAGCTGACCAAGAAAACAGTGAGCACCTATACGAGCACGTTCGGTGCTTCCTTACGATCTTCCAGAGAGGACACACCCAACGCTGCACTGGGGTACAGTAGAGCGAACCCGCACCACTTCCTGTCACTCGAGCATTAAGTTGCAACCCTCCTTGGATCGTGAAGGAATTATTTAAAGCCATTTTGGCACCACAGTTTAAATTTATGACATGGCGATAGCTTCGAAACTTTCACAAAAGTTAAAATTGGTTGCTAGCGTGGAAGTGAACTAGGATTTCTGCATTTAGAGGTCAGTGGTCCGCACATAATCCGTAACTGTGTTACCCGCAAAGATAATTCCATGTGAATTCTGTTGTCGTAGAACAATGGTAGATATTTGTCAACGAGTGTTAAAGTCATATTGGGTACTCCGCTTTGTTGCCCTAAGTAAGGTTCTCGTGCAGACAATTTGCCTTCCTGTCAATGATATGTTGAAATGGTTCAAATGGCTCTGAGCACTATGGGACTTAACTTCTGAGGTCATCAGCCCCCTAGAACTTAGAAGTACTGAAACCTAACTAACCTAAGGACATCGCAAACACCCATGCCCGAGGCAGGATTCGAACCTGTGACCGTAGAGGTCTCGCAGTTCCAGACTGTAGCGCCTAGAACCGCTCGGCCACCTCGGTCGGCGAATGATATGTGTCTGTATAATCCTCATGACTGTGAGTTACAACATGCACGTTTCACAATGCAACGGCCATCCATTGTTTAACAACATAAATTCATTAAGTCATCGCCGCGCGGGTAGCGGTACGGTCTCAGACGCCTTGTCACGGCCCGCGCGGCTCCCCCCATATGACATTCGAGTCCTCCCTCGGGCTTGGCTGTGGGTGTTGTCCGTAGCGTAAGTTGCTTTAAGTAGTACGTCAGCTTAGGGATCGATGACCTCAGCAGTTTGGTCCGATAAGACCTTACCAAAGATTCCCAATTTTCCGTCAAGTCATCCATTGTGTGTTACCTGTTATTAAATTCACGTGACTCTCTGGGAATTAAATTCACGTGATTATATGGGGGAAGAAGCTGATTGTCAGTACGACCCGCGATGCAGCTCTTGCTAACTTCCATAGTGGTATGTCAAAGGTTCAGGAGTAACAGCACTGTCTCAAAAAAACTAAAGTGCGCCGATAATTTCAATAGCGTGGGCGGCGTGCTTGTGTCTGTATCAGATGCTTATCAACGAGGTGCGGTTGTCACCAATCCCAGACATTAGTCTGGACTCATTGTTAGTGGTCTGGTACTATCAATGGCCGCCTGATCTGATCGGTCCAACATCGGACAAAATGTTAATATTCCCTTCCTCTTTGACACTCTTATGATACTAGCATATTCCCTCATTCCAGGATGTTCTAGACTCAATTCGAAGACACGGATTCCCTTTCCAATGCTCCAGTTTCCGACCCTTTTGGTAGCAAAACCTTTTTTTTGCCATGCTGACAGCAGCAAACTCCGGATTGAGTGCCATGGCCCTAGGGTCGGCAGATTCGGCGTGGCGTGTAGTCTTCGTAAGAGCAGCGGTTTGAATCCCCCAGTGATGACGCTTCCCGAGGCACTGATGACAGCACGCGCGCGCTGCCTCTGTTCTCTACCACATATTATTCACATTCAGCGCTCATTCGGTACCTTATTTATTGCGCGCGCAGACATTACCATCAAAACTTAACCGGGCAATGAATATGTCAGTTCATTAGTGCGACAATGGGCCATTGTGTCCCTACCTGAACCCCCCCCCCCCCTCCCTCTCTCTCTCTCTCTCTCTCTCTCTCTCTCTCTGTGTGTGTGTGTGTGTGTGTGTGTGTGTGTGTGTGTGTGTGTGTGTCAGATGCGCTGCTTTATTACGGCGTTTTCGAGGCCGCGGCCCGCGTATACGCAGCTCGCTACACTGCGGACACTAGTATACATGGAAACACAAGGGGACCCCTGACTCTCTTAGCATTCAAAGCAGAAGCCGGCGGTCGTAAGCAGACGTGAATACGCCGGACAGCGCAGCGATAAGTTGCGCCTCGGGGGCAGGTTTCCCTTTCCTCCGCTGTCCTGCAGGACAGGATAATGGCGCAGGAGACGCCCGTAGATCCTAATCCCGCGACTTGGCAGGACGGGACAAGGCGGCCACCTCCTACCGCGTGTCGCCGCCTGGAAGTGACTTTTATCGCTACTACAGGCCTGCCTTCCACTCCGAGAGTAACTGCTGTTGCTGTTGTTGTTGTTGTTTCAAGCCAGCAGAAAAAACGCAGTTGGTACGTCCATTGCTCACGAGTACCTGCAACGTCCTGTCGCTCTACCTTTAACAGCGATCTCCCCTAATGCATTCTCACAGAATCATGTGTCTGCCGTCAACTGGCTTGAACACTACTGCACCTTCTAAGTGTGATAACACAAAAAGCGGTACTAACTTGGTTCAAAAATGACTCTGAGCACTATGGGACTTGACTTCTAAGGTTATCAGTCTCCTAGAACTTAGAATTACTTAAACCTAACAAACCTAAGGACATCACACACACCCATGCCCGAGGCAGGATTCGAACCTGCGACCGTGGAGGTCGCGCGGTTCCAGACTGTAGCGCCTAGAACCGCTCGGCCACTCTGGCCGGCCGGTACTAACTTGTTCGGCCGCTTTCGTCGTTGCTATAACACTAATACAAAGACGCACCTTGCGAAGCCGAGCAGTTTTTCAGTCGTATGTGATTATCCTGGAGCGTTCCTAATATTAATAAATGTGCGCTGGCAGCATGTAATGAATATACGCGGAATCTCATGAGATCTCCTCATGCTTAAAATTTCACCTTCTGAACAACGTTTGCAGGAAATACTTGAATTGACAGGAAAGACTTCATACTATACGATTAACGCATTTATTATTTCTTTAACTACTAAGACACTTATTTTGGTTAGACAAATTACTATGTTTTGTACAAGCACTCGATAGTTCTTGACGAGAGGAGTGCAGTGGTACAATACTTACCAATGCTTTGAGTCAAAGTCTTAAATGATTAGAGACATTGAAAACCTATGTGCAATAAATGAAGACTATCGCTTAGTTTCACCTACGTACCTATGTACGTAATACATAATATATAAGCCGGCCGCTGTGGCCGACCGGTCTAGGCGCTTCAGTCCTGCTATGGTCGCAGGTTCGAATACTGCCTCGGGCATGGATTTCTTTTAATACTCTTCTGGATGCCCTCACACTTTTCATTATCTAGATCCATTTGCCACCTCGTGATGACTGGGTGTTGTGTGATGTCCTTAGATTAGTTAGGTTTAAGTAGTTCTAAGTCCGATAGTGCTCAGAGTCATTTGAACCACACGCAGCTTCACAACCTTTTCGACTCGAACTTTCCGTCGCAACGTTTCTGCCGCCTTATTCCTCGTCGGGGAAGTCCCTTTAGATTTTATCTTAAGTCTAAAACCATGACTCGTTACTGCTTTAGTTGCAAAGGTTCATAATACTTTTAAATTTAGCATCTAATTAACAACATTTGGAAATTAATACAAAAACATTATTTATAGCTATACATTTAAAACAGTTACAGATCATTGGTTGCGTATTTCGCAGGCTGGTGGCAGCACCATGTCAGAAATCTGCCTTATTTTACCGTGCTGCCGTTAGATGGCATATACGCCCTCAGACCTATATCATCTCACTGCTTGCTGTATACAGATTTTTAGAAACTGCCCTGCTACTGATAGTATTTATTTAAGTTTTGACGGCGAATAACGAAATAACTTATACGAAATGAAATGGAACAGTTCCTACACTAGTGACGTACTTGTGTCGTTACAAACTACGTGAGCCGGCCGGTGTTGTAGGCGCTTCAGTCTGGAACCGCGCGACAGCTACGGCCGCAGGTTCGAATCCTGCCTCTGGCATGGATGTGTGTGATGTCCTTAGGTTAGTTGGGTTTAAGTAGTTCTATGTTCCAGGGTACTGTTGACCTCAGATGTTAAGTCCCGTAGTGCTCAGAGCCATTTGAACCAAACTACGTGACCACCTTGCAGAAGCTCGGCTGGAGTTCCGCTTTGGAGGCATTGTCGGGCTGGCCCCTCTGCCTGGTTGCGCAGTGGCGTATGCCTTGTCGACTCACGGCTCGTTAAGCGATCTCTGCCAGCCAGGTGTTTGCTCTACCGCGAGCTGCTGCGCTCCGCCCCGCCCCGCCCAGCTCTTTGGCTGGCAGCTTAGCGGGCGTCGGCGCCGGCGCCGCGGCTCCCCGGAGCCCTCCGCGCCGGCAGCGAACTCGAGAGGCGGCCCGTTAGGCGCCCTTCGGCGTATGCTCGGCAAGCAAACGAGCAAAGCGAGCGGCCGCCGGCCGATTATATCGAGCGACCATCTGGTCGTGCTGCGGCGCGCCAGATACCGGGAACCTGGCTGCCCGCGCGGTCTGACTACCTGTCCCGTAACCTCCAATTACCTCACCTCGCGAGCTGCGCTGCCGTCCCGCCCCGGATCTCGAGGAAATACGCCGATAGGATATCGGTAATGGAAATACGGCTTTCGTCGTAATGCACGTGTCGCCGCGGGATCGAAAGTAATGCCGAAGTGGTCGCGAAATCCGCCGCTGTAGTGGATGAGGGCAGCACGCGCGCGGTATCTGAGAGTGCTTAGTGTCGCATTAAATTCCAGTTTAGTACCTCGTTCGTAATAACAACGTTAGGGAGCGCTGTGGTGCTCCTGGTTATAAGGATATTGCATGCAGCTCCCCACAATCATATAAAGACGGCAGTTGGTCTCAGTCAAGGACGTACTGTGACTTGGAATACGAGAGAAGTGTGACTAGCGTTCAACGTTCCATCTACATTAAAGCCGTTTGCGAGGACGCCATAGTTCTGTTATACCAGGACCAGAAACCCAACCCCTAGCCACGGATTCTTTAAAGAATCGAACTACCACATATAACACGCCATATCTCCTGAACTATTATAAATTGTTGTGCTGGAAGTCAGATCTGGAAGGTGGAGAGATCTGTAGAGATTGAATAAGAGTCTCTAACTGTTTTTTCCACCAACCTGTCGTCTACAGAAGTTATGTCCCCAGAGCAGAAGAGACCTCGTCGGTCTTGGGATCTTCTTCGACTGAATCTGCTATGCTCTCATCTCGAACTTGAATCTGTGCTTATGCTTCTTTTTTTTTTTTTTTTTTTTTTGTGGGATGCCACTTGCCTAGGTTAGTCTCTGTATCGACAGACGGCAAGATCTGTAGTAGTGACAATGATGGTAGGCGACACTTCTCAGTAATGTATCCTGTTTGTTTATATTTTAAAATTTCACTTTTTACACTGCCTTACACAACACTCGACATAGCTTTCATAATAGCACGGTAACTTTTATGATAACTTCCGATATAGAGTACATGTCCGTCCGAAACAGAGGTACACGTCCGGCTCTGAAGAACACCCGAAACAGAGTTGCGTGACCGGACCTCCAGAACGCCTGAAACATACTAACGCAGCCGACGTACTTCGTCTTCCAGGAGCGCCAAAGCGACCCGAACGTGTCCGAAGCACTTCGGTTGTAGTGTCGTTACTCTTATGTTTCATAAAACTAGTGAAATTTTTTTTTAATAGTAGACTCGTAGGGTAACCATGACAAACTGTCATACTGAAAACTGGGTTAAATACAATGAAAAGAATATAAATAATTAACAAGACAAGTTAAGCGTTTTGGCACCTAACACCAAAATGTGCCAACCAATCAGAAGCAAGTTCGGTACAATTGGCGGACTCTCCCACGGGAATACTACATACTATACTGAACAGTTCACTGTCGTCCAACGGGATGACATCTATAATACTAGTGGCGCGAAAAAGCCTGCTCTCGGAGCTGAGACGCTAAAATGTTTATATTCCTGCAAGAGCGATGGCACCACCAGTGCAAACGTGAACGAAAACTGTAGCAGCATGACGTAATGAAAACATACGCCGACCATTCCGAAGTTGTCTGTTACCTATGAATTGCCGTCAAGACAGCAGCCACGACAATCCTTTGCATCGCGGTGTAGCTTGCTCGCCAGGTTTCGAAAGGGTGCGTTTCTGGATGAGGTGAAACGTCCCCTTAGAAAAATTATACAAGACGGTGCTTAAACTGACACACAATATTTTTAGCGCAACGCAATCTGACTTCCAAAAATCCCTACGAAAGAATGGCCCTGACTAGCATTAACCTATACGTTTCACAAATCACTTACCTCACAAAAATCTTCGTTACTCAAGCTACTGCAATACAGCGAGCGCCACTTCTGCCAGCTAAATAAAAGATTCAAACTACTGAAGGCACTAACTACTGATAGGCATAGTTAGCAAATGAAAGATTTTAATAGAGAACAAACAATGTATTTACCTCACTAGTCATAATATATATAGCTGTTCATGACACCAATTCTTACATATTTGAAAACTCCGCCATCTCTCTCCCCACGTCCACCTCTGCTGGCGGCTCACCTCCAACTGTGCAACGCTACGTGCTGTTAGCATCCAGCTGCCGCTGCTCAACACTACAATGGCAGACAACAATGCAAACTAAACACAGACTGCACACAGCACAGCCAGTGATTTTCTTACAGAGCGCTACGTGGCGTTGGCGTTACCAATAAAAAAAACTAAACATCCTACTTACAGAGGTATCGAATATATTGCTTCTCCCTACTTATACCTCCCGAGGAGATCACGAATGTAAAATTAGAGAGATTAGAGCGCGCACGGAGGCTTTCTTACAGTCGTTCTTCCCGCGAACCATACGAGACTGGAACAGGAAAGAGAGGTAATGACTAACGGAACGATGGAGGACGTAGTCGAAAGCTCGAGTTTTTCCACTTTTGACACCCCAAATGAACCATATTTTTTTTCACAACGGGAGATGCTGAAGGCTACATAATGACAGCGAAATCAGTGTAGGATTGCGTTATCGTAACAGTACTTAAAGACAGAATAAATATATAGCACTGCATATGGAGCTGTTGTCTTACGTCCTAACCTAACAACTCACTTGGACGTTACTGCAGATTTCGGAGAAAACCGTACGCCACGTAACAATGTGTCGCTGCAGACCCAAAGTTGTTCCTTGGTCTATGATATAATATCGCGCAAAATCGCATTTAGTTCATATAAGCTAAAGTTCATATAAGCTAAAGCATTTAGTTCATATAAGGAGTTGTGTGACATAAGCGGAAGGTGGTAGGCTTATTTCTGTGTCTGAAAGACGATGTCTGCACAAATTTCGAATCAGTCGCATAAGAGTGGCACTTGTTGTGCCATTGTCAGGATGCAAATCATTGTAACGGCCGTGAGCGTTAATTACCTCTGAGGTTGGACGTGGTGAGCAGATGTTAGTCAACACTGGCTTTAAGGCGACAAGGATGCCTTTGTCAACACTTCAAGGAGTTGGAACGAGGTCGTGTAATTAAGTTACGAGAAGCTGGACACTCGTGAGATATCGCAGAAAGACTTGGCAGGAATGCAGCCACTGTGCATGATTGCTGACATCGGTGTTCACGATAGTGTACAGTCGCAAGGTCAGGTTCCTTATGGCCGCGTGACACTGCAGGAGCGTAAGACCATTGTGTTCGGCGTACTTAATCGCTAGCAGCAGTTTGAGCAGCAGCTGGCACCGCAGCGATACAACAGACTGTTATAAACTGGTTACTTCAGAGGCAGCTCCGAGCCAGACGCCCTGTGTTGCACATTCCGCTGACCCCAAACCACCGCCATTTGTGGCTTCAGTGATGTCGAGCGAGAGTTCATTGGAAGGCAGGGTGGAGGTTTGTTGGGGTTTTCTGGTGAGAAATGGTTCTGCCTCGGTGCCAGTGACGCCCGTATGTTGGTCAGGAGGAAGGCAGGTGAGGGTCTGCAAGCAAGCTGTCTGCGTGCTAGACCCACTGGACCGACAACTGAGATGCGATTTTGTGCGACAGCAGGAGCACTCTCGTAGTTATCCCACGCACCCTGACTGCAAACTTTCAAATCAGTCTGATGATTCGACATGTCGTGCTGCCATTCATGAACAGCATTCCAGGGAGTGTTTTCTAACAGGATAACGCTCGCCCATACACCGCTGTTCTAACCCAACATGTTCGACAGTGTGTCGACATGTTTCTTTGTCCTGATTGATCACCAGATCTGTCTCTCCTTGAGCACTCCTTCCATTAACCGTCCCTGCACTGACTGACCAAATGCAAGACGCATGAAACTCTATCCCATAAACTGACATCCGAAACCTGTGGGGCATAATGCATGCACATTTGCATGTGCTTCCATTCAAAATTCTAGAGGTTACACCGGTTATTGAAGTGCCAGCGTTTCACATTTGCAAGGACTCATCACGCGCTTCGTTTACGTTAAGCTGTGATATTGCAATGTTTATCACTTAAATATGTCACCTAGACAAATGTACTACCGAAATTTCATTACTCTCCTGTCATTGCCGGCCGGAGTGGCCGAGTGGTTCTAGGCGCTACAGTCTGGAACCGCGCGACCGCTACGGTCGCAGGTTCGAATCCTGCCTAGGGCATGGATGTGTGTGATGTCCTTAGGTTAGTTAGGTTTAAGTAGTTCTAAGTTCTAGGGGACTGATGACCTCAGAAGTTAAGTCCCATAGAGCTCAGAGCCATATGAACCTTGTTTCCTTCCGTCCTGACTAATACTGAAGTTTAGCCGGACGACTTGCCAGACTCACAGGGAAGTATAGGAAACCGGCAGAGCCAACAAAGCCTTTGGCAAGTCACACGTTGCGTCTGCCCCGCATCTGCGCTCGCCGCCATCCGGACTCGCTGGCCCGGGATTTGTTCCTCCTGCGAGGCCCCCATCTGCTAGCGTGGGTGCGCCGCGTTTCCGTCCCGCCGCGCCGTGAGTACACACTGCGGCTCGCTGGACCAACAGCAGCAGCAGCAGGAGAAGAAGAAAGCCACTCAGTTAGCGGACGGACACCCCACCCTTGGAACAACACGTCGGCGGCTGCCAGCTGCGTCCGCTTCCCCCGTCTCGCCGCTGCGTCAACACACGACCCTCGTGCAAGACACGGAGACGCTGAAACTGCCTCCTCCTACTCGCATCTTTCCTCCACTACTTGTGGGCTAGGTGTGTGTTGCCGGAATAACGAGGGCTGTGTTATTTTATTTGCTTGAGCTGCACTTCAAGGTTTCCCTACAACTTCTGCGGCCGCACACATTTGGTAAACTCCACGAAACCACCAGGCCATTGTTGGTATACAGTATTTCCTAGTGGCGACATTATTTGGCGGCTTGTTTGATGCGCTTTACTTGTCCTCATAGTCTACATGTTACTTTGAAAATAAAGGGACGGAGTTCATTCTCCACCCTCGTTCACTTCGAGATTATGCACCAGTGATTTGAAGGTCGACAGACGCTTGCATGCTAATATTACTTTCCCTGTCTGTCTGATGATAATTTGACTGGACCAACTGCATAGTCATTGGTCCTTTCGAAGGCTGGATGCCCAAAGGCAGTCAATGATGCAGAGGAAACGTATAGAAGCTTTCCATTCCAGGAGATGAATTTATGGCGGCGATGTTGGAACAGGTTCGGTATCCAGGATAATAACTAATATGGCTCGCCTTCAGATGTGTTGTTGTAATAGCACAGTGGTGGAGTAAGGTAGGCGGCGACTTGGTGGTGCCCTTCTTCGTATCGAAACTGCAGGAACTTAACAGCTTATTATAGTAACTGTATAATCTTGTATATGCAAGCGTCGTCTGGCGGCTATTTCGTCGTCTGCGTGTGGAAGGTGTAGAGATACCTCCAACTTATTTTCTTCATGCTGGTCAGATTGGGACATTCCACAAATACATGGGCCATTCTTAGGGGAGTTTGACTTTCACATCACAGTGCACCCTTTGACGATATAATCATGTGTACACCTGGTGTGGAAACAGATATGGCAAATACTTATCCTTTCAGCGAAGCTCTTCGAGAGTTCCTCCATGCAGGTACGGTTCTCTCTCCGGTCTTAAAAATGGTTCAGATGGCTCAGAGCACATTGGGACTTAACTTCTGAGGTCATCAATCCCCTAGAACTTGGAACTACTTAAACCTAACTAACCTAAGGACATCACACACATCCATGCCCGAGGCAGGATTCGAACCTGCGAGCGTAGCGGTCGCGCGGTTCCAGATTGTAGCGCCTAGATCCGGTCGGTCACTCCGGCCGGCACGATTTATGTCGTTAGTGAGTGGGCTGTCTGGTGTTCTTGACGTTTCTTCGGCGAATTCACTCACATGGAAGAATCTGATTACATGTTTATCCATCGTAGAAAATTGTTCGACTCTTTGTCGCAAATATGGAGTACTACCACACGAGGAAAGAAGGGACTGTGTAGACTTTGGTGGTGCCAAGTGTGTAAAACTTGGTAAGAACAATTTGCTGAAATACCGTTACAATTTCATTGTCGACAGTGCGGAAAAGAAAAGAATACCAGGAAGAATACATGGTTCGACTCTTCCAAATTATCTGTCCAGACCACCGTAATGGACTTTCACATGACGGCAACACCGACGACGAGTAAGTCTCCTTTGGAATTGCAAGTATTTTTGTAACGCTCTTCTTTTGTCGTTGCTGTAATGACCAACGTAAACATACTCATAAAACCTGATACAAGAATCGCATGATCGATTTCCGACCACACTTTCGATATGTATCATTTTGATCCAGTGACTTCGATGGGCAATCATTCTTGGAAATTACCGAAATTGCGATGACAATGAAGTCGAGAATCAGTTTGACTCCCGTAAGTAACTATACTTCGAGTTTAGATCGCTGTCACCGTTCATACTTACTTCGTATGGATGACAGACCAAGTTCGCTCCGTGTTACGCCTGGCTGATCCCTGTGGCGGATAGACGCATACCGCGAGCCCCTGGTCGCCGCTCGGCAGAGCAGCAGAAGGGCCGATCGGGCGCCATCTACTTGAGGCGGCGTCACGTCCGATCTGATTCCGCCGTCGTGGCGGCCTCCGACCGTCCGTCCGTCCGTCCGTTCGTTCGATCGGGGAGGCGCAGCGCAGTCATTTGCGTTTGACGCAATCTGCAATTCAATCTTGGTGCGAGCGTCGTCCGCCAAACTCGACCCGAGGTCGCTCCGGAGGTCGGTTAGCGTAGGCACCACGAAGGCGGATGGCTCTGCTCCTCGCCCCACTTCCTGGCGCCGGAGCTGAGACCGTTGCCTGGCAACCCGCCGACGCCGAACGTCATTCGTGAAGACTCGATCACAGGCGTCAGTAATTCCCATTCATTTCCACGATGGAATTCTTTTTGAAATGACTTGGCCAATACCAACCATAGGAAACCCTTCTACTTAACACTACCTGATTACACCGAGTGACAAAAGTGTTGGGATAGTGATATGCACATTTACAGATAACGGTTGTGTCACATACACAAGGTACAAAAGGGCAGTGCATTGGCGGAGTTCTCGTTTGCAGTCAGTGTGATTCCTGTTTGACTGTGGTGTGCCTCCTGTAAGACCTTCGGTACACCGAGCGAGGTGGCGCAGTGGTTAGACGCTGGACTCGCATTCGGGAGGACGACGGTTCAATCCCGCGTCCGGCCATCCTGATTTAGGTTTTCCGTGATTTCCCTAAATCGCTCCAGGCAAATGCCGGGATGGTTCCTTTCAAAGGGCATGGCCGAGTTCCTTCCCTGTCCTTCCCTAAACCAATGAGACCGATGACCTCGCTGTCTGGTCTCCTCCCCAAAACAACCCACCCCAACCCAACCTTCGGTACACACACCATCGGATTATTTGACTTGTCGCTCTAACAAAGTAGGCGAGTGTCAGCAATAAGTCTCGTGGTCTTATCGTGGCGTGTTTATCTTCTGCCGTCAGGTCAGATAATAGAAATGCCACTTGCACGCTTAGAGTAGCAGATTGACGGTGACCAACTTTAAACAGAACTTGATTAATTTTCACACATATTTATTAAAATAATAATAAGCATAACAATTTCTTAACTTTACATTGACAATCTGAAGTTCCTTTGGTATTGGTACGTTCATCTTATTCTCACATATATCTCTGATACTTGACGTAAGTGTCTATACATTTATCTTGATGGCTATGTACAGGAATTACAGTAATATGGTAATCTTATTAGGCGCAGACTGAAACTTGATTATAGACTGGTACAGACAAAGGTAGAACTCGTACAGGCTGGTACAGACAAATGTAGGCTGGTACAGACGAATGCAGACTGGTGCAGACAAATGCAGACTGACTAATCGGAGGACTATACACTCGTTATAATACCTCGCGCGTTCATGTATCACTGCGCGATTGTCATCCGCGAGCAGAAAAGGTCCTAAGTAAGCAGCAATCTCATTGGCTGCGTTACATATTAATACGCGGATCGGCGGAAGCAGAATTTGGTCCGTCTCTATGGCAGCGCCATCTCGTAGTGCGGAGACGGACGACCGCTGCGTCTACGCTGTTGTGCTTAACGGGACGCGCTCTAATGGGAAAGTTGTGTACGCGCTGACTACGCGGAACTATGTACACAACATTGACAGACAAATTCTTTTACATTAAAACTGTCCCGGAGATCTACATCGTTTTCTAAGGAAAAGTTTCCAATTCCCCATATGGAGGTTGCAAACATGATACAGTATTTCTATCAATGTATAAGCGTCAAAGGCATTTTTCGATTATGAACTAGATAATTCAGGAGTATGTGACAACCTCAGCGACGGAAATCTGCGAAACTGTCTGCGTCTATCTGTATGCCGACAGTTAGAACCAGATAAAATTTTTATTACGTCTTCAGTGTACCATAGATAATCAGATAATACTAAAATTTGTTTTGTTTAAGATCTATGTTGTTGAGAAATGTGAAATATGGAACACTGCCGCAGGCAAGACGTTCATTGTACCTTGCAGAACTGTACTGCCATCTAAAGGCGGCTCGTTCCACAGTTCCTCCAGTTTCCCCTCCTCCGGTTCAAACAGCATGGCACGGCAGTGGAGAAAGTGTGCAGCCAAGAGATAGAGACCTGCACCCGTGCGAGAGCACTCCACGCAAGCAGAATTCTCACCGCCCCTACATTAAGAGTTATAATTTTATTTGAAACATTGAACAAAACAAATATGGTTCAAATGGCTCTAAGCACTACGGGACTTAACATCTGAGGTCATCAGTCCCATAGACTTAGATCTACCTAAAGCTAACTAACCTAAGGACATCAAACAAATCGATGCCCGAGGCAGGATTCGAACCTGCGACCGTTGCAGCAGCGCGGTACCGGACTGAAGCGCCTAGAACCGCTCGGCCACAGCGGCCGGCTTGTCCAAAACAAATCAAATATTAAAGCTAGAAAGCACGTGTGTATCTCCAGATAGGTCACAGAATACGGATAACCTAGTATACATTAACCCACTTTGCCCATTTGAGAAAGAGATTTCATAACGACTTCCAACAAACATTAAACAGAATTTCAAACATTATCGACTCCTGGAGCAGGGGCAGCATGGTTGTGGTTGGGACCTCTCTATATCTTCTCGGTCTCGGACACATGATCGCTCCCTCATGGAAAGGCCGCCCTTTTACCCCCTCCGTTTTTCCAGTTTTGTGCCTTCTACTGTGTATGTTTTAACTTCCTCGTTTTATAGTTTGACGCCTCTGACTGATCCGCCGACTTTTAGTGGACCCTCTTTCTTCCGCGTGTAACTTCGGAATCGCAAGACTGAAGATCTCGCCGTTTAGTCCCTTAACCCCATTAATCAATCAATCAATCCATCAATCACACAAACAAACGCTTTCGAAACTTTTTCTTTTGGACATTCTTTACAAAGTAATGAAAGCAAAAAAAATGTATCACACACTACAGTTTCGCTATTCATGTAGTTAAGAGACTACAGCATCAGCCTTCACGTTTTAATTTATAACTTTTTCACTGCTAACTCTATTGACGGCACATTTTTCAGACCGTATCCACACATACGACTGGATGCCACGATGTCGGAATGTGATACAGTAATTTGAAGGGCTCACACCAGTTTCACCTCGATGTCACGGCCAGCATATTTGCCTGATCTCAACTCGATGAAACACATCTGAGACGGTATCGGGCACTAGCTCCAAGCCCACAAACCAGTACACTGTAATTTATGGGATTCTGATGCCACATACCTCCAGAAAGCTACCAAGGAGCTGTCGAATCAATGCCACCCAGAAGTGCTGCTATAACGCGTTTCAAAATAGGATCAACAAGCTGTCAAGCAACAATTATTCTGTTTATCAGTGTAATGTTGACTAGTGTCAGTAACAACAATGTACCTACAGGGTGACAATTATTGAACTATGTAAGATAAATGTAATTTAGTTACAAACTACGGCGTGCAAACGTCAATACAGATATTCGGATTTGGGTTATGACATGTTTGATATGCCTGCCACCATGGACGATGAAGTGGGGCAGACGAATTTCGAAATTCTGCATGACCCGCTCAAGTGTCGGAACATCGATGTTGTCAACGACCCCCTGAATCGCTGTACTCCGCTTAGCAATAATTTTGGGCTTATTGCTGTACACCTTGTCTTTGATATAGCCCCACAAAAAGGAGTATCGTGTCTTCAGAACCAATGAATATGGCGACCAATCGAGGCCCATTTCAGTGGCCTCTTGGTACCTTAGAGCCAGAATGCGCACCCCAAAGTACTCCTCCACGACATCAAACATTCTCCTGCTTCGAATGGGTCTAGCTCCGTCTTGCATGAACCACATCTTGTCGAAATCAGGGTCACTTTGGATAATGAGGTGAAATCATCTTCCAAAATATTCACGCACCGTTCGGTAGTCACCGTGCCGTCAAGGAATATCGCACCTATTATTCATGAGTGGCAACTGCGCGTCACATAGTCACCCGTTGAGGGTGAGGAGACTTCTCAGCCGCGAAATGCTGATTCTCAGTATCCCAGATGCTCCAATTTTGGTTATTGACGAACCCATCCAAAAGAAAGTGGCCTTCGACGCTAAACCGGACCATATTCACGCGAAAGTCCTGTTCGTCAATTCTGTGGACAATAGTGTTGGCGAAACACAACCGCTGTCCAATGGTCCTGGGGCTTGATGGCTGATGGGTTTGAATTTTGTGTGGGTCATCAACAGAAGCTTGTTGCAGCGTCTTCCGGTTGATTCCCATCTGTTGTGCAGCTCCTCCGATCGAACTCCTGGGGCTGGTTTGAAATACAGCGCGTGTTTTCTCGATGTTTCCAGACGTTTTCACCCTTTTTGGACGAACGACATTGCCATCACTCAGAATGAGATTTTCACTCTGCAGCGGAGTGTGCGCTGATATGAAACTTCCTGGCAGATTAAAACTGTGTGCCTGACCGAGACTCGAACTTGGGACCTTTGCCTTTCGCCCGCGAAAGGCAAAGGTCCCGAGTTCGAGTCTCGGTCGGGCACACAGTTTTAATCTGCCAGGAAGTTTCATTGCCATCACTGTCCTCAAGAACACTACCGATACTCTGAAACTTGCGAATCAAATCCTTGATTATTAGCACACTTAGACCGTCTCTCTTCCGCTTGGTCGGCCGGAGTGACCGAGCGGTTCTAGGCGATACAGTCTGGAACCGCCTGCCTCGGGCATGGATGTGTGTGATGTCCTTAGGTTAGTTACGTTTCAGTAGTTCTAAGTTCTAGGGGACCGTTGACCTCAGTAGTTCAGTCCCATAGTTCTCAGAGCCATTTGAACCATTTTTTGTCTTCCGCTTGAACTCTGTCGGAAACTTCCTTTGAGCCGCAGTTGGGCTGGTATTGCTTGCACATTAGGTCTTCACAAGTGCTATACTCACAGGCACGCTGTACCGTGACATTTTTACGTGCAAAAGGCTGACAAAAGCAAGGCGTGTGCGCATACTAATTCCCATCATGCCCCACGGCCAACAGTGCAGTTTGAACGTCCTAACGCAAACCGTTCAGAAATTATGATGATTTTATTTCATATAGTTCAATAATTGTCACCCTGAATATACGCTTAGCGTACACAGTGCAGTACCCGCTGTCGGTGACGAGTGCAAAGAAGCGTGACTTTCGTGGCAGCTGGGCACCGGCTGGAGAACAAGCCTGCAGCCGCAAGTCCCGGATTAGCGATGAATTTTACAGCGACTTCTCCGGGCGCCGCCTCTGTCAGAGTCTACTGCTCAACTCGGCGTTTAGAAGAGACTGGCGGGCTGGGGGCGAGATGAATTATTAATGGCGCGCTACTCTGCTACCCGCCGGATTCATCTCTATTGTCCGTGAATTCCATATGTCATTTCCAGCAGTCTAGTGCAAAGTTCTCCGACACGTTTATCCGCGAGCTGACAGCCAAGACAGGGGAGTGAAGTGGGTGTGCCTTTAAACGAAGAAAGAATCAAATGTCTGACGTCAAAATGTATCCACGAAGAGAAAATCGTGCACGCATACACAGAGTTTGCAAAAGTGTGTTGGTGAGGTAAGTTCTCTTTGGTAATATACTTACAGCGGTGGCTTTCACTAGTTTCAACAGCAATAAAGAAATAGTTTTCTTTTATGGGTGGATAGTATACTTGGTTTTTTGCGATGGGTGGTCTTGTCACAGTTAAGCTTCCCTCACAGACAGTTTCTTATAATGGAATATAGTTGTTTTCTTTTCGTGGTTCAAAGGTTCTGAGCACTATGGGACTTAACTTCTGAGGTCATCAGTCCCCTAGAACTTGGAACTACTTAAACCTAACTAACCTAAGGACATCACACACATCCATGCCCGAGGCAGGATTCGAACCTGCGACCGTAGCAGTCACGCGGTTCGAGACTTTCTTTTCGTGGATTTTATTAGTAAAGCTGCCTGGATACAAGGAAATGCCCCACTTTTTATGTGATTGGGCTAACCTGGCAAGTCAATATTATTGTAACCTAAAGGTTTGGTCAAATCGGAGAGATTAGGTGCCTGATATTAAAACCATACATAGTGAGCTGCTTATGTACCACAAAACGTATTACTTTCTCCATTACGTATCAATCTGGGATTGATGAAGCAGTTTGTAAGGGCTCGTCCGCAACGTGGATTCTTCGTTAAGGACATTTCTAAGAAATGTTCTCTCGTTAGCCAGGATAAATTAAAAATTGGAAATTTTCTTGATCCTCCAGCTCTTATTTTGATGAAGGATCACAAATTTGAGAATACAGTACATGTTACAGAGCAAAATATACACCGAAGAGCCAAAGAAACTGGTACACCTGCCTAATATCGTATTGGGCCGCATGGCATAGACTTGACTAATGTAGTGCCAACTGACTCTATCAATCCATAACAATACGAGAGGGTGGAGATCTCTTCCAAACAGCATGTTGGAAGGGATCCCAGATTTGCTCAATAATGTGGTTGTCTGGATAGTTTAGTTGCCATCGGGAGCGTCTGAACTCAGAAGATTGATCCTGAAGCCACTCTGTAAAAATTCTGAACGTGTGGGGTGTCGCATTTTCCTGCTGGAATGCACAATGGACATGGAAAGATGCAGGTGGTCAGACAGAATGCTTACATATGCGCCATCTGTCTTATCTAGGCGCATCAAGGGTCCCATATCACTCCAACTCCACACTATTACAGAGCCTCCACCAGCTTGAACAGTTCCTGCTGACATGCAAGGTCCATGGGTTCATGAGGTTGTCTGCATACCTGTACATGTCCATCCACTCGATACAATGTGAAATGCCACTTGTAAGATCAGGCAACAGGTTTCTCGTCATCAGCAGTCCAATGTCGGTGTCGACGGGCCAAGGCGAGGCATAAAGCTTTACGTCGTCAGTCAGAAAGTGTACAAGAGTGGTCCTTCGGTAGCGAAACCCCTTATCGATTATGGTTCGCTCGCTGACGCTTGTTGATGGCCCAGCACTGAAATCTGCAGCAATTTGCGAAAGGATTGCACTTCTGTCACGTTGAACGATTCTCTACAGTCGTCGTTTATCCCGTTCTTGCAGGATCTTTTTCCGGTTGCAGCGATGTCGGAGGTTTGATGTTTTACCGGATTGCTGATATTCAAAGTACACTCGTGAAATGATCGTATGGGAAAATCCCCACTTCACCGCTACCTCGGAGATGCTGTGTCCCATCGCACGCCCACCGACTATAACCCCAAGTTCAAAATCACTTAAATCTTGATAACCTGCGATTGTGCAGCAATAACCGATCTAACTACTGCGCCAGACTTGCCTTAAATAGGCGTTGCCGACTACAGCGCCGTATTCTGCCTTTTTACATATCTCTGTATTTGAATGGGTGTGCCTATACCAGTTTCTACATCTACACCTACATTTATATTCCGCAATCCACCCAACGGTGCGTGGCGGAGGGCACTTTACATTACCTCATTACCTCCCTTTCCTGTTCCACTCGCGTATGGTTTGCGGGAAGAACAACTGCCGGAAAGCCTCCATGCGCGCTTGAATCTCTCTAATTTTACATTCGTAATCTCCTCGGGAGGTATAAGTAGGGGGAAGCAATATATTCGATACCTCATCCACAAACGCACCCTCTCGAAACCTAGACAGCAAGCTACACCGCGATGCAGAGTGCCTCTCTTTCAGAGTCTGCCACTTGAGTTTGCTAAACATCTCCGTAATGCTATCATGCTTTCCAAATAACCCTGCGACGAAACGCGCCGCTATTCTTTGGCTCTTCTCTATCTCCTCCGTCAACCCGACCTGGTACTGATCCAACACTGATGAGCAATACTCAAGTATAGGCCGGACAAGTGTTTCGTAAGCCACCTCCTTTGTTGATGGACTACTTTTTCTAAGGACCCTCCCAATGAATCTCAACCTGGCACCCGCCTTACCAACAATTTCTTTGGCGCTTCAATGTAAATGTAGCTGGACAGTGTATTATATCCTGTAACATCTCTTTCGGTGCAAATGTAACAGTTAAGCATAATATAAATGACCTTTAAATTATCAAAATATCCACAGGTCTACTGCCGGTCTACAGTGTCCAACGGGCACAATATTTCGGCGATCATACGGACTGAGCTCCTGTGAACGTGCCGGTACGGAGATCCGTACGCTATGGCTGCTCAGGGGGAACTGGGTTCGGTCGCTGCGGCGGCCGATTTAAATACCCTCCGCCCGCGGTGCACTCCCTCAGCCGTCCGCGCCCCGCGCCACAGTCACGCGGTGGAACAGATTGCGACGGCGTCTGAGATGACGTCGGTGTGATGGCTCTGTCCGCAGTGGTCGCCACAACTATACGTTTGCTCGATTTACTCTTGATTAACACAATCGCTGGTTCCCAAGCCTTGCTAAAATTATAGTCACAATCTCGGTTTATGAGGTCGTCATTGGTGCGAATTTCGATGGCCTCTCTAACAACGCTGTCCCAGTATCTCGACGTCTGTACCAGAATCCTCGTGCGTTCATACTCCATAGCGTGATCTTCCGACAAACAATGTTCAGCGACCGCCGACTTGCTAGGGATACATCAGTCGAGTGTGCCTCTGGTGTTCATGGCATCGATCGTCGAGGGTACGCATCGTCTGACCAATATACGACTTGCCATATTGACACGGAATCTGGTACACGCCGGCGTTCCTCAAACTGAGGTCATCTTCGGCGCTCCCCACTAGTGGCTTTGAGCACTATGGGACTTAACATCTATGGTCAACAGTCCCCTAGAACTTAGAACTACTTTAACCTAACTAACCTAAGAACATCACACAATACCCAGTCATCAAGAGGCAGAGAAAATCCCTGACCCCGCCGGGAATCGAACCCGGGCGCGGGAAGCGAGAACGCTACCGCACGACCACGAACTGCGGACTCCCCACAAGTGTACGAGTTCTATTCGGAGGACAAAACACAGTTCCGAACCGGTGTTTCTTCAAAATGCGGGCGATTTTCCCCGAGAGTGCGTAGTGGGCGGAGGGTATTTAAATCGGCCGCCGCCGCGACCGAACCCAGTTCCCTCTGAGTAGCCATAGCGTACGGATCTCCGTGCCGGCACGTTCACAGGAGCTCAGTCCGTCATTTCACCTGATGATAACGGCATATTCTGCCCGTTGGACACTGTAGACCGGCAGTACACCCGTGGATATTTTGATTATGAAATACGCCAGGAGAACCTTAAGAATCACGACCTTTAAATTGATTCAGGCTAGAGTCACCTGATCTCGATGTCGGTTTATAATGACGGCATGCGCGTTCTGTATCATCTACAGTGTAAAGTGTCAGTGGTGGAGTGCTGCCAGTGGCAGCAGAAGGCAGCAGGTGGTGGAGGAGAGCGGCCGGCGGAGCGCCGGAGACAAATGGAGGCGGTCAGCGCCACGTCGCGCCACGGCTGGCTGCGGCCACGCTCCCAGTGTAAATGTGCGTGAGCGTGCGAGCGCCCGTGAGTGCGTGTGCGTGCGTGCGAGCGAGCGTGGTGCGGCGGTCGGGTGTCCCCGGCGGGCCAGCCATCAATCGCCCGCGGCCGGCGGCAGCGGGAGTCGTGTTCCCGGCGACCTCTCGCTCCGTGACCCGTGATTGATGGCGGGCAGCGCGCCCGAGGCTGCCCCGGCCAAGGCGGCAGCTCCTCTCGCACAGACGGCCAGCTGGCTGGCCGGCACAAGCGTGGCGCCGCGCAGCCATTGCTGAGCGTCGCCAGGGCAACTGAGGCACTCCGACAGAATTTCTGCCTGCTCTACTGAACGGCAGCGCCAGTTAAACCCGGATCAATTCAGCACAACTCATTTTTTTCACCTTTGGTACCATAGCCGAATATTTGTTTAAGGAGACTGGGAAGATTCCACCTCCCCTATCGCTTACAATTATTTACTTTATTGAAAAACACCCAAATGGCGAAATTCGGACTTACAAAGGTCTGCCATCACCAAAGTTGTCGACTCCGCACAACTACTTCGAAAATGCCGGAAATTTGAGTCAAATCGTATTATTCTCCTGGACGCATACAGTCTGTCAGGAAAAATTTCGTCGATAAAAATAAAACTATGACGAGTTACAAGATCCTAGCGAATGTAAATGATACACTACATGTCATTAAAATTGCTACACCACGAAGATGACGTGCTACAGACGCGAAATTTTAACAGAAAGGAAGAAGATGCTGTGATATTCAAATTATTAGCTTCTCGGAGCATTCACACAAGGTTGGCGCCGGTGGCGACACCCACAACGTGCTGACAAGATTAAAGTTTCCAACCGATTTCTCATACACAAACAGCAGTTAACCGGTGTCGCCTGGTGAAACGTTGTTGACATTCCTCGTGTAAGGAGGACTTTGGTAAAGGTCGGATTGTAGCCTATCGCGATTGCGTCCTGCTACATTGCTGCTCGCGTTGGTCAAGATCCAATGACTCTTAGCAGAATATGCAATCTATGGGTTCAGGAGGGTAATACGGAACGCCGTCCTGGAGCCCAACGGCCGCGTATCGCTAGCAGTCGAGATGATAGGCATCTTATCCGCATGGTTGTAACGGATCGTGCAGCCACGTCTCGATTCCTGAGTCAACAGATGGGGACGTTTGAAAGAGAACAACCATCTCCACGAACAGTTCGACGACGTTTGCAACAGCATGGACTATCAGCTGGGAGACCATGGCTACGGTTACCCTTGACGCTGCATCACAGACAGGAGCGCCAGCGATGGTGTACTCAACTACGAACCTGGGTTCACGAATGGCAAAACGACATTTTTTCGGATGAATCCAGGTTCTGTTGACAGCATCATGATGGTCGCATCCGTGTTTGGCGACATCGCGGTGAACGCACATTGCAAGCGTGTATTCGTCATCGCCATACTGGCGTATCACGCTGCGTGATGGTATGGGGTGGCATTGGTTACACGTCTCGGTCACCACTTGTTCGCATTGACAGCACTTTGAACAGTGGACGCTACATTTCAGATGTGTTACGAACCGTGGCTCTACCCTTCATTCGTTTCCTGTTAAACCCTACATTTCAGCAGGATAATGCACGGCCGCATGTTGCAGATCCTGTACAGGTCTTTCTGGATACAGAAAATGTTCGTCTGCTGGCCTGGGGAGCACATTCTTCAGATCTCTCACCATTTGAAAACGTCTGGTCAATGGCGACCGAGCAACTGGCTCACGATAAACTGTGGTATCGTGTTGAAGCTGCATGGACAGCTGTACCTGTACACGCCATCCAAGCTCTGTTTGACTCAATGCCCAGGCATATCAAGGGCGTTATTACGGCCAGAGGTGGTTGTTCTGGGTACTGATTTCTCAGCATCTACGTACCCAAACTGAGTGAAAATGTAATCATATATCAGTTCTAGTACGACATATTTGTCCAGTGAATACCCGTTTATCATCTGCATTTCTGCTAAGTGTAGCAATTTTAATGGCCAGTAGTGTATGTAAGTCGACGTACTGCGGCCTCAAAGAACTACCTTTGCGACACGGGCGTGTGGAGTGACATACAGGTGCTCAATTCGGCTTCCCTGCGCACACAATTGTCTGGCGGTCAGAGCGGTTGCGCCAGGGTCGGCTACGGCGTGCCAACCTTCACGCGTGCCGCGTTTGCGGGCCAGGGCCCAGCCTGTCACTCCACTTTGCCCGGTCCTTCTGGGAAGTAGTTGGTACGGCGCGACATTTCATTTAACATTGCGGTGTTGGCGCTTTTCGGTCGCCACAGCTCCCTTCAGTTCGGCAGATTCGTGGTGTCAGCGCTGTTTACTCTTCGCTATTTCAAATGGCTCTAAGCACTATAGGACTTAACATCTGAGGTCATCAGTTCCCTAGACTTAGAACTACTTAAACCTAACTAACCTAATCCATGCCCGAGGCAGGATTCGAACCGGCGACCGAAGCAACAGCGCGGTTCCGGACTGAAGCGCCAGAACCGCTCTGCCACAGCGGCCAGTCTTCGCTGTTTGTTCACAGTATGAAGGATGTTCACAGGTCTGGCTATTCGCACGAAAAGGGGTAGCTAGCGTCCTATCGAGTCCTTTAAAGTGAACAGGAATGATAGAAGAGATGGGTGACAATAGTCAATTCGCATAAGTGTGTGTGTGTGGGGGGGGGGAGGAGGGGGGGTTAGTGCCCACTTTGTACGAAATGAAAGTGCAATACCATGCAGAAAGAATTTAAACATTTAGATGATAGTGAAATAACAACAAATTACAACGACCGACAGATGGGATTCATTGTTCTGTACATCAAGACGTACTTTGAGCTAAATTTTCAGGCTTGGAGCACTTCAAGAAACTGGTGATACGGATAGTAAAATTCGTGAAGTCGCACCAATTATTCCGTTGTCGCTTGCAACATTTTACAGTGGAACTGAACGAAGAGTGTGCTGACTTCATATATTACTGCAGAGTACATACTTTAAGTCAAAGGGCAAGCGTGGAGCGATTTTTCTATATAAAACTCGCTATTGTTGAATTTATGAAGAAAAAAGGAGTGCAGGAACGAGAATTAGAACTTCAGCAATTAAGGGCAAACTACGAATATTAAGTGGTCTTGACTCTACACTGTCCGCATCAAGACACTGCAACATAACTCTTTCTGTTTTGATGGGGATGAATTTAAATAGAAAAATCCCGTTGTAGAAGGGACACATTCTGCCAAAGACAGTACAGTTCCTTAAGCTCACTGCCATTAAAGAGGACGCGACGCTTGAAGATTTCATTGTGGCCTTGAAAGAATTTCAAGGACATTGTTACAAAAGTTTTGATGACACTGTCAATTTTACGTCTGTTTTCGAGCTTTTCTCGAGACCGCTTGCTTTTGCAGTTGAAAGACCCCTGTGCCTGTGCGGATGTAACTGATTAACCTACAAGGTAATTTCAGCTGGGGTAGCCAATGTTTCTACGTTAAAACTGTCCGGAACACCTATATTGCTTTCTGTAGGTAAAGTTTCCATGTATCCATAACGAGGTTGCAGATTCCGATCGACATATTTGTGTGAAATTGCCGTAAAGAACAGCCGAGAAGGAAACTTTTCGATGTTCTTCAACAAATTTAACATAAGACCGACGGAAAGGAAAAAACACCCTATGGTATCTCACTACGTGACCTAGTGGTGAACATCTTGAGCACGCGACGTGTCAAAAGTATGTAGGTGCAATATTAAAAACCCATGTGGACCTGTTCATATAGCTTGAGACTCTGCGACTCTCTCGTGCAGAATCCGCGCGACGGTTAATGATCCTGGGCTCCTACACCAGCCAACCTGACTGTAGTTTTCAGGCGGGTCTCCGCACTCATTTAGGCAACTGCTGGGCTGGTCCTCAAATTCTGCCTCAGAGAACACGGTGCACAAACAGCCAAAATAACACGCAGGATAAAACTGTAGCCCGTTTACAGACAGGCATCGTACAAGACTTGGCTCCCTTGGGCTAGCTTGACGACTGTGGCTTCGTGAAGAGCAGCCGGCCACAAAATTAAATAGTGAAATATATTTTACGAGATACTGAAACAGCTGACCACATTAGGCGGGATAAACACTAGGGAAAGGAAGGAATGACAACGAACTGGTGCGCAAAATGAAAATTCATTCTGGAAACAATCCCTAGGGTTCTGGCTAAGCCATTCTCAGTATTACACTTTATTCCAGGCGTGCTAATCACTCTAGGTTTGCGGGAGAATTTCTGTGAAGTCTGCAAGGTATGAGATGCAGTACTGGTGGAAAAATAGCTGTGAGGCCTCGTCGTGACTAATGCTTTAATAGATCAGTCGTAACGCAAGTCATAGTGGACAATGAGCTATCTGGCGATATCTAATCAAAATAGCACATGGTGCTATACATCTTCCAGCGCACTTCATGACCTTTTGTCAGTTAGCATTTTCAGTTCAGCATACGGACTGAGAGTAAATCGAAGAAAGACAGAGTAATGGGAAGTAGCAGAAATGAGAACAGCGAGAAACTGAACATTAGGATTGAACATTGTGAAGGAGAAGTTAAGGAATTCTACTACCTAGGCAGCAAAATAACCAATGACGGACGGAGCGAGGAAGACATCAAAAGCAGACTAACACTGGCTTCAAGGGAATTCCTGGCAAAGAGAAGTTTATTAGTATCACATTAATGAGGAAGAAATTTCTGAGAATGTACGTTTGGAACACAGCATTGTACGGATATGAAGCGTGGACTGTGGGAAAACCGGAACAGAAGAGGATATAAACATCTGAGATGTGGTGCTACAAACGATTGTTCAAAATTAGGTGAACTCATTAGGTAAGGAATGTGAATGTTCTGCGCAGAATCAGAAAGGAAAGGAATATGTTGAAAATACTGACAAGGAGAAGTCACAGAATGATAGGAATCTCTTAATGACACCAACAAATGACTTCCATGGTACTAGAGGGATCTGTAGAAGGCAAAAACTGTAGAGGAAAACAGAGATTGTAATACATCCAGCAAATAATTGAGCTTGTAGGTTGCAAGGGCTACTATGATATGAAGAGGTTGGCACAGGAGAGGAATTCGTGGCGGCCCGCTTCAAACCAGTCGGAAGACAGACGACTAAAAAGGAAAAAAAATTTTCTGTTGCTTGCCGAAATTCGTATCGAGCGAACTGAATTTCTGTCGGTCTCGGGTTGAACTGGCGTGCATTGCGCAATATCACCATTACACAGTACAGAGTATTGCACAATATACTGAACGAGCGTTAGTACGGCTAAAGCACAGCAGTCTTCTTAAATATATTGCGCAGATCGTCAATACTGACTTCAGGCTCAGTACTGCGCAGTAAATATTGAGCGTCTGAGGGGCCCCTATACACGTGTCCGATGATAGCCGCAAACTGAACTGTTGAAATGAAGGACTAGGAAAAAAATTAGGGGTCTTTGGAGGTTACAAGGGAAACAGCAGACTATGTTTATTCGTTCCACGCACATGAAGTTACACAATCGCAGACCACTGTGGCGTTGAAACATGGCGCGGAAGTAGTGACTACGCACGAACGGTGTTTCCGGAGCACGTGACTCGCGGTCCGGACGAAGGCCGCGACCGGTGACGCGTCCGGCGTTTCCGGTTCTTGCGCAACAGTTCGCGCCGGATGCTGGGGCTACTCTGAGTAGCGTTGGACCAAACTGTGACTTCTCGATGTTACTGATTACTGTAAAAGTTATTTTCGGTAACTGCGATTACTAGTGCGATTCGTCACAGATTAAAACCGCGGTTTTACGAATGCGTGACTTGCGTCCCTCTGCAAAGTTAAAATGTAATTTCTACCAGTTATCACCGGAGACCTTACACGGTGTTTAATCACAAATACTAACTAAGGCGCGTGGTAAGTACAGAGTGACACTTATTGAACAATATGGAATAAAACCGTCATTACTTCTGAACGGTTTGCGTTAGGATATTCAAACTGCACGGTTGGCAGCGGGGCATGATGAAAATTAGTATGCGCAAGCATGGTTTGGTGTAGCTACGAAGCTCACTTTGAATCGGATGGTTTCGTCAGTAAGCAAAATTGGCGCATTTGTGGACTGAGTACCTTCATCAAGTGACCGTGTGGTGTGCAATGTCCAGTTACAGATTAATCGATGCGATATTCCTTGATTAAACGATGACCACCGAACGGTACGTGAAGGTTTTGGAAGATGATTTCATCCCCATTATCCAAAGCGACCCTGATTTCGACAAGGTGTGGTTCATGCAAGACGGAGCTCGACGTCGTCGAAGCAGGAGGGTGTTTGATGTCCTGGAGGAGAACTTTGGGGTCCGCATTCTCTCTCTGGGGTACCCAGAGGCCACAGGCATGGACCTTGATCGGCTACCATGTTCCCCGGATGTGAACACATGTGACTCCCTTTTGTGTGACTGTATTAAAGAGAAGTTGTACAAAATAACACGAAAACCATGCAATATCACATTATAGCCGTACGTGTCAAAGTTCCTGCTACGTAAAACTATAAGTGTAAACTTTTTGTCAGAGCAAATTATAAGGGGCAGTCAAATGATAACGAGACAGGTGGAAAAATGCAACCTGTTCCTTACTTGAAAAGTAATCGCCAAAGCTGTTCATATATTCATCCCACTGTGAGACAACACGGTCAGTGGCTTCATGGAAAAATGTTTTCGGTTGCCTACGGAGCTGTGACTATACCCAGGCGTACACTTCTCCGTCCAAAGCAAATCGACGGCTACGAACGTCTTTCTTCAGGGCTCCAAAAATATGACGATTGGATAAGGAGAGAGCGCGACTGAATGGAAGATGTGTAAAGGGAAATTTGTGCATCGTATTCGATACAACATTGGCAACATGTGGGCGGACATTCCACTGGAACAGAATGATGCAGTCGATCAACATTCCTGGGCGTGTTGACTTCGTGACGAGCTATCGACGAAGCCGCAATAGTTTCACTGGGAAGCCATTACACGACCTTCGTGGAGTGCCGTTTTCCCTCCATGCGATTTCCATATCTCTGGTGCACTGAAGATAGACATTCGTTGACGTCAATTTGCTTAGGACGAAAAGGTGTGCACCAGGGTATAATTGTGTTTCCTTAAGCAAACGCAAACATTTTTGCATATGTGTCACAGTGGGATATATATATATATATATATATATATATATATATATATATATATATATATATTAACCGTTACGGCGATTGTTTTTGAAACAATTAAAGGTTTACTTACTTTTTTTCTATTTGTCTCATTTTCATTTGACCATCCCCTTACATCATCTTCGTTCATTACTTTCACCAAAGGTGGGTTACGCATCCATAGAGTGAGGCGCAAGGATCTTAGGACGAGAACGAACGTCGGTCAACTGATTGCACTCGGTGCTGAATGTTACAATTCTTAGATGCTACTTTTAGTCGTTACTTGCTCTCTGGTTGTGACTGAACTAATGGCCGGCCGGAGTGGCCATGCGGTTCTAGGCGCTACAGTCTGTAACCGAACGACCGCTCCGGTCGCAGGTTCGAATCCTGCCTCGGGCATGAATGTGTGTGCTCTCCTTAGCTTAGTTAGGTTTAAGTAGTTCTAAGTTCTAGGGGACTGATGACCTCCTCAGAAATTAAGTCCTATAGTGCTCAGAGCCATTTGAACCATTTTTGAACTGTCCTAGTAGTCAGACTCGGTAGTGGGACAAAAGGTTCTTCAAAAGAAGTACGAACTTCGGCCAGCAGATGGCAGCCGCCGTTGAAGTCAAAAGCTAATTTTATTTGCTACTTGCGACTTCCAGTTGTGACTGAAATCGCAGGCAGATGCCGTAAAGTTGTTACTACGACTCCGCAGTCACTGTGACCTTTCAGTCGCTGTGACTTGTAACGGACCCTAGATTCCTTGCCCGCCCCTTACTCTGAGGACATACAGCGGACGAGAGAGCAGGCCCCTTGTGGCGCGCGGCCGCTGGACCGTCCTGCTGCAGAGAGGCGGGAGATGGCCCGTAGAGGACGGCTGTGGCCTCCGGCCGCTAAGCGGTCGCATCCGGCCACTCAGGGCGGCGGAATGTCTTCCACGGAGTCCTCGCTCTCGCCCAGAAGACCGCGCCCCTTGCGCAAGCACCGAGAACCGTTCGACGAAACGAGCGAGCGTGCAGAAAGTACACCAGGTACTTGCCGCTTCCTTTGCGCGTACAGCACACCAGGAAGTTGCTCACTCAGCGGGCTGCCATTCCCGCCGTGCGCGCCCAGCACCGGAGTTGCATTTTAACATTGCTTTCGCGTGACCGCAAGGAATTCCGTATAGGGGATTCTTGCGTTAACTGAGCCCGTGTAGCACTAGGTTCTCTTACGGGGTATTTTTACATTTTCGCAACTTTCACATTATCCCCTTCAAAATAATGCTTCACGCCATTCTTACATCGCTCTATGCGAAATTTCCACAGCTAATAGCAGCTTTTGAAGTTGTCGTCTGAAAGCGTCTTCACGATCACCTTCCCTTGCACTTTCACAGCTTCAGCTTTGTCAAATCTCATTGCTCTAATGACAGATTTTTGCTTTCGGAAGCAGAGAATAGACACATGGTGGAGGACTTGGTTCAAAAAATGGCTCTGAGCACTGTGGGACTTAACATCTGAGGTCATCAGCCTCCTAGAACTGAGAACTACTTAAACCTAACTAACCTAAGGACATCACACACATCCATTCCTGAGGCAGGATTCGAATCTGCGACCGTAACAGTCGCGCGGTTCCGGACTGAAGCGTCTAGAACCGCTCGGCCACCGCAGCCGGCGAGGACTTGGCAAGTAGAGTATTCTTCCAACACAGGAATTCCATGCTTAACCAAAAACGTCTTAACAAACAGCGCAGTATGTGCCGGGGCCTTATCGAGAGGCGGAATCGACGACCAACTTTTCCACAACTCAGGTCGCTTTCTTCTTACTCGTTCGCGGAGCGTAGATAGGTCTTAAAGATAAAATTGCTTATTTACAGTTCGACGTTCAGTTGCCCCTTTCACGTACATTATCCCACGGTAGTCGAAAAACACGATCATCATTGCTTTGAATTTTGATTTTGACATTCGAGCCTTCTTCAGTTTTGGTGATTTCGGGCTCGACCATGGCAGTGATTGGCACTTAGTTTTCAGACCATAAATCCAAAACCACGATTCATCACATGTTCCTCCTTTTTCATGAACTTTGTGTACCTCTTTCATGCCTTTTTAGAGTTTCAGAGTGCTTATTCCGGATTAAATCACTAACTTTCTCCGTATTTTCGTCCGTTGGTGGCATTGAGGGTTGCCCTGGACGTGGTTCATCTTCAGTCTCTTCTCGTCTGTCTTTGAACCCCTTAAACCACTCAGAAACTGGAATGTTTAAAAGCCTTTCACTGCCATAACCTGTCTTAAGAAACAGGGAACTGTGTGGCCGACTTTCCAAGTTCCACTAAAACTTTCACATTAATCCGTTCCTGTTTAAAACACTAAGCATTTTTTCCACGGGCTGGGAATACACAGGCAGACAGAAAAGAAGGTAACGTTTCCATTGAGGGATCCACAGGTAAACGAGTAGCCGCAATGTGGAGAGGATATACCACTTCACTTGACAGTCTGACCTTGAAGCCCGCACTGTTTGTCTGTTAAAAAAAAATCTGTCCAATTGTTTTTTAGCCAAACCTCGCGTGTTTGTCAGAATACCAATACAAATAGTGTCCCACAAAACTTGGTTCCTTCGCACTTTTCGGAAATGATACAAGGCATCATTTCAGTGACCTTGACACGGTTGCTGCATGGGCAATAGCTATACCGTTCTCCAGTTCAGAGAAATTATGCTGCGTCGCATTTTGTTTCTCAGAGATGGATGTCAGAGCGGTGTTTTCTTCACTGCTTAATGTTGTACGAGGCTTCAGAAAGTAAATTACACATGGGAGGCCTAGTAACTTTTAGTGAATATTGCTTCTCACTTCGAAATGACACAGGTACACGACACTATTTTCCAGCATAGTCACAAAGTCTCTTTTAAAAGCGGTTGGACCCATCTACCGTACTTCAATTCCTCGACGATAGAAATCGGTTCCTTGAACGCAGACAAGAGTTCGCTTATTTTGACTCCTCTTCCACTGAACGAAGTTTCAGAAAAATCGGATTATATCACTTGCCGTGTTATCCTCGTTCATAGAGCTCAGCCCATATTGTCGTCAACGTCCGAATTACGGGACACAGGCGACACCTGCGTGCAAACAGGTCAAAGGACCTGTGCCGGAACGCGACACGTTATTCGAGAGCAGGAAGGCAATGTACCGGCGCCGAGTTTCACACTGTTCCTTCCCTTCATGCATAACAACACAAATCCAACATTGTTCTGTACAAGCAGTTCTAATTGTCATCCTCACGCCAGAGAAGCACATCTGATCCTGTAGAACAAGTTGGACTAAGGGGACAGCAAACAACCTCCCTCAGGTCCTTGCCTAGAATGGCAATTCAGTATTCCTGCATCTGTTCCCCCTGCTCATTCCCTTAGTATGGAACTACGTCGAGAGTATTTGTGCGCATATGCAATTCACTATCAATTTATGACGGTTATCCACACCCCTCCCCCCCTTCCAACCTGCAAAAAGTTGTAAAGCAGTCTCTGAAAATTGTCATGCTACTCTCGATTCTAAATCTACATCTACATATACATATATACTCCGCTAACCACCAAGCGGTGTGTGGCGGAGGGCACAATTTGTGCCAAAGTCATATTTTCCCCCCTCTGTTCCACTCGCAGATCTTGCGAGGGAAAAACGACTGTCTGAACGCCTCAGTACGAGTTCTTATTTCCCTTATCTTTGAATGGTGATCATTTCGCGATTTGAAAGTTGGTGGTAATAATATATGCTCCTCGGTGAAGATCGGATTGTTATTAAAGCAGAGAGAGAGAGAGAGAGAGACAGAGAGAGAGAGAGAGAGTTATATGCAAATTCGGCTGTAGGCCCGCTCAGTTCTTTATGGAGACAGCGTCTTATTTCCGCAACACGTGGTTCGTACAGGGATTTCCGTTCCCAGCGCCCGAGCGAACGCCGCAGAGCCGGTCGGAATTAAGCAGTTTCCTCGCGCGCTGGCAGAGTGTGGGCTCCATTTAAATTTCATGAGCCGGCCACAAAAGTGTCTGAAATGCACCAAAATCATAAATATCAGAGCAGCATGCAATATGCAACGGCGACGCCCTCCCGCTAGCTCGCTGGGCGGCCATGTTTAGCCGACGCGGGCCGGTCACGACCGGAGCCGCTTTTTGTCCGTGTGGGGGAGCCACGGTCGCTACCGCTGACCAGAGATGCTACTGCATATATCGCTGTACCAGAGTATCATACTCACACCCAAACCTCCAGATGTCAAACACTCAAATCAGTACCAAACGGTGCGTGTGGATAGAGTATCAAAGAAAACACCGATATAGATCCTGTTGCGTGCTGCCGTCCAGTGGAACATTTGTAAATGGTAATCATAAATGACACCACAAGTGTGGAGTATTGTAAAGGCTTGCATCTGTAAATATACCTGGTAGGTGAGATGGTAGAGCGTCAGGTTGTTGTAGTAAAGATCCCGAGTTCAAAACATACTGTCACCGATTTTTTTTACAGCTTTCGCGTGAAATTATTATATGGGGGAACATTTTTCTGACCTAAAAAAAGACGTTTCGGATTTTGCAGCTTTGTTCGTTTGGCAGTCGGTTTTCGCTTCGTTAGTTGAAAGTAGCAAACGCTCATCATATATTTGTATAGGTAGGTTTAGAACCCTTGAAAGAACGCATAGAAAAATTTAATGGGAAGGCGAACGAAAGACAGTGTTTTATTGGCAGAACTCTTAAAACATCTACTGAAGAGGCAGCCTATGCAACAGATCTGCTTATGAGACCGACTACACTACGATTGTCCCTACTCTTTAGGAGTACTGCTGCGCGGTGTGGGATCCTTCCCAGATAAGATTAACAGGGAACATCGTGAAAGTCCAGAGAAGAGTTTCAAGAAATAGGGAAGAGAGTTTCATGGACATGATACATTTATGAAATTAACAAAATTTTGGAAAATTAATTATGAACCATTACCATGTTTTTAGGAAGAGAAGAAACAGACTATAGGAAACATGATAGTGAATGAATACCCTTTCGCCAAGTGTTTATGCCGGTGAGTGTCTTGGAATTGTCCAACAAACCACCGACCGACAATTATTGCTCATCATCTCAATCTAACATCTACTCCAGATTTCCTAATAATTAAACCGTAACCTTTTTTTCTTTTTTGTTTTTAGGCTGTTGTGTTGTTAATTTGGGGTATTTCTTCATTTTCATTTATGGTGATGTTGGGATCAGTGTCGTCAGCTGTATCCATCTCGGAATCATTGCTGTTTCCAACCTGTGCATTCATTTCTGTCTTCGCATATACCCTCGTTCTCTGGCTCATTCATACTCTCTATAGGTCGCTTTGGATGTATCATCAGTGAATGTGTTAAACATGGTCCATTGGTCTTCGTCTCTGAGCATTACGTGTATGGTGTTTTGAATGTTGGTGTATCATCCGCAGAAAAAGACGATGTGTTCTGGAGAGCCTTCTTCCCTGCATGTGCACGTTGGTGTCTGCCTCAGACTCACACGGTGTAAATGGAGGTAAGACGTCAAAGGGCCGACTTCCAGCAGGAGAGGCACCACAGGACATTTTAATTTCCACTGCCTTTATGTTTACAAAGAAATTCATGAAACTCTGTCAGCATGACCGGAAAGGATTCAGGATTTACACTCATGGCAGTCGAAGTTAAAAGACAAAAAAAAATCATTTTATTTTTTACACGTTAAATTTCATCACTTTCCACTAACTATTGCCTGCATTAGTTGCTATAGGTATACTTTTCTTCATACGTAAGAGAGATTCTTCGATGAATTTTTGACAGCGTACAAACCATAGTTACACGTACATGGAACTCTAGAATTTGTATAATTTATGAAAAAAATGAGCTGTTATATTTTAAACTAAATGTTTAGAAAGAACTGAAATTTTTTACTTGATTATCTCAGTTTTTACCACAGTTTCTAATAGATTTGGAAAATTCTAGAGTTTCATACACCTGTAAGTATGGTTTTTATTGTGTGCAGAATTCATCGAAAAATCTCTCTTACTTATGAAGAAAAGTGCATCTATAGCAACAAATGCAGCCAAAAAAGTAAGCGAAAAAATTATAAAATTTCACATGTAAAATAAATAGTTTGTTATGATTTTTAACTTTCACTGTTATGAGTGTGAGTCCTGAATGCTTCCTGCTCTTGCTGACAAAGTTTTATGAACTTATTTGTAAAAGTACAGACAGTGGTAATTAAAATGTCCTGTGGTGTCCTTCCTGCTCAAAGTGGGCCCGTTTGACATTCTACCCCCCTTAAACGCGTGCAATAAGGTTCAAATGGCTCTGAGCACTATAGGACTTAACATCTAAGGTCATCAGTCCCCTAGACTTAGAACTACTTAAACCTAACTTACCTAAGAACACAACACACATCCATGCCCGAGGTAGGGTTCGAACCTGCGACCATAGCGGTTCCAGACTGAAGCGCGTAGAACCGCTCGGCTACACTGGCCGGCGTGCAGTAAGGGCTATGTTTTTTCAAGAAGTGGACCATACGGTGACTGGGATCGATATGTTCGAGTTTTAGTCTCTCCCCTACATCGGGAAAGAACGGCCCGTATCAGTCGGGTCTCACTCACCTTGCCAGTAATCTATCCTCCAATTTTTCCGTTAGCGTTTAGTGTCAGTTGGTACACCAGTGGCCCTTCGATGCAGGCCGTGCCTAGGTGTAGATAACGGAAAACCAGTTGTTTCAGCGATAGCCACCATTCGTGTTTACAATTAGAGCATGACTCGATAACGCTTGCCACCTCACAGAGTGCTGCTCGCGTGGTTGTGGCCGCGGTAAGCGGCGGCCAGCCGCCACCTTGCCACCGTTGCGCCTGCAGCCAAGGCCGGCCGCGGTCGGTTCGCACGGCCACAGCGGCCGCGCCCAGCGCCCAAGGCCGGCAGCGGCGCGGCGCTGCCAACGCGCCTGATTAAAATTTACGATTATTAAATCTGGTCGCCACTCGGAAGCCCGCCGCCCCCTCCCCGCCCCCTGCCCACGGGGGCGACGCGGACGTCGGGGGCGGGCGCGGGGGCGGGCCCACTCCTCCGCGCGGGCCCAAACTTTTAATCTCGTACGCCAAACTTTTACATTGTTTAATACCGCGAGGATGAATTACCGAGATGAGCGGCCGGCGGAGGACTGCCGACACGACAGCGATGTAAATAACGCGGACGCACAGTTAATTTGGGCGACCCATTCGAGCTCAGTTTCGGCAATTAGCTATAAAACACGTCTCCCACGCGCAGACGGCGCGCGCTGCAACAGCCGAGTTATGAAGGCAGTCAAACCTCGACCGGGTGTGCGTTTATAGCAGTCGAGCGTCGTGCTCGAATTTTACCGTCACCATTACGTTGCGGAGCACCGTCCACTAACACGTATTAACGTCAGCAAAATTGTCGAAACGATTATGGCGTGTACTTCATGACAAGTACATTTTTTTCCTTGGTGGAGTTCCGCAGCAGCAGCAACAGAAAGGAACGTCTCTTGTAAATGCTATGGACGCTCACATTCAAGATCTTCATGTCCACTTTTTTCACACTGCAGTCTTATACACCATTAAAATAATGGAATTTTCGTATTTTGACCAACATGAATAAATTCAGCTTACAAATGGTAAAGTTGATGACAACGACTAGTACTGTGACTCGGAGAATAAATCCATAATAAACAAGTGTTTGGCTGACGCATTTTTATACAAGATTCCAACAGCTCTCTGAATGAGAACACAGACGCTTCCTGAAAGTCTATAGGGGCATTTGGTCGCTGACACCTTAGCTTGTTCTCAATCAGCAATCGAACTGCTTCTCTGTGTATGGAACGCACTTCTTTTCTCGCTCCATTGTTGTTGTTGTGGTGTTCAGTCCTGAGACTGATTTGATGAAGCTCCCCATGCTACGCTATCCTGTGCAAGCTTCTTCATCTTCCAGTACCAACTTCAACCTACATCCTTCTGAATCCGCTTAGTGTATTCATCTCTTGCTCTCCCTCTACGATTTTTGCCCTCCACGCTGCCCTCTTAATACTAAATTGGTGATCCCTTGATACCTCAGAACATGTCCCTTCTTCTAGTCAAGTTGCGCCACAGATTCCTCTTCTCCTCAATTCTATTCAATACCTCCTCATAGCCCACGCATCTAATTACTGGGACCCTGTGATCCGGGAAGCAGTCAAAATTAGACTTAGCGATAGTAACTTTAACAGAGACAACGGCTATGCACTTAGCAGCACTTGGAAGAGTGCACTGGATAAAGAAAACTCGCAGAGAAAAACTTCCCGCGCCTTACCTCCTGATTCAAGGGATGGCGCTGCAAGCAACGCGGGATAGAAACTGCGTCTATGGACGTAGGGGGCACCGCGCGCCATATCGCTGTTGCTATGACGTATTCCAGCCAATCAGAAGGAGTCCTTAGGAGTCCTTTGCATATAAATGTGGGAACCTCGCTAGTTCCCGACAGTCAGTTTTAGCCCTGGCGACGAACTTGCAGGTAATGGTCGAAAGCTTGGAGTTTTATCCTGAATTGACGCGGCATGTACACCGAGAGATTGTTATTCAAGAAATACGTCGCGAAAGACTTCGTAGCCAGTGATCATACGTGTTAGCAGGCAGCCGTAATATACGCAACAGTTGCAGGCTGAAGTAATTCCCTAAATCCAGAGAGTTTCATTAACACACAGTAGTAAGACATCGGTCGGCTGCTCCTCTGTGTTAGACTTCACAAGTGTTTTGCAGGTAAAGAGACGAGCAGAAGGAAACGGAAGGGAACACAGTCGCGTGCAGAGCACACGCGACGAACAAGGCCCGAGATTTGGAGGCCTCGAGCGATAACGTGTGCGCATGCGCCGTCTGGAAGGCACCTGCCGGCGGCAGGCCGCTCTCGCTGGAGAGCCTGAGAGGGCCCACTGACCGGGCTCCTCGCATGAAAGCATTTCTTTTGTGTCTCCGGGCCGGGCTGCTGGCTCTGAAAGGCCCGGGCGCCGCTTCCGCTGCAGGGTTTTAATTACGGCGGAACACAGGCGCTTATTCTGAGGCACCCCCCCCCCTCCCCACTCTCACAACCCGACCCCTCCGTCCCGTGGCCCGCTTTTCATGTCGCGCAGCTGCCAGCCGGGCGGTTTCTCGTTGCCGTGGAGTTCGCGGCTCGGTGGTACTCTTTCGTGACACGACCGCAACCGAGCAAGGACCCGCAGGAAGCACTGTGTGGAATATCTCGCAATAAATAAGCGAACGCTTTCTTAAACATTATGAGCACCTTCTTAATACCTTGCTTGCCCGCCTGTGGAACGAACTACATCCCAGATCCTACGTATCAGGGATCTGACAACTTTTTCGTAGGTTTATAGAGGTAAGTGGCATTAGATGCTTACACACAGCTCACTTAATTCGCGTAAATAACGGGACGCTGACTTGTGTTCGTGGTGATGGCACCCGATAGCGACCCAGACGGTTTCCATAGGATTCACATCAGGCGAATTTGGTCGCCGAGACATGGACTCAGTTCACTTTAATACTCCTCAGACCACTGTAGCACGGTTCAGAGTCCAAGACGTGAATAATTATACTGCTGAAAGGTGACAACGTAGTCGGGGAAGACGTCAAACGTGAAGAGATGCAGGTGGTTCGCAGCTGACAGTTTGTTAATACCACAGGTCCCATGCAAGCGCAGGAGAATGTCACCCGTAGCATAACACTGCTCCTACCAGCTTGCGACCGTGGCGCGCTGCACGTTTCGAGTCGCTGTTCATCTCGCTGCCAGCTTTTTTGGAGACGACCATCGACCTAGTGTAGGGATAATGTGATTCACCCGAAGAGCCGACTGCAATCCTAATTGACAATGACTTTGGGTCAAAATGTGAACACTTAGGGATAGTCTGTTTCAGAAGTCGGTGTTCGACAAAGTACGATGAACGGTGTGCTCCGAAACACTTGTGCGGGCACCAGCATTGTGATCTTTCGACAGAGATGCCACCTATCGCCATCCATCCTACTTTACATAGTAGGCAAGTCTCCGAACCCCACGTTCTTTGAAGAGTCGTGAACGTCCACCAATTTAGCACCTAGACTAGAGGTACTTTCACTGTCCTCCTACGTCTTTCGGTAGATGCTAACGACAACGACACGTGAACATTCGACTAGCTTCGCCTTTTTCGAGACATTCGTTCACATGCTCTGCGTAATAGTAATCTGCCCTTTGTTAGAGTCTCTTATCTCAATCGGTTTCCTCATTTGCAGCCCATATCTTTGCTGGGGTGATCCCCCCTCCGTATCTCTTCCGTTCTCATACTTCTGTTACCGCTTTACGTGCCCGCAACGCCACCAGAAGGCATCCATCGTCGCGGTTGGCAGTGGTCATAATTATTTTGACTATGCACCGTATAAGTGGGCAGGCTCCCATGCCCAGTGTCAGTCCAGATAAATACTTTTAGAATATTAGGTCGCGTAAACATTACGTTTGAAGACGATATACCCAAGACGAAGTTTGGACCACTTGTGCAGCGGTACCTTTCAGAGGTCATGCTAGTATTTGCTGTATACCGGTATCACCCTATATGACATCACGTCTATTGTGGAGCACCATTTGACAGTCCAAAGTGTGTGTGTGTGTGTGTGTGTGTGTGTGTGTGTGTGTGTGTGTGTGTTTTATTGTCGGGTTCGGGGTGGGGAGAGGGGCGTGGTTAATACCCAAAAGGATTGTTCATCTTAGGAAAACACCTAAGTCCAATTTTCTCCAGTTTCTCGGTGAGAAGTCAGCTTTCGAACTGTGTAAACCACAGACTAAAAAAAAACCGTTTGGCCTAGATAAAGCATATAGCCTATGAAATGCGTCGTGACTGAAAAACATTAAAATGTAGTGAATTGTTACGATGTTATTGCTTCATTATTGTTCTGATGTTCAGTCACATATACAGGTCGTATTCATATTGCTGTGTTTCAAGAAAGGAAATGGCTCTTAGCACTATGGCACTTAACATCTGAGGTCTACAGTCCCCCCTAGACGTAGAACTACTTAAACCTAACTAACCTAAGGACATCAAACACATCCGTGCCCGAGGCAGGATTCGTACCTGCGACCTGAGCAGCAGCGCGGTTCCGGACAGAAGCGCCTAGAACCGCCCAGCCACAGCGGCCGGCTTTCAAGTAAGACTCACACCTTCAGAATGAACTAGTTTTCTCTGGCTCCCCAATCCGTTTTCGACGAATGCTACGAATATATATTTTTAAAGACTCCATCTTTGAACTTCGCAGTTCTCCACGTCGGCAGGAGGTAAAACTCAAACACATAGTTCTTCAAAGCCATGCTCGAAGTTTTTAGGTTACTTTTTATATTATTTATTTTTCACTTACGTGACAGCAAGTATGAATAGCTGTACCATCTCATTTCAAAATTCTTAACAGAATGTAATAGTCATTGTAGGTTTCTGCACATGCTGCATTCGGGTGGTTATGTGAGTATGATATGCTTCCCTAATTTAACGAGGAAAAACTTCATTCACTTACGAAGCCAGAGGTAGAAATGTACAAATAATGAGTGGTTAATATAGGAGGAATGATGTTGTTTTATGAAATTCTTACATTCATACAAAGTTTTAGATGGAACGTGGGAATAATGAAGCTTTTGACTGCATGATCAGAATAATGAACAGCTAGAAATAAAAACATCTTCCTTGTCCTTCTTTTCTTCACCCTACCCCTCGCTGTAGCATCAATTTCGCTTGCTTAAAGGTTTGAAACAACACTTACAAAAAAATTACCTGAGTTCACCCCTTCCAGAAAACTCCTAGTTTCACTCAGTGTACACTACATCTGCTTAGACTACTGTACATATGCAGTGTGTCCCGGGAGGAAAGGTCAATTTCCGAGATATGACAAGAATGATCATTCGATGTAAAAACGTTAAATAAACATCGGCTCTAAAATGCATACGTTACGACCTGTGACCACTTGTTGAGTAGAAAAGATGGGTTTCGCAGTGGCAAAGAAGAACGAGTGCTCATAGCTCTTATGGAACGCCTATACATTTTAGGGCCCATTTTTACTAGATCTTTTCGCTTCCAATGATAGCTCCTGTCAAATCCCTCCTGAATATTGACCATTCCTCCTGGGACACAGTCCGTATTGTGTTAGGGGTATTAGTGGAGATATTTCTATAGATGGGCGGAGCACCGTGTACTGAACGTCATCACACCAGTATTTACTTCATATGCTGACAAATAATTATACTTACTATGAGTAGTATGTTTTTGGGTTAGTTAGTACCTCCATGTACGACTGGCACAAGCAAGCAAGCCACTAATGTTTACATTCTCCTGGGCAGCTTTTGAAGTGTGGTTGCATTGACACAAAACTGACAAGTGTGGTCCATTTCATGGCTCAATTATGATTGTGCAGAAAACAAGTAGTAAACTGGATTATGTGTTTGTGGGAAGACTGTTAGACGCAGAGAAAAAAGCACTGAAATATATATATGGTTGAATAAAGTTGTTTACTCCGACACGTACATATCTTGGTTTTGTCCTGTAGACATGGTGCTCTGCAGCCCACACTTATAAGAAAAAAAAAAACCAAGAAATCTAAGTGCCGGAATAAGTAACTTTATTCAACCGTTAGTGCAGTGTAACGCCATCTGAGGATGACAATTTTAATTTTTCGACGGATTCAAGGCTGAAAACAAATATAAACAAAGATTTTTCCAGCGCATTAATTTTAACTCTCATAGCTGACGGCTTGTTAGAGTTTTGTCAAGTCCCACCCACGTGATGTCTTTGAAGTCCTCTTCGGAGGCTCTTTCCAGTGCCCCAGAAAAGTATATAGCTGTAGTAAAAAATTTAGGTGTCAATTATTCGGTAGCTATGAAAAGTTACTTGTGCATCTCACAAGATTCGCAACATGGTTCACTATAGCTCAGCGAGAATCGTATCTCGATGTATTTAATCGTTGTGGATATATCTGGGATAGCGTGTCTCAGCTGCCTCACCTCGTACGTAACCGACGTCATTACGTGCACCTTACGCCGCCATTGCGAGTGGTTCTTTATTAGAAGCGTGCGGTGCTTAGCGCTGCCGTCACAGGCAGACAGAGTGGGACCCTTACCCCTACCTCCCCCTCTTTTTTTTTCTGCGCTCCACTTTGAGCTCGCCCCTAGAGCCCTTCTTGCCAGTTGCCTCTGCTCCGGAGCCAGCTAATCGGGGCAGAGGCGTCCGACTGGAGCGCGAAGAATGGCCTCGCAGCCAGAAGGAACGGGGGCGGTGGAGGCGGCGGTTGAATCACGACCCGGCCTCCCCGGCGCTGCCTGCTGCAGCCTCCGTTGGCGAGCAGCGGTTGCGGAGCGCCACAGTGGTGCTCCAGACAGCTATGATTTGTTGTTAACGAAACACAGACGGTGGAGTTAAAAGTGCACTGGTTGCACAACCCGTCAGCGAATTCGTCGTAACATTTAGCTAATAAGGCTTTAGGTGGAAGTAATGAAATCGCCGTTGATCAGCAGAGGTTTATAAGCGAAACACAACTTAAAAACTCTACTTATCGTACGATTTACTAACAAGCGAACCTCCCCATCGCACCCACCTCAGATTTTGTTATAAGTTGGCACAGTGGATAGGCCTTGAAAAACTGAAAACACATCAGTCGAGAAAACAGGAAGACGCTGTGTGGAACTATGAAAAAAGTAAGGAAAATATACAAACTGAGTAGTCCATGTGCTAGATAGGAAACATCAAGGATAATGTGATCCTTCGAACGCCGTGGTCCCGTGGTTAGCGTGAGCAGCTGCGGAACGAGAGGTTCTGAGTTCTAGTTTTCCTTGTACTAAAAACTCGTCAATTATTTTGCGAAGTTGCACAGGTACACAGAGCAGTATTGTTTACGTGATCGTGTGTCAATTATCTAAGTTCTGGTACTCACACATAATCAATTGCGCTCTCCAAAATTCCAGGACATGTTCAGACATATGCAGGATTTGGCGGTCTACACAAGGAAAAGTTTGAAAACGTTAAAAACATATGTTTGACAGAGCAAGGGAAAACTGTGCGACTGTGAAACTGTTGCTTTCATTTGTTGCAGTTTATGTGTCAAACTCTTAGTTTTCATCACTTTTTTTGGGAGTGATTATCTCATCCACAAGAAAACCTAAATCGGGCAAGGTAGAATAATCTTTTTACCCATTCGCGAAGTGCACAAGTTAGGTGGGTCGACAACATATTCCTCCCATGTGACGCACGTGCCGTCACCAGTGTCGTATAGAATATATCAGACGTGTTTTCCTGTTGAGGAATCGGTTGACCTATGACCTTGCGATCAAATGTTTTCGGTTCCCATTGGAGAGGCACGTCCTTTCGTCAACTATTCGCACGGTTTTGCCGTTTGGTCGCAAAGCACAGACACTAAACTTGTTACAGTGCACAGAGATGTCAGTGAACGAACAGACAGATCATAACTTTGCGAAAATAAAGAAAATAAACTTTTCACTCGAGGGAGGACTTGAACCAAAGACCTCTCGTTTCGCAGCTGCTCACGCTAACCACGGAACCACGGCGCTCCTGAGAACACTGTCCTTGATTTTGCTTATCTTGCGCATGGACTACTCAGTTTGTATATTTTGCTTATTTTTTTCGTAGTTCCACACAACTTCTTCCTGTTTTCTCGATTGATCTGTGTTCAGTTTTTCATGGCGTATCCACTGTGCCAACTTATAACTAAATCTGAGGGGGTGCGATGGGGAGGTTCCCTTGTAAGCAATGTAGCGGCGTGTGTGATTTTTGAATAACGTGCCAAATTTCTAACTGAACATCTTGTTTAGGTGGTAGTCAACAGTATGCACGAATTTTCCAAATTTTCATAACACCGTGCTGCCTGCCTTAATGTTATTTATTCTGCTGCCGGTTTCGGTGTTAAACCTTCATCAACGGCAGCTGTTCAATATGAAAAAGTTGACAATGCGACAATGCGAAAAGATGTAAGACCAAAACAGGAAAAATTGCTCAATCAATGGAAATACAAAAATCATCGCAACCGAGTGCGGCTGTTCTGAGACTGGATAGTGGAATGATCGAAAGTTCTTCTATTATTAAGGACCTCAAAGGTTGCGATGTACAAATTGATATGTATTTTCTACTAACACACAAATTCTGAGGCATTTGCTACCTTCGCCTTACACGTTTAATCACGGTTTGGTTGCTGATTTCAAGTACTTCGTCACACGCAATAACGATGGCTAACATTCACAAGAACCCTCACTGCAATCCATGGTTGTTGCTGGCCGATGCGATTGACGCGAAACACGTAATTCGGCACTTGTCACTTTTGGTTTCATATCACTCGCGAATCGGTATCGATGAGGGATCTCCCTACGACGATCAGGGGGACGTGCTGACTTGTCATACTCCGGTGAATTTTACTGTTTCCAACTCACTCGAGCACCATTCTTGCCCGTCTCTCCAGTACTCCATCTCACGCGACGCTAGTCTCACTGCCTCCTGCAGCGCTCGACAGTCGACTCGTGAGTGCTATCGACCTGGGTGTCGGATACAAATACCTATGTTCGTGGGATCACGGATCCCTTACCGTACTCAATGTCGAGCGAGACCGACATACACTAATGAGCCAAACCATTACAAGCGTTTAATAACTGGTTTATCGGTCTTTGGAATCAAATACACCACTGACTCTGCGCATCAGGGATCCAACAGATTGTTGGTGGCGTTAGATATCTACGCACATGTCACGTAAATCGCGAAAATAACGCGCCACAGATTTGCGTATCCGATGATGGTTCCCGATAGCAACCCTGTCGGGTTCCACAGGATTTCTACGAGGCGAATTTGGTCGCCCAGACAGTAACGTAAGTTCGCTATAATGCTCCACGAACCACGTTAGCACGGTTCTGGCTCCGAGACACGGACAATTACACTGCTGAAAAACGACATCGCCTTCGGGGAACTCATCAAGCATGACGCGGTGCAAGTGGTTCGCAACTGTCAGCGTGTCTCTGTTTACGACTACAGGTCCCACGAAGGCGATGTTGAAAGTCTCCCATAGCATCCTGTTGCAACCACCATCCTGTGTCCGCAGCTTGCTGCTCGTCTCCAGCTGTTGTTCACCTCGATGGTGGTCTTAGTTGAGACGACTGTCGATCTAGCGTAGCAAAAAGAGAGACCTTTCCATTGATAGCCGCGCGGGATTAGACAAACGGTCTGAGGCGGTGCCGTCATGGACTTCGAGGATGGTCCCGGCGGAGGTTCGAGTGCTCCCTGGAGCATGGGTGTGTGTGTTTGTCCTTAGGATAATTTAGGTTAAGTAATGTGTAAGCTTAAGGACTGATAACTTTAGCAGTTAAGCCTCATAGGATTTCACACAAATTTGAACATTTTATTTATTTATTTATTTAGTTTATAGCTCATTGCATTCCGTAGAGTACCGCACCCAGACACCATTTGAACATTTATTTCATTGATCCATTGATCCAGGATCGAATCCCGATGGTCCCGTGCTCAGTGCGATTGCAATTGGCGCTGGGTCAACATGTGAACACGTAGGGGTGGTCCGCTACGGATGTCTATATTCGACAACGTACGATGAACGGTGTGTTCCGAAACACTTGGGGTCATCAGTCCCCTATGACGTAGAACTACTTAAACCTAACTAACCTAAGGACATCACAAACATCAATGCCCGAGGCAGGATTCGAATCTGTGACAGTAGCGGTCGCGCAGTTCCAGGCTGAAGCGCCGAGAACCGCTCGGCCACACCGGCCGGCCTTTCGGCAGAAGTGCCACCAATAACCATCTATCCTACTGCACACTGCAAATAATCCTCCCAACGCTACGTTCTGGAAAGAGTCACGGGCGTCCAACCATTTAGCGGGCAGCGGCAGTTTCGTAGCCATTCTACCCCTTTCCGTAGATACTCACGACAGTAGCACGTGAACAATCGACCCCGCTATCTTCGAGATACTCGTTCACAGGCTCTGCATAATAATAATATATCCTTTGTCGAAGTTGCTTATGTCAAGGGATTTTCCCGTCTGCACCCCACATCTTCGCCAGGGTGATCCCCGTTCCTGTCTGCTCATCTTACATACTTCGTTGCCACGTCGCGTGCCCGCAAAGCCGCCGTGGTGGCATCCGGCGTCGCAGTGAGCAGCGGAGATAAAGTTTTGGCTTATCATTGTAATTTGTACGTCTGTACAGTAACGTCGGTAGTAGGAAACAGTGCGTCGCACCCACCACAGGATATCGGCAGAGGTGTGTACGGACGGACGCGAGCGGCAATGCGGCACGGCACACCGCGCAAAGGCCTGGCGGCGGTCGCGTGTTTTTTGTCAATAACGGAGCGGCCGAACCGGCCCGACGCCTGCCGCAAGGGACGGCGGCGGTGGTCGCGGAGCGGCGCAGATTTATGGCTCCGCGCAAGAAAAATACGCGGCGCGCGCGCGTCTCCGGTTGGGCCCGGCCTGGGGGCGAGTGGCGCCGAAAAAGGCCAAAGAAAAACGCGCGCAGGGCGCAAAAACTTTGCGGCCGACGCGACCCGCAGCCGGCGGGCCGCACGCCGTGATTCCTCATATCTACTAAATTTTAATGCGCGCTCCTCCGCCTCTGCGGAGACGGCAGAGGCACGCGGGGCAGACGAGGCCGGGTCCGCGCCGTGATTTACGACCGGCGTCCGGCGCGAGGATTGCAGCTAAATGAAGTTTTATTGTCATCTACTTCCTTCTTCAAAGGTCGCCTCTCCGACGGCGGCGCTGTCGCTGCAGGCGAAAAGTCCGCGCACGCGCGCGCCGCCACCCTGTTCAGAGTCCCCACTGCCGCAGCGCTACGTTACGCTCTACTGTCACTTGGGGGGCACACCTATTTAGCGATGTTCGTTGCAGTTGCTGTAAGTTTAAACATCCAACCCTTTCACTGTAAAATGATTCTGAGGAGACTGTAAATAATTTACGTAGTGCGTATAAAGCGACCAGCACCCTTTCCAACTGCACTGCGATTCAAAATTGATGTGGGTTACCAACACAAGTAGAAGGATAGCGTACCAATAGGGACAAGAAAGGAAGCATGAAGGGCGCCAAAAACAGAAATAACAATCTTCCATTTATTGCACCATTACACACGCATATCATAATATGAGACATTATAATTGCCATACTAAAAATCTGTTATTACAAACAATATGTATCACGAAGGACACACACAATGGAGTTTAAGAAATTACGATGGCACATCAACTCCGCTATGACAAACAGGCTATGAAGGCCGCACAATTTTACCAATGTAAGAAATTAAAATACTACCATAAAATTAACTAATATTCCTTAAAGGAAATGTTTATGAGAACACTACGGGGCCGCAAGGGAGGAGGCAACTCAGGTGCACCAAAACTAACAACGGACACCAGGCCGCGCCAACAACGGTCACGTAAGGCGCGCAGTTACTCTCTCCGTTGCGGTTCCTCGCGTTCCACCCAAGTAATAGCTACCTGAAACATTTTAATAATTGGAACAGTACACCAGTGATAAGCAAATTAAAAAAAACATGACATGAAACTACAATAATTTAATAAAATCACATTATATGACTATGAGCTTAAGGTCTTTCGGTAATTAACAGATTACGAAACAGGTAAAAACCCAAGTTGCAATTAACGCAACAAGAATTAAGTCATTTAAGTGACTTTGTTACTTTAAAATAATAATAAAATCATTTCATACAGCAGAGGACCAAGAATGGCCCAATCAGTACACCCCAGTGAAGCAGTTCACACAAATGGTACTCCACGGCTCCGAGCACACAGCCCCGTACAAAATGCAACACAACCACAGCGACCGGGCGTACTGCCCGAACCACCAGGCAGTAAACCAAAATCGTACTCAGCCAAAACAAGGACCGACTTGTAAAATAACGAGGCCTAGCCCTGGCCGTACAACAGACCAAATGTCGGGAAATCCATAAGAAACCTCAGCCAACTTAATACCAAAACAACAATTTATGAACAATATGCAAAACACAAGACCTGTCAGTCCAAAGGCTTCCGTTTAGTCGCGAAGGTGGCCCCGACCCGCCTGCTGAGGTTCCAAGCGTCGTACGGAGTGCCGAATCAAGCTTAACCTTCGTTAACGGAAAGCGGAAGCACCACAATACAAAACAAACTTTACTCTAAGTGCGCAAGGCAAATTCTAAGGAGTGCCACTCGAAGACTATGCACTTGAAGATCAAACAAAAAGCACCCAGACTAACGTGCCGCTGAACGACGCATTTCCATCACCAGTGTCTAGTAGAGTACGAAGAGCAGCGTACCCCATCTATATACATCCATGGGACGGTAAACGAGGATAGCAATCCCAGCGACGGAGAGACAGGACGAAATGGCATCTCGCCGCACTTAGAAGATATTTCAAACTCAGCCTCGACAAACTACAACAGGCGAGATTTTGCTCCCCTTGCGAATCAAGTTAAACGGCACACCACGCCGCACACCACATTATTAACCGCAAGATCACGGTCCGGTGTTCCCATCGGGCCCCACTCGGCGTCCAGACACAACCCCAGCCGAGACGAACTGTCTTCACGTCGAGGCAGCCACCTCTTACTTCCTCACACGCCTCCAGCTAAGCTCCGGCCAGCGATCACACTTGGATACAACCGCGTATCGCCAAAGCGCCGTCTGAGTGAAAACTCAGCACTAAGATCGATACCGACTTGGAAGCGAGCACCGTAACAAACTGTATCCTTTATTCATGTCTGGAATCTTTTCTTTCTCTAAGAAGTTATATCCAGATCGCCATCGGAACGTAACGAAAGGCAAATTTATTTTATCGATTGCTGCTCTCGAAAAAGAGCTCATTTCCTGTGAAACCGCCTACGTGGCCACACAGGTGCATCCGCTTTTCTCAGGATTCCGTGACTCCTCCATTTGGTTTACGAGCACGGTCAGCGGATGATCCGCGGAACACTGTGACGCACGTCTGAAGAATGTATGTTCGTAGTCACCGCGCGTAGGTCATCGCGTGCCCGGCCCACATATAAAGCGAGTGACACATGCCAGGCTCTTGAGGTGAAACGTCGATCCGTATTCTTTCCTCAGCGCAGTTAGTGGCTGACAGGAAGCCGATTGCTTTTATTGTCCTGATCGCAAGGCATCGCAATCTTCGGAGAGGCAAGAACTGCATGTCAAAAGTTTCGACCAGGAATAAACTGGCGCGTTAGAAATAGGGCTGTCAATCTGAAACCCTACGAACCTCTGCAACGGTCTTACGCTATTCTGCGGCAGAGCATGCCTGTCCTGATCTGTATAGTGCAACATATGCCAAACTGTTGGATATAGCTGTCAATGATACCTGCGGAATCATAATAGTGTGCTTGAAATCCACTCCAGTGAAATGGCTGAGCCACCTCGCAGGAGTAACACCAGAACCTGTTCAAACAGAAACAGCGGTGGAGCTGCAGAGAATGCGTCCTCCCTGTGGGCAACGACTGAACTCAAGGAGTAGTTTCCAAAGAACATAGACGGAACCACTGCTGAAAAAGCTAGGTTGCAACTGTGGAAGGCTGCCATCCATCTTCCCCCTGGCTGGAATAGAATTTCCGAAACATTACCTCCTGGCTCTGATGAGAAAATGAACGAACTTGGGAGTACCTGAACTGACTGAGGTCTGGAGATGGCAAATAAAAGGTTAACTTGGCAAGATGCGACTGTGGTGAAGAACAGAATCATTTGCTTCAACCCCGACTGTGTCCATTCTCCTGCACTGATGAACTTTATCAAAAGACAGAAAGCGGCCAAGTATTTGGCAAAATGAATATAGTCATAACTGTGTGCTTGGTACTAGAATAAGTAAATAAATTTGTCCAAACGCGGTATTCGATGTGCATTGTAAGTGCTTGCCACATATCTATCTAGGAATGGTCTGAGTTGACAAGAGACGTATACTATAAAGTCTGTGTCTTGACCAGCTGTTTAGCGCATTTCTGCTGCTAAGCAATGTCCTTTATGACCATGAAGCGAGACTTATCGGCGATTCACATTTATAACACGCAGATACTACGATATGTCTACCGCAGAGGTAAGACCGTGTTCATGTAGGCATAGTCATGAACAAGTTTATAGATTTCGAATATTCACGGGGTTCGGTGTTTTCTCGATCCATGTCACTTTTTATCATTGTAAAGATTTTACACTTGACAGAGACGTCGTTTGAGGTAGACGTGCACAGCATGTAAGTAATCTTACGTGTCTGCTCTGGAATATACAAAACCATGTGCTTCTATCGTATACATTAACACCGCTACAGATTAGGCTTTAGGAGTATTCCCACTGGCTGCCTGCTGTCTACAAGGTAGTAGGAGGAGCGATCTATGACCGTGGGACGTTTCGTTAGACGTATGTTTCTATGTTTATCCTCTGTATCAGATGCAACAGATGATGGACTGTAAGCCCAAATGCTGGTATGGCACATAAATACTTTCGAAGTGTATTTGACTGTGTGCAAGGTGTCCTGTACCAGACTGGTTAGATAATTTCTATTTCCAGCGCCTCTGCATGTTTTGTGTAACTTGTGGGAGTCGAAGCGCAAAGGCTGCTAGACCGTACGGGTCACCGCGAAATGAGGATGAACCGTGTTGAATGAAACAGCTCTCCTTGACTCCTCTCCGCTATCTCTCCACCAAACTCGCCGTCTTTAAAGCACGGACCATGTCAGCGCACCGACTCTGCGCATGCGCAAAGCACAAGCACACGCACACGCACACGCACACACACACACACACACACACACACACACACACACACACACACACACACACACAGGCGCGCGCGCGCTGCTGAAAGAAGTCTCCTCCTCCTCCTACGTGGCTGGGGATACGTTAGACTTTACTCGCTGTTAATTCGTTATCACTTTAACAAGCGCGAAGTTAACAAAGCCAGTGGAAAATATGCACGGGCAAAAACGGCGTCGCAGTCTGGTGGCCATTAATTCCGCGCAGAGCCCTTACTCAAACAAGGCGTCGCGTTAGTGGGCGCCGGGTTTACTCGTCGCTATTAACTCTGGCCGCTTTTTCTGCCCCTTCTCCCCCCTCCCCTTCCTCAGCACTCCACCAATCCCCCCCCCCCTACCCCACCACTACCGCTATCCTCTTATCCCTCTTCCCCTACCCGCAAACTCTGCAAATACGCTTCCTCCTCCGTAAGACAGTAAAGCAGATGAGCGTCCTACGCCGCTGTTGTGGTTAATACAATGAGAGCGAGTTGAAGGTGGTGGAGACTCTACAAGATGAAAGAGAGATGGGGAGAGGGGGAGAAAAAAAAAGGAAAAAGGGAAAATAAAAGGTCGGTATGAGTCGCGGCCCTGGGGCAGCGCTCGAAGCTGTGCATATTCTGTTCTCTACGGTGTCATGTGCAATTTCCTGACGGTGTTTCTCTGCGCTCCGTACATCAGTACTTGAACGACGCGGTCACTCCGCGCACAGTCTTGATTGTCAGATCGTGTAATGGCCTCGCTCTCTCTTCCTCCCCTCTCTCCACACTGCTCACTTTGCCTTTCCTTCTGGGGCTAAACGCGCCTCTGAAAGCGCATTACTGCATAATTGGCGGGCTTACCAGCGCACGGAGCTGTTAAAATATGTCTCATTTTCAATTTTGCTAGGGAACAGAGAGAAAAAGCGAGTAGCCACTTAACATTCATGAGAGGAGAACATTGCATGTACTTTCCATTCTTCTTTATTTTTTTTTTACCTAGCTTCACTGTCTTTCTAGCTATTTTCTCTTTTGTGAATTTAAGGCATGTTATTTATAGCACTTTTCGCATACCCTGTAGGGTCGCAAAATTTTCGGCACACATATTGAGAGACTATAGGTGTGTCGGAACAACGAATGTAGTTAAGAATATCTCATGCAAATTAAAGTTTTAAACAGAGCACCACTAACCAAAAAATCTTTGGGAAACGTTATATTGGTGGCTACATAATTTTAGTATTTAGTTATTTTGGTGTTATTAATGGCATGTTATGAAAGTACGACGTTTTAAGGCAACCCGTGAGAAAGTCGTTGTACATTGGAGTATTTGTTACAACTAAATGGCTGCGAATATCGGCAATTAAAACGTCCAGAAGATCCTAACATAAAATACAAAATCGTTCGTTATGGAAGTTTAGTGTAGAGTAGTTGGTAAAAGTGCCGTACGAAACACCGTGTGCTGGTATAGCGTCTTGCTGTATCAATTTTTTAAGCTTCATATATTAATAAAGGTTATGGGACTTCCTTATTAAATTATTAGCAATGTTTTCTTTAACATTCGATATTACTTAAGTGTAAGTACCGCACGTTCTCTCTCAGGAGTGAGTTTGTCCGATATTGTGAAGCTTTACAATCGCTCTTACCGTTTATTAATTTGTTAATAATGGGTTGTAGTGGATGTAAATGGCAAAAGAGAGAAAGGGCGGTTGTAGTGATGAGATGTACTCCAAAATCGGCGAAGCCTATGTTGTGGGTCTATAAAGATCATTAATCATTTTTGTGCGTCCACATTAACTTTGCAATAAAATGAAACCCATAAATCGGCATCGGATTTCGTTATATACAGGTACAATTATATCTCGTTACGAATAAAAAAGATAAAAAAACAGACTTACTGGGTTACCTGTTTTGTCAGAGTAATGTTAAAATATAGCTGAAAGGCGTCTGCCAAATATAAAATTTCACCTCCATAATAAAACATGCACAACATGCTTGTTGCTGTTTCTTTTTGGCACACCAACGCACGCACGGACTAAGGACAGCATATGGCAAGAGAGGGTACTAGTGTTACACGCAGGGAGGGTGCGCTATCAGGGATGAACACTGTCATGCTAAACTTGCTTAAGCGTTAAAGTTAAAATTATTACATTAAAAAACAACATCATTTTTAATTTTGTGCATATTTGAAACTAATAAAATGGCAACAAATAATAACTTATCATCTAAAAGACGTTCCTGTGATAAAAACAAACTACATAAACTGTGAATAGTGCAGACAGAAGTAATATCAAAAACAACCAGTGCGGAGAAAAGGGGGGGAAGAGGGGGAAAGGGGAGAGGAACGGTGTAGAGGGAGGGAAAGTAAGGGGGGATGGAGAGAGGTGGTGATTTGGGGAGAGAAATGGTACGACGTTATAATTCACAAATATAACATACCTGAAAAAGTATGAACATCAAAGGTCAAGGAATGTACACTACTGGCCATAAAAACTGCTACACAACGAAGATGACGTGCTACAGACACGAAATTCAACCGACAGGAAGAAGATACTGTGATATGCAAATGATTAGCTTTTCAGAGCATTCACACAACGCTGGCGCTGGTAACGACACCTTCAACGTGCGGACGCGAGGAACGTTTCCAATCGATTTCTCATACACAGACAGCAGTTGACTGGTGTTGCCTGGTGAAACGTTGTCGTGATACCTTGTGTGAGGAGGAGAAGAAATGCATACCATCACGTTTGCGACTTCGATAAATGGCGGATTGTAGCCTATCGCGATTGCGGTTACCCTTCACGCTGCATCACAGACAGGAGCGCCTGCGATGGTGTACTCAACGACGAACCTGGGTGCAAGAAAAGGAAAACGTCATTATTTAGGATGAATCCAGGTTCTGTTTACAGCATAAACCGCAATCGCGATAGGCTACAATCCAACATTTATTAAAGTCTCCTCCTTACACGAGGCATCACAACGACGTTTCACCAGGCAACGCCGGTCAACTGCTGTTGGTCTATGAGAAATCGGTTGGAAGCTTTCCTCATGTGAGCGCGTCGTAGGTGTCGCTACCGGCGCCAACCTTGCGTGAATGCTCTGAAAAGCTAACCATTTGCGTATCACAGCATCTTCTTCCTGTCGGTTAAATTTGTCGTCTCTATCACATTATCTTCGTGGTGTAACAATTTTAATGGCCAGTAGTGTAGATTAACTTGTATGTAAGTCCAGGGACCGAAGACCTCAGCAGTCTGTTCCTATAGGAACTTACCACAAATTTCCAAAAAAAAAAAAAAAATTCCTCCGTTTCGAGAACTCGTGTGTACTGCGTGGTTCGCTTGCAGATCTTGTAACTGCGGTCGCGCATACCACGTTGAGGTACACGTACCATAGGCACAAGCCAAATAGGTCCCGAGCGTTCAGCAGCACGTTGGACATCAAAATTGGGAGTTGTCCGTGGTGTGCCACAGTCGCTGTGCCTGTCGCCACATTAAATACTGTGATCGTACAACCTGAGCAAGAATTTCCTGTGAGGGGACGCTCGAGGCGTTTGCTGTGGCGAAACTGGACCAGGCGGCCCTCATGGTCCGCGCCCGGTAGGGTCGCCACCGTACTGAAGACGCAGGGCGTCCGGGTGTAATCTTCTTAGCGTAGCAGGAGACGCCGCCGGCGCAGCGGCCTGCGTTGCGGGGTGCGGTGCGGTGCGCTGCGCTGCGGCGTGGCTGCGGGCAGGCCCAAATCCCCGGCATAAAACACGGTTAGTTACAGCGGCACGCGCGCGCCGGCGCAAGACCAATTTTCTGATAAAACTCGCTCCCCGAGGGAATGAGGCGGCCAGCGGAGGGACCAAGCCCGGGCTAGACCCAGCGCTGGAATTAAGTTGAAATGTCGAAAAGGGTTCCTTTCCCTCCCCCCCCCCCCCCCTCCGCTCCCTCCCCCAACTCCAGAGTTCTCACTCCGAGTCGCGGGACCCCTCTCTCTTATTTCCTCTTGCCGTTCTTCTAGAATTTGCTCTCCGGATGTAAGAACGAAGCGCGGTGGTCACCGGAAGTCCGTTATCTTTACTGGCACGGCACCATTCTGTACAGGCAACTCCAGTGGCTAGCTCCTAAAGGAACCACTGGGAAGCAGCTATGGTAAATACCCTCGTTATGGCGCTTCTTGATATGAGCCTCATTTTGCGCTCTTGAGATGAATGGCAATCTTGTGAAGGCTCATCTGTTTTCCTTACCATCTCTGAAATATTTTTAACCATCCAGCAGCAGCTTCATCGATCTTTTAATTATATTTCGACTGTGTGCACCGAGGATCATTGAGGAATACTACAAGACCTTTTGGAATTTCTGACCGTATCAAATGGTTCAAATGGCTCTGAGCACTATGGGACTCAACATTTGAGGTCATCAGTGCCCTAGAACTTAGAAGTGCTTAAACCTAACTAACCTAAGGACATAACACACACCAATGTCCGAGGCAGGATTCGAACCTACGACCGTAGCAGTCACGCGGTTTCCGATTGAAGCGCGTAGAACCGCTCGGCCACACCGGCCGGCTCTGACCATATCATGGAGGTTTCCAGAAGCAAGTGTCTAGATTCGAGTAGTTGCACAAGAACAGAAGATGCGAACACCTCTTTCTTTCATGTTCTGACAGGCATCTGACAAGGATGTAAATCAATAGAAAGAAAAAAAATGGCAAATACTTTATTTTCCATTCGATGACTAGTTTCGGGCCGAGACCCATTTCCAAATCAACGTAACAAAGTCGAAAATGGCATTTCGGAAGATTTCAACGAAGTGTGTAATGTACATTCACAGTGCATTCAGATAAGTTATCCGTATGCACTGTGACCCGTTTCCGAATCAATATAACGACGTCGAAAATGGCATTTCCGAAGATGTCAATAGATAAGTTATCTGTATGCACTGTAAATGTACATTACACATTTTGTTGACATCTTCGGAAACGCTATTTTCAACTTCGTTACGTTGATTTGAAAATGCGTCTCGGCCCGAAACTAGTCATCGAATGGAAAATAAAGTATTTGCAACTTGGACTGGTTTTGCGTTCTGTTGATTTACAGAAGTTGGTGACCCAAATTACTCCAGCATGCTGAAAGTTCGTAAGGATGCAGTTTATGACCATTCCTTTTCATGTTAGTCGTAGACTTTATAGTGAACAAAACTATGGACAAATCTAATGTGGACATACATTGGTGATATCGTCATTATTCTGGCAGAATCACGACAAAGTTTACAGCTAATCACTAACAAACTGGATAGTATGGCCAGTTCTGTAAGGCTGCATGTAAATGGTGGTAATATAAAAACAATGGAGACCAAACACGATAATGCATCTATCCGAATTATAGTGCAACAGAAGGTACAACAACAAGTTGATAAATTTCCACAACTCGGCAGCCTCTTCTGTAACAGCGGGTACAAAGATTCTGACATAAGCAGCAGAACTGTGAAAACTTCCGCACTCTTTCAGCGAATACAGTCCATGTCGCAATTAGACACAAGTGTGTCCACAGAGCTTGGGGCGTATTGCGCAATCGTCCTACCGGTGACCATATATGCGTGTGAGATATGGAAAACGTCAGTAAAATCAACCAGCAATGCTTGAGACAAATTTTGAAGAGCAGTTATCGCGACCACGTTTCAGATGATGATGTACTGAGAAGAAGTGGTCTATGCAGTCTGCACAGAATCGTTGCTGAAATAAGACCGAAGCTTGTGGGACACGTTCTGCTCATGAAACATTGAAAAATCTCAGAGTGAGCACAGTTTTGAGAGGCGACAAATGGATACACATGTAGACAAAGGGCTTTTAACGTTTAGAAACGTTTGCAAAGTATCTTCGCTACGTGAACATATATTTGGCAGAAGCTAAAAATTTGGCAACGGATATAGTTCGATGAGGAAAGTTGTTGGCCGTCATGCTACGTAAGACTGGAAGAACTACTGTCGGCTAACAGTGTTCCACATGAGAGGCCCATATTATGAACCTTGTTGGCAATTTTGTTGATCCGTTAGGTAAACGTATGGTCGTCAACATACATCATTGGTAGTGTAGTCTATCGCGTTGCTGTAGAAACCATTGAGTTCCTATAGATAGGAATATGCTAACATCAGAGCACCGCACACCACTGTAGGTTGAAGTTGGCAGCCGCATTATCTCATTAACGTTGTGCTTGTGCCGGGAGAATACCTTTCTTCTAAGTACTGAATTAATCGTGTTGCCAATGGGGATATCTTTCCTTTCAGCGAACTTTTTTTGAGTGACACTTCACAACTCCGTGTTATCCTGCAGGTTGCCACATAAGAGTTGCTACCACATCTTGATTATCATGTTCATTGGCTAAAATCGCCTCTAAGTCTTGTTGTGCACTTTGCATACATCATTGAGTGTAATTTTTACAGGTTACCCCTCTTTCATATCGTTAAGAACTTTTTCCATTCACTGGACGTTCTCGACCCGTTCTGTCACGAACGTAACGATCCGTCGAGTCATCTGTTTAAATACAGCAGTGAGAACATGAAAATTATGTCTGTTTTATTCTTTAAAATGATTAACGTGTTTTTTTTCACAATAGGAAGTTTCTAATGGACGTTAAAGCGTATTGATAATGAATCTTGCTAGTAATGTACGTTGTGTAACGAAGCATGATCCCGGTCAGTATCTTTACTTCCCGCCAGAAGTGATTCACCAACTGTACATCTGATGTTTATGCGTTAGCCTACTCAAAGTATCAATTTACCTCTACGTTTCTCTGGCGCTCCCAGAGTTCATAATTCCTGTAGTCCGATGCGCGAACGATGGCGGCTCCGGCCGGTGTGGCCGAGCGGTTCTAGGCGCTACTGTCTAGAACCGAGCGACAGCTACGGTCGCAGGTTCGAATCCTGCCTCGGGCATGAATGTGAGTGGTGTCCTTAGATTACTTAGATTTAAGTAGTTCTAAGTTCTAGGGGACTGATAACCTCAGATGTTAAGTCCCTTAGGGCTCAGAGCCATTTGAACCATTTACGATGGCGGCTAGCGCATGACGAGGCACAGATGGATATTGCATTTTTGGCGGTTCCAAAGACAGTTTCGGTGCTTTCCTCTTGAAGAAAGCGTATGTCCTGCAAATTAGGTCTGTCGCTTGCTTCTGAAGAATTTATCACTCACCATCATTAGTGATGACAATTTGCAACAAGTGGAGTAGACATTCTCTAAACGATTCCCTGCGATCGCGTTTAATGTTCGCATTCACTACGGCATTAACAGCAGAGCGGTCACATTACCACTGAACGCTCATTGGCCTTCGGAGGTTGTGTGACGTAGTTGCGCACAGAAAGCCTAAACTCGACCGACATCGTTCGTGACTCAACTGTAGTAATAATCGTGGAACAAACCTGGCCGTTCTAAATCTGCATCAGTGTATTCTCGAAACCGCTAATATCTTTGAACATAACAGTACCTCTCGATACAACATGTACTTCCGGTTTCCGTTAAGTTCACTGATACGTGAGGTAAATACATTTTCCACGTTAAAGAATTTTGCAGTCGTATGTAGGAAAAGTAGCTTCTGTGCTTCTATTGCGACTGAAATTGAAAGGTTGCTCGACGTTACCCATTTCTCTCGTCTCTGACCTTATTTTATGTTCAACATCTGTTACAAAATTGAAAGCTGCTCAAAGTTATTTTTTACTTTTTTGTTTCTTGTTTCAGGTAAGTGTCCGTCCAGCTGTAGCCACGGCAGCTGAATTTCGTGAGTAGTCTGCTTGCGAACTCATCATCGAAAGCGTTGAGAGATAACATCGTTGTCTCCCAATCTGTGCCCTTGCTAGCTACTAAATAAGTTGCAATTTGATAAATATGTCTCTGTTGTGTGTGGTATTTTGATGAATTGTCGTTAGAGGACCAAGTAGAAGAGGGAAAGCAGCTCTGACCATCTTATTAAAAGTTTCACTGTCCATTCGGAGAAAGCTGTGTATTCATCGGTTCCCGCGTGTAGCATTTTCTTCAACAGCTTTTCATATGTATAGTTCTGTCTTACTTTAAAACATTCGCCTGGACCAGCATCTTGATTCTTTCTTCCTACTCTTCAAATACAGTATGAGAGTCAATGAGGGTAATTCTCTTATCTGCATTTGTAACCACTGCCAGTAGTAACAAAATTCAGCATATACAAACAGCGTCTACTTCAAAATTGATGTTAAACTGACTTAAATCGTCATAACTTCTGAACAGTTTGCGCTACGACGTTCAAACTGCACGATTCGCCGCGGGGCATGATGGAAATTACTATGGCTTGCTTTAGGGACGAAGCCTATTTGGATGCGTTCGTCAGTAAGCAAAATTGGCGCGTTTGGGGGACTGAGAGTCCATATTTCGCGATCGACAAGTCTCTTCACTTTCAACAGGTGACTGTGTAGTGTGCAGTGTCCAGTCACGGGGTAATCGGTGCGATATTCCTTGATGGCACGGTGACTACCGAACGGTACGTGAAGGCTTTGGAAGATGATTCCATCCCCATTATTCAAAGTGACCCTGATTTCGACAATATGTGGTTCATGTAAGACGGAGCTCGACCGCATCGAAGCAGGAGAGTGGTATGAAATTTTTAACCTGTAAACCATATTTTTTACAGAATTTTATTCTCAATAGTTTCTGATAAAAGGTTCCTTTCGTATGAATAAATTTTATATTATTTACCCCATTAATTCCCACCAGAGGATACGCGAGGCGACGGAGCAGCCGGGTGCGTCGTGTCGGGAAGTTTAACGGCGGGGCGGCGCGACGCCACGCCGAGTTGGGCCTGCCCGCCTGTAGCTATAGGCGCGGTGCCGGCGTGCTGCCGGTGCTGGCTGTGAGTCAGCGCTGCCGGCCTGCCACCCACGCCGCCCGCGCGCTGCATTATGCAAAGTACAGGCCTGCGCGTCGCTCCGCTCCTACCCACTTCTACCCGCTCCCAGTGGCCGCCGGCAGCGACCAGCCGCTCGCCTCGCGAGGCGCCTCGAACCTGCTACCGTTCTCTGCCCTTTGTTCCTTTCTCTAGCAACGAAATGAAACGCCATTCACTTTCCGTAAAACGTCACTCACGTTGTCTTTTCCACTTCTGACACCGGATGCCCCTCTCAAGAGTCGTCAGGCGCATTTTCTCCGGCATTTCCGCATATATTACCAATTTCGTTTTTGCGATGCTTGACTAGAATGATTTTGTCTTGGAACTCTTCAATTTTGGTCCGTGTTTGCATAGAAAAACAGTAATATTAAAAAATTTTGTCCGCTTTGATGCAAAACACCTCGTTATTCGTTTATTTCTTTATTCTCACAAACTAGTTTCGGTGACAAAAAAAAAAATTGATGATGGTGACAATTATCACCATCATCAATGTTTTTTTAAATATAAAACATGCAGAAATTACATGTTTTGGATTAAAAGCCGGCCGCGGTGAATGTGCGGCTCTAGGCGCTTCAGTTCGGAACCGCGGGACTGCTACGGTCGCAGGTTCGAATCCTGCTTCGGGCATGGATGTGTGTGATGTCCTTAGGTTAGTTAGGTTTAAGTAGTTCTAAGTTCTAGGGGACTGATGACCTAAGATGCTAAGTCCCATAGTGCTCAGAGCCATTTGAACCTTTTTTTTTAGATTAAAACAAAAATCCACTGATGATGGTGATATTTGTCTCAGAAACTACTTTGGGAGAATAAAGAAATATACGAATAATGAGTTTTGCATCAAGCCGGACTCAGTTTTCTGATATTAATGCGTAGCTAGAGTGACCCAAACTAACACTGCTCACTACGTCCTCCCTGCGACGCCCTGCGAGGACGGAAAGCGTCGGTTTGCTTCCTGTTAGGGGTGAAACAATTATTTAGACAAGATTTCTGTTGCGAAAACACGCAATTGACTCTACAAAATGAAAAGTGTGAAGTCATCCACATGAGGATGAAAGAAATCCGCTAAATTTCTGTTACACGATAAATCACCCGAATCTACAGTCCGTCAATTCAACTAAATACTTGTTCACGATTCTTTTTTTAGTCATCAGTATTCTGACCTGCTCGATGCAGCCTACCACGAATTCCTCTCCTGTGCCATCCTCTTCATCTCAGAGTAGCAGTTGCAACCTACGTCCTCTATCATTTGCTGGATGTATTCCAGTCTCCGTCTCTATACAGTTTCTGCCCTTTACAGCTCCCTCTAGTAGCATGGAAGTCATTCCTCGATGTTTTACAAGATATTCTATTATCCTGTGTCTTCTCCTTTTCATTGTTCTCCACGTATTCCTGTCCTCTCCGGTTCTATGCACAACCTCCTCGTTCCTTACCTAATCAGTCCACCTAACTTTCAGCATTCATTTGCAGCACCACATCTCCATGTTACACTACCATACAATGCTGTGCTCCAGAAATTTATTCCTCAAATTAAAACCTATTTTTGATACTAATAAAATTCTCTTGGCTAGGAATGCCTTTTTTCCGTTGCTAGTCTGCGTATGAAGCTCTCCTTGTTCCGTTTGTCATTCGTTATTTTGATGCGTACGTATTAGAAATCCCTAACTTCATCTACCTCATGACCGTCAAACCTGATCGTTAGTTTCTCGCTGTTCCTATTAGGATTGCAACTCCACTGCGGTAGGAACTTCTTGTGAAATTTAAATCACCAACTTTCTCCTCCGATTGTGAAATGATTCTACATATGGAGAAATGATCATTACGGTAAAATAATACAAATCAGATCTCACACAGAAAGATCTACATGATTGCCTTTTCCCGCACGCCGTTCGAGATTGGATCGGTAGAGAAATAGCGTGAAGGCGCTTCAATGAGTTCTCTGCCTGGCACTTAATTCTGGAGTGCACAGTAATGTTTTAGATATAAAGCGAAATTTTACGTGCCCGTTCGAGAAAGCGGCCCAAAATTAGTATAGTGCTATGTTCGTTATGTCGATATGTATTACCAGGTGAATTAAACAGCGAAGAATAATAAATACACCAGAAGCAACTGAGCAGTGCCTCAACCTGTGCTGTTCGCGCTACTCACTTGCTGCTTGAGTACTCTTTATTTGATCCATACAGAAAACAGAATTCCTACAATTTTTAAATTCTCTGGGTGATACCAATTCTACTATAAAGTTTACAATGGAAAATGAGAAAGGGAGACAGATTTCATTTTTACATGTATACAGAAACCTGGAACAATCTCGGGCAACAATGTCTACAGAAAACCCAAGTAGATGGACAGATACCTTTAGAAAAAATTTCGTTCGTCACGCCAAACAGGAAAGAGAATAGATTAAAACATTGGTAGACCGAGCTTAAAGAATATGAGAGGAAAAGTGCTTTCAGATTTACATTTAGAAGAAACGACTGCTCTGATAAAGAGATAAATGGGGCGCTAATGCTAAAAAATCTGGGGTTTCATACCAAAAAGAGTCAACTAAAGGAGACGTTTTCTCCTATTCGTAACACCAGGCCGGCCGGGGGTGGCCGAGCGGTTCTAGCCGCTACAGTCTGGAACGGCGCGACCGCTGCGGTCGCGTGTTCGAATCCTGCCTCGGTCATGCATGTGTGTGATGTCCTTAAGTTAGTTAGGTTTAAGTAGTTCTTTAGTTCTTAGTTCTAGGGGACGGATGACCTCGGAAGTTAAGTCCCACAGTGCTCAGAGCCATTTGAACCAACACCAGTCGCACATATCAGCATGACACTGATAGGAAACTTCGGTTAGACCGTCAAGGAAGGGGTGTGTGATGTTTCGAACACTGCAAAGGACCTACGCCCGCAGCCTGACCCAGCAGAGGTAAACAAAATGTCAAGTGGTCATAGGAACTACTAGGCGATTTTAATTAATGTGCAGCCACTCACAGATTTCCAGTGCGGGCTGTAATTATCACATGCCAACGCAACTTGGTAGATATTCTAATACGTTAATGCGTGACCGATTTACGCTGGAAAAATTAGTTCCTGGTTTGGCCACTACAGGCAAATGTGGCTCTGTACGGCGCCAGATTTGCACCTGGTGGCCAAAATTTGATCTAATTTTTTCCACTGTAAATCGGTTCCGCATTAACGCATCAGCATATCCACCACGTTTCGCTGCCTTACGTTAATTACAGCCCACAATGGACCTGTGTTAGTAGTTGCACTTAAATTATAGCCACTCGCTACTAAAAGAAGAGTTAACAGCAGGATCAAAGAATACAAAAACATATTTTGTCTGGCAGACACGCATAAGTCTGCAGTTGCAGATAATGCACTGGGACGAGGGAACTGCCAAGTATATGGTTTTAGGAAGGTCTAGTCATTACTTTGACAGAATCTATATGGAAGCCATAGAAATTAAGAAGCACAAAAATAACTTTAACAGAAGAGCAGTAGGATAGAAGTTAGAGAAACTGAGTCCCTTAAAGCTGAATAAAGCAAACAGCACGAACTCTTAAGCGCTATAAGATAAATATCAGATCGAGGCGACTCTGTAACCTTAGGAAGCAGTCAGGTCAAGTGCGGACCCCCTCGTTGCATGGTTACGTATAAACAATTCACCTCGCGGAACTCGTTTGCATTTGAAGCTACTATCCGATTACGTCTCTAGTATTAGTAGGAAAAAAAAGTTTATTCGCAAACACGCCTCACATCCAGACCTAAAGTTCATGTTACAAATCAACAAGGACAGTAAAACCAAAATGATGTTTTATCAGAGGACAGATGCTTTTTCATTCGCTAGATAACTGCTGAGAAAGTACGGAGTGCAGGCGAAACCAAACACAGTACTACTGGCGCTATAAAAAACTATATTTGTATTTGTGTCACGATTCGGTGTATGCTGACAAATTATTTTCTACTTCTGCTGGAAGACACGTAGTCCAAATGAAACCGCCCGCGGCGAGACAGACAATCACGAAAACGCCAAATGGCCGTCGCCGGTTCTCAGAAACGGTTTGTTGATTAATAGAGGTCTGAGAACCGAAGGAGACACGCAACGGCCGGTCACACGCAAGGCAGCACGCACTTCTCCGTAAATATTAAGGAGTTGTTTGACGTTCTGAGATCTTGGCTGAGTACTGATCACACAGCAGCCAATCAAGGGGCTTCGAGACATGGAAGGCAGTTTACGAAGTACAATAGGTACGGAGGGGGAGGGGGGAGGGCGGGTCTATTAATGCGTTCGATTTAACATCTGCTCTGTTTACAACACTGCACAGTCGAATGATGGGAATTTTCCTTCTAGCAAGCACTTGGAAGCAGAATTAAAGGGAAACTAGACTTAAAACGAGTATGCTAAAGTAACTGTGATGCAAACATCAAAGTGAAAATAATTTTCCTGTGATTTCAGTACTTATAATTAAGTTACACAGTGTGATCCGTGATTATGTTGCAGACTTTCAGGGATGATGAAGAAGAGTAAATATATCAATTTGAGGTAAGGTGTTCGGGTCCAGAAACAACCGATTCGAAAGTTATAAGACAAAATCGATATGATACCTTTTACAGTGGAATACATGTATCGATACTGTGTTTGTTAAGATCGCAGAGTAGGTAGCCTTCGTAGGTGGCAGTATGGAATGTTACAAGGGAAAATGTTTCGTAAACATAGGCGCTGAAATGCGTACCATAGGGCTACGAGCACTTGTTTATCTTCAGTTGTGTGAAACACGTCTCTGCAACTGAACAAGTGCTCATAGATATTAAGGTACGCATTCTAGAACCCATGTTTTTTCCTTGTTTTTGTCCTTACTGTCTTCTCCAAAAATATGGCAACCAAAGAGGTTGCAGTAGAAGGGATGTTTTTTACAGTATCGAACATGAACAAGTGTTCATAGCTCTTGTAGCATGCATTTTGGAGCCCTCGTTTACTGGACAACTTTTTCTTGTTTTATTTCGTACTAACACCTCAGAAAGTTGCCTACCCTATAGTCTTAGCAATATTACCGATATATGTATTCCATTGTCGGGAGTATCAGGACGACGCAGGTTTATGATTTTAGACTCAGTCTTTACCCTTCTACATGATCCCTAAAAGTTTGCAACATTATCACGGAATCACTCTGCACAATTTATTTTAGTAGATTAGTTAATTATTAACTTTAAGAACTGCTTCGTTTTTATCCAGTTATGTAGTCTTTTTCAAAAATGGTTCAAATGGCTCTGAGCACTATGAGATTTAACATCTGAGGTCACCAGTTCCCTAGAACTTCGAACTACTTAAACCTAAATAACCTAAGGACATCACACACATTGATGCCCGAAGTAGGATTCGAACCTGCGACCGTAGCGGTTGCGCGGTTCCACACTGAAGCGCCTAGAACCGCTCGGCCACAACGGTCGGCTAGTCTTTCTGTCTGCTAGTATTTTGCATCAGTGTGAAATGATGTAGTAATGCTTTCAACCTATTGCTATGACCGATGTTTCATTTCATGATAAAAAAGAAGCGTAATAACAACTGACGTAATTGCGTGACTGCTACGGTCGCAGGTTCGAATCCTGCCTCGGGCATGGATGTGTGTGATGTCGTTAGGTTAGTTAGGTTTAAGTAGTTCTAAGTTCTAGGGGACTGATGACCACAGATGTTAAGTCCCATAGTGCTCAGAGCCATTTTTTTTTAACTGACGTAATTGTCCTGCGTTAAATATGTTCACTTTCATATCTGAGTCACAATAGTAACGGACTTACAATCTGCTGTCAACAACAGAAAGCCTTTCATTCAGCAAAATCTGCGTCAGTGTGAAGGAGAAGCCAGGATCTAATATAATGAATTAAAGGTTCATATTACGAGTAAAGTAACGAACCTAATTCGAAAGATTCAGCTTTCAAAGACGAGTGGTGGAGCGAATGAAAGGAGCAACTGCGTTATTAGATTGTGCTTTGAGTGTTTAGTGTCAACGCTAGCGGACATCGATACGGAAGCAAATGAGCTAGCAAATGGATCTCAAGGCAAAGCGGTGCAATATATCACGGGCGCCGTTCGCGAAGAATTTACGGGCGGAACCACTGACCCAGGTGTTCACCTGTCGGTGGCGTTAGGTCAGACCCATCACTTCTTATGCTGATTTCAACTACCTACCACCTGACCTACGGCCCACGCCGTGCCCTGTTTCCGCCTGCTAGTGTTCAGTCGTTATCGCTGGTTGCGTTTTCTCTCTCTCTCTCTCTCTCTCTCTCTCTCTCTCTCTCTCCTCGTCGCCTCGACGCGATATTAAAACGCTCTGCTCCCAAGTATGAGGGACATTCAATAAGTAATGTAACATTTTTTATTGCCGAGTTTCGGTCGAAAAATTGCGAATTTGTTGTGGAATATAGTGGAATATTCCCGCCTCATTCCCTGTATTTTCACGAAGTTCTCAATGGTGACCTATCGCCGAGTGTCTTTTGACGGATCATCACAATTATAGATAGGCGCTTGCCGGAGACCTTGCAGTGAACGAAAGCACGGTGAGTCGTCGAGCGAGGCGTCTGACAGCATCGCAACACGGTCGCGCAAACCTGTCCGACCTCCCGCGTACCAGGCGGCCGGACAGAGCTGCGACTCCTGAAATGATGGAACGTGCAGACAGTCTCATTCAAAGTGACAGACGCATCACAATCGGACGCACCGCTGCACAACTGGACGTCTCAGTTGCTAGTACCGAGGTTAGCCGTCCGCGGTGGTCTCGCGGTTCTAGGCGCGCAGTCCGGAACCGTGCGACTGCTACGGTCGCAGGTTCGAATCCTGCCTCGGGCATGGATGTGTGTGATGTCCTTAGGTTAGTTAGGTTTAAGCAGTTCTAAGTTCTAGGGGACTGATGACCACAGCAGTTGAGTCCCATAGTGCTCAGAGCCATTTGAACCATTTTAGTACCGAGGTTACTGATACAGCAAGACGTTGGCTCTGAAGTCGACGAGTACAGTGGTACCATGTGGGTATACAGGCCCAGCCAGTAAGGTGGCTTCAGTCCGCAGCATTAAATGGAGGTTATGTTAAAAAAAGAAAGAAAAAGGTTTTGTAACCAGAAGAGTGGGGAATAACGTGGTCTTTTGCAATCTGGAATAAAATCAACCTGCTTTCAGAAAAGAAAACGTTTTGCTTTACTTTTAGAAGGCCTCTCTGGCACTGACTCGCACGTTGAGTTTCATTTTATCTTTCGGCGTTCAGCTGCCCGGCTTCGTTGTCGACCCACCGTTGGCTAGTGCAGTTGCTTTTGCGACGACAGCGACGGTTTCGCAACGTTGTCGGGCCCTGTGCGGAAGCAAAAGGAGTGTTGCGGCGGTGCTGAGTAGGATTAAGAACCGCTTCCTTTTTCGGAAGAGGAAATATCTGACAGAAACGAACGAGCTCAGAAGTAACAACGATTTTGACAATGCTACTACGACTACCTTTCAAAAATGGTTCAAATGGCTCTAAGCACTATGGGGCTTGACATCTGAGGTCATCAGTCCCCTAGGCTTAGAACTACTTAAACCTAACTAACCAAAGGACATCACACACATCCATGCCAGAGGTAGGATTCGAACCTGCGACCGTAGCAGAACCGCTCGGTCACAACGGCCTGCCCGACTACCCTTCATCACCTACTCCGTCCAGATTTATGGTATATGCAGGGCTCGCCTAGAAATGAAAATGACGGAAGTGGGAGCGCAAGGGGGCCAGGCGTTTAGAAAAAATAGTATTTCTGGCGCTGGTCGAGCAAAGCCTGAACTGTATATGTTAGCGTACTTTCGAGGTGGCGGCTGGAGCAGCTTAAAAGGTAGAGAACGGCAACGGGAGGGTCATGGGGTCAAGTTCATATGGGGAAACACATCGTTTCTTTTCTGTTTAAGTTTTATTTCGCTTACCGAAATAATGCTCAGTACATTGCATTCATTAATATTTTCATAAGACACAACTTCTTTGCCCGTGGTTTGCTGCAAAAATGTTCCACGAGAGAGAATCTTTAGTGAATATGAACCGCGTTTGTTTTTCTGTAGAATCCAGAGAACCATCACTTAAAAATGCCACTTTCATAGCGCATGTAAGATGCTGAGAAAATTATTGTTTCTCCTGTTTTCTTTTTCTTTTCTTTTTTTTGCGTTGAATGTCATCTGAGCGCGTGTAAAGGATGATCTGTAAAATAAAAAGAATGTCTAATTATAGTTCAAATGCGACCATTTTAGGTTAGGCTTTCTCGAGACTGTTTCTGGGATCAATCGATGAACATTTTCTTTGCACGTAGGTGTTTCGGGACTCCATCTTTGCTTGCAGTCTTTGGCAGTTTACGTGTGATGTGTTACGACAGAGGAAAGAACGTGTGTGCCTCGCGGGATTAGCCGAGCGGTCTAGGACGCTGCAGTCATGGAATGTGCGGCTGGTCCCGGCGGAGGTTCGAGTCCTCCTTCGGTCATGGGTGTGTGTGTTTGTCTTTAGGATAATTTAGGTTAAGTAGTGTATAAGCTTAGGAACTGATAGCTTAGCAGTTAAGTCCCGTAAGATTTCACACACATTTGAACATTTTTTGAAAGAGCATGTGACCACTGGAGACACTGTCATAGGTTACCCCAAAGTCGCAACACAACACCTACATCTCATATTAACACATACAAATCCACCCGATGATGGAGGTTCAACCCTTTGATAGCGTTGTGGATATCCAGATTTAGGTCTTCAAATCACCCCAACCAAATGCCAAGATGGTTCCTTGGAATGGCCACGGCGGATTTCCTTCTACATCCTCTACATAATCCGTGTACTCCGTCTCTAATGACCTCGACGTCGACGGACTTAAAACTCAGTCTTCATTACTTCCATAACTTTGGAAGAAATTAGTGGTGAGTCTAGTTGTGAGTTCAAACCTCTGTACTTTGTAGTAAGTGCTAATTGTGGATCTGACCGGGGTTCGGAACCAGCCCTCCACCTTTCTGGGCACGGGGATAGTGCTGCTTTAGCGTGGTCTGGGCTCCAACCTTGGAGCACGGCAGAGTCTGAGCAGGGTGGAGACTGGTTGGCCGCGGGGGACGACGGCCGAACTTGATCGTATTCCGGTGATTATGCCGGCATGATCGCCGGCGACGACGAAACTGCAGTTGATCCCGGGCGTGCGTAATTACGGACCGCCATTACCGCGATGGCCCGGGGCCCGCAGATGCCGGCCCGCCCGGCTGCTCTGCCCGCCTGACAACTTGGCGGCGCTCGGGCCGCGCGAACACGCGCTGGCGCAGGCGCGCTTCGCCGACCACTGTGCCCGCCGCCCGCAGGGTAACTGCGTCGACAGGTGTTCCATCACATTTCGTGCCGAAACGTAGCAACGGCAGCAGTGGCGATAGCCAGCGACAAAATGGCGCCGTTACACACTGATGGAAAAAAATCTCAACACCAAGAAGGAATTGTGCGTCATAAGCGAAAGTTGGTGGGCGTGTTTCTTCACCTGAAAGGTGATGTCTATTCAGTTTTCGCGCCAGTCGCAAAAGAGTGACGCTAGCAGCACCACTATGAGGATGTAAATCAGGGCCGGTCGGGGTGGCCGAGCGGTTCTAGGCGCTACAGTCTGGAACCGCGAGACCGCTACGGTGGCATGTTCGAATCCTGCCTCGGGCATGGATGTGTGTGATGTCCTTAGGTTAGTTAAGTTTAAGTAGTTCTAAGTTCTAGGGGACTGATGACCTCAGAAGTTAAGTGCCATTGTGCTCAGAGCCATTTGAACCATTTTGTAAATCAGGTTCCCTTTAAATACATGCTGTAACGGCCGCGAGCGTTAGTTACCTTTGAGATTGGACGTGGTGAGTTGATGTTAGCCGCGCGGGATTAGCCGAGCGGTCTTAGGAGCTGCAGTCATGGAATGTGCGGCTGGTCCCGGCGGGGGTTCGAGTCCTCCCTCGGGCATGGGTGTGTGTGTTTGTCCTTAGGATAATTCAGGTTAAGTAGTGTGTAAGCTTAGGGACTGATGACCATAGCAGTTAACACACATTTGAACTTTTTTTTTTAGTTGATGTTAGCCAAGAATGCCTTTAAGGCGACAAAGACGCCATCATCAACACCTCACTGAGGTAGAACGAGGTCGTGTAATAGGGCGAGGAGAAGCTGGATGTTCCTTCTGCGATATTGCAGAAAGACGTGGCAGGAATGTAACCACCCTATATGGCCGCTTGCAGCGATGGCCAGGGAGGTGTACGGTCGCAAGAAAACCGGACTCTGGACATCCACGTGGCACTATCTAGAGATAAGACTATAGCGGCCAGCGTATGATTCTGGCGTATCGTACTGCATCTGCAGCAGCAATCTGAGGAGCAGTTGACGTCACATCGACACAACTAACTCTTTCAAGTCGGTTACTTTAAGGACATCTCCGAGCCAGAAGCCCTGTAGCGTGCATTCCACTACACCAAACGACAGCCACTTGCGACTTCAGTGGTGTCAAGTGAGAGCTTATTGGAGAGGGGGGGGGGGGCTGTTGTGTTTTCTTATGGAAGCTGGTTCCGCCTCGCGGCCAGTGATGGCCGTGTGTTGGTTAGGAGGCTGCCAGTCTAGGGCCTGTAACCAATCTGTCTCCGTGCTTGACACATTGGACCTACCTGGAGTTAAGTTCTGGGGTACGATTTCGTACAACTGCCGGTGCACTCTCATGGTTATCCCACGCAACGTCACTGCAAATTTGTACTTCAGTCTGCTGATTCGACCTGTTGTGCTGCTGAGATTCATGAACGGCATTCCATGGGCTGTTTTCCGACAGGATAACGCTCGACCACAGACTACTGTTGTAACCCAGAAGATCTGCAGAGTGTCGACATGTTGCCTTGGCCTGCTCGATCACCAGATCTGTCCTCAACCGACCACGTAAGTTTATTGGACATCATCGGCCGAAAACTCTAGCGTCATTCACAAACAGCATTATCTGTTCCTGCATTGACTGACCAAGTTGCAACAAGCATGGAACTCCAGACGGAAACCTGGCATCCGGCACCTTTACAAAACATCGGTTATTAAGTCACCAGCGTATCACATTTGCAATGGTTTATCTCGCGCTTACATTAATCTGTGATCTTGCAATTCGAATCGCTTAGATATGTTACCTAGACAAACGTATTCATGAATTTTCATTACTTTACATTGATTACTTTTTGATGTGGGGAGCTTTTTTTTTCTTTCGGCGTATTTTCAGAAGTCACGTATCGTCTTCTATTGGGACACATTTTGATTTTGTGTTTTTAAGTTATCCATGTATTCATTGGATTAACGGTTTGAGCACTTTACGGTATTCGTCCTGCTTGATTATAGGAGAACATGAAAGTGCAAATCAGAATGGTCTGCTCAGAATTTTGACTTTGGTACTCATGGATTCTATTTTGGGTTTTACTGCTCCGTCGACTCGTTCATTTAATGTTCTTTCTTCCATGCTGGTCGAAGATGTAGAGACGTCGGCTGCTCAATACTGACGAAAGACAATACACGCAAATTTTTCTTCACCCGTATATAGTGATGGAAATTTTACATAACTATCGATTTCAGAGCTAAATATCTTCATTCTCACACGAATTGACGTGTCGGAGGATTTAATTCAGATCCCCAAATTTAATCTGTCCGATACAAACCATAAACGATCTATAGGTACTTTCTGTAATTGAAAAAGATACGTAGCAGATGGTTTATACCGGTTGTGTGCCCTGCAGGTTTACAGTTACGTCATTTTTCAAGTGAAGCAGGTACACGCAGATCAGTAGCATATACTCGGGTTTGTATGTCGCAGCTCTAGTTTGTTGATCTCGATGATTAATATGTCCTATCTGGCACAGGAAGATTAGGCTATTATGGTTCAAAATTGACATACATAAAACCAACATCGGTAACTACAGCTCCAGGAAAAGGGGAAAAATCGTCAGAATCGGTACGTGTTTCTGTAAGAATTATGGCAGAACAAACACGAATCATTGGTTCCGAAACAACGAAAATAGCGTAACTAGAACAGTCGTAACAATATGTGAGCAGGCATCGTGTAGCTAATCAGTTATTTCATTTTCCATTATAGCAAGAAGAATGACTAGAACAGCCGTAACGATATTTGAGCAGGCATTTTGTAGTTTATCACTTACTTAGTTTTCCCTTCCAGAAGGAAGAGTGACTTTGCTGAATTAGACACTTTTGAAACTAACATTCCGTTGTGTCTGTGTATTACAAGCTGATTGATGGCACTGAGACAGACAAAAAGAGGTTTGTTCAGCGAGTAATGAAGTTATACACACCGATAATTACTAGGAGACGCGGGAGACTTTATAAAGGGATCAAGAAGCTAAAACGGCAAGGAAAATCAAACTTGAAAGGTAAATTAAGTGGGCATGATACGTAGCCTGGTGAGCGATCAGCCAGTGGACCAAATATGTACTTTGCTGGAGTCTAAGAAACAAGGAAGAAAGCGAGAGATCGACGTAATGGAAGGTGCATAGGATACTACATGAGCAAAAATGCAGGACGAAGTTGAAGCAAGAGGCTGAATATTTTAATCCACAGAGAAGTACGGAGGAGAACTTCACCAAGCAGTGAATGTCAGATTATTATGACGGCCAGTATGATGATGCTGCTCGTGTGATAGTGATGGCGCTCAAGACGGTATTTACGCTCATTACGGAGGTGGCACTCATGATGGTGGTGGCGCTCATGGCGATGGCGGCATGACAATGGGGCCGCTCATGAGGATGAGAACATTCGTGGTCTTGGTGAAGCTCATGATGTAAACAAAAGACCTGTACACATTGCGGCTAGTGTCACCCGAGGTGGACAGGCTAGTTGATAAAGAGAAAAAAAATAGTACAGGTTGGTACAGCTGCCCTTGTGACGTACAGTGAGTGTAGCCGTTGTGGAAGAGGTGTCCGGTGCCGTGGGATCCTCTTGCAGGGGGCGACGGCGCGCCGGCCGCATTGGCTCACGTAGGCGCCAGCGGCGCCGCTATATGAGACGCGGACAGAATGGCCTGCATACGTGCCGGAGCGCACTCCTCTGCCGCTGCTCCTTATACCCTCCTCTCATTTCTGCTCCCCTTCACCGGCACGGACTCTGCCGGCCATCCATTCTTCCCTGCTGTCCTACAGCTGAGCGCCTCTGTCCGTTCACCGCACACTCGTTTTACTTCAGTACACCGCCGACCACACTATAGTGACGGCTCGGGCACACACATCGGAGCATCACTATGGACTGGGTCACATTTCTGTTGCGCAATGAATCTCTTGACTTGTGAAAAAACAGTCTCTGCTCCCATTTTCATACACAGAATCAATACACTTTTAACGTGTGGGATTCTTTGTACGTTGTCCTCTAGTGCTTATTAAGCGGTGGTAATGTGTTATGCGGGATTTCAAGTGGAAACCCTCGACAGGATAATCAGTTTGTTTCCGTGGCCATCCTCCGCAGCAAACACAGAAATACTTATTTTGCAAATAAGACCTCCTTTTCTTGCTGCAACTTAATTTATTTCTCCCAGGTGCGTTTCGCCTTTTTCTTACTCTAAGGCATCGTCAGTGGGATATTTGGTTGGCAACATGCAGATAAACAAATCAAACAACAGGAAACACATAATGAACTCACAATATTTTGTTATTTAAAAGCACAGTGTTCGAACAAACAGCTATAGCTAGTGGCAAAAGAATAATACTGCAACACAAAGAATAAGAAGAAACAGGGTGAACAATGTGAAAGAAAAAGTTCGGAATACAAAATTGTACTTATGTTTCGGAAATGAAGTAGTAGTGCTACCTCCCAACTAGATGAGAGGAATCGCAGATGCCAACAAACTATCCCATTGAAGATGATGATGTTGTTGTGATATTCAGTCCAGAGATTGGTTTGATGCAGCTCTCCGTGCTACTCTATCCTGTCACGCCTCTTCATTTCCGAATAACTACTGCAACCTACATCCTTGTGAATTTTCTTTGTGTATTCATCTCTTGGTCTCCCTCAGCGATTTTTAGCCTCCACGCCTCCCCTCAATGCTAAGTTGGTGATCTGTTGATGCCTCAGAATGCGTCCTACCAATTGGTCCCTTCTTTTAGTCAAGTTGTGCCACAAATTACTCTTCTCCCCAATTCTCTCATAACTGCCATTTGGTATCTCTACAAATTGTAAATAGCCTTTTGCTCCCTGGCTTTTACCCCTGCCACCTGCAGAATTCGAAAGAAAGTATTTCAGTAAACATTGTTAAAAGCTTTCTCTAAGTCTACAAATGCTATAAACGCAAGTTTACCTTTCCTTAACCTGTCTTCTAAGGTACGTCGTAGGGTCAGTACTGCTTCGCGTGTTCCGACATTTCTACGAAATCGAAACTGATCTTCCCCGAGGTCAGTTTCTACCAGTTTTTCCTTTGTTTTAGTATCAGAAAAATGCGAAACGTGTCTGGGAAAAATAAATTAAATTGCCGCAAGAAAAGCGGCTTTATTTACAAAACAAGTAACTCGACAGGATCTTTTGCGCATCATGCTTCGTGACTTTCCGCAGTGAACTATTGAGACTGAGCGAAACTCTTTGTTTGAAACTAAACAACTTCAAGAAACGGGCACCATCTGAAACTCCGCACGTCTAATAACTGGCGTACCTTTCATATTTGCGATAAATATTTGTGGCAAGTTAAAATGAGTGACACTCCAGGTATCGATCGATTCCTGTGCCGCCTTGCCATTACTTGCTTTTCAGACACTGCACTCATTTAATCTCTGGTCTAATATATCATAATTGTTACTCTTAATAGGTAATTTATAAATATCTAAAAGCATATTTTTGTGAGAAATTAAAAGCACGGGATTAGGTCCTAGTTCAAGGTGCTGTTGCGGTGATATTAGACACAATAGCAGAGCAGTTGTAGAATTATATGACAAGGAAGAGTCGCTTTAGAGGAACCACTCCGACATTTGTATCGTTATCAATGCAATTCTTAATCACTGCATCGCCTGTTAGCTTTATGCTGTGTGTGTGTGTGTGTGTGTGTGTGTGTGTGTGTGTGAGAGAGAGAGAGAGAGAGAGAGAGAGAGAGAGAGAGAGAGAGAGAATCTGTCATTTCACAGAAATTCGCTCAGACATCAGACCCCAACACGCCAACGCCCAATTATTTTTCCTCTCTGACCAATAAGCCCTATTCACAGCAGAACATTTTTCGTAACTTACGTGCTCCTAAATCTAGACAGTTAATAGTTTACAATACAAGATCAGATGCTGAAAAATGAAGCAGAATCTACATTTATGCTCTGGAGGCCACCTTGTGTGGCGAAGGGTATTTTCTGTACTAACAAGCTTTAACTCCGTGGCTACTTTTAGAATTTTGAATTTTTTAACTGAGAGATAACCAATGAGCCACCGAAACCTTCAGTTAAGAACATTGTTCTAGCCTAGGTGCCTAATAGTTTATATTCATCTGGTTCTTTCGTTAAACTGAACTTTGTATATTCATAATATTTCACTCCCGATACTACCTTGCTGAAGGGATTAGAGTCAACATTCTTCTCACAGATCACCTGGATGAATTTCTGTGTGTAGCTCAGCTGACGAGAGGCAATGTAAGGACAGGAAAGGATGTAACAGAAGAGTAATAAAGAACTAGAGCGTATTTGGTAAGGCACAGATTAACTAAGCCTGCTGTGCGGCAAGAAAAAAAATACATTGAACTTGTGTTACCAATTCTGAAGTACGGTAGTGACAAATAGATCTTTAATGTGAAGGCGATTAAAAAACTGTGGGTTGCTCAGAATTATTTTTGAGATCAAAGAGTACATTGTCATGGAAGAATTTGAACAGAGGGAAGGTGAAAATCGAGAGAAGTGTCAGAAGAAATCAGAATGAAGAAGACTTTTAGGTAGAGCGAAAATAAGTTGGTGAGACTAGGTGGCTAAGGATCTTCAAATGCTTGGAGAGAAGGAAGAAGATGCCAAGGACAGGGCGCTGAGGAAGAGTCCAAAAACTGACTACGGTTTGTGGGGCCAGGAGATTACGTTCAGCACGAGTAGGAGTAAGTAATGAAAACGTAGTGGATGTGGTCTGGACGTGAGTGCACGCGAACTGATGGTAGCTGGCCTATGGAGGTAATTGCTTAAATCAAAAGGGTAGGAAAAGGTAATGACAACGCTATAATAGGTGGGTAGATGACGTGAGAAAATATGCAGCAGCTATAATTTGGATGGGTATTGATTTGGTCTGAAGTGCATGAAGTTTTTAGAAGGCTTTTATTTGGCTGTGAATGTCAAATAATTGGTGGTTATGGTGGTAATCTCGATTCGCGTTAAGTTGGAGATAAATCAGAACACTTTAAAAGATGTTTTGCCGTAGTGGGTACGCATGTATGAGAGCCCCGCACGTAGCTCTGGCCTGTAGATGCTTTACTTCCGTCGAGGAGTAGGGAAACACTTGCATGGAACAGCCACGAACAGTGGCGAGAGCCATTGACTCCAGCAACAGAGGCCGCCCGCTCCCTGTATTCCACCCCGTAGCTCAAGCCGTGGCGTTTGAGCTGGTACGATCTCGGCCGCTATTAGAGAGTGGGAACTGGAACTGTAGGAGGGAGAGAGAGAGAGAGAGAGATCCGCCCCCAACGAGCCCCTCGAGAGACACCGGAGCGATCCGCTCAAGTGGCTGGTCCGACCCCAGAGCGAGCCGCCATTCTGCAGAGCGTATGGGCTCCAATTAAACCGCACAGCTCGCTGATTTCTGCCGCCTTCATTACGCTGCCGCCGCTGCTCCTCGCCGAATTCTCGGCAGATCTGCCTCCCCCGCGCGGAGCGCAGTCGGCTCCCCGCCACGTACATATCCTACCTACTCTGTCCCCTTAGCTACCCTCGTCGGCCCTGCGCGGAGGTCTTTTATTCGACCTCCGAGCCGTCGACGAGGACAATCAGCAACCCGAGGGTGTGTTAGCAGTGAAAATGACGATTAGGAAGTCCGCGGACTCTGCTCTCGGCCCCGCCTCCTCCCCCACCCCCTCTCCCTCTCCCTCTCCCTCCTCCTCCTGCGACCAGCTGCGGCGGAATAAAGGACGCATAGAACCGCCACGCGGTTCGCGTTGGGAAAGCGCCAAATAAATTTAAAAACTTGTGGCCTCACTCAGAGAAATGTCGATAACTTCCTAGTGACGGGTCAGCAGCTCGCAAAATGCTTTCACGGCTAGACCGAAATCCTGAGAGTAAATCCGAAATACCCAGCTTAAATACTAATAAAAATGTTAACTTAGCAATAACGAGGACTGATAGCCTGACAACAGCAGCTGAGAAAGTTTAACTGATCTCATAGAGAACACAAAATGTATGACAAATACCAAAGATGGACTAGAGTGGACAATTTTAAAAGAAACGTAGATTTATTGTGTGAAGAAATTTAGATACCTATGAGAGTAATTCGAACAGAGTAGTTTAGAACGGAATGCCAGCTCTCTTAGGATCTGCAGACGGGGCGGAACATATGACATGACAAAAAACTTCAACAATAAGAAGTCGCTACACATTGGAGCGAAGTTAAGACATTATGGTAACAGTTATCAAACCAGAATCAGTATACCTGATGTTCGAAAACTCCTGTCACAAACTTCCAGAACTTCTAGAGGGGAGTGAGTCCATAATATTTTGAATAGGACTCCTTTACGGAAACTTACCCTTTTCCGTACTACAGTCGTTTGAAAACATATTTTCTAGGTAGGTGTGCAACAGGGTAGTCATGGTGAGAGGACGGTTATGGTTACTGCAGACCGACTGATGTCATCTGACGTCTGTTTTACCTCTCTGATCTGGTTCGATCAATCCTGCGTCCGGCCATCCTGATTTAAGTTTTCCGTGATTTCCCTTAATCGCTCCAGGCAAATGCCGAGATGGTTCCTTCCTTCCCCATCCTTCCCTAATCCGATGAGACCGATGACCTCGCTGTTCGGTCTCATCCCCCAAACAACCCAACCCCAAAAACTGGTTCGAGCCTCATTCACGTGTCTACGAGTGTTAGAAACATGGCTGGGTACACGTTTGCAGAATACACTGACATGATCCTTTTGAATGGCGAAGCTCACTGTGATGGAAGAACTGTCTCGTCGCTTTTATCAAGATCGTTCTCCACAACACCCAAGTCCATCGCATACTCTTCTTACCATAAATAAGTAACGACTTAGAGACAAGGTACCTTTACCGTCAGCATGCGTGACTATGGTGCTCCAAGGAGAATCCACACGCCCGATTTCGTAGAGGCGGTACACGAGCAATTTCTTTGGGTATCAATGAGTGTAAGTGTGAAACAAGCAATGTCGTTCCCTACATGTTCTAACATTCGTGGTGGTGTCTGTTTGTTCTATATCGTGTCTCCCTACCACTTTCGCGCAACGACGCTCTGAGCGTGTTTTTTAGGGAGTTGACTAGTTTGAACCTGGGACCTGTTGCTGGTAAGGAGACGCCAGACCAGACATGACATGTAGAATTCAGAAGAGTTCAGTGAGACTAGCGATGATATAACCAAATACTTAATGATTTCAGCGTCAGCTCCACTGCACTCCCTGTAAAAGAATCGTAGTACTAACTAAATTTAGTGGAAGGGGTTCAAGGTTTTCCTATTTTTAGTTAGCTGTTAAAATAACGTCGAAAAAGCTGTTATGTTTACCATTGGAAATTTTAATCTACTCACAAAACATTGTTTATAAATTGCACTATTGATAAAAGGAAGTGTTTTAATACGAGATGGTAAAAACCAACTGCGTTCAACAAAAATGTGAACGAATATTCCCTGAATGGGTTTCCAAGTTCTACAATGGATCGAAGGATGACCTATGCCACATCACATCTATAATCTAGGTTACAATTAAGTTTCACAAAAGAGACAACTATCAAAATGGTCTACAGTGACCCTCAATTATCGTTAATTACTTATCTAACTTGTCGTAAATTACAGTGGCTGATGTGGCTTCTTAATAACTATATAACAGAAAAATCATCGCGTTTCAAATTTTTACTTCAAGTGGCAAATGTGAACACCATGAGCTTTAATTGACGATCGACAGTAGTATTACGAAAAAAGGGTCTGTAACAGATGAGACTTCTGCAGTTCTTAGTGAAGCTTTATGCTCTGTTATGCGGCATCGCGTGCGTTCATTACCTTGTTGGTGTTCGTCAGGGAGCGGTGGCCGGCGCAGCTTCGCTCACCTCGCCGTCTCGGAAGCAACTCCTCTCCTAACTTCTCCTTACTACTATTTACCGAAGTTGGTTTAAAAAAACTATCTGTCTATGTATTCATCTGACCAGTCACCGGTCTCAATGTTAATCTTAAGCTCCGCGTACAAAAATTCTGTCTATCCAATGAGAAACGTTATACTTTTCGTGGTGGGGCAATGTTTTTAAAGTTTGCTACGTAACAGAGACGCTAAAAAGTCTCACGCTAAAACTTGCAGCTGGTGTGGTCCTTTTATCGTTATCGTAAGATCTATACTATTCTTCTGGAGGACTCTATCTTTTACTATAGGCTGGGGGGTGGTGTGGCCCTAGTGGTTAGCTGGCGACGTGGGTGTCCAGTCCGTCCCTTATCGTAGGGCCTTCTAGCTTAACACGGTTCTGCTCTCGGCTTCTGTTCTCGTTTCTCCCCTCGGAACTGCGTCTGTCTCACGGTGGGAAGGTATGACATGCATTTAGGCATTCTTGTGTTAGTCTGTGATATTCCATTTGCTCACTCGTTACTCGTATTACTTTGGTCAATTTAATGTCAAGATTTATTAGGAGCTATGTGACATACTACTGGATTTGCTTATCATGTCAGGGTTTTCATGGAATGTGTTGCATTTGCATTGGACACTAGTTCCAATTCAAAATACCTCTTGAAGTTCCAGAAGTTTGTAACGAGGATTTACGGACATCCTGTATGCTCCGGAGTCTTCAGTCATGAATAGACGGGGACTAGTCGATATATTCGCCGGAAGAGAATGGAGGGTATTAGGGGAGATTTTAAGCAACAGAAGGAATCACGGGCCCATATATTTGAGATCAAATCAGAAACGACACAGAAAGACAAAACTAGTAACACCATAGGTTAAAAAGAATAGGTTGTTGTTCTATGAGTACATGTTTAGAAATTCCGATTATCGTCTATCTAATAAAATCAGAAATTTCAAGAAGCCAAATGTAGAAAGGTGGCGATGGTTCCAAGAGTGATGAAGATCTTAAAGAAATCGGTAACCCATAGGACAAAATCATGGATAGGAATGAACGTAGAAAAAGGGGAAAAACAGGTTTTCACCTAGCCAAAAGGGAACTGCGTCAGAAGACCGGAAGAAGGCGCTCAAGACTGACGAGATTCTGGCAGGACATCAAAGCTGCCAGATGAACAACAGCTAAAAATGGAAAATGATTTTCATTACAAACTTTTAGCTCACAGCAGGTCAGTTCCAATGTAAAAACATACAGACACATCGCTAGACCAATTGGCACAATAAATATCGAACTGATATTAAACTGGAAAGTCGACTTATTCTCTGATTAGTGTCCAATAGCGAATCAAGGACGGAGACAGTAGCTACCAATTGCTGCGCATTCGAATGGACAAGAATTCGTCAGTTGAAGCTGAAATGAGCTGTAACAGTACCTAAGCAAATGCTTTCTCTTAGGTTTCAAGATAGCATAAACCTGTTACCGCCTGCGTCCTCGTGCGCCGACTGTAAGACCACGTTCAGACATAAATCTTGGTAACTTGCCATTGCAGCAGCAGTAACCATCTAACAACTGAGCCATACACTTATTGTCTTGTATAGGGGTTGCCGACCGCAGCGCCGTGTTCTGCCTGTTTACATATCTCTGTATTTCAATACGGATACCTATACCAGTTTCTTGCCGCGCGGGATTAGCCGAGCGGTCTTAGGCGCTGCAGTCATGGACTGTGCGGTTGGTCCCGGCGGAGGTTCGAATCCTCCGTCGGGCATGTGTGTGTGTGTGTGTGTGTGTGTGTGTGTGTGTGTGTGTGTGTGTGTGTGTGTGTGTGTGTGTAAGCTTAGGGACTGATGACCTTAGCAGATAAGTCCCATAAAATTTCACACCAATTTGAACACATACCAGTTTCTTTAGCGCTTCAGAGTATAGAAACATACGTTCGCGTATCCAGTCAAGCAGTGGGTAGCAGAGTGATGATCTAAGCTTCTCTCTCCCTTATATCTCTGTTACAGTATCTCCAAAATTCCAAAATTATCGTTACCATTCACTAATAGGTCGGCGTACCTCCTTTTCTATTGACTGCGGAGCCTTCTTCCAAGGCGACTTCATTTCTGTCGCATTCAATCGTCGCGGATGACCGCAGCGTAACTGAACCCGCAGCGAGCTCGGTGAAAGGATATTTGTTACTTACGCTGGGCAATCCGGAACTCGTAGTAAGCGATACACGCGGCACGCCTAGGGTTACCGAGCGGAGTAACATGGCAGCGGCACTGGCGTCGGATTGCCGCCAGCGCTCGGCCAAGCTGCGCTGCCGGGAGCCAGTCCGTCACTGGTGCGGTCGACTCATACGCTTTCCCAGAACGGACGTTCATCCTATACTGCTGCAGCAGCCCCGTCAGCAGTTATCCGTTGTTCACCGACGAAGTGACGTGACGTGAGGTCAGCCGGGTGAAACATAGGACGCGGCTGTTCGACCGAAGTAGGGCTGATCAGCGAAACTGGCCATAAGCTCAAAATTGCTAACTGGTGCGCTGCGTTCGAATATTTCCGAGGCTATGGCAGGAGGTGACGAGAAAATGAAGCAGGTGATGTTTTGGTGTTCTTCGTGTACCATTTCCACAGAAGCTTTCGCACTACGAATCGAAATACTTGTTTGGCTTTGAAATTATTTGGTAACACTTTCATGACCACTTACTTCTTGTACGGTAGAAATTATTATGAAATGACTGGTGGAACATCCATCGGTTCGCCACTGTTCAAAAAAATGTTTCTGAGCACTATGGGACTTAACTTCTGAGGTCATCAGTCCCCTAGAACTTAGAACTACTTAAACCTAATTAACCTAAGGACATCACACACATCCATGCCATTGGCTACCGTAGCGGTCGCGCGGTTCCAGATTGTAGCGCCTAGAACCGCTCGGTCATCCCGGCCGGCAGGTTCGCCACTGTCGCCAGCCGTTTTCATGAAAAATGCGTATATGCACATTCAGAGTCAAGTGACAGCAAACGATCGGTACATCGAAATAACGATTTCCAGCATTTTCTGTGATGGGTCAGTTCTCCTGATCATTAACGAGGGTCATTTCCGCGTCAGTTACATAAATATTTCCCAGGCTACTTTTATTTTGACCAACATCTACACTCCTAATAGGTTCAGTTCTATCACAATAAACATACACTTCTACATCTTCCTAGCAATTTCATGCCATTAGTCAACAAAATCCACTTATGCTAATGTCAGTCTGATGCAAGATTCGCCGTTATGAAGGTGGAATTTCTACCTCCGTACTGCCTAAAGATAGCTGTTGCTTTAAGCATTCCTCTTTTTCTTTAGATGCTTATCCCTTCTAACCATAAAAAATTGCTGATGGATAATGATTTCTAAATGTATCAAACCTTCACAGTTTCCGCCTTTGCGAATGACTTGAAGGAGGATACGACTGAAATGGCGCGAAATTCCACCCAGGAGAAGCAGAACCATCACTTACGGAAATGTGCCTCTTGTTTGGCGTTATTGCAGTTAGTCGAGATGCATATTCACTTGTTTTCCATTTCGGATTACTTTATCAATATGGCAATGCACCTATCCTAATAAGGCAGAAAAAATAATGTACACCTTTTTTCTAATCTTCTGTGCCAGCTTCCAGCCAATTGCGTTATTTCGTCTTGTTTTAAAACTTTTTAAAAGTGGCTAAGACGAAGACATACACCATAATTTGCCTTCGTGTGTATGAGAACTCTTCAAAGAACCACACTCCGATTGCCCGAGGCACCAAATAAACACTTTCCACATCGAAACAAGGCAGACTCCACTAACCTTCTGATACATTTCCTCATTCTGTAGAGGAGATTTTATCCTCCTTGGTGAAAGATACAGTAGCGAACGACTTGAATGATAAGGTGGTTAACATTAGATTCTTGTAAACTTCGCACCTTGTAGTAGCCTCTTCTAGTGATAGAGGACTGGTGAAGTACATCTCCCAGTTCTCCACATTGCCTGTGTCCCCCCACTCAAGATTACTCATTTCAGTATAAAGATCCGATTGTTAAGCCCAATCTGGGCATCAGTTTAACTGAATGCATTCTCTATTGTCAGTTAAGCTGATATCTTCTCCTGAGTTGTGGCCGCCTTCGTATTTTCACATACTGCTGTGAGCATGAAGGTTATCGCTAAGTGTGTAATATAACATTATATTCTTGTTACTGAGTAAATAAGTAATGCCCACATACAGCAACAGAAATATAGGTGTACAAGTCTAATATCGACAACTTTCCCAGGTTTTACTTACATGAGAAGCTGTAGTCGAGGAATTGTACTTTCAGCAACTTCATACAGTATATCGACATTTACGATGCAACCTGTAACGCATAAGCGATCGAGTTCTTTGTACTGTACATCATAAATCCAAATTCGCGTGTCAGCGAACGCTGCCTACTTGCTCATTCACTCCTCATGTACGTGGCGAAGAAAAGCACAAAGTCTGTTCTGAAATATAAGTATTTATCACAGTGAAATAACTATATTCAATATTAACCTTGGATTTGCGACCAATGTTAGCAGAGGTTTGAAAACAGCCACCTAAGATAATAAACTAAGGGCACTAGCAAGAATGTTGGAAGAAATTAAGAACGTAGTGCATTCTTTGCTGAAAAAGTGTGAAACGCAAGCTGCTTTAAGTTCAGAAATAAAGAAAACAATATTAGCTGAGTGAACTGTATGAAGCTCCGCGACACTCAAGTGTAGTTTTCCTATCGTTGGTATGAAACCAATGTCTCATCGACGGACTTAATCATGCATAAGGCATCTGCTGTTGCGACAGGCAGCGGATGAAACACCTGTGTTGTGGCATGTCTTCACCAACATCTGTTCAATTAGGAATGCAGTACATTCCGCGTCGAGTAATGAAACACGTTTCCATTACCTCCACGTGGACGCACACTGCAGTTCCCTTGCGTTTCTCGAGCAGGTGCTCGCTGAAACAAGTAGACCTCATTCGTACCTCAGGGAGATGCAGTCCCAAGTAGAGGCACTGAGCGACCATATACTTGGCTGGCGCACGGCGAGGCAGCGCCTTTTACGAGATTCTTGCGTTGATGTGTCCCCTCCCCCCCCCCCCCCCCCGTCCCTTTCTTCTACTCTCCTTTCTTTCTCTCTCTCTCTCTCTCTCTCTCTCTCTCTCTCTCTCTCTGTCTCTTTCCACTCGCCATTTCACTTCTGTTTCAACGCTGCTCCACCGCCTGTTCTATGCACCCACTGACATGAACTTTTGCGAAAGGTATTCCGCTGGGGATTAGTTGCCTCGCAGCAAATACGTTTGAAGAACTACAGGTAAGTGCGTTTCTGTTGACGCTGTTATCTGACAAGAACCTCTGCCCATAATTTCAGAAAACAACTAAGTTAGGGTGAGTATGTGTGAGTAGAGTCATGGTCAAGAGGACTAGCGGGAAACTGTTCACGAAAGTATTTAATTATAATGTATTTATACGTGGTTTAGCCTCAAGAATGAGTTCAAGAATTTAACTACATCTCCGCAATCTGAATCATGACTTGTTGTTAAACGAGTTAAAGTACTCTCGATCAACTCAAGTATCTTTCAGTAGTGTAGCAAATGCAGGATTATGGAAAGGAAATTGACCATAGGACTTTTTTTAAGGAAATGCCCAGACATTTCTCCTAGTCATGAAGGACATAAATCTCGAAGATTGAATGGATATTATGAGAATGATCCTAGATCTTAAGAACTTAGTATACAGTCCACCGTGCGATATGGTTCTCTCCTTTTAGCTAGTCGCAATGTTCTCCGCTTTGTGATTTTTAATACAATGCATTTTGCTGAAATCGTTTGTTTCTATTAGGTGTTGCTCTCTTTGCCGTCTAGAGACAAGTAACTTTGACTTTCCATTGTCTCTAAAATAGTTTTTATTCTTTCGCTGATGTCCTCTTGTTTCGTTCAAGGTATTTGTTACAAGTCTATTGCGTCTGAATGAATTAGCAAACATTTTTGTATTCCTCTTATGAAAAGTAGTCACGTCTTCTTTTCTTCATAATTTCTTTCCAAACATCCTTATAGATTTGTTGTATGTACACAGATGTATGTTCAGCATAGCTCCCCTAAACCAATAATGGTAACTGTATGGAGGGTTTATTTGAAACGCACGCCACAGTTTTTGTCTAACATTTGTCTTACCGAAGCTTGCGCGCCTTCTCTAATGACTTCGTTCAACTCCTCTCCTTCTTTCTCCTCTTCTTTTTTCAACATCTGCAACCATCCAGCAGCACACATGATCCTCAGAAGGTTTTAACGAAGTGTTTCTTACATTGACTAGACGGTGTGAGGGTAATATTACGTCTTCAGGCTGAAGGGAAGTTACTGAAAAGATTCGCTGAAGACGTTGCTGTCCTCTGTGAACGAGACGAAAAGTTAGAGGACCTGTATGACGGATCGGTTTGCTTAGCACAGAATACGGATTTAAAATAAACCAAAGAAAGACGGCAGTATTGAGGAGCACGAGAAATGAATTACCCTGCTCCTTCTCTGTACAGTAAATACTGGTAACTCTCCATCCACAAACCAAAGCAGTAGAATGAGAAACACGCAACACGCGACTATGAAGGCAGTGGGCTAGGTAATTCTTCGAATGTTGTAGGCACACTGTTCACAGTGAAGAATCACCATCCATGACATAAAACACCGGATGTCAATTCTCGGTGAACATTTCTAGTTACCATGCGGAGCAGTAAGCAAACGTTCACTCTAGGGGAAAGCGCGCTTGCCGTTGAATCCATTCCACGAGCAGCTACACAACTAAGATAAGGAATAAATTTTCTTAAGATGATTGAAAATGAAAGAAAAAAAGGATAGATAAGAACTTTCAAGCAAATCAGCGTAGTCATTTTATTGATATTAATGTATCTACATTTGTGAGAAGTATCAAGCGTGAACTATGCAGCACTGCACAAATCAGGATGACACAGCTGAAATTGGGAGACAATAATTATCGCTACATACAGTAGACGTAAGGAATGCCGAATTGTTATTGTACATGGTTTCTTTCAATCTGTGTATTGCAAAACAAAAACTTGTTTTACTTTCATAAACGGTTCTCGTTCGTCACACAATCCGCGGCATATCTTGGATATCGAAAAGTAGCAAAATATTGGTGGAGATGATTCACAAAAAGAGGTAGTACCGACATCCAGATTCGATTCAGAGACATCGCACTTACGAAACTAAGTGCTTATTCTCTCGGCTGGGGACGCGTTGCCTGTTAGCAACCATGCGAAATACGTAAGCACACCTAAAATTTTCAAATTCGATTTTCTCGAAAACAGTTGAGAGTCGCGTGTTCCTGTTCACACATTTTTAAGTCCTAGCCGTGCCCTGCAAACCTTCTCAGTATGAATGAAATGGGCGAGGAGAAATTTGTGTGGCCGCCTTCTTAGGATGTGCCGTTTCGTTAGCTCCGACACGCGAGTATTTCTCGATACGACGACAGAGCAATGACTGGCAAACCATACGAATAAGATTCATCAAAGTTCCTCGCTTCCCACCCTCCCCCCCCCCCCCTCTCATCATTTGTCGCTTAGGTCTGCTGCACAAGGTTCAGCATTCTCTCTCCGATTTGTTTTTAGTTTTTTGGGTGTTTTGCGTGTAAAGTTATAATACTTGTTCTCTTTGTCGTTTTGTGATTGTGTATTGTCAGTGACGGCTGCCCTCGCCTTAATAGTACCCCCATTCTGATTTCAGAATATATCTCAGTTTTTATTTCTTCTAAGTCCTTTTCTTATTAATGTTGCGAATTCCTGCCATCTTTCCCCAGTACCCAGGTATATCAAGGGCCTCTTGCTAGTAGGAAGGGAGTGTCTTACGCTGTCGGATATTGGACCTCAAATCACGGTGGCCTGTCAATGTTTATGTCGTCCCCAAAACTGGGGGAAGTTTTATTTACGTCACCTGAGATTACGAGGACTCTACCACACAGTTTTAGGTGCGGTACGGCATCTGCAGACACCGAGCAAAGAGACAACGGCGGCTGTGTAGCCGGAAACAAACCGTCGCCCGCCGCAGGCCGCAAGCCATCGCGTTAATTTGGAACGAGCGCGGGCGAGCAGCAGGGACTAATAAAAGAGGCGGTCCTAACGTTAATCCCTGGGGGAAGCCGAGGCGGAGGCAGAGGCAGCAGCTTTATGTGGCCGCCGCTGCTTTACGCCCGTCCCGAGGAAGAGTGTGCGCGTGAGTTTGGTCGGGAAGCTGGGCGCCGCGGCAGCAAGTTACTGTGCGGCCCCCGGGAGCGGCGCGGCAGACACTCCGTGTCGCCCCCGAAGAACGGCGCCCCGACGCCGTCCGTTACGAGCGCCACGTCGCTGCCTGCCTGCCACGACGCCGCCCACCGGCCTGCCTGCCTGTTCCGCGCCCGGTCGATAGGGCCGGTCGCCGCCGCTGCTCTCTTCGTGGGCGGGGTGGGCGGCGCACTGTGAACTGCCTTCAGTTCAGAACAAGCCGCGATATAACGCTTAATACTTTCAGGATCTGGACAAATATATGGAAACACCGAAAACACATCACCCTGCCTAATATCTACATCTACATCGATACTCCGCGAGCCACTGTACGGTGCGTGGCGGAGGGTACCCCGTACCACTACTAGTCATCTTTTCTTTCCAGTCGCAAAATGGTTCAAATGGCTCTGAGCACTACGGGACTTAATATCTGTGTTCATCAGTCCCCTAGAACTTAGAACTACTTAAACCTAACTAACCTAAGGACGTCACACACATCCATGCCCGAGGCAGGATTCGAACCTGCGACCGTAGCAGTCGCGCGGCTCCGACTGAGCGCCTAGAACCGCGAGACCACCGCGGCCGGCTTTCCAGTCGCAAATAGAGCGAGGGAAAAACGACTGCCTGTACCCCTCCGTATCAGCCCTAATTTCTAGCATCTTATCTTTCTGGTCGTTACGCGCTTTGTATGTTGGCGGCAGTAGAATCATACGGTAGTCAGCTTAAAGTACCGGTTCTCTAAATTTTCTCAACAAAAAAATGGTTCAAATGGATCTAAGCACTATTGGACTTAACATCTGAGGTTATCATTCCCCTAGACTTGTTGATGTTGTTGTGGTCTTCAGTCCTGAGACTGATTTGCTGCAGCTCTCCATGCTACTCTATCCTGTGCAAGCTTGTTCATCTCCCAGTACCTACTGCAAACTACATCCTTCTGAGTCTGCTTAGTGTATTCATCTCTTGGTCTCCCTCTACGATTTTTTCCCTCCACGCTGCCCTCCAGTACTAAATTGGTGATCCCTTGATGGCTCAGAACATGTCCTACCAACCGATCCCTTCTTCTGTTCAAATTGTGCCACAAAGTTTTCTTCTCTCCAATTCTATTCAATACCTCCTCAGTAGTTATCTGATCTACCCATCTAATCTTCAGCATTCTTCTGTAGCACCACATTTCGAAAGCTTCTATTCTCTTCTTGTCTAAACTATTTATCGTCCGCGTTTCACTTCCATACATGGCTACACTACATACAAATACTTTCAGAAACGACTTCCTGACACTTATATCTATACTCGGTGTTAACAAATTTCTCTTCTTCAGAAACGCTTTCCTTGCCATTGCCAGTCTACATTTTATATCCTCTCTACTTCGACCATCATCAGTTATTCCCTAATATAATTCCCTCAGCATCACCCGACTTAATTCGACTACAATCCATAATGCTCGTTTTGCTTTTGTTGATGTTCATCTTGTATACTCCTTTCAAGGCACTGTCCATTCCATTCAACTGCTCTTCCAAGTCTTTTGCTGTCTCTGACAGCTTTACAATGTCATTGGCGAACGTCAAATTTTTATTTCTTCTCCATGGATTTTAATACCTACTCCGAACTTTTCTTTTGTTTCCTTTACTTAAAATACAGACTGAATAGCATCGGGGGGAGGCTACAACCCTGTCTCACTCACTTCCCAACCACTGCTTCCCCATTCATGCCCCTCGACTTTTTTAACTACCATCTGCTTTCTGTACAAATTGTAAATAATCTTTCACTCCCTCTATTTTACCCCTGCCACTTAGAACTACTTAAACCTAACTAAACTAAGGATTTGAACCTGCCCGAGGCAGGATATGAACCTGTGACCGTAGCAGCAGCGCGGTTCCGGACTGAAGCGCCTAGAACCGCTCGGCCACAACGACCGGGTTCCCTTAACAGTTTTTCTCGAAAAGAGGTCCACCTTCTCTCCAGGGATTCCCATCTGAGTTCTCCGTAACACCCTCGTGTTCTTCAAAGCTATGGGTAACAAATCTATCAGTCCGCCTCTGAATTGGTTAGATGCCTTCCTTCTATCCGACACCGATCGACGTGGACGTGGAGCAGTGGTTAGCGCTCTGGACTCGCATTCGAGAGGACGAAGTTTCAAACCTGGGTCCGGCCATCTTCATTTAGGTTTTCCGTCAGTTCCTTAAACCGCTTCAGGCAAATGCCGGGATGGTTCCTTTGAAAGGGCACGGCCGGTCTCCCTAATCCGATGGAACCATTGACCTCGCTGTATGGTCCCCTCCCCCAGATAGTGAATTTCATTTCAATCCGATCTGGTACGGATCCCGAACGCTAGAACAGAACTCAAGAACAGGTCACACCCGCGTCCTATGCGGTGTCCTGTACAGGTGTACCACTCTTTCCTAAAATTCTCTCAATATGCCAAAGTCGACCATTCGCCTTCCATACCACAGTTCTCACATGCTCGTTCCATCTCATATCGTTTGGCAGCGTTATACCCAAATATTTTGACATTTATCTGGATTTTATTACCAAATGCGTTGATACAGGACCAGAGTGTTACTCTTTTCTTGGCTATCGAAGCACAGACACCTGAAACATCCTTCGCAGAAGAAAGAATGTGTGTAGGACAGCTTATGTGTCGAAAACCGCCGTGGTGCAATGGGGCAACAAGTTCCATGCTACTGCTTCGTGATAACGCCCGTACCCATATCGCCAAGTTCGTAATGCAGAAAATACTCAAACGCAAGTGGGAGACATTCTAGCACTAGCCCTACAGTGCTGATCTCTCCCTATGCGGATATTACGCCTTCGGTCCACTAAAAAACACCTTGAAAGGTCGACGAATACCGTAAACGAGGATGTGCAACAGACAGTCACTGAGTTCTTCACGCAACAGAACAAGCTGTTGTACCAAACTTGTATCTCCAACCTGGTGCATTAGTGGAGTGATAGCCTCAGTGCTCGCACTGCAATTCCTTCGAAGGAAAACTTTTTTTTCACGCCTTATATATCAGTCCATATTCTTCTGGTACGCATAGCCCCTTTTGTAATTTATCTTCCGTCAGCTCAAATGGTTCAAATGGCTCTGAGCACTATGGGACTCAACTGATGTGGTCATTAGTCCCCTACAACTTAGAACTACTTAAACCTAACTATCCTAAGGACATCACACACATCCATGCCCGAGGCAGGATTCGAACCTGCGACCGTAGCAGTCACACAGTTCCGGACTGCCTTCCGTCAGTTGTACAATCGTCTGCATACAAAGAGAATAGAAGAGAATATTAATAATATGTATCATTTGGTTCTACTATGAAATTAAGTAATGGAGTGAGTTTATAGCGCATTGCATTCCGTAGAGTACAGCACCCGGACGCCAAGGAACAAGATTCTGGTGGAAAGGACAGTGTTATCAATCTTTTGAAGACCAGCGGGCCTTCAGTGCCCGCTGTCTCGCCGAAGAAGCCTTTCCTTCGTCAGCCAATACCAGCGCTCTACTTGTTCACCCGTAATGACGTACAGGTATCTGTCTGTCAGTCGAGCTGTGCCTCATCACAATCTACGAGGTGGGGTACCGGTGCACAGTTGCCGCTGGAAGATCGCGTCGCCCCGCTCCCCACCGGTTGGCTCCATATGGCGGGGCACCCAGCGAGGCGGCGTCATTGTCGTCGGCGCCGGGCCGTCAATCGATATCGCAAAGCGGCGCGCATTCCTCGGATCGCGGGCGCTGCTGATGAGCGCCCGTTTCCGGTTTCATCCTCGCGTTGCCACGGCGACGCGGCCGCTGCCCCCGCGCCGCTCTTTTATTCCGCAAGACAGAAGAAAACACGCTGCATGCGACGCCGCAGCGCGCGCCCGGGTCGATACTTAAAGTCGATATGCCCGCGTGGTGACCGTTCGACGTCAGACCGCGCCGGCCCCCTTCTGCGGCTGCGGCGTTCTCGGGTCTCCGCACCTGCCCCCTCGGAGCCGGGGTGCGCTTCGAGAATCATTAGCGACACCGCAGCTTCGTTAGTCGGGACCCTCCGCTTCTGCAGGCGAGGGCTGCAGCCGCAGCGGTTAAACGGCTCCCCGGCTCCAGGTCGCCACTCCGTCTAACGTCTGCCGACTTACGTAAACAAACTTTCTAATGAGAATGAGATATTCACTCTGCAGCGGAGTGTGCGCTGATATGAAACTTCCTGGCAGATTAAAACTGTGTCCCGACCGAGACTCGAACTCGGGACATTTGCCTTTCGCGGGCAAGTGCTATACCATCTGAGCCACCGAAGCACGACTCACGCCCGGTACTCACAGCTTTACTTCTGCCAGTATCCGTCTCCTACCTTCCAAACTTTACAGAAGCTCTCCTGCGAACCTTGCAGAACTAGCACTCCTGAAAGAAAGGATATTGCGGAGACATGGCTTAGCGTGAGTCGTGCTTCGGTAGCTCAGATGGTAGAGCACTCGCCCGCGAAAGGCAAAGGTCCCGAGTTCGAGTCTCGGTCGGGCACACAGTTTTAATCTGCCAGGAAGTTTCATATCAGCGCACACTCCGCTGCAGAGTGAATATCTCATTCTGGAAACATCCCCCAGGCTGTGGCTAAGCCATGTCTCCGAAATATCCTTTCTTTCAGGAGTGCTAGTTCTGCAAGGTTCGCAGGAGAGCTTCTGTAAAGTTTGGAAGGTAGGAGACGGAAACTGGCAGAAGTAAAGCTGTGAGTACCGGGCGTGAGTCGTGCTTCGGTAGCTCAGATGGTAGAGCACTTGCCCGCGAAAGGCAAAGGTCCCGAGTTCGAGTCTCGGCCGGGCACACAGTTTTAATCTGCCAGGAAGTTTCAAACTTTCTAATACCAATAAGAAAGCGATACGGGAAAAGGACGGACTATAACAATTTACAGGTATCAAGTAACCTTCCCAAAGGTACACAAAAAATCATTATAAATCGCCTAAGTGTACTTCACCGAGGCGATTTTTAAGGCTCTCTCCTTACGACCGTCTTTACTTGACCAAAAGCTAATTTGAGCACGGTCTCGGACACTATATATTCACCGAATGGTTTAATTCCTCGCGCAACATGCTTCATCGGTCTCTTTTACAGCGAGGCAACAAAAATCATGAAATAGCGGTATGCAAATATACAACCTATAACAAGGCAGTACACTGGCGGAGCAGTCATTTGTTTCACCAACTGCGACATGTTTTTTGCGTAAATGATCACTACATCTAAGCCGACTGTAGCGACATCTAGGGATGACGTTGGGGATCAAAATGGCTCTGAGCACTATGGGACTCAACTGCTGTGGTCATTAGTCCCCTAGAACTGAGAACTACTTAAACCTAACTAATCTAAGGACATCACACACATCCATGCCCGAGGCAGGATTAGAACCTGCGACCGTAGCGCTCGCGCGGTTCGAGACTGTAGCACCTAGAACCGCTCGGCCACTCCGACCGGCTGTCGGAGAATGTTGGTTTCGTCTACTTGGAGACCATTTTCAGCCATTCATGGACTTTATTCTCCCAAACAACGATGTCATGTTACTAGGCCACAATAGTTCGCGACATGGTTTGGAGAACATTCTAGACAACTGGAGCGAATGATTTGGTCACCCATATCGCCCGACATGAATCCCATTTAAAATTTATGGGACATAATGGAGAGATCAGTTCGAGCACAAAGTTCTGCGCCGGCAACACTATCGCAATTATGGAGGAGTGTAAAGCATAGCTCATTATTTGTCCCTGGGACTTCCCACGAATTGTTGAATCCATTCCACCTTGAGCTGCTGCACTACGCAGGGCAAACGGGCGTCCGACACGATATTAGGAGGCATCCAATCCCTCAGTGTACTTTCCCAGTGTAACGTAGTTATTACAGAAGAAAAAACAGGTGCTAGTTCAGCTGCAGCGTTTCATACATGGGCAAGATTTTTTTAAAGGAATTTTTTTTTCTGAAGGTGATATACTCAAATGGTGTAAACCTGTGTGTTACGCGCAGCCGTGTTCGTAAAAGCAGTGTCCGCAACTGAAGTTATAGCAGGAAAGACGCATCGTAATCAACCGCTGAACATCGTGTGCAGGCAATTCGGTGCCTTACCATCATATTTAGGCGACGATCCCTGAAGAATGCGGTGACGTGAGAGCTTCTGCAGTCTACTCAGCTGCATTGTGTACCGTGCATGTTGTACACTATTTTTCTAAATTGTATTTTTTACTCTTGCTCTGATGGGTTAAAACCGAATTTGTCACCTGAAGACGGGGCTAAGCCTCCGAAACTTGACTTACAATTAGTTAATGCCATATACAATTTAATTACGGATTACAGAGAAGTTTTCCGTTTCGGCGTAGCATCACAAAATGAGAGAGTTCCTCACTGTACGAAAGAAAAATGTAAGGGCGGTGTGGCAAGAGGAGCAGATGGGAAGAGAGGTGACGAAGAAAAGCGCGGTAGATGACCACCGACGGCGCGTACCGAACAGCTGGTGTCCGCTCCAGCGAGGCGGAAATCTGCCGATAGCGGCGTGGAGAAAGGCGCGCCAACAGTAACTCCGCACACCGACCTCCGACGTCTCCGGCAAACCTCTTTGTGCACCGACGCAGGTCGTGCGTTCGAATCCCGCCTCGAAAATGGTTAAGTTATTGAATATCGGCCCTGTATGCTTACGGAAAGGATTTATAGAAATAACGTGTAGACTGAAGTAACTATTCTCTGCATCATCAGCTATGTAAACAATCGTTTATGATTAAAACGCCCTTTTTCCTGCTGACAGATGGATATTTACAAGCCCAGGCGCGTTTCACCTTTTATTTGAAAAGCATCTCCCATGGGTATTCTTCAACGATAAACAGTTTTTGTTTTCACGCTTACGCTTTTTTATCATAGACTATTGAGTACAAATATTGTTGCACGGCAAAGGTTCTTTTCATAAGCAAATATTGCAACCGTCATGGATGTTTAAAAGAAAGATGGAAGCACCCGCTCTAAAAAGTCTCTAGTAGCAACTGACAGTCTCATAACTCGAATACTACAGTACTTCCATCCAGTTTTAGATATAGTTTCTTGTTTTTAGGCGAGAAATAGGACCCCTGTCGCGTATTCTTTTCGATATACCGTGTGCTGGCGTTAATACTCAGGAATTAGTCTCATGTTTCTAGGTGATTAAAAGTATATGCTGGATTGGGACCTGAACTTGGCTGGTCCCTCCGCAGCAAATGCTCTTACCCGTTGACCGACCCGGCCGTGCTCACGAACGTACTGTCACAGCTTCAGTTAGGCCATTATCTCTCTCCCAGTTCCCAAACTTCACAGAAGCTCATTTGCTCTCCTTGCGAGACTAGCGCTCCTAAATACTGGTGTGTCATACCCCACTCTGGACACAAAAAAAGATAATTTTTAGTTTAAGACACGGAGAAATGCCTGTGAAATGCCCCAACGTTCACGAAAAACATCACATCTCTATCAGTTTGTAAACTTCAGGACTGTCGTGTTACTTTTGCTGTAGGCTACTTCCTGGTTCGCCAAGATAAGAACGGAGTCACTTTAGCGTTGCCACTGGCAAGTGTGCATGAATCATTCAAAACGAGATGCGCTTCCTGAGTTGTGACACTTTCCATGTATACTATAAGTTGAATGTAATTTTTTATTTTATTGATTGTTACAACTGTGTTCCCACAGTGTCTGTATCTTACATTACAATGCCCTTCAGACATGTATGCACGTCTGAAGGGCGCTGTTTTCACGATAACAGCTGTTGTCAATATTAAGAAAATGCTTGTGTTGCAGAATACACAAATTGCAAGTTCTATTGTAAAGAAAGTTCATATTGTATCCGTTTTCTCGGCGAAAAGTATTGCTACATTATGAAGCCCATTTATGATCCCATGTTTTCGTAAACTGTGTTCATTAAATTTTAATAAACCAGTTGCAACTAGTTTTCTTTATTCTAACTTAAGCACTAATTTTACCTGCGCCACCTCACTCTGTCGTTAAGTGATCACCAGTGGATAGATGGGAGAGGTCCTGGGCTGCAAATTGATAAATCAATGGCCGAGTAACTACATCGAGCCACATTGAAAAGTGTAGCGGCCCCAGTGTTTAAGAGGTAGAGGTCGAACTGAGACAGTAATGTCGTATTACATTAGAGTAACTAGAGAAGGCAAAAAATTATTTGTGGTGGAAAAGTAGCAAAACCGTAACATGAGAGGGGACAACAAAACGAAAATGTTTTTACAAAAGCAAGAAAAGTGACGCAACTCGAGGAAAAAATTAATAATTATCTGCTAACACTACACGTTCGACGAGAAAATAACTACATTTCCGTATTACTTTTACCTAGGATATAATGGAATTTATTGCCAAAAATAGTTACTTGAAATTTAAAAATAGTTGAGATGGCTCTAAGCACTATAGGACTTAACACCTGAGGCCATCAGTCCCCTAGACTTAGAACTACTTAAACCTGACTAATCTAAGGACATCACACACGTCAATGCCCGAGGCAGGAGTCGTACCTGCGACCGTAGCAGCAGCACGGTTCCGGATTGAAGCGCCTAGAACAGCTCGGTCACAGCGCCCGGCTGAAATTCAAAAGAAGCTCATACTATTTCGATATAATTTTTATGAAATTCTTTAAGTGAATTTTTCTGAAATATTACATATTTGAGTTGTGACACTGTCCTTTCTGGCTGCGATATGGTGAAAACCCACGGCAAGCTATCTGAAGTAGTCACATTATTTTGTCGAGGTAAGTTCGTCTTCGTTGAAATGTACCTCAGTTTAGAAGTAAGAATTTGCGCATTTTCGTCTCCGTACTTTTTCCTGTGCCTGTGACTGTGTATTTCGCATGTGCGAGCTACATTTTCGCGTATTCTTCTGCTGGTGTGACAGTGACGTACGTGAGTGCGCCAAAGTACATGCAGCACATTTGCGCGCATGAGTACCGGACCAGTCATCCATCCTTCTTTCGAGTGTCGGCGCGCTTTATATTCATGCGCTGGCGCACAGTAGTCAGTTTTACGAGGTAATGTTGTTTGTCTGTTCGCTATACGACTGCCTGATTCATGGCAGGCGAAATGAAACGGGGTTAGGTGGCGATTCCGCTGCTCGTACTGTTTCCAGCTAACGCAGTATTTAAGTACGCCATTGCATAACTTACAGTCGCTGGCGCTTTTCCGGTAGTCACAAAATTCCGGCATGTTTTATTCAGCTGATGCCAAAATATAGTTGGACCTATATCTCATGCTGTAAGACTTCTATCCTACGACATTTTAAGATAAAACAAGCGTTATTATTCGGTAGGTAAATGCTTTCGCACACGACCATTCTATACTGCATACCATGGGAAAACATTGTTCAGTGCTGGAATGAGATTTTCACTCTGCAGCGGAGTGCGCGCTGATATGAAACTTCCTGGCAGATTAAAACTGTGTGCCCGACCGAGACTCGAACTCGGGACCTTTGCCTTTCGCGGGCAAGTGCTCTACCATCTGAGCTACCGAAGCACGACTCACACCCGGTACTCACAGCTTTACTTCTGCCAGTACCTAGTCTCCTACCTTCCAAACCTTACAGAAGCTCTCCAGCTCTCCTGCGAGGAGAGCTTCTGTAAAGTTTGGAAGGTAGGAGACGAGGTACTAGCAGAAGTAAAGCTGTGAGTACCGGGCGTGAGTCGTGCTTCGGTAGCTCAGATGGTAGAGCACTTGCCCGCGAAAGGCAAAGGTCCCGAGTTCGAGTCTCGGTCGGGCACACAGTTTTAATCTGCCAGGATGTTTCATTGTTTAGTGCTGTGTAGTATCAAACCGCGGAATTTTACTCACGTTGCGAGGCTTTTCTTATAGTTCTAACAGGAAGGAGTATTTGTGTGTAACGTCCCGTCGACAACTTAATCATTAGAGACGGAAAAGGGAAGGATGGGGGAGGAACTCGGTAGCGCCCTTTCGAAAGAACCATCCCGGCATTTGCCTGGAGCTATTTAGGGACATCGCGGAAAACCTAAAACTGGATGGCCGGACGCGGATCTGAATCGTCGTCCTCCCAACTGAGAGTTAATTGTGTTGATTACTGCGCTACCTCCCTCATTTCCGTACAATTCTATAGACTGCGTTCACAGCTACGACGCCTAAGCCAGCCTTACCCGCATTGGCTACCACCTTGTGATTTCGCACAGGGACCGGTAAAATGATTTCGCATTTCCTGAGAACGGCGTTGTGCAAACACATCTGATTTCGTGGATTATGGTGCTTTCTTCAGCACAGTCGTCCTACAGTAGTGAGAAATTGCGTAACATGAGCGTGCCATCTGAAACACAAACCGTGTTTATTCCTCTGAAACATTAGATTTTAAGCTGTCCTACCGAAGGTAAGTTGCTAAATTATTTCCATCACCATTTACATTACACGTATCTGATTTGCTGGGAACAAACCGTTATGGTCACCTTTTACTGTGCTCAGCGTACAGTGCATTACTTACAGAGTCACATTTTCCATAACGAAAAATCTGCTGTTTTGTTGCATGCTCCTCCTACACTAACCACAAAAATATTGAGATTCAGCGAAGTAGTTAAATCAACAGCAAAATGGAACAGTGTACACACTGTCAAGTGTGGAGAAGGGTCATTATATTCAGTGCATCCGAATACAGTAATCCAGTATCAAAACGCCGCAGTCGTCACATTGTCCAAACGTTTCCCACGAACTGCTCTGTTAAACTGTGTTTTGATCATTTCATTGGAGCTCCGCACTTGCACCGCGATGCCGAATAACGGTAGAACGTACAAGAAAATGGTTCAAATGGCTCTGAGCACTATACGACGTTAAGCGTCCCCTCTTCTTTTATCTTGAGTGCAGGTGTTTATAAAGAATAGAGCGGGGGGTCGGCATCTGCAGCATTCTTGAAAAGAAGCAATTTGATGAACGAGCTGGGAAGAAATCCTTTATTCAATTCGTCCAACATTAGACTTTAATCAGCTTAGTAAAGGAGTAAGTCTTGAATTTATTTATTGCCGCGCCCACCTCGGAGGTGGACCTCTCAGGAATGCTACCTGCGGTCGGCAGGCAGGAAGCTCTCTGACGGGCTACCTGCGCTCCGCCGGCGGCGGCTGGCGGTCTGAGACAGATGATTCTACGCGGAACGGCCGCTGCAATTACTGTGTTTATCGGAACTCTGCCGGCCTGCCCTCGGGTGAGGTTCTGTCCTTAGTTTTTTTCCGCGCGCGGAATGGGCACGTCCTATTTTGTTCGATTCCAGATCTCTCTTTTTTCCCTCATTTTTGTTCCTCTTATTTATTGTTCAACGTGGGAGAGGTGTCATCGTATTCTTTTCTTCTTAGTCAATACCTTCACCTGTAAGAATGAACCACATTCCCACTCTTGCATTTATGTTAGTGATCCAGCGAAATAAATTATTACAAACAATGAAGATGACACTGCATTTTTCACGAGTTGTAGAGTCCACGTTTCGAACATAAAAACATGAACAGATCCTAAGTGCAGCTAAATCGAATGGCTTACTGTCAAACGTACCGGACCGAGAAAAATTCACACACTCAGACTTTCGTGCCTGCTAACGATACAAGCAAGCCTCCAACGAAATTTCGTCCGGTCTATACTTTCGGTAGAGAATGGACGTCGAAAAACAATTATTTGGCAACATTTTTATCGCGCCGTTTTTACTAGTTCGCTTTTAAAGACGCAGCCTTCCTTTAATCATCCGCTCCCCCTTTACGAAGCTATAAACTCCTCCATGCTTTCCAGTAGAAGCCACAAACTAGATGACTGGTGTACGTTCTTTGTTTTCTTTTCCGTTTCGTTTATCAAGGGGTATAACTGAAGAAGGGGGCACGCAGAGCCGATCATCTATAGTAATACACACCCAAGAGCCAAAGAAACTGGTAAACCTGCCTAATACCATGTAGGGATCCAGCCAGCACTCAGAAGTGCCGCAACACGACCTAGCATGGACTCGACTAATGTCTGAAGTGGTGCTGGCGGGAATAGACACCATGAACCCGTAAGAGTACGAGGTGTGGAGATCTCCTCTAAACAGCACCTGGCAAGGCATCTCAGATATGATCACTAATGTTCATTTCTGGGGAGTTTGGTGACCAGCGGAAGTGTCTGAACTCAGAAGAGTGTTCCTGGAGCCACTAGGTAGCAATTTTGTACGTTTGGGCTGTCGTATTGTCGTGCTGGAATTGCCCAAGTCCGAATGCACAATGGTCATGAATGGATGCTAGTGATCAGGCAGGATGCTTATGTACGTGTCACCTGTCAGAGTCGTATCTAGAAATATTGGGGGTCCCTTATGACTCCGACTGCACACACCCCACACAATTACAGAGCCTGCATCAGCTTGAACAGTCCCCTGGTAGCATGCAGGATCCACGGATTCACGAGGTTGTCTCCATACCCGTACACGTCCATCCGCTCGATACACTTTGAAACGAGACTCGTCCGACTAGACAAGTTTCCAGTCATCAACAGTCCAGTGTCGGTATTGACGGGCCCAGGCGAGTCGTAAAGCTTTATGTCGTGCAGTCGTAAAGGGTACATGAGCGGGCCTTCGGCAACTGAAAGCCCATATCGATGGCGTTTCGTTGAATGGTTCGCACACTGACACTTGTTGATAGCTCAGAATTGAAATCTGGAACAATTTCCGGAAGTGTTGCACTTAAGTCATGTTGAACGATTGTCTTCAGTCGTCGTTGGTCCCGTTCTTGCTATAATAAAAATGACTGTACTCTTATTTTTGTGATAGTACGAAGCAATGGCATGTGTTTTGAGTAAGTCCTGCTGTAATTGCTATATAACCATCAAGAAGCCAGATGTCATAACTCGCAGTGTGAAATTAGGAAGGATATAAGCAGTTGCACCTAGTTCCGGGAACGAAATCGGCAACTCGAGTATTCCATCGAAAAAGTTTGCCCAAGTATTTTTACACTCACGGTTTCAGAAAATCTACAAATCATATATATAACAAGTTGACATTTAAAATTGCGTACAGACCATAGCGAATCCGACTGGAGGTTCACATAGGGAGGTCTTTGTTTCTCCTTCTCGCAAAGACCCGCATGCTATTACGGTGGCGCACGAATCACTCAACCGATCACCCTTCCTGATTAACATTAGCTGTCTGACCTACAATACCTTCGTATGCCATCGTACGTCACCGGTGTTTCCAGAGCGCCGTGCCATTCATTTTTGTGGGTTGTGCCACAGGCATCCTAATTCGCCTTTGTAATGTATGACAACGTTTTAAAAATGCCACGCGTATGAAAGACTGGTATTTAAAATCCGGAAAGAATAAAAATAAAAAAAGATGCTTGAACGCCCCGTCGCTTATAAGCGTGGCGTCGTGCTCATAACACAAACGTTCGTAACCCGATATCCATGTTTGCGAGGAAGGCGTGTTATGCAAACCAGGTACAAAGTTAAATTTTGATATAATGAGATTCCAATTTTTTTTTCTTCTTTCACATCATGGTACGGAAAAATGAAAGCAAAGGAATTTTGCATCAGCCGAGCAAAGAGCATCGCTTGATGACATTTGCGGCAGCGTATTACACACGCATTTCGGTGCACATAAGAGGGGGGGGGGGGGGGGGAAATGAATGAGGTAGTCCCACGTCAGAAGTGAATTGTTCACTGGTCAACGCAAAAACCACTTCTCGTTTGTACGAGATTCAGAGGTGATAGTTTCTAGGGCGTTTAGCCTGTTTCGTGATGCGCAACGACTGCTTCTCGATACCGAAGTTAATTTCACTGAAGCGTTGCCTGCTTTTGCGGAAACGGATTTGAAAACTGTTGCGTGAAAGAATTTTCGTTTACGGTCTACGGATTGTTTCTTAAACGTCTGTTTTACAATTGGTGTGGTTTAAAACTTGCCAAGCGGCAAGTTATTGGAAATTCTCGCCTGATCCCTTCAACTTCGGATTAGCGAGGTTCGACTGTGTTCGAAACAAGTCGACATCGGCATCGGCGGAGGACGAAACACCATAGCATGAGGGAAAACTCCACCTTGAAAGCGCTGGCATTTCGTTCCAGCCGTTAATTTCACAGAGTGCCGGACTGCTCGGGCGCTGTTAGATAGGCGACCCGCCACTTGCTGACAATGAACCATTTCATTCACCGCCGGCCATGCAATTTAGAAGCTGTGTGCGGGCGCTCGCGGCTCGCGACGCGCTGCCACAGTCAATCACCGTGATAGCTCCGCCGCAGAGCGCGGGTTGGTGGTGGTGGTGGGGGGGGGGGGGACCACTTGCACCCGAGCGCGGTGGAGGTGGAGCTGCTGCCGACTCAAAAATTCGATTAACCGATTGGACGCAAATCAGTTTCTCGAATCGGTCGACACCGAAGGCCGCAGAGCGTTGGGCCGGGCGAGGCTGTAGGAAAGGGGTGGGGGGGGTAACGCGAGACCAATAATGCTGCGACGCGCGACATCAATCACGTGGCACAGGATCGCGGGGTGTGGGCCTGGAAAGGAAGGGGGAAGGGGGGGGGGGGCTACACAGCCGCCGCGAGGCTGATGCCGCAGAGTCGAGGACACGCCTGGCCCACATGGCCAGCGGCAAGGAGAAGCAGCCGGCTGCCCGCTAAATTGCGCTCCACACAGTTCTCGCCCATCATAGTCGACTGGAAACAGTTTCAGAGGCGCTGTGTTATTAGTTGCCCTCCCTTCAACGTCTTCGTGCTCTTCGTTTAACATACCGCATTCGAAACGGCTGTATCCCGGAGCGATTTCCCACAACTAAGTTGCAACGGCTCGCCCTGGAATAAGAAGACAGGCTGTGAAACGTTCTCCACTGCCGGAAATAGCTTCAAGAGTGCGATGTGTCCGTAACATACAACTTGCATGCCCGCCTGCAAGCACTCGGTAGATATGTAGTCTACACTGCCGGGGGAAAAAATTAGTACGCCATTTTAGAGGTTTCTAATTCACTCAGGATTTATTGTGTGAATGAAATAATTGCATTTACAGATCAATAGTGCAAGGAGTTCTAAGGTACCAGGTATCGACCCACGCTAAAATACCTATTGTAGTACGTAATATAGCCTCCAAGAGCAGCACTGTATGTGCTGACGCTGCCATCCAGTCGATGGTGAGTACTGTCCTGGGATACGTTATGCCACACCTGATCGACTTGCTCACGTAGGTCTGTAAGAGTCGATGGTTGGCAAATCGCACGAGTCACTTCCTATTACGTCCTATACGTGCTCGACTCGAGACAAGTTCGGAGATCGTGGAAATACGTACGATTCCCAACCAAAGCGTGCGCAGTCTTTGCGGAACCAGCCAGATGTGGTAAAAACTATAACTAAGAAAACTATAACGTTCGAAACGGGATGATAGTACTGAATGCTGAAAATTTTTAATGAAAAAAATTTAGCTAGCAAAGACCGGATCGTTCTTGGCCGGCACTGACGGAACGTGTACGGTACTTTTGGTCATTCGTCGGTCGGAATAAAGACTTTAGGCTCGGTGGCTTATTTGCAGTTACTATATGCAAGTGTGAGTGAACTATTGAGGGCTACTGGGACTGAGTTTCTCCCGCCATTTCCATAGTTGTCTACCACAACAGGATCAAAGCTTAGTGGGGTTACTCGTCATAGCAATTCACAGGATTCCGTTTTGCGTCCTGTATTTCATTTACTGTTCGAAAGACACTTTCAAGAGAATTACGTTGTACTTCTGATTTCACTGCGCTTTCAAATGAATCGATTAATAAACATCTTTGGCGGCCGGTGTAGCAGAGCGGCTCTAGGCGCTTCAGTCTGGAACCGCGCGACCGCTATGGTCACAGGTTCGAATCATGCCTAGGGCATGGATAGTTAGGTTTAAGTGGTTCTAAGTTCTAGGGGACTGATGACCTCAAATGGTTCAAAAGGCTCTGAGCACTATGCGACTTAACTTCTGATGTCATCAGTCGCCTAGAACTTAGAACTAATTAAACCTAACTAACCTAAGGACATCACACATCCATGCCCGAGGCAGGATTCGAACCTGCGACCGTAACGGTCACTCGGCTCCAGACTATAGCGCCTAGAACCGCACAGCCACTCCGGCCGGCTGATGACCTCAGATGTTAAGTCCCATATTGCTCAGAGCCAATAAAATTGTTTGTGTCCTCAGGGATTTGATTGGTGTTTCCTCATTTCGCATATATAAATGTGGTGAAACTTCCTGGCAGCTTGAAACTATGTGCCGAATCGGAATTCAAACTGGGAACCTCTGAATTTCTTGGACACAAGCTCTACCGAAAGTGCTGCCTAGACGTGACGTACGGCACATCCACACTATTCTAATTCCATTGGTAGCCCGCTCCTACCTTTTGTGAAGTTTGCAAGGTAGCAGTGACGTGGTGGAAGAAGTAAGGCTGTGAGGGCAAGTCGTGATACCTGATGGTATACGAGCCGTCAAGATAGGCAAAGGTTCCGGGTTGTTCAAGTCTGAGTCCAGGAGCCAATTTTCATCTACCAGCAAGTTTCAAATCATCCCACACTATCACACAGCGATGGAGAGCAAAAATGGTGTTAACAACCCGTCAAGATTAAAATGTTTTAACAGGTTTATAATCGTTGTTGGTGAGTATTTGAAGACATTTCTAATCAGTATTAGAAATGATCGAATATTCAAAGACGTATACAAGAGTACAAATCAGTACCACGACTTAGTCCCTACAGGTTCATAGTAACAGACATATCTTGGTAAAATAACGCAAAGCGTGTTCCGATAACAATCGTCATTATCATCTGAGACTAAGTGCTCGGAGGTTAACAAATATCATAAGGAAAGAAAATGGCTCTGAGCACTATGGGACTCAACATCTTAGGTCATAAGTCCCCTAGAACTTAGAACTACTTAAACCTAACTAACCTAAGGACATCACAAACATCCATGCCCGAGGCAGGATTCGAACCTGCGACCTTAGCAGTCCCGCGGTTCCGGACTGCAGCGCCAGAACCGCACGGCCACCGCGGCCGGCATCAGAAGGAAAAAACTGAAACAATTGGAGGAAAACACAATGCCTCAGGCAAAAGCAAAGTTTTCCTTTTCTTACTTCCAAAAATATAGAATGAGAAACAGATTCTTTTTTGTTTGACTAAAGGTTGTATCTTTTATCTAGTCCTTAATAGAACCTGCAGCATCACTGCTGACATACAGCTGTTTATTTGGGTATTTGGCACACTTCATACACCGCTATTGCTTCGATCCCGCCCGTCTTGCATGATAAGCGATCGCGTCTGCTCTGCTCGACGGAGCTTCCGAACCATTAGCTAGGGCTGCTCAGAATGGCTGTGACGCCGTAGGAAATCCGTAAGTACCCGTCCGTAAACTATATCCGGCCATTTCTAGCGCCGCTCCTTTATTCTGTCGCTCAATAGATCACCGCCGGACGATTTTACGGCGCGGCGGATCCGCTTGACGGCTGGAGGAAGCGCAGCGAGGAAATATATTGTTCCGCTGTCAGCCTGGGAGGCCCTAGCGCTAATTCTGACCCGCCGTGAGCCGGCGGTTCTGATTCGTCCCGGGCACAGAGGCCCTGCCGTTCTCTTTCACTGCCAACTGGTCACAGCGTCGAGTTGCTAACAAGCTTTCCTGTAGCATGAATACTAAAATTTATGGCTCTATTTGTCCCACGCTTCTATGCTCGCTCTCCTTACTTTGGACTACAAATAACCACTTTTCTTCAAATCGTAATGGACATATAACCTAGAAAGGCGGGTGTTTAACGCAGATTTATGTCCCATACATTAGCGGATTGACTTCCATGAGCTGCAATAAACACTGGTCTTTGGTTCCATTCATCAGACGCTGACACCTGGTAGCTCAGTGGTCCCGTTAAAAGCTCACAGTAAGAAGTACCGGACTTGAATGCCACTTGTGCTACATCTACATTCGTACTCTGCGAGCCATTGTATGGTACATGGCGGAGGGTACTACGTACCGCAACTACCAATTTACTTTCCTGTTCCACTCGCAAATAGAGCGAGTGTAAACAACTATCTATACACCTCCGTACGATCCCTAATTTCGCTTATCTTCGAGGTCCTTACGTGAAATGCAGGTTGGTGGCAGTAGAATCCATCATTTGATCCCAAGTGCCGGTTCTCTCAATTTCGTCAATAATGCCTCGCGGAAAGAATGTCGCCTTCCCTTCCCGAAGCATCTCCGTAATTCCTGGGTACTGATCAAACGTACCGGTAACAAATCTAGCAGCCCTCCTCTGAATTGCTTCGATGTCTTCCCTTAGACTGACCTGGTACGTATCCCAAACGCTCCAGTAATAGTCAATAGTACGTCACACTAGGTTTCTGTACGCGCTCTCCTTTACAGATGAACCACACTTCCCTGAAATTCACCCAATAATCTGAAGCTACCATTCGCCTTCCGTACCACCGTCCTCACGAGCTCGTTCCATAGTATATCGCTTTGCAACATTAGCCTGGATATTTAATCGACGTGACTCTATGAAGCAGCATGCTACTAATGCTGTATTCCAACATTACGGGACTGATTTTCCTGTTCATCTGCATTAATTTGAATTTTTTTCTACATCATCACACCAAATAAAAGTTCTGTCTGAGCCACCCTCTGCTGTCCTACACTCACTCAGCGACGACATCTTTTCGTACGTCAGAGCAGCAAACTTCCATAGATTACTGATTAGATCAAATCCATACAGAGAATAAGAGCGATATGATTGTACTTCCCCATGGCAGTTCTGCCGATATCCTTAAGAACTCTTCAACCGTAACTAAGTGGGAAAGCAGCTTTCTAGTTACGATTGAGCCTGTACATCAGTTAAAACCTAAGTTTGTCCTCAAATATTTCTTTGAACACCACACTACTGTAGTAGGCAGTGTTGTGTTGGAAGACACAGATCACAAACCAACACCTCTGGAACTTGAACCTGTGAATAGTGTAAATGACGACGAGAAAGTACCAACAATCATAATGGAAGAAGTAAAGCGTGCAATATATGTAGCGATAAGTGGGAAAGCAGCAGGCGCAGATACAATACCAGGAGAAATGATAAAATGTTTGAACCAACGAGGTAGAAGAGAAGTATTGAATTTATGTAACAAAATTTATAAAAATGGTGAATGGCCAGAGGATCTCTTGACAACAGTAATAATGCCAGTAGCAAAGAAACAAGGAATCAAGAAATGCAGTGGCTACAGGATAGTTAGCTTTATTTCACATGCAGCCAAAGTTACAATAAGGACAAATAATAAAAGACTGGAAATGGTAATGGAGGAGAATCTGGCCGAAGAGCAATTTGGCTTTAGACAGAATACATGCACAACAGATGCAATACGACTACTGAGAATTTTGGGAGAGAGGTTTATTGAAAAGTGTAGAGACCTATACATTTGTCTTATAGACCTGGAAAAGTTCTTTGATAATTAGACTTTGGATAAGCTTGCAACTATAATGAGGGGAAAAAGGAGAGTAGAATGAAAAACCGGATGACATACTAACTCGTTATATTTAAACCAAAAAGCATCAGTGACAGAGAGAGATGAAAGTACCAAGAAGATAGAATAAGGAAAACGAGTAAGATGTGGTTGCTGTTTATCTCGTACTCTTTTCAATGTATGCTTAGAAAATAAGAATGCCACTGTCCACTAGATGATAAGGGGGTAAAAACTGGACGAACATCAACATGGGGTTTGAGGTTTGGAGATTACATGGTCTTCCTAGCAACTGGTCAGTAAGAATTGTAGGATAGATTGGATATGATTGAAGCTAAAGGAAAGACTTGTGGAATGAAAATAAATACGAAGAAAACAAAAATAATAGATCAGCATCTCAGTCAAGTAGCTCCTCAATTGGCCTCACAAAGGTTGTGAGCGCCTTACTTGCGCTCGGCAGACCCAAATGGTGACCCATCCAAGTGCTAGCCAAGCCCGACAGCTCTTAACTTCGTTGATGTGTCTGGAATCAGTGTTACAACTGCAGCAAGGCCTTTGGCTATTAAAACCCATGCAAAGCTTTAAATACCCTGAAAGCAGGATAGAAACTGACTGAAAAAGCAACACAGAAATTAAATACAGAATAGGCATAGCGAAAGAGTCATTTTGTAGAAAAAAGAAATTTATACAGGAATATGGACATTCATTTGTGGAAAAGGCTAATCAAATGTTTTGGATGAAGTACCCTCCATCATGGTGCTGAAACCTGGACACTGAGGAAAAAGGATAGAGGGAAGCTAGTCACCTTTGAAATGTGGGCGTGGCGGAAGATGGAAAGAGTAAGTCGGACGGACAGAGTGAGAAATGAAGAGGTACTGAGAGGAGGGGGAAGTTAAAGACAATTACTGGACCTATGAAACTGGATCGGAAATACACTCCTGGAAATGGAAAAAGGAACACATTGACACCGGTGTGTCAGACCCACCACACTTGCTCCGGACACTGCGAGAGGGCTGTACAAGCAATGATCACACGCACGGCACAGCGGACACACCAGGAACCGCGGTGTTGGCCGTCGAATGGCGCTAGCTGCCTAGCATTTGTGCACCGCCGCCGTCAGTGTCAGCCAGTTTGCCGTGGCATACGGAGCTCCATCGCAGTCTTTAACACTGGTAGCATGCCGCGACAGCGTGGACGTGAACCGTATGTGCAGTTGACAGACTTTGAGCGAGGGCGTATAGTGGGCATGCGGGAGGCCGGGTGGACGTACCGCCGAACTGCTCAACACGTGGGGCGTGAGGTCTCCACAGTACATCGATGTTGTCGCCAGTGGTCGGCGGAAGGTGCACGTGCCCGTCGACCTGGGACCGGACCACAGCGACACACGGATGCACGCCAAGACCGTAGGATCCTACGCAGTGCCGTAGGGGACCGCACCGCCACTTCCCAGCAAATTAGGGACACTGTTGCTGCTGGGGTATCGGCGAGGACCATTCGCAACCGTCTCCATGAAGCTGGGCTACGGTCCCGCACACCGTTAGGCCGTCTTCCGCTCACGCCCCAACATCGTGCAGCCCGCCTCCAGTGGTGTCGCGACAGGCGTGAATGGAGGGACGAATGGAGGCGTGTCGTCTTCAGCGATGAGAGTCGCTTCTGCCTTGGTACCAATGATGGTCGTATGCGTGTTTGGCGCCGTGCAGGTGAGCGGCACAATCAGGACTGCATACGACCAAGGCACACAGGGCCAACACCCGGCATCATGGTGTGGGGAGCGATCTCCTACACTGGCCGTACACCTCTGGTGATCGTCGAGGGGACACTGAATAGTACACGGTACATCCAAACCGTCATCGAACCCATCCTTCTACCATTCCTAGACCGGCAAGGGAACTTGCTGTTCCAACAGTACAATGCACGTCCGCATGTATCCCGTGCCACCCAACGTGCTCTAGAAGGTGTAAGTCAACTATCCTGGCCAGCAAGATCTCCGGATCTGTCCCCCATTGAGCATGTTTGGGACTCTATGAAGCGTCGTCTCACGCGGTCTGCACGTCCAGCACGAACGCTGGTCCAACTGAGGCGCCAGGTGGAAATGGCATGGCAAGCCGTTGCACAGGACTACATTCAGCATCTCTACGATCGTCTCCATGGGAGAATAGCAGCCTGCATTGCTGCGAAAGGTGGATATACACTGTACTAGTGCCGACATTGTGCATTCTCTGTTGCCTGTGTCTATGTGACTGTGGTTCTGTCAGTGCGATCATGTGATGTATCTGACCCCAGGAATGTGTCAATAAAGTTTCCCCTTCCTGGGACAATGAAACCACGGTGTTCTTATTTTAGTTTCCAGGAGTGTATATTGAGAATGAAGGACGGGCTTAAACAGCCGTAGAAGGGTATGGGCAAGGAAAGACGAGGCGAGGGAGGAAGACGCAAAGGAAAACTGATGATGATGAGTTAAAATTTTAAGACTTTGTAAGTTTATTGAAATTCGTCTGTGTTTTTTAATACACTTCCATCGAAAAATGTGAAGTTTCTAAATCAGGGTAATCTTTTCGATAAAGCCTGTATGTACGTTCCTTGGCTACAGTTTGTTGACATTCACAAGAGTTTCGGTTAAGGCGAACCTCAATGTTCGTATGGAACCACTATGTTCCATTGCGTGCAACGATGTAGACAGTCACGGAGCGTGTGAAATGAACCGCGAGGTTGGGAAAGAGCGGACAGTACAGGGCTGCCCGTCGCCCTGGTGATGCGCTCCATCGGGTTTTCAGATGCGTTTCCGCCAGCATGTGCTCCCCCCACCCCCTGTCTCCCCTCCTCCACGGCTGACCCTTTGTTTTCTCGGGCCGGGCCCGCAAGTCTTCTCCGGCACCCGCACCCTCATCAGTCATAATGACGCCGGCTCCTAAGGCCAGCGTCCGGCGTCTGCCGCCGCATCCTGGCGAGCAGGACGAGTCGGACAGCCCGGCCTCTTCTCTCCCCCCCCCCCCTCCCTTCCCTTCCCTTCCCCCTTCCACCGGCCCGCGGCGGCGTGTCCAGGGGGAGGGGGCAGCGGCGCCTCCAAATTATTGAGACGTAACAGTCGGGCGGAGAACGTCGCGAGTCGAGTCGTGGGGGGATGAAAGGCAGGGACACGCCAGCGGGGGCGTCACCGCAGATTGGGCAGAACAGGACCGCGCTGCTGCTGCTGCTGCTGCTCCTTAATCAAGTATGACGCAGGAGGCGCGGGGGTCGCATGCCGGGCGAGGCCTGGCGGCAATTACCGGCGACGCGCTCTGAATGAAGAAACCGCCAGCCGCTGTCCTTCCCAGGCCGGTGGGGCTCCCTCGCCTCCATTCCACCACTCCTCACCCGGCATGGTGTTAACCCCTAAAAACATAGCCAGCACTTCGCACTCAGGTGTTAATTCGTAAACAACGCAAGTAACAAAATCGCCCTCCGTCTCCACAAAAGTAAACGACCGAAAAGAATTACTAAATGATTTAGACGACATATATGAATAACGAAGTGCAAAATGGCTAAGCAGGGATGGCTAGAGGACAAATGTAAGGATGTAGAGGCTTATCTCACTAGAAGTAAGATAGATAGTGCCTACAGGAAAAATAAAGAGATCTTTGGAGAAAAGAGAACGACTTGCATGAATATCAAGAGCTTGTACGGAAACCCAGTATTAAGCAAAGAAGGGAAAGCAGAAAGGTGGAAGGAGTATATAGAGCGTCTATACAAGGACGATGTACTTGAGGACAATGTTATGGAAATTGAAGAGGATGTAGATGAAGATGAAATGGGAGGTATGATATTGCGTGAAGAGTTTGACAGAGCACTGAAAGACTTAAGTCGAAACAAGGCCTCTGCAGTAGACTACATCCCATTAGAACTAATGACAGCCTTGGGAGAGCCAGTCCTGACAAAACTCTACCATCTGGTGAGCAAGATGTATGAGACAGGCGAAATACCCTCAGACTTCAAGAAGAATATAATTAATCCAATTCCAAAGAAAGCAGGTGTTGACACATGTGAAAATTACCGAACTATAAGTTTAATAAGCCATGGCTGTAAAATACTAACGCGAATTCTTTGCAGACGAATGGAAAAACTCGTAGAAGCCCATGTCGGGGAAGATCAGTTTGGATTCCGTAGAAATGCTGGAACACTTGAGGCAATACTGATCCTATGACTTATCTTAGAAGTTAGATCAAGGAAAGGCAAAGCTACGTTTCTAGCATTTGCATACTCAGAGAAAGATTTTGACAATGTTCACTGGCATACTCTCTTTCAAACTCTGAAGGCGGCAGGGGTAAAATACAGGGAGCAAAATTCTATTTACAATTTGTACAGGAACCAGATGGCAGTTATGAGAGTCGAGGGACATGAAAGGAAACAGTCGTTTGGGAGGGAGTAAGACAGGGTTGTAGCCTATCTCTGATGTTATTCAATCTGTATATTGAGCAAGCAGTAAAGGGAAGAAAAGAAAAATTCGGAGTAGGTATTAAAATCTATGGAGAAGAAATAAATCTTTGAGATTTGCCGATGACATTGTAATTCTGTTAGAGACAGCAAAGGACCTGCAAGAGTAGGTGAACGGAATGGACAGTGTCTTGAAAGGAGGATATAAGATAAATATCAACAAAAGCAAAACGAGAATAATGGAATGTATTCAAATTAAATCGGGTGATGCTGCCTGAATTATATTAGGAAATAAGACACTTAAAGTAGTAAAGGAGTTTTGTTATTTGGGGACCAAAATAACTGATAATGGTTGAAGTAGAGAGATATAAAATGTAGACAGGCAATGGCAAGGAAAGCGTTTCTAAAGAAGAGACATTTGTTAACATCGAGTATAGATTTAAGTGTCAGGAATTCGTTTCTGAAAGTATTCGTATGGAGTGTAGCCATGGATGGAAGTGAAACATGGACGATAAATAGTTTGGACAAGAAGAGAATAGAAGCTTTCGAAATGTGGTGCTACAGAAGAATGCTGAGTATTAGATGGGTAGATCACATAACTAATGAGGAGGTATTGAATAGAATTGGGGAGAAGAGGATTTTGTGGCACAACTTGACTAGAAGAAGGGCTCAGTTGGTAGGACATCTTCTGAGGCATCAAGGGATCACCAATTTAGTATTAGAGGGCGTACAAAGAGAGACAATTACGTGCTTGCAGTCTGTGGCAACACAGATGAGGATTCCGCGAAACATACACGCTCTGATGACTGACCTACGGCATATTTGGGAAGGCGACAGTGTCTACTAATGACACACGCGCTTATAGAGGTGGATAGCCTTGGAAGAGAAAACATGTTGGTTGTCCCTTAAGAGAGACACGTCCTTCAGGTTCGTCCCACGGAGCGGAGTGCCCTCGAAACGGGGACTCCTCCTCTCCCACAAAAATTCTCGGAGGAGGAAGGCGTCCTCGCGTCACATTACTTCGCCGAGCCGTATGTGCCCGCGGGGCAGTAAAAGGAGAGGAAACGGCCGGTATAAAGACCGGCGCAGTCAGAGGAGCGGCGCGACCCTGCCCGACTTAATCAAATACGTGTGAGCGCCGCGCAGAGGAATTGCCGCCGGGCAGACACACGGAGGCGAGACGAGCCGGCCGCCTGCAATTGCGGGCGCACGTTATCGGAATAACAATAATATGCTAAATTTATGGCCACGTTACCGGCGGCGGCTGCTGACTGCGCTTTTATTACGGGGCCGCAGCGGCCGCGGGCAGGCAGGGCGAGGAAGGCGTCCCCAACACGTGGAGCTGTGCCCGGCGGCCGACGCAACGGAGACACCGGCCGGCCTAAGGCGTCACATCGTCCGCCGGGATCCCTGCTCACGCACTCTGCTCCGTAAACGCAGCGCCCAAATCTAAAAATTTCAGTCTGCACCTGGCACTTTTAGCACTACAGGCAACGTGACTTAACGTTCTGCAGACATTCGCCAAACCCAAAACCTTTCATCGGTTCGCCACAGACTAAAGCGTCACTGATCAAATGACTCAATTCCAGGCATCCATTATCCAGCAAAACGGTTCAAATGGCTCTGAGCACTATGGGACTTAACATCTGATGTCATCAGTCCCCTAGAACTTAGAACTACTTAAACCTAACTAACCTAAGGTCTGCAGTCCGGAACCGCATGACTGTAACGGTCGCAGGTTCGAATCCTGTCTCGGGCATGGTTGTCTGTGATCTCCTTAGGTTAGTTAGGTTTAAGTAGTTATAAGTTCTAGGGGACTGATGACCTTAAAAGTTAAGTCCCATAGTGCTCAGAGCCATTTTTCGAAGCGCCTAGAACCGCTCAGCCACAACGGCCGGCCATAATCCAGCAGTTTTTGTATGTCCATCCTTGTAACAGGAGGTCTACGGCAGGTTACTATTGTAAGAAAATAAAACAACAACAGCTGCTCTTATGATTTCATTTTTTGTGTGGCTACCATTTTCGGCCCTTCGGTGCACCATCTTCAGGCTTTACTTGATGCTGAAGGGGTTACCATTCGTATACACGATGCATCAGTAGCCAACATGATTGGTTTACGCAGACTACCTGTAGCGGTCATGTCGTCTCCCCAGCCATCGATACAGACGACATCACAGTTACGGGTAGTCTGCATAAGCCAGCTACGTCGGCCACTGATGCATCGTGTATCGTATACGGATGGTGGTAGCCCCTTCAACGTCAACTAGAGCCTGTCGATTGTGCACTGGTAACCGCACAGTAAACGATGTCATAAGGACGGCTGTAGGCGTATCATTTTCCAGGACCATAGCTCTCCATCCCACTCTCCACAACTGTCTTTCGTCAGTACATGAGTTCTGCATGATCTCTATCTACTTCACTGAGCGAGGTGGCGCATTGGCTACTACACTGGACTCGCATTCGGGAGGACGACGGATCAATCCCGCGTCCGGCTATCCTGATTTGGGTTGCCCATGATTTTCCTAGATCACTTCAGTCAAATGCTGGAATGGTTCCTTTGAAAGGGCACGGCCCATTTTCCTTCCTCATCCTTCCCCAATTCGAGCTTGTGCTCCGTCTCTAATGACCTCGTTGTCGACTAGACCTTAAAAACTAATCTTCTCCTCTTCCTCCTCTATCTATTTCCTAAAGCAGTGCGGCGAATTAAAAAAATCGAAGAAATAGACTTTGTAGATTACAGCACTTTCAGTTGCTGTTAAGTACAAACAATAACAAATTATTCGTGGGTAACTGAGAAAAAAAGTGAATATCGTAAAACTCTATTGTTTATAGGCCTATACCTGCTGGTTGCAAATTATAGCTTTTACTTAAAATCCATATATATTAACAAATGGAAATTAGAAATAAAAATACTGAATTAAATGTTTTAATAAAAATATGTCATATATTTTGATACTCAAACTTCACCCATCAAATCCTACAGATTACTTTCCGTTGACTAGAATCGTGAAATTTTCAAAGACACACAGTTTAATACCACAAGGAAGGAAAAATAATCAAAAATTGTTAATTTGTAATTATATCACACGAAAATCTCTCTCTCTCTCTCTCTCTCTCTCTCTCTCTCTCTCTCTCTCTCTCTCTCTCTCTCTCTCTCTTAACACCTCTTTTTTTCTTGGAGCAGGTTGGCGTTTGACGTTGAAATTAAGTCGCATACTACAGTCTATGTTCGTTTGGCGCTGTAAAACATTGGAGTTTCTAAGTCAATACAATAAAAAGATTCGGAGATTTTCAAATGGCTCTTAACACTATGGGAATTAACATCTGAGGTCATCAGTCCACTAGACTTAGAACTACTTAAACCTAACTACCTAAGGACATCACACACACCCATGACCGAGGCAGGATTCGAACCTGCGACAGTAGCAGCAGCGCGGTTCCGGAATGAAGCGCCTAGAACCGCTCAGCCACATCGGTCGGCTTCGGCGATGTACGTAATATATTTTGATACTCGCAAACTCACTCATCAAAGCCTGTAGGGTGCTTTCCGTTGACGTGGAATCATGATATTTGGAAAAAGCAAGGGTTCACTATCCATAAACTAAAAAAGTCGGAAAATTGTTAAACTATAATTAAATCACATAAAAATATCTTTTCACCATTTGTACATTCATTGCATTCATCGTCCGTCAGAATAATAAAAAACGAACATTACTACATGTAAATATAAAATGTAAGCTGTCAGTCCTGTTTTACTAACCAAATAAAAAATATTGTACATTAAATCTTCTATATTACATATACAAACTGAAGTCCCCTGAGGTCTCGGAATTCCCGGTAACGATACCTTGGCAGCATTTACGTACATCGAAAACAGCAAAAATCGTTGAAATTATCGATTCTCGGAGCATTTAAAAACTAAATTCTCGTAGAAATCTCATTGCGCACTTGGCCAATTTTTATTTTTCATAATACTGTTCCATGTCTAGAAATGAAACACTATTTCATTTTCAGTTTGATAATTCGCATTTTTGCACCAAATTTTAATTAATTGGTATTTTCGTGCGATTAGTAATTAGAAATTCAATAGGTTATTTTTATTTAAAAAGTAACGAGTGAATATTTATTAACAAATGTGTATTTGTTAATAACTTCTGAATTTAAAGAAATATTTTGTTCCTTCTACCGAGATTCGAATCAGCGACTTTACGACTACTTGCCTCCCAGACTGCGCACTTAGCTACCAAAACATACGTGACGCAGTTACAAACGTTTTATACTTAACGTCACTCGGAAATATAGTTGACAGAGGCAAGGCTTTTTTTCTTCCTTTCAAAAATTATTGAGAATTGCATTGTACAGCTGTAGGAAATTGATGTCGAGGCGATGAGTTCTCAATTCCTATATGTATGAAGAAAATCCATGATGACCATTCCGTAAGGTCAACTTGTCACGAGAAGCGACCAGCGCAGAACGCCACGACGTCGCCGCCGCCTGCAGTAACAGTGGAGCCATCTGCCTGGAGGGTGGGAGGAGACCCGCGCTGCAGCAGTGCACCGCCCGCCGCCTGGCCGGAAAAGGCAGCGCAACTCGGAGGCAGCGGCGAACAACGCTAATCCTATTTGCGGGCGCGAAAACACGGGCCAAGTTTGTAGCGGCGCCGCCCGCCGCGTTCAATATTGGGACAATAATCACGTTAGGAATTACACTAATGCGGAAAGTAATAACGCAACTTAACAAGCGGCTGCGCCGAGACCGGTCTAACTTGCTTAAAGCCGAACGCGCCGTCTCGCAAGTGGGGCGGCGGCGGTGGCCACAGGTATCCGGGCAACCTGTCCACTGCCGTACTTCACTGGCCATTTGGACGGCGCGAGCGCGCGGCCACCTTCGAAAGCCAGCCGCCGTCTGCGAATTGAATTACCTTTTCCAATCACCCCGCCATCAGCCGCGCGTATTTTTCTTTACAAAAAATAATCGGTACGGGAGAATTCAATTGTCCTTTTAATTTTTTCCAATTGCGGCAGTAATTGCCTTCACAGAGAATGAATTACTCAACGACACACAGAAATGCAGTTCTATGAGTCACGCTGACGCTATATTGGAGATCAATACAGAAATGAAAGAAAATATTGTACGAAAGTTTAAAAAAAATGCTTCAAGAGAAGAGCCCCACTTTTCCATTTTTCACATGGTAACTCTAAAAGCATCTGATTTATAAACTGCTAATAATTGTATGTGCATCTGGTTTTAGTCCGCACGACTTTTATTTGTTCAAACTCATAATTATCTGTTGTTGTTGTTGAAGAAGTCTTAAAATGCCACTACTGCATCTGTCTTAATTTTAAACTGTTTACTGTAGTGAATTCTCGGCCCATTTCCGGAATCCCCCCCCCACACACACACACATACACACGCTTCCCTGCAGTACCAAATTACCTTGTGTGTCCTATCAACCGTTCTTCTCAGTTATTAAAATTATGCCAAAAATTCAGAAAATGGCTCAAGTGGCTCTGAGCACTATGGGACTTAACATCTATGGTCATCAGTCCCCTAGAACTTAGAACTATGTAAACCCAACTAACCTAAGGACATCACACAACACCCAGTCATCAAGGCCACAAATTCCTTTTCTGTCTCACTCGAATAAATACTTTTTCAATGCTTGTCCGCTCCAGCTGCCTAATCTTCAGCATTCTTTTGTAACGCCACTATTCAAATCCTTCTGTTCTTTTCCAGTCTGTACTGATTATCGTCCACACTTAACCTCTTCCACGTAACGCTACACTCCACACAAATTCTTTCGAAACAATATTACCTGACACTTAAATACAGATTTAACAATAAGATACTTACTGTTTTCAGAAGAGACCCGCCAGGTTAGCCGAGAGCATTAATGTGCTGCTTCCTGGACTCGGGAATGCGAGCCGGCACCGGATCGAATCCGCCCGGCGGATTAACGACTAGGGCCGGTGTGCCGGCCAGTCTGGATGTGGTTTTTAGGTGGTTTTTCACATCTCAGTAGGTGAATGCCGTGCTGGTCCCCACGTCTCGCCTCAGTTACACGCTTTGGAGACATTTGTAACACGTTCGCACTATTTTATGGTTTCCACTAGTTGCAGACAGCTGGGGTACACTCATTGGGGGGGTATGGGTGGCAGCAGGAATGGCAGTTGCCACCCCTTAACATTAACCACGCCAAATCTGACTTAACCATGCCGACCCTTGGCAGAATACGGGACTAAGGCTCTCGCAAAAGACTGTTTTCAAAAAAGCTTTTCTTGATATTGCCTGTATGCACTTTATATCCCCTGTACTCCAACCATCGTCATTCATCTCCGAAACCAAATATGTAAACTCATCTATTACTTTCAACATCTCATTTCCTAGTGTTATTCCTTCAACGTAAGTTAACTTAATTCGACTGCTCTCCATTTTCCTCCCTTTATTTGTGTTCACCTTACAACATGTTTTTATGAAACTATCTGTTCTCTTCAGCTGCTCTTCAAGTTAGTTAATGTCTCTGCCACAATTACAGTGTCATCGGCAATTTTTAAGATTTTTATTTCTTCTCTCTGGACGTCAATTCCTTTTACATAGTTCTCATTAGTTTATTTTAGTGCTCTGTATCTATACATCTTGACTAAGAGGAGGGACAGGTTTCCACTTCTCACTTACTTGTTAACTACTACTCCCTTTTATGTTCTTTGATTCTTACAAATGAAGTCTAGTTTTAGATGAAGTTTGTGTCCCTATATTTTTTAATCATAGATCACTTCAGAGTTTCAAAGTGAATATTCCAGACAAAGTTGTCGAAATGTGTTTCATTATTGAGTCCGGAATTCTAACAACAGGTCGCTTCATAAAATTTTGATGTCTAATACGGCGTAATAATTATATCAGCGCAGTCTGAGAGAATGCCATCGCTATAGTTTGCGTTTTACGCCCCTAAATGAAACATGAAGACAAATAGCTAATGAGGTTCTGTACGCATGTAATGACGACTTGTACCACTAACTTGAGCCGTAAGTGTACCATTGTGCTGAACTCGAGTTACATACGATATTTATACACCCCAATGACACAAGTACTGAGGCGTCACGTCCCAGATAGCACCCTCCTGTCTTTGTTTTTTCGCTTTTCACGTGCTCCGCACGTGCAACCCGGTTTTAGCCGCTTAGGGACAAGGCAGTGGTCCGAAAAAAAGCCAGAATTAAGGCGGCGCGTGAAATTAGAGCCGGCATTCTCGTTAGCGGCGGGACGGACCACGATATTATTTTTGTATGCAAATTGCGACGCTGCGGCCCTGTTTGCGCAGCTCCCGATGTATAACAGTTTCGTCCTCCGTCAGGAAAACACAAAAAGATACCATTCCATTTACTTTGCGCGCCACCGTTCCTCCTTGACGGGCGATAAGAAATTTTCCGTTTTAATTCGGTTACTTCAGACGCTGCATTCACTCTCAGCTGCTATTCACCACTTAGCCGTCCCCCCCCCCCCTTCCCACCACCCTCCCCACTCACTCGCTCGCCCACCACTGCTTAAGTGGTACACTGCACAGTTGCTGCTGTGTTACGGTAACAGCTGAAGCTAAGGAGCCCTGTTATTAGTAACCATGGCTTCGGTATCGGAAGCTGCTGGTAACTGAAGAATTAGCTGTAAACTAAGAGCGCAGATGGGCGGTGCATTTTCATATAATTTATGTGAATGAAACGCCAGTATTGGGGGATCGGTGGTTTGTAGTCTTTTTCCCACTTCCATTTTTACTTCAGTTTTTGACATGGCGTGCAAGATAAATGCTGTTTTTGATAGCTATTTTTAGTACATTTATCTGGTTCCTTGGTTCTAAGTGACCACAGCTACTCCGTCGTGGAGAGGCTCAGTATTTACAGAATGTTGATTAGAAAATTTGTAAACGGTAGAAACTAAAGATTTGATTTGATTTGTTACTCATTTAGACAGCTGTTGTTCTACAGTTTATAACAGGTCGTTCATATTCTATATTACGAACAGTAATTAATGTTTTCAGCAATAACAGTTTTTATCAATTACAATGGAAGTGATAATAAACTAAAAATCATTAGAAACTGAAAGAAAGAAAAATCGCAAATATTTTCAAAATTTAAGACTATATGATAGTAGACGATAGGAAAGACTTTGATAAAGAGAGAGAGAGAGAGAGAGAGAAAGAGAGAGAGAGATAGCAGTATTGCCCTATCTGAGCCAGCGGGGGATGGTCTGAAAGCCTCGGAGCTACTTCGTGCCTTGCATGTCCCGGTTCACTAAGGATTAATATTCCTAAACACTGTTTACAAAAACATTATAAGTATTACGTACATTGTGAAAAGAGCAGTGGTGTCTGACTGTAAAGTAGGTTATTTCTTAGGGTTATTAATTAAGCTTCAGTTCCTGTGTTATGAGTCTTGAATTTTACCTATTATGTTCCTTATATGCTAAGTACTCAGTTACAAGTGTTACATCACAACAGCACTATAATGACCGCGGGGTGTGTATGCCTGCTGTTTATACTTCAGCTAGAACAGACTTACAGGACTGATTGCATTACACTGTTTATTCTAATACAGTTTAATTATACTATATATTGTGTAAGATTGTTTGCGGCACGTGTTGGTGAAAGTGTTTGTTTCGGTACTGCTGTCTGCGTTGGTGTACGAGCTGTAACTGGTGTCTTGCGTGCTTCGTGTGTGTTGCAGGACTCTGCTATACTGCCGCGTCTATCTTATTCGTCAGCGATTTTATTTATCATCTCCCACTGGTCTTTTTCTTTTATTGCCCTTATCACGGCGTTGTTGTACTGCGTTGGTGTCTGGTGTGAGGCTCTGTAGTGATAGCAGTGAAAACGTATGTGTTCTGGGGATCCATGTTCCCCACATGTACAAGAAGCACTCTAAAGAATTAATGAAACACGAAAAACTGTGGGATGTTGTGCAAATAAATAAAAGTTATCAAATAAATAAAAGTTATCAACTACTGCGAGGAGTCTCTGCACAGAATAGAAGAGATATGTTGCAAGGAAAACTTTCGTCTTAGATTTCAACACCACGGGTTAACTATAGTACCGTAACAAGAATATCACAGTGCCGTGGATAAAGAGGCACCTTGCTGTTAGGGGCAATGAAATTGTCGATGCTCTCGCTTAAGAGAGCTGTCCACCATTGGTTAAAGATGTAAGAACGTGTTCCTCACGTAGGCTTTCACGAAGACGGCAGACGGCAGATCAGAACCTTGTGGAAAAGTAAGTGGCGCGTATCGTACCAACAAATGCCCATTACGCGGCTATACTATCAACTACTCCTTTACGACCTTGGGACTCCCTTAGTATGCACCACAGAAAGTCTGTGATCATCATGTTCCGCGTCAACGGATGGTTCCATATATATTAGTGTGTCATGTGTTTGGTGAATCTGTCTTAATTTGTAACATACCGTTTATTGGAGGCTGTCTGAGTGTGTCGTCCGGATACAAAAAATAGCTAAAGAAAATAAACAAATAACACTTTGGGTTTCCTCCTTGACTCGACCTTCGTGTGTTATTTTGCTCCATCGAAGCAGAATTCCTTCGTTTTATCTTCTTCGTGGTTACCAGTTTTGATGTTAAGTTTATCACTGATCTCATTTCTGCTACTGCTCACAGTTTTCGTGTCCATATTCTGTAATCACTAGACAGTTCATTCCGTTAAACGCGTACAGTAATTATCCACTTTCACTGAGGATAACGATTCATCGGCGGATTTTATCATTAGTATCCTTTCATCCTGAATTTATACAGCGCTGATGAACAACGTTGAAAGCTTTTCGAAAGGTCGTCAAATCCTATGGACGTGTCACGATTTTTCTTAAGTCTTACTTCAGTTATCAAGCGCACCGGCAGAACCACTGACTCTCTGGTGGACTTAACTTTACTAAGGCCAAGCTGGTTGTCATCTGACAGATCCTTGATTTTTTTCTGCAGTCTTCCACTGATTTTACTTGTCAGCAAGGTCGATTCATGGGCTGTCACTATGATTGTGCGATAGTTCACTAACTTATCCACATCTACTGTCTTCGGAATTATACCGATGATACACTCCTGGAAATTGACATAAGAACACCGTGAATTCATTGTCCTAGGAAAGGGAAACTTTATTGACACATTCCTGGGGTCAGATACATCACATGATCACACTGACAGAACCACAGGCACATAGACACAGGCAACAGAGCATGCACAATGTCGGCACTAGTACAGTGTATATCCACCTTTCGCAGGAATGCAGGCTGCTATTCTCCCATGGAGACGATCGTAGAGATGCTGGATGTAGTCCTGTGAAACGGCTTGCCATGCCATTTCCACCTGGCGCCTCAGTTGGACCAGCGTTCGTGCTGGACGTGCAGACCACGTGAGACGACGCTTCATCCAGTCCCAAACATGCTCAATGGGGGACAGATCCGGAGATCTTGCTGGCCAGGGTAGTTGACTTACACCTTCTAGAGCACGTTGGGTGGCACGGGATACATGCGGACGTGCATTGTCGTGTTGGAACAGCAAGTTCCCTTGCCGGTCTAGGAATGGTAGAACGATGGGTTCGATGACAGTTTGGATGTACCGTGCACTATTCAGTGTCCCCTCGACGATCACCAGAGGTGTACGGCCAGTGTAGGAGATTGCTCCCCACACCATGATGCCGGGTGTTGGCCCTGTATGTCTCGGTCGTATGCAGTTCTGATTGTGGCGCTCACCTGCACGGCGCCAAACACGCATACGACCATCATTGGCACCAAGGCAGAAGCGACTCTCATCGCTGAAGACGACACGTCTCCACTCGTCCCTCCATTCACGCCTGTCGCGACACCACTGGAGGCGGGCTGCACGATGTTGGGGCGTGAGCGGAAGACGGCCTAACGGTGTGCGGGACCGTAGCCCAGCTTCATGGAGACGGTTGCGAATGGTCCTCGCCGATACCCCAGGAGCAACAGTGTCCCTAATTTGCTGGGAAGTGGCGGTGCGGTCCCCTACGGCACTGCGTAGGATCCTACGGCCTTGGCGTGCATCCGTGCGTCGCTGCGGTCCGGTCCCAGGTCGACGGGCACGTGCACCTTCCGCCGACCACTGGCGACAACATCGATGTACTGTGGAGACCTCACGCCCCACGTGTTGAGCAATTCGGCGGTACGTCCACCCGGCCTCCCGCATGCCCACTATACGCCCTCGCTCAAAGTCCGTCAACTGCACCAACTGCTACCAGTGTTAAAGACTGCGATGGAGCTCCGGATGCCACGGCAAACTGGCTGACACTGACGGCGGCGGTGCACAAATGCTGCGCAGCTAGCGCCATTCGACGGCCAACACCGCGGTTCCTGGTGTGTCCGCTGTGCCGTGCGTGTGATCATTGCTTGTACAGCCCTCTCGCAGTGTCCGGAGCAAGTATGGTGGGTCTGACACACCGGTGTCAATGTGTTCTTTTTTCCATTTCCAGGAGTGTATTTATCTGAGATATACCATCAATGGTATATCTCTAGGCTCATAGTCCACAGACCAGCTTGAACAGTCGTTTGGTTGCCACTTCCCCCGAAGTCGCAGCCCTAGGATTTGCGAAACACCTGAAAAACGGCGTGCACGATGTTCGCAAAATGACAACATATATCTGTTTGACCGCCCTTTTCTGGGCTGAGAGTATTCTAGCTGAGTACACAGTGTGTCCCCAAAATATGATACACTAGGAACCATTAGAATGAAAGTAAGCGATGCCAGCAAACGTGTGATATATTTGCCACACCAATTTTTGACAACTGGTGCGTAACATTGTCAGTACTGATTCATGGCACTGTTGTACGGTGGCTTCGGAACAGATAATAAAGTGAGGAAGTTTTTCACCTACACTCAGTCCTGTGGATTTATAACGGCCGATACCACAGACGTTATGACCACCGTGGGCCATAAAAATGACGCTTTCACAAGATTCCCATGTCAGAAACGGCATGGTGTTTTTTGCTCCTTAATCTATTAGCTGAAAGACCAATGCTGATATTCTCGATTACCCTACTAGCTAGAACACTTAAATTACAGTCCCAGGGTCTCACAATAAATAGTACGTACCGCTCTAATAAGACGATAATGAAGCGATATAATAAATATTTCGTTATTCCTGGTAGTGAAATAGAGTATATCGCTCGGGCACGTCTGCAAGATGATAAAGAAACGCCAAGCATTTAACGGGCAATGGAATGACAGAAGCGCCAGAAAAGCTTATGGTTTTGCAAAGCTAGTAATAGTCTGTGGTCTGTTAGCTGGTCCCAGACAGCGCGTATAGCTAGATATTACCAAGGGTCAGCTGTTTTCGAGGACATGTCAGAAACGACATGGATTAATTTTCGTTGCAGCTACGCTAATATTGTCGAATACCATATTAGCTAGATCACTCAGATTACAGTCAGCGGAAGGTTGGGGCCCTCTCGGAAAGCGAAAACTGGCACATTTATTGTACTCAGAATGACATGACATTTGTAGCTCTTAGTACACGAGGTAAGAGATAGGAAGAGGAAGTACAACGTGTTATGAAAACAACACAGCTTTTTCCTTTTTTATTTAAAAAAATAAAGTGCGCCTCAACACCATACCACAACTTCACTTCAGTCTATAACTGCACTCGTTTACGAGAAACACTTAGTGGAGCTTCCATCTTGAATTGGAACAATCATGTATACAAATATGGTAATACTATCATCTAACTTAAGATTGGTTTGAGCACCACTTCCCTTGTCTAGACACGGTTCTGTTGGAGGTGTTGCCGTCTTCCGACCTTTGAAGTAGGTTAGCTACAATTTAGCGAGGACACCGAATCCCGGAGCAACTAGTTCTTTTTTACAAACTTCGCCTGCAGTGATAAGTGACACACAAAAATCTTTGCACCGACCGCGGATCGAACCCAACTTCTTTGGCCAATAGTCTGGGAGTTTAAAAAGGAATTACCGAATCTTGACGCTAATATTTAATTAATTTTCGGATTTGGCTACATAAATCAAAAGAATTTGGGTAGCTCAGATTAATTTTGCTGTACGAGGCTGGAGGAATGAGTGGCATTTTCTTGTGGACAAAAATTTGCTAGAGGTAATTATGCTGTTTATTCTCCATTAAAGGGGCCACTACAGTGCTGTTCTCCAAATTCAGGCGTTCAATGTTAGCTAACGCGTTTCGACTTCTTAGCGTCGAATGTCTAGGGAGCGTAGACCACATCATGGAGAAGAACTTCGTTAGAGACAAATGTTGGCTTACGTTTGCTGGGAACTGCTGTATGCGCCGGCCTGGGACGAAGAGATTTCGTTAAACTAGCACGGTCTGATAGGCAGGTGTGTCTTATATGCATACTGTCTTCCCCGGAAAACTGATAGAGTGGTTTTCAACGAGATAATCTTAAGAATGAGTGCATGAAATGATTGGCAGTTCCGACTGTGGACAACCATCAGCTGTATAGCGGAATGACGACAGTGAAAATTTGTGTCAGACCGGATCTCAAACCCAGAATTCCCGCGTATCGCAAGCGGTCACCTTGTCATTAGCCTCCACGGTCAGACCCAAACATCCATACATCGTCAACCACGTGTCTACAGCCTGCACTAGTACATTCATCACGTATTTCTTCTGTATGATTAAATACTGGACAGGTTTATTATGTAGCAGGCAGATGTATACTGATCTTCGGATTGCAGTTTTGTTTAAAGGCTGTACGAAGTAATGAGCGGTAACTGTCTTCATCGTGCCTTCGGGTACCAAACTATATGCGCACATTAGTCAGCTTTCGTGTGCGTGTGTGTATGTGTGTGTGTGTGTGTGTGTGTGTGTGTAATGCGAGGAGGGGTTTGGAGGCGTCTCTCTCTCTCTCTGTCTCTCTCTCTCTCCCCCTCCCTCCCTCCCTCCCTCCCCCTCTCTCTCCCTCCCCCTCCGCTCCCCTCTCCGTCCCTCTGCATCTCTTCACCCTGCGTGATATTAAGGCCATTTTCGGCCCCGTTTCTCACAAAGGTAGTACCAGAGCGGAGGTGAGGAACTCGCAGTTGGGGGACCGGGAGGAGGTAACGCCGCCGCGCGCTCCACACCTCACATACATTAGCCGGGCCCGGGTGAGACATGGTAATGTCCTGAATTGGGCCGGCGTTGGCTGCTCGCGAGATTGGATTAAATGAGATCGGATTTGTAAAGGGGAGCTGAGAGAGGCGTCTCGCGAGGGGACTGAGCGAGGCTTTAGGCTTCTGTACTTTGACTACGAGCAGGCCGCCGCTTCGTCCAAAAACGCCCCACGGGGATTTCGGCTTCCGGGAGGGCGCGGTAGGCGAGCGAGGGCCCGCCCTTTGTAGGCCGAGCCGCGAGGTGTTCGCTACTGTTTTGGCTTGCAAATCAAAACAAGCGTACACCCTTAGAATGTGTCAAGCGTTACGCTCAAAGGAAAGAAGCGAGGCGTCACTGAGCACACTAGAGCAAGGCTGCCGCACTGACGAACTAAACCTCCCCGATCGTCACTGTATGCCTGGTAGCAACACTGAATTTACGTTTTGTAACTGAAGCGAGGTGTTAGTGGCATGTCCATATCTTATCAACGAAAGACAGGAACTACTATTATCTGCCGGCCGAGGTGGCCGAGTGGTTCTAGGCGCTACAGTCTGGAACCGTGCGACCGCTACGGTCACAGGTTCGAATCCTGCCTCGGGCATGGATATGTGTAATGTCCTTAGCTTGATTAGGTTTAAGTAGTTCTAAGTTCTCAGGAGAAAGAAAACTGGCGTTCTACGGATCGGAGCGTGGAATGTCAGATCCCTTAATCGGGCAGCCAGGTTAGAAAATTTAAAAAGGGAAATGGATAGGTTAAAGTTAGATATAGTGGGAATTAGTGAAGTTCGGTGGCAGGAGGAACAAGACTTCTGGTCAGGTGACTACAGGGTTATAAACACAAAATCAAATAGGGGTAATGCAGGAGTAGGTTTAATAATGAATAGGAAAATAGGAATGCGGGTAAGCTACTACAAACAGCATAGTGAACGCATTATTGTGGCCAAGATAGATACGAAGCCCACACCTACTACAGTAGTACAAGTTTATATGCCAACTAGCTCTGCAGATGACGACGAAATTGAAGAAATGGATGATCAAATAAAAGAAATTATTCAGATAGTGAAGGGGGATGAAAATTTAACAGTCATGGGTGACTGGAATACGGTAGTAGGAAAAGGGAGAGAAGGAAACGTAGTAGGTGAATATGGGCTGGGGCAAACAAATGAAAGAGGAAGCCGCCTGGTAGAATTTTGCACAGAGCACAACTTAATCATAGGTAACACTTGGTTCAAGAATCATAAAAGAAGGCTGTATACGTGGAAGAAGCCTGGAGATACTAAAAGGTATCAGATAGATTATATAATGGTAAGACAGAGATTTAGGAACCAGGTTTTAAGTTGTAAGACATTTCCAGGGGCAGATGTGAACTCTGACCACAATCTATTGGTTATGACCTGTAGATTAAAACTGAAGAAACTGCAAAAATGTGGGAAATTAAGGAGATGGGACCTGGATAAACTGAAAGAACCAGAGGTTGTACAGAGTTTCAGAGAGAGCATAAGGGAACAATTGACAGGAATAGGGGAAAGAAATACAGTAGAAGAAGAATGGGTAGCTCTGAGGGATGTAGTAGTGAAGGCAGCAGAGGATAAAGTAGGTACAAAGACGAGGGCTGCTAGAAATCCTTGGGTAACAGAAGAAATATTGAATTTAATTGATGAAAGGAGAAAATATAAAAATGCAGTAAATGAAGCAGGCAAAAAGGAATACAAACGTCTCAAAAATGAGATTGACAGGAAGTGCAAAATGGCTAAACAGGGATGGCTAGAGGACAAATGTAAGGATGTAGAAGCTTATCTCACTAGGGGTAAGATAGATACTGCCTACAGGAAAATTAAAGAGACCTTTGGAGAGAAGAGAACCACGTGTATGAATATCAAGAGCTCAGATGGCAGCCCAGTTCTAAGCAAAGAAGGGAAGGCAGAAAGGTGGAGTGAGTATATAGAAGGTTTATACAAGGGCGATGTACTTGAGGACAATAGTATGGAAATAGAAGAGGATGTAGATGAAGACGAAATGGGAGATACGATACTGCGTGAAGAGCTTGACAGAGCACTGAAAGACCTGAGTCGAAACAAGGCCCCCGGAGTAGACAACATTCCATTAGAACTACTGACGGCCTTGGGAGAGCCAGTCATGACAAAACTCTACCAGCTGGTGAGCAAGATGTATGAGACAGGCGAAATACCCTCAGACTTCAAGAAGAATATAATAATTCCAATCCCAAAGAAAGCAGGTGCTGACAGATGTGAAAATTACCGAACTATCAGTTTAATAAGCCACGGCTGCAAAATACTAACGCGAATTCTTTACAGACGAATGGAAAAACTGGTAGATGCAGACCTCGGGGAGGATCAGTTTGGATTCCGTCGAAATGTTGGAACACGTGAGGCAATACTGACCTTACGACTTATCTTAGAAGAAAGATTAAGAAAAGGCAAACCTACGTTTCTAGCATTTGTAGACTTAGAGAAAGCTTTTGACAATGTTGACTGGAATACTCTTTTTCAAATTCTAAAGGTGGCAGGGGTAAAATACAGGGAGCGAAAGGCTATTTATAATTTGTACAGAAACCAGATGGCAGTCATAAGAGTCGAGGGGCATGAAAGGGAAGCAGTGGTTGGGAAAGGAGTGAGACAGGGTTGTAGCCTCTCCCCGATGTTATTCAATCTGTATATTGAGCAAGCAGTAAAGGAAACAAAAGAAAAATTTGGAGTAGGTATTAAAATTCATGGAGACGAAGTAAAAACTTTGAGGTTCGCCGATGACATCGTAATTCTGTCAGAGACAGCAAAGGACTTGGAAGAGCAGTTGAACGGAATGGACAGTGTCTTGAAAGGAGGATATAAGATGAACATTAACAAAAGCAAAACGAGGATAATGGAATGTAGTCAAATTAAATCGGGTGATGCTGAGGGAATTAGATTAGGAAATGAGACACTTAAAGTAGTAAAGGAGTTTTGCTATTTAGGAAGTAAAATAACTGATGATGGTCGAAGTAGAGAGGATATAAAATGTAGACTGGCAATGGCAAGAAAAGCGTTTCTGAAGAAGAGAAATTTGTTAACATCGAATATAGATTTATGTATCAGGAAGTCGTTTCTGAAAGTATTTGTTTGGAGTGTAGCCATGTATGGAAGTGAAACATAGACGATAACTACTTTGGACAAGAAGAGAATAGAAGCTTTCGAAATGTGGTGCTACAGAAGAATACTGAAGATAAGGTGGATAGATCACGTAACTAATGAGGAGGTATTGAATAGGATTGGGGAGAAGAGAAGTTTGTGGCACAACTTGACTAGAAGAAGGGATCGGTTGGTAGGACATGTTTTGAGGCATCAAGGGATCACAAATTTAGCATTGGAGGGCAGCGTGGAGGGTAAAAATCGTAGAGGGAGACCGAGAGATGAGTACACTAAGCAGATTCAGAAGGATGTAGGTTGCAGTAGGTACTGGGAGATGAAGCAGCTTGCACAGGATAGAGTAGCATGGAGAGCTGCATCAAACCAGTCTCAAGACTGAAGACAACAACATTAACAAGTTCTAGGGGACTGATGACCTCAGAAGTTAAGTCCCATAGGGCTCAGAGCCATTTCAACCATTACTATTATCTGTTTTTTTAAATCTTATGGGACATAACTGCTAAGGTCATCAGTCACTGAGCTTACACACTACTTAACCTAAATTATCCTAAGGACAAACACACACACCCATGCCCGAGGGAGGACTCGAATCTCCACCGGGATCAGCCGCACAGTCCATGCTGCAGTGCCCTAGACCACTCGGGTAATCCCGCGCGGCTCTATTATGTGTGATGCATGCGTGTGAGTGTGGCGGAACATACTTCGTAGTGTTTCTGTAGTTTTTCATGGCCTCCATTATATTCGAAGGTGAATTTTAATAGTGAGTTCGTATCTGAAAATTTTTGTTTGAAGAAACCAAGTTACAGTTTCCTGTTTACTTATGCATTTTGTCTTCTTCCTGACTTCTGACAGCTCAGTAGCATCGCTTTCCTGACAACTATAGGAACATTCCCTGTCCCGTAAGTTACCGCTCTGCGCGTTACGCTATACGAACAGACAGATCTTCGTTAGGTACTTAATTACTGTCAATCCATAGTACTATCAGACTTTCCAGTAACAACTTGACATGACAAGTTATTTAAATCGCGTTACCGATTAAAATAATTTTTAACTGAAATCTGGCAAGACAACGCCTCACAGTATAGCTGTGCTGAGAGTGGTAGGCAACAAAATGCCCGTAAATCCTTGTTTTGAGTATAGAAAATAAGCTCCATTTTCTTGCCTAAAAGATGACTGTTACTTGATACCTGATAGCTACAAATAGTTACAACGGCACCAGCCAATAACTGGATTCTCCACAGTCAAATTTTCAAACGCAGGTAACCTGATCGTGTTAATACCTTTAGTGGCCAGATTCACAGGGAAACGAGAAATTTCGCACGCCTTAGATTAACACGAACACCTAGATAACAGCTTCAGATGGGATATGTTCACTTGAGAAATGTATTTCCCATGAAAATAGTGAATGGCTGTTAATCATTTTGTCAGAGGAAACGAGAAAGCAGAGATGTAGACAAGTCAATAAAAACTAAGGGCGTCTATAAGTAATGCAACATACTTTTTTTTTGGTAGCAGGTTGGTTTTATTCTTGATTCCAGTGCACTACAGTATTTCCCGCTCTTCTGGCTGCAAAACCCCATTTTTCAAAATATTTCCAATCAATGCGAAGGCGGTTTGACACGTGACTGGGAGGGCCTTTGGGCTCACATGGTACCATTCTACTCTTATACGTCGGAGCCTACGGATTGTTGCATGAATAACCTCCCCATCTTCCACTCCCGCGGAGTGCACTCTTCATAGCACAGATGGCTCTTTATGGTCTTCTGGCGGCGACAGACTCAACCGGCACACACTTCTGGGTACCCTAACTAGTGGGCTGATGTGTCAACATTAGCAACAGAGGCGCCCAGTTGAGCAGAGATGTTCGATCACCTCGAATGAGAGAGTCCGCACGTCACAGATATGTCAGTCGGCAGGCACGCTGGACATCGGACGGGTTTGCGCGACTATGCGGTGACGACAGACGCCTCGCACGACGACTCACCGTGCTTTTGTTCACTCTCAGGTCACCGTAGAAATGAATATCTGTGATGCTCTGGTTTTCCACCAAAAGAAACTCAATGACAGCTCTCTATTTGGAACGCACCTGTGTTACAGACGCCATTTTGAAGTGTACGTATAGCACCACCACGTATCAGAGCTTCATAAAACTATAGGAGATGTAGCGACAACATTCCACGACGTCCCGCAAAAAAATTCCACTTTTTTTTCAACTGGCCTAGAAAAAGGTGTTCCATTACTTATTGAACAGCCTCCACGATAGCAGTCCCTCACCGACGAGTTCGGGAGATAAGCTAGTCACGAAATGGGACGAAACTCGAATGCAACCCCTTCAAGTCAGTCATTTCTATGTTTGCATGAAATAATGTAGGGAAACCACGAAAAACTACAACTATTCGGGCGTAAATTTGAACCCTGTTCTTCAGAACACTGTTGCATTGGCATAGCCACTGAAAGTAAAACTTACAAGTAGACACGGAACTCTCTCAGGTGTTTCAAAGCTGGAAATGGCAGGTAACAGCAGAGGGCCAGTGTTGAATGAATGATGACTCGTGAGTGTAAGGTGTTTTATCTTTACACTGAACTGTAGCTTCCAAAGTAGCTCGCGAGAGGGTAACGCCTAGTTATTGCCGCGATGCGCTGGTCTCGGATCGGCAGAGACGGAACAGCTCACTCAAGCGAAATTGATTAAAGTGCCCGTCCGGCTCTGATAACCGGCCATCAACACGCAAAGCCCGCCCGCTGGGAAAGACCGGTCGCCCCAGCGCCTAATACGGCGTCCGGCAACGTGGCCGCCGCCGACCGGGGAGCATTTTGCATAACGACCGCCGAAGCGGCGAGTTTTTCGTGTAATATTTATTCGTAGTCCTTGTCAATTACGCGTGGGATAGAGCTACGCCCGGCAGTCTGCTTTTTGGATTGCCTAGTGGCCCGATACGTTCGCCCGGCTCCGGCTGACCACCTCCGAAGTTACGCGAGTCACCTCGTAAATCAGCTGGCGTGAGAAAGGGGCAGCGGGCGACTGCTGCGTACCAGATAACGATCCGCCCAGATTACTGGGCTGCGCCCAGCAACCGTCACATAAAATTCGGAATCAAACGGCACCAACTGCCGAGGAGACAAAAAGGAGTGTGTGTGTGTGTGTGTTTTTGTAAAGGCCTGATAAAGTTCTCACCAGTAACAGTTATTTCGTAACTCGTTCTCTCCAAACTCGATTCTCACCAGTGTGTTTCATAAGCTCGAATCGGGGCGGCGACCAGGTCGTAGAAAAAAAAAAAAGACTTTCTCGCTCTGCTTCAGTTTGTTGGCGATGTCCCGTAGTTTCATCTTATCGAGATCTTAAAGCAAGCTTCTCGCACCACGAGGTGTACTTCGCACATAAATGTCAGCTCTTACAAGAAACCTGGATGGTTGTGAACGAGAACAGTTCTTTGGCGATTTTCCTGGTCAATTTAAGGAAACTGTCTGCTTTTGTGCACCAAAAGGAGTGAATGTTAGATTGAAAAATTTGTCGATTTCGAGGTCTTCCAAGACAGAGTTCGACATTTGTAGCTAATTCGAATCAGATGGTTGAGGAAATAAAAGCAGAGAAGACATGCGACATTTAACAAGTGAAATTTCTCTTCCAGCGAAACAGCGAACTAAAGTTGTGACCAGAATAAATAACTAAACTATATTTAATCAGTTTCCAAAACTATCCGTGCCTTAGTGGACCCTGTCAAACCTGAGATGATGTAGGAATACACAGGATAAATTGATTCATGTTCTTTCAGTCCTGGTTTGTTGCAATTAATGTATTTCAAAAGTGTATGCTGCTGGAGTGTATTCTGCTGTGGAACTTTTTAACAAATTGAAACTGTCCACCGGCTTGTATTTCCAACTCTCGCCTTTCTCAGCCAAATTATGATTCATAACTTCGGTTTCAGAGGAGTCGTACAAAAATTCTGTGTTATTCTCAGATTTCTTGACATTGGCACTTTCGTTATACTGAGCAACGAATTTCTTTTCAAAAAGTTTTGAATTGAGCATTACAGTTTGACAAGAACTACACCAAAAGTAAAATTGTACTTGTAAACTATAACAACGGAACCAGTTTCCTTCTTTGCGTCTGCTGTGTGGAATGCCTACAAAAAAAAAAAAAAAAAAAAAAAAAAAAAAGGCTCAAATGGCTCTGAGCACTATGGGACTTAACATCCATGGTCATCAGTCCCTTAGAACTTAGAACTACTTAAACCTAACTAACCTAAAGACATCACACAATACCCAGTCATCACGAGGCAGAGAAAATCCCTGACCCCGCCGGGAATCGAACCTAGGCGCGGGAATCGAGAACGCTACCGCACGACCACGAGCTGCGGACCGGAATGTCTACACTTCACAAACGTAAGTTATGCAATAAAATTTGGAGAAAGAGGGGTTTTCTCAATACAGAACACTTTACGTAATGTTATTCAGTAAACTGTGTTCAGCCATCAACAAAAATACCTGCACTTACATCCCTTACGCCATGTATAACATGCATCATATGCTGGGAGAATGACACTTATCACTCCATATTTCCACGGTATTCAGAACTATATAGACATCACCCCACAATTATACATAGAGACATGAAAACTGTCAGAATAAATAATCGCAATAAGTATCTCATCGTAAAACGTGAAAACTATAACATTCAAAGGTGCAGCAGAGAGCAAGCTACTGATAAACGACAAGACACACATAATTAGCATATCACTACAAAATCTGGCCAGAGAGCTGATGCATATCACCCCTCCGCCCCCCCTCTCTCTCTCTCTCTGTCTCTCTCTCTGTCTCTCTCTCTCTCTCTCTCTCTCTCTCTCACTCTCTCTCTCTCTCTCTCTCTCTCTCTCTCTCACACACACACACACACACACACACACACACACAGACACACACAACACACCTCTCTCTCTCTCTCTCTCTCTCTCTCTCACACACACACACACACACACACACACACACAACACAATACTTAATAAAAGATACATTGACACAATGGTGTCTAGGTCAGTACTGTTTGTAATTTCTGTATACAATAGCAGACTATGTAAGCTGAAATTACTACGCCGGTCCCGGTGGTCTAGCGGTTCTAGGCGCTAAGTCCGGAACCGCGCAACTGCTACGGTCGCAGGTTCGAATCCTGCCTCGGGCATGGATGTGCGTGATAGCCTTAGGTTGGTTAGGTTTAAGTAGTTCTAAGTTATAGGGGACTGATGACCACAGATGTTAAGTCCCATAGTGCTCAAAGCCATTTGAACCATCTTTTGAAATTACTACATACAGATAAAAGTGTGTATATGTTAACCGCCACTAATGATGACTTAATAAACTGGGCGAAATCAATCTGGCAAAACAAATTCTTCCTTTATTCGCTGCATACAGATGGTCCTGACGTAAATGTCATCAATATCAATAGCAACTAAGGGTTTATCAATCAAAAATATCAAAGAATTAAACTGTAAAAACATTTCACCGGCCAGCGGTTATCATTTGACGTGATAACTGTTTACTTATACGGCAGAATCACATTTTATTTTTAAACAAATGACCAGTTTTGGACGGCACCGTCCATGCTTAGGTCATAAAGTGCAGTTCGTAGTTCAGTCGTACCGCCGCGGAAACCACTGAACCACGGCCTGTAATTTTAAAATCTAAAGAAATTCCGTTAGAACTAAATGCGGTCGTGCTGGCTGATTAAATTATTCTCAAAACAGTCAATCGCTGTGGTCTCCAGCTTGACAGAAATATTCTTCCATCATCAGACTGTCCAGACCCAAGTGCAGCAAGTTATGTCCTGTTGCCAACGTAAGTATTGCTGTTAACAACGCATCAGAAACCTTACGTCGGCGCTTGCTGCACACGGATTTAGACAGTCTGGTGGTGAGCACAGACCAGGAGTCCCCGCTAACTGCATCCTGAAATGTTTTTCTTATTGCTGCGCGAGAGAATGGAAGCAGTTACCCTTTGTTCCTCTGAGAAGTCGTGGCCTCGCATCGTAGGATTAACCTCTGACGTACTACGACAATCGTTGCAGGGCAATCATTGCATCCCTGAGATTTTTCCGACACGGGCGTTTGAAAATGAACGACCCATGTGAAGGGAGACTAGTACGAGCGCGACGCACACACACATGGACAGAAATCGAGGTTGGGGCCGCACCAGCTGGTGCTGATTCAAAGATAATTGGGGAGTCAATTCGGCAGAGTGTTGGGCCTTTTTAAACTGCCGACCATGCCCGGCCGCCTCTCGCGCTGCCAAAGTAAGTTATATTGCCTTATAAATTTTTATCGGATAACAGCGACGTCGGCGTTACTAATTGGGTGTGATTTAGATCCCCCCAGTAAAGCACCCTCGCCGGTCGCCGGCTCCAGTATTCCAATCACACTATCCGATTTCGGGAGCGTGTATTTTATCTCCCCGGGGGCGAAGGCGGGCGATATGGGGGGGTGGGGGTGGGGGATTGTGTGTGGGTGGCGGAGGCGGCGTCGGCGGCGGCGGGTCGAAGAAGAGTCGGCCCGCTGCTATGGTCTGGCCGGTGCGCAGCAGCGTCCCGGCAGCGTTCGCCTCTGTTTTATTTACGACCGAGAAGCGGAGAGCTGCTCGGAAGCCCCGGGGCTCTCGTCAGTGGGAAATAATGAAGTGCCTTTTGCTATCGGGCGCGTAAATCCCTCCAATTTCTGGACCCTGCCGTCTCTAAAATGTTGAGCAGCAATCACTCCTCGCTCTCGGCAAGATTAAAAACTACGACCGTGGTATTCTCCTGTCTGTGTGTGTGTGTGTGTGTGTGTGTGTGTGTGTGTGTGTGTGTGTGTGTGAGAGAGAGAGAGAGAGAGAGAGAGAGAGAGAGAGAGAGAGAGAGAGAGAGCGCTGCGCCTAATTGTGAGAGAAAACATTTTGCAGACACGGAGACCCCTTGTAAAAGTTCGCCAATTTACTTGTACACAACGCCTGTGACATCTGCAGTCTGCCTTTTGCTCTTTTTTTTTATCGTGTGTTTTGCTTTCTCGGTTTTCACTTTCGACCTTTGTATACGCTCCCAGCGTTTCTACCGTTTGACTCCTACCTCCACATATTCTATAGACTTTTCCAAGAGCTATCACACATCAGGAAAATTTCAGTAGATTTTAAGTTCAGCGATTCAGGTCACCAACTGTGTTCAGTAATAAAACTTCTAATACAAGATTGTTCTAAGATGGCCGTTATCTCCTAATTCTTTATAAGCAGTTCGAACTCGCAGGAGAAAACACCCTTCTACATCTACATGTACATGGATCCTCTGCAAATCACATTTAAGTGTCTGGCAGTGGGTTCATCGAACCACCTTCACAATTATCTATTATTCCAATCTTATATAACGCGCGGAAAGAACGAACACCTATATCTTTCCGTACGAGCTCCGACTTCCCTTATTTTATTCTGGTGTCAAAAAAATATTTTCGCATTCGGAGAACAAAGTTGGTGATTGCAATTTCATGAGAAGATTACGTCGCAACGAAAAACGCCTTTCTTTTAATGATTTCCAGCCCAAGTCGTGTATCATTTCTGTGACACTCTCTCCCATATTTCGCGATAATACAAAACGTGCTGCCTTTATTTGAACTTTTTCGATGTGCTCCATCACCTGGTAAGGATTCCACACCGCGCAGTAGTATTCTAAAAGAGGACGGACAAGCATAGTGTAGGGAGTCTCCTTAGTAGGTCTGTTACATTTTCTAAGTGTCCTGCCAATAAAACGCAGCCTTTGGGTAGCCTTCCCCACAACATTTTCTATGTGTTTCTTCCAATTTAAGTTGTTTATAATTTTAATACATAAGTATTTAGTTGAATTTACGGCTTTTAGATTAGACTGATTCATCGTGTAACCGAAGTTTAACGAGGTCCTTTTATCACTCATGTGTACGACCTCACACTTTTCGTTAATTAGGGTCAACTACCACTTTTCGCACCATTCAGATATTTTTTCTAAATCGTATATCACGTAACACATTAACACACTTGCAGCAATGATTATCGCCTCATTTCAGGGAGGGAGAGTGTCAAGAATCTCGCTGTATGACATTTTCGTGATGATTAGATTCCGCAATACTACGAAATTGAAGGAGACGTTATGTGCTTACGTTCCTCGCGCTGTTTCAAGTAGCCCCACACATTTTCTGTGGGATTCAGATCGGTCGGTTTTGCTCGTGTTCTATCATCTGGCCAATGGTTATAGGTTAGAGGGTGCACTTCCACTTCGCATTTGAAAAAAATCGATACATAAGTGAATTGTAGAGATTGTGATGCGAACTGTTCCTAATCTACAAATATCACTCGTGAAGACATTTTGCACAAAATCCACCGAGCTTGCCTTTATTTATTCGAGTAATCCTTTTGGAGAGGTGCGACAAATTAACTTCAACCTTCGAGCGTGTGTCGTTATTTTCTTCCTGGGTCCACTTCTATTTCCGGACCTATTTTCCCCCTGAAATCCTTCCTTTTGTGTTGCTTCTCAAAAAAGTATTTTGTTATCTACTATGGCCATTGTAATTCTAGTGTTTTTCATATCTTTGACAATTTCAGTGAACAATGTGGGTTTGGATTTGTAGCTCTTTAATAAATTGAAGATCTGCTTGGTTAGTCTGTTACTATTCTCTCTCTCTCTCTCTCTCTCTCTCTCTCTCTCTCTCTCTCTCTCTCTCTCTGTGTGTGTGTGTGTGTGTGTGTGTGTGTGTGTGTGTGTGTGTGTGTGTACACAAAACCGTCAAGTGAAGTGGCGCAGTGGTCAGCAAGCTGGACTCGAATTCTGGAGGACGACGGGTGGGATCCGTGTCTGGGAATCCTGATTCAGGTTTTCCGTGTTTTACCTACAATATCTCCAGGAAAATACTGGAATTTTTCCTTCGAAAGGGCGCGCAAAATTGCCTTTTCCATCCTTCAAATAATCTGAACTGGTGCTTCGTCTCCAGTGACATCGATATCGACGGGACACCTTAATCTTGCTTCCTTGCTCCCTTTCTTCTCACTATACCAGCCAGCTTTTCGATTTTCAAACAAAGCCCAGTTTTTTTATCTTAATTGGCTGGCCGTCGTGGCCGAGCGGTTCTAGGCGCGTCAGTTCGGAACCGTGTGACTGCTACGGTGACAGGTTCGAATCCTGCCTCGGACATTGTTGTGTGTGATGTCCTTAGGTTAGTTAGGTTCAAGTAGTTCTACGTTCTAGGGGACTGATGACCTCAGATGTTAAGTACCATAGTGCTCAGAGCCTAGGTATTTAAAGCAGTTCGTTCTAATACTGTGTTTACGGTGAAACATGTCTGGGTCGCAGATAAATATTGGACTACAGCAAGAAAGAGAGGTCTGAATTTATAAAACTAATATTGGTTTGAGATTTGTAGTCTGATACTTAGCTACAGAGCCACCAAGCAACTGAACAACGGAAAGGGTGGGTTGCCGTTCCTCACTAGCTAAGCCATTTTTTCTTAATTTGTGTATTTTTTCCAACGGCCTTGCCGCAGTGGTAACACCGGTTCCTGTCAGATCACTGATGTTAAGCGCTGTCAGGCTGGGCTAGCACTTTGATGGGTGACCATTCGGTCTGCCGAACGCTTTTGGCAAGCGGGATGTGCTCAGCCCTTGTGAGGCAAACTGAGGAGCTACTTGAATGAGATTTTCACTATGCAGCGGAGTGTGCGCTGATATGAAACTTCCTGGCAGATTAAAACTGTGTGCCGGACCGGGACTCGAACTCGGGACCTTTGTCTTTCGCGGGCAAGTGCTCTACCATCTGAGCTACCGAATCACGACTCACGCCCGGTACTCTCAGCTTCTCTTCTGCCGTTACCTCGTCTCCTCCCTTCCAAATTAGTTTCATATCAGCGCACACTCCGCTGCAGAGTGAAAATCTCATTCTGGAAACATCCCCTAGGCTGTGGTTAAGCCATGTCTCCACTATACCCTTTCTTTCTGGAGTGCTAGTCCTGCAGGAGAGCTTCTGTAAAGTTTGGAAGGTAGGAGACGAGGTCCTGGCAGAAGTGAAGCTGTGAGGACGGGGCGTGAGTCGTCCTTGGGTAGCTCAGTTGGTAGAGCACTTGCCCGCGAAAGGCAAAGGTCCCGAGTTCGAGTCTCGGTCCGGCACACAGTTTTAATCTGTGAGGAGCTACTTGATTGAGAAGTAGCGACTGTGGTCTCGTAAGCTGACATACGGCCAAGAGAGCGGTGTGTTGACCTCATGCCCCTCCATATCCGCAGGGACGCCTGTGGACTGAGCATGACACGGTGGCCCGTCGTTACCGTTGGGCCTTCCAAGGTCTGTTCGGACGGAGTTTAGTTTTTGTATATTTTTATTTTTTTCCGGATAACGTCAACAGAAGACGCAAAGGAATGGTTCTCCGAGAACATATGGCCGTCAGACCCCTTTCATTTGGACAAGTCATCGCACAGGGCAGTGGGGGAAGCTCGTAGACACCCGATCGGACGGAAAGTAGCTTCCCCGGCGCCCTGGCCGACCCTTTCTGCGCTGCCAGGGGAAATAAAATACCGGGGGATAAACAAATGGGGACGGAGAGCGGCTGTTAGCGCGTCACGCGGACGGCGACAGCGACAGCGACAGCGCACTGACGCGAAATCCGAGCCCGCGCGTGACTCAGGAGCCCCGCCGGCATCTGCGTGCTCTCCCACCCAGCTTCGTCTCTGGGCGGGCGCCGCGTCCGCTACTCACACGTACGGCGGCTCATCTGCATAAACTGCTAACACTTTTAGCGCGCGCCGAGCTCTGGCCTGCCCCTGCCTCGGGAGCGGCTAATTGGAACTGTCGTCCCGCCCGCTCGTCTCTCTCTCTCTCTCCACTGGGCGTGCCCTCCCTTGTGAGTGTGACATGCGGGCTGACGACACGCCGCTGTCTACTCACAAACTGCAGGAGATAATCGTCTGCGCGTTGTTCTCGCCGGACGGCGTAAGCGAAAATTGACTATCCGATCAAACGTATCCTGAATCCTATTAGTCAATTTAATCGATATTAAACGTGGCGTGCGTCGACCCTTCGTCTGTAGGACAGTTTGGACTCCGCTGGGGCCACTTTCAGGTAGGTGTCTGAATGTCCGTGGAGAAACGGGAACCCAAGAGAACTAAAGCGAAGAAGCTAGCGATGTCAGCTGACGTCCAATGAGTATTGCACGTTCTAAATCACTGAGCTTTCCTAACCGATCTCCCCCCCCCCCTCCACCCCCCACCCCCCTCTGGCCAACATCTCAAGGTAACATATCATATTGTTGTCACTTCCATATCAGTGTCCGCTGCTCGTGGTCTCGCGGTAGCGTTTTTGCTTCCCGAGCACGGGGTCCCGGGCTCGTTTTCCGGCGAGGTCAGGGATTTCTCCTGCCTCGAGATGACTGGGTGTTGTTGTGTCGCCTCCATCATCATCATTCATCCCCATTACGGTCGGAGGAAGGCAATGGCAAACCAGCTGCACTAGGACTTTGCCTAGTATGGCGGTGCGGGTCTCCCGCATCGTTCCCCCACGCTTCGTCACGGACTATGGGACTTCATCATCATCATCATCATCATCATCAACATTCATATCAGTCTGATGTTGCGTACATGTGTCAGAAGCTAGAATATTTTACTTTACTTTTGACTTGTATGTATGTTAACTTGGGAGCTAGAAATGACGGAGAGGCTCCGTCCCCGCCGCAGCCGCAGTGGTCCAAAACCCCACGACGACTACCGCAGTCCACTTCCACCCTCGGCCGCCCCACACCGAACCCTGGGTTATTGTGCTGTTCGGCCCCCTGTGGACCCCTCCCCCCAAAGAACGTCTCACACCACACGAGTGTAACCCCTACGCTTGCGTGGTAGAGTACGAGGAGAACTTGTTTGCGCAGCAATTGCCGACATAGTGTAACTGAGGCGGAATAAGGGGAACCAGCCCGCATTCGCCGAGGCAGATGGAAAACCGCCTAAAAATCATCCACAGACTGGCCGGTTCACCGGACCTCGAAACAAATCCGCCGGGCGGATTCGTGCCGGGGACCAGGCGCTTCTTCCCAGTCCGGAAAGCCGTAAGTTAGACGCACGGCCAACCGGGTGGGCTATTGACTTACGCACACCTGCTCCAAATTCTGACTATTGCTTCTTCTTTCTTCCTTTCGCTTACGCCATAGACCTGCAGCGATCGCAGGTTCGGCGTAGTTACAACGGATTTGGCAGTGTTAGTGTTAGGGATGGCCGGATGCCCTTCCTGCCGCCACCCCGTACCCCCCAGGACGGAATCAGTGTACCCCAACTGTCTGCGTTTAGAGTAAATCGTGAAATAGTGCGGACGTGTTTCAGATGTCTGCGACGCTGGTAACTGAGGCGGAACGTGGGCACCAGCCCTGTATTCACCTAGCGGTATGTGGAAAACCGCCGAAAAACCACATCCAGGCTGGCCGGCACACCGGCCCACGTCGTTGATCCGCCGGGCGGATTTTATCCGGGGCCGGCGCGCCTACCCGAGTCCAGGAAGCAGCGCGTTAGCGCGCTCGGCTACCCTGGCGGGTCTGACTATTGCTTTTTAGCAATGTAATTTTACGATTTTTAATTCTGATGAATATACCCCTAGTAGGTGTCAAAACCTTGTCAATGTACCTACCTATTATGTGCAACTGGTTGGCTGTTTAATGCTACGCTGAAATGGAAAGTTACTTGTTTTTTGAGTACCAGTGACGGCAGGTATAGATTCTGTACGAAGCTACCAACGATTCTGACATGCGCTTCTGCCTCCCGAGAGCTAAGGGGACATCTTGTTACGGTGTAAAGTCAATCGCCGGAACGTCAGTCAGGAACGATAGAGCAAAGACGTCAGCCAATTGCACGCTGACCGACCCTTCTCTAGGACGACAACGCTACAGCAGTGGCCTCTATGTGAAGAGAACATTAGCGCCGCTCCCGACTCGACGCGGCCACTTCTACATCAGCAACAACGTTAGGCACAGCAAAACCAGCGACTATGTGATCAAAAGTATCCGACACCTGGTTGGAAATAACTTAAAACTTCTTGGCGCCCTCCATCGCTAATGCTGGAATTCAGTATGGTTTTGGCCCACCCTTAGTCTTGATGACAGCTTCCAATCTCGCAGGCATACGTTCAATCACGTGCTGGAAGGTTTCTTGTTGAATGGCAGCCCGTTCTTCATGGAGTACTGCACTGAGGACAGGTATCGATGTCGGTGGGTGAGGCCTGGCATGAAATCGGCGTTCCAAAACATCCCAGAGGTTTTCTATAGGTTTCAGGTCAAGACTGTGCAGGCTATTCCATTACAGGGACCGTCGTGTAACCGCTCTGCCACGGGCCGTGCATCAAAAACAGGTGCTCGATCATGTTGAAAGATACAATCGCCATCCCCGAATTGCCCTTCAACAGTGGGAAGCAATAAGGTGCTTAAAACATCAGTGTAGGCTTTTGCTGAGATAGTGCCACGCAAAACAAGGAGTGCAAGCCCCCTCCTTGAAAAACACGACCATCCTCCATGAAAAACACGACCATACCATAACACCACCGCCAGCGAATTTTACTGTTGGCACTTCACACGCTGGTGGATGACGTTCACGGGGCATTCGCGATACCTACACCGTGCCATCGGATCGCCACATTGTGTACCGTGATTCTTCACTCCACACAATGTTTTTCCACTGTTAATCGTCCAATTTTTACGCTCCTTACACAAAACGAGACGTCGTTTGGCATTCGCCGGCGTGATGTGTGACATAAGCAGCCGCTTGACCATGACTGCCTATTACACACTACGACCCTCTTCAACTGAAGCCAGTCGCTGTCAGTCAACAGACGAAGTCGGCCTGTATTCTTTAGTTGCTGTACGTGTCCCTTAACGTTGCTACTTCACTATCGCATCCAAAACAGTGGACCTAGTGATATTTAGGAGTGTGGAAATGTCTCGTACAGACGTGTGACGCAAGTGACACCTAATCGCCTGACCATATTCGAAGTCCACGAGTTCCGCGGAGTGAACCATTCTGCTCTCTCACGATGTCTAGTGACTACTGAGGTAGCTGATATGGAGTACCTGGCTGTAGGTGGCAGCACAATGCACCTAATATGGAAAACTTATGTTTTAGCGAAAGGGGGGGGGGGGGGCTGTCCGTATACATTTGATCATATAGTGTATATACTGAAGAGATTTCTTATTAGCATGTCGTTGTTCACGACACACACACACACACACACACACACACACACACACACACACACACACACACAAGATAAGCGGTCGTCATTGCCTGGACCAATGCAGTTTTGAAAATTATTTATGTGTTCTATAGCATCCGTGATTTGACACAAATCTCGTTTTGATGTAATACAGTAGTGAATTCGCAAATACTGTTTGTGTAAAATGCTCATCATTATGCATTAGTGTACCTTCCTGGGCACATCCAAGAGACGAAATCAAATGAAGTGAAAGCAAATGTTTCAGCTGATTTGTAACACCAGAATACTTCAGTGACCAACTGTGTTTATTACACACGTTTATACACTTTTATTTATTACAAGTTTCCAATAATTAATTTTAACATCCGACCACAAAGTTGTTTCGATTGATTACATTTCATTTTCACTGCGATATGGAAATTTTAATGAACTGCTGATATCCTGAAGCTTCTATTTTATTAGCGACGGATCCCCGAGGTTTTATGGTCCACGAAATGCAAATGGAGGTTTCAGTGCTCGTGTACCACCTGCACAGAGAGACTGTGACGCTCCAAAAATTCCGCGTAATAAACTAAATGATCTACTAGAATTCAAATCGAGAATAGCAGACCCGCTCTGCAAGCAGAAAAATGACGTCACAAATACTGAGAGACAGAGAGAGAGCCCTGCAGCCAGTATCGAGACAGAAACCTACGCAAAAAGTATTAGAGTCCAGTCCAGTTCCACATAAGTCCTTCCGAACTGGCGTAGTGGGTCATTAGCCTCGGCTTACAGACAAAGGGTGCAGATGTAAAAGATCAAATCGTAGACTTAAATGTGAATTGCAGAGTAGTCATGTAGATACAGACAGTATTCATGTGTTCTAAGTGTAATGTTCATTTGTGGCGAAACAAGAGAATAGACTCCTTTCGAGAACTTAACGAATATTACTGTATTACTTGTAATTATTTAAAATATATGCGACCCTGTACTTTTTATTTTAATCATTGCATTTTTCGGTGTATCTTCAAAATGTTAATTAAGTCTTGTACTAAGTGAAGTATTGTAACTGTTCAGACTCTCAGCTGGATGTTGTCGCAAATATGCGAGATTCTAAGTTGTACCTGACAGGTATAATACAACAGGTATAACATACCTTACATTTGTCGCGCGGGGTTGCCGCGCGAAATAAGCGCCTTGCCACGGTCCGCGCGGCTCCCCCCATCGGACGTTCGTGTCCTCCTTCGGGCAAGGGTGTGTGTGTTGTCCTTAACGTAACTTAGTTTAAGTTAAATTAAGTAGTGTGTAAGCCTTGAGACTGATGACGTCAGCAGCTTGGTCCCATAGGAACTTACCACAAAATTCCAGCTTGCTTAAATTTGACCCTGCATACTTTATAACACTACATCAGTGATTACAAAATACGACTTTCTATTTTTTATTTCAAGTAGTAATTTATTCTGGTCTTTAGGAGTTACTTGGAGTGATAAGAAATAAGGTGATTTCCATCAGCAATATGCAAGAAAAAGTAATTATAAGAATTGAGCATTTGTTACGAAATCGGAGAATAACTTCCACCGTATTGCAGGGTACTACCAGAAGCTAAAAGGGGCAGGCGAAGACTGAAATTGGAAATAAAGGTGGTCAGAAACAGTCTGAAAACCCTATAGCGATGTTGCAGGGTAGGGTATCCTGAAAAATGATTATTAAGAAAAAATAGATAATTTGCGTCGATTTCAAGTTATCTGGTAGTGAAGTTAGCCAATCAGGCCGCTGTGCGCGCTAAGTCAAGCAGCCTGCAGTACACAGCTAGTCTCAATTGTTCTCATAGCGCAGATGGAAATGAGCGTTTGGCGTCATTTGCCTGGAGGCTCCTTGCGGGTTATGTCTTGCCGCCTTGGTGCAGGTGTTATTGCATTGGACGTCACACTGGGCGACCTGCGCGCCGGATGGGGATGAAATGATGATGAAGACAGCACAACACCCAGTTCCTGAGAGGAGAAAATCCCCGACCCGCCGGGAATCCGTCGTGCTGGCCACTCAGCTATGGGGGCGGACATAGCGTATGATACCGCACGAGACTGCTAAGCCTTTGGCTCGGTTTCAATCTTCACTACCCTGCCATGTCCCATTATTGCATCTCTCTCTTGTTCGGTTTTCGGAAACCAAACGAAGAATACTTTTAGCGACACCGTCTCTGGCGGGTCGCTTTACTTTGAGTGCGCAATGGCCTGAGTGGCTAACTTCAGTCTAAATAACGCGGAAATGGTGCAATTATTTCTCAGCACAACCTACCCCGCAACACCATTACAAGCGCTCCAGACTGAACTGATGTAGGATGTTAGCGTTGCTTTGAGATGAAGAGATTGACACAGGAGAGGAAACCACGTCGGGCAAAATGAAACCAGAAGACTGATGACTGGAAAAGCTCACTACCTACACAATCTTCTCACCTACCTTCTCCTCCTCTGTACACATTCTCTCGTTTATGTCTGTCACTTTCACCTCAGAATGTACAATAAGTGTTTAAAGTCCATTTTAATCACTATAGAATTCAAGGCACAGAGGAATTAAAGACATTAGCTGTTAGTGGGCTTTCATTTGTATAAAAGGGGCATGTTGAAAATTTGTGCCAGGCCGAGATTCGAACCCTAGTCTCATATTTAATACACAGATGTGCTGACCAATAGGCCATCCGGACTCAGTGGTCACCACAGCCGCACTGACAACGCTATCACGCGTCCTGTCAGAACCAAATTCTCAACTTATGCGACACGCCACTCATGAAGCACTCCTGCTAATTAGCTTCATCACTCACGACATCCCGCCGATGCTCATAAGAGTTCCTGTTTGGTATTTTTTTATGGTAATGTCTTATTGTTGTTGTTGTCTTCAGTCCTGAGACTGGTTTTATGCAGCTCTCCATGCTACTCTATCCTGTGCAAGCTTCTTGATCTCCCAGTACCCAGTACCCAGTACCCAGTAATGTCTTATGGAACCAAATTGCTGAGGTCATCGGCGCCGAAGCTTACATACTACTTAATCTGACTTAAACTGGGCGCTACAGTCTGGAACTGCGCAACCGCTACGGTCGCAGGTTCGAAGCCTGCGTCGGGCATGGATGTGTGTGACGTCCTTAGGTTAGTTAGGTTTAAGTAGTTATAAGTTCTAGGGGACTGATGACCTCAGAAGTTAAGTCAGAGCCATTTGAACCATTAACTTAAACTAACTATAACGAAGGACAACACACACACACACACACACACACACACACACACACACACACACACACACACACACATCTATGCCCGAGGGAGGACTCGAACCTCCGCCAGGACCAGCCGAACAGTCCATGACTGCAGCGCCACAGACCGCTCGGCTAATCCCACGGCGGCGACACCTATATTGAAGGGGTCATCGGCCCTCTTCACCTTAATTATATAATTGCTGTGTTTGTTTTTTCAGACTTGTCCGAAAGAACAGTCACCACATATATACTATAGTGTTAATTGTGAGTAAAAAGATGAAATGCATAATCGAGAGCGAAAACACGAAACTGTTGCTGCTTTTGTGGAGGGAATCGCACTCAAGAAATAGTCCATGAAGGCTACAAGCTCACGTATAGGAGACGAGACACACTGTAACTCGATTACGATTACTCTTCCTTCTGTCCTTGTCAGGCCTCAAACGAGTGCCCTGAACCATTAACCACATGTTTCTGCGACTTATAGATGTGACCGGTAAGTACAATTAAACTGAACCTCAACAAGCGCTCGTTGCTAGAATAAAAATTCGAATGGGGTTTCGGTCTGAGTAATGCTTATTTCGGATTCCGTCTGTAGTTTAGCATGTAGAATTTGTCCGCCACCATTAACATGGAATCCTGCTAATCATACCCTCCGCTTCAGAAACTCACTACTTCCGGTCGCGTTCCGAAGGCGCAGTAATTCGGGCTAATCTTGCTAATATCAGTGGAACATGTCTGTAATGAATCCGACAGGCCGGAGAATCGTCGTCGGCGTCGCCTGCTCGGCTTGTAATTACAGCAGGAAGAAGGGGGGGGGGGGGGGGGGGGTCTCCGTGCGTGGAACGGATAACGCGATTACAGAGAACGGTGGCGGCGGAGGCGGCGACGGCGGAATGAAAACGTGTGCAGGTGAATACCGCGCCACGCTACTCTGCCCTAGCGTGTCGTTACGGGCCACGCGCGGGAAGCGGCCGTCGTACGTGTAACCGGCTAATAGGGTTTGTCACGTGAGCCGGATAGCGAGAAGGCCATAAAAAACCTAATCGAATTTACGACCGCCGCGTGCGAGCGTATCTGGCCCGGATCAGGCTGCCAGATGAACCGCAATTATGGAAACACCACCGCCAACTGATTGGAGGCGCAATCGTCGCAACCGCTGGCGCAGAATTTTGCGAGCACTCCCGAAACTGTGGTGCCACGAACCGATTCGTTGCCCTGATCTCATATCGTCGTACATTAAAAGAGTTTCGTAACTCCTCCAGAAAAACGTTACGAGCATGGCTGTCAATCTGTTCACTTTGCGGTAGGTTACGCATAGGATACATTTTCAGTTTGTGGTAATCACCGACGCTGTTGCTACATTTCTCGTACGTTAAATCGAACTGATGAAAAATCCCCCCCCCCCCTCCGCCGACGTCCAGTGGCCTTCGTATTGGCAGGTCTTGTGAATTCACCAGTGAGCAGAGAGCCACGTTTGAAGCGACACAGGTTAATCAGCAAATGTATTTCGTACTCATCAGATCGCGTGTTACCGGTTTTGTCCTATGGTAGGTGCATCGAGGAGGAAAACAAGGCGCATATAAGTAATCTTTAAGCAAAACTGGTCAGCGTTTATTCGCACACCGTTTGCTTATATACGGAGATACCCATTCTACAGTAGATTTTGGAGGTGATGCTTTGCGTGTATTCCGACTTGGACACGTCTGTGCAGTCGATGTAACCATTTGAAAGAAACTGCGGAAACCAAGACAGCATTTGTCAGGCTTGTCTTTGAGTTAACGCTTACTTCACTGTAAAAAAAGAAAAGAAAGAAAAAGCCTTGAGCACATTAGTGTCGGCAGGGCTAAGGTGCCATCTTCAGATCCTCTGTAAAAAGGTTATATCATCTGTGCGATATACGTCTCTTCTTGTCTCAGTTGTTTATCATTCACGTTTCGCTACCGTACAAGGCTACAATCCATACGAATACCTTCGGAAAAGACTTTCTAGATCTTAAATTTCCACTTGTTGCTAAAAAATTTCTCTACTTTCCAGAAATATTTTTCTCGCTGTTGTCAGTCTGTATTTTATATCTTCTCTACTTGGTACATCGTGAGGTATTTTGCTTCCTAAATACTAGAACTCATCAAAGACTTTCTCTGTCCCATCTTCCAAACTAATTCTGTGAGCAACGCCTGATTTTATTCGACAACATCGCATTGCCCTTGTTTTTCTTTTATTAATACTCATAATCTCCTTCCGTGACACAATCCATTCAGTCCTTTTGCTCTACAAGCCCTTTGTCATCTCTGAAAGAAATACTTGCACAGTGTCACGTGATACACTATTCCTTGCTACCTGAAATGATTAAATTACGCCCCAAGTACTTTCTGCGAAAACACTCACATGAAAGGACTTAATCCGACGTTTCAAACAGCCTTCACTGTTTAATTTCAAGTTAAAATATATATACATATTTATCATAACCATTCAGAAATCAAGACTATATAACGTGACTCTAATTAATAAACTGAGTGGGCTAGCGCAGTGGCTAGCAGATTGGGCTCGCATTCAGGAGGACGATGGTTCAAACCCACGTCCAACCATCCTAATTTATATTATCCGCGAGTTCCCTAAATCGCATAAGGCAACTGCGGGGATCGTCCCTTCGAAACGGCACGGTCGCTTTCCTTCTCCATCCTTTCCTAATCCGAGCTTGAGCTCCGTCGCTAATGACCTCGTTATTGACGGGACGTTAAACACTAATTTCCTCCTCCTCTAATTAATAACAAAAAAAATCAAGATTCACAGGTTGGCTAACGCTCAGAATAAAACTGTACAATATATTTCTTTTACAAAAAACAAATCAAATTCATTGAAATGATCGTATGGCATTGTTGGCTAGGAGGCACCTTTCGGGGAACTTCGGCCGCCGTATTGCAAGTCCTTTTTAGGCGGCGCCACATCAGCGACTTGCGAGTCACAACACAATGGACACACAACACCCAGTCCCCTGCCGGGAATCGAACCCGGTCCCCTACGTGTAGGCGATAACGCTACCGCTACGCTACGGAGCCGGACATCAAATTCATTTACCAAGCAGAACCACCGAGAGCCTGCGGCAGGCCTCGCTCACCGGTGGGAACCGGCGCTCCCGTCCGACCAACTGGTTCTGCGGGCGGCGACAGAAGCGCCTAGAACAGCTCGGCCACTACATACTCCGCAATCCACCATACGGTGCGTGGCGGAGGGTGCCTCGTACCACAACTAGCATCTTCTCTCCCTGTTCCACTCCCAAAGAGAACGAGGGAAAAATGACTGCCAATATGCATCTGTACGAGCCCTAATCTCTCTTATCTTGGTGGTCTTTCCGCGAAACATAAGTTGGCGGCAGTAAAATTGTACTGCAGTCAGCCTCATATGCTGGTTCTCTAAATTTCGTCAGTAGCGATTCACAAAAAAAACGCCTGATTTCCTCTAAAGACTCCCACCCGAGTTCCTGAAGCATTTCCGTAACACTCGCGTGATGATCAAACCTACCAGTAACAAATCTAGCAGCCCGCCTCTGAGTTGCTTCTATGTCCTCCCTCAATCCGACCTGATAGGGATCCCAAACTCTCGAGCAGTACTCAAGAATAGGTCGCACCAGCGTTCTATAAGCGGTCTCCTTTACAGATGAACCACATCTTCCCAAAATCTCTCAGCTGATGGCCCGCGTCTCGGGGAATTTCGTCTGCGCGGCCTGCCACTGTGCATGCGGTGGGCCTTCTCGGGAGCGAGCGAGAGCGGCGGGGGCAGTCGCCGCCCGCAGAACCAGTTGGTCGGACGGGAGCGCCGGTTCCCACCGGTGAGCGAGATCTGCCGCCGTTAGTCACGTCTGCCGCTCCCCCCGCGGCCGAGTTATTACGCCTGTCGGCCGCATACGGGCCGGGCCTGTATTTTATACCGCCGCCGAGGATGAATCAGGCCGCACACCGCACGCCGCCCCAGCACCGGCGACGGGGCGCGCGCCGCTTTGTGTAGCTTACCTGTTCGCTTGTTTCCTTTCCTTTTGCCTCGCTGCCGCCTTTTGTCCATTTCCTGGACTGAGAAATGAACTCTGTGCCATTAAATACTTTTGTTTCCGTGAGATTTAACATCCAGTCAGACTCCGTAGAGTCGTTGCAGTCGAGTTAAGACTAACTTTATGTGAATGAGCAACTAGTCACATTTCTTGTTTGTGACTATGTATATGTTCCTGTTCCATGCGCTGGTGAGTGAAGAGCCGGGGGGGGGGGGGGGGGGGAGCAAAGATACACTAGACTGGATCAAAAATATAATAATAAAAAAAAGAACTTCTTATGGTTCTTACCCGGTCGTGGTCTCAAGATACGTTTGGAGACAAGATGACCTGATACTTTGGTGTTCCCTTTACGACTAGAGCTTAAGGAACTGCCTACATTCGTGCTAAGACATTATCGCTTGGATTCAGCTGCAATCCTCCGTCACTACGCAGCATGATCCTTTGCTCATTAAGGATAGACGGTGCTAGTGAGAACTCATTTCTACCTCACAATGTAATAGCCGTTTAACGAACAGGGTTTGAGAATACATCATCGAAGTATGAATCGACTGAATTCAGTTTTGTGCTTTTCTCAGGTTTCAGCTGTTTCTGTATTGAGTTTCTGAGGAGAAGAGTGATCTATGCTGACTAGACATACGTCTATCTACAGTGAGGTGACAAAAGTCATGGGATACCTCCTCATATCGTGTCGGACTTGTTTTTGCGTGGCACAGTGCGGCAACTCAACGTTGCATGGACTCAGAAAGCCGTTAGGAATCCCCAGCAGAAATATTGAGCCTCTGTAGCCGTCCATAATTACGAAAGTGTTGCCGGTGCTGGATTTTGTGCACGAACTGGCCTCTCGATTTATGTCACATAAATGGTTCAAATGGCTATAGGCACTACGCGACTTAACTGCTGAAGTCATCAGCCGCCTAGAACTTAGAACTAATTAAACCTAACTAACCTAAGGACATCACACACATAGATGGCCGAGGCGGTCGCGCGGTTCCAGACTGAAGGGCCTAGAACCGATCGCCCACACCGGCCGGCTCACCTAAATGTTCGATGGAATTCCTGTAGGGCGATCTGGGTGGGCAAATCATTCGCTCGAACCGTCCAGAATGTTCTTTAAACCAGTCGCAAACAATTGTGGTCCGCTGACGTGGCGCATTGTCATCCATAAAAATTCCATCGTTGTTTGGGAACGTCACGTCCATGAATGGCTGCGAATACTCTACAAGTAGCCGAACATCCTGAGGATCCAGTCCATTTCATGTAAACACGGCCCATACCATTATGGACCCACCACCAGCTTACACAGTGCTTTGTTGAAAACTTGTTCAGAAATGGTACAAATGGCTCTAAGCACTAAGGGACTTAACATCTGACATCATCAGTCCCCTAGGACTTAGAACTACTTAAACCTAACTAACCTAAGGACATCACACACACCCATGCCCGAGGCAGGATTCGAACCTGCGATCGTAGCAGCAGCGCAGTTCCGGACTGAAGCGCCCAGAACCTCTCGTCTACAACGGCTGGCCGGCTGACAACTTGTGTCATGGCTTCCAGTGATTTTTGCCACACTCGACCCCTGCCATCAGCTATTACCAACTGAAATCTGGACTCAGGGCCAATGTTTTCGGAGTCGTTTATGGTGCAACCGATATGTTTACGAAACCAGAAGATGTGCTGCAGGCGATTTGTTCATGTTAAAGGCACTCGCATCGACCATCTGCTTCCACAGCCTATTAACGCAAAATTTCGCCTCACTGTCCTAGCGCAAATGTTCGCCATACACCCCACACTGATTTCTACGGTTAATTCACACAGGTTTGCTTGTCTATTAGCGCCGACAACTCTACGCAAACGACGCTGCTCTCGGTCGTAAAGTGAAAGCCGCGGCCACTCGGGTTGCCCGTGATGAGAGGTAACGTCTGTAATAACGATTTCCGAAAATAAATGTCCCATGCGCCTAATTCCAACTACCATTTCGCGTTCAAAACCTGTTAATTCCTGCCGTGCGACCATAATCGCGTTGGAAACCTTTTGACATGAATCACGTGAGTACAAACGACAGCACCGCCAATGCACTGCCATTCTCTACCTTATGCACGCGATACTACCGCCATCTGTACACGTTCACGTCGCTATCCCATGACTTATGTCTTCTCAGTGTATAGTTATTGCCGGCCGGGGTGGCCGAGCGGTTCTAGGCGCTACAGTCTGGAACCGCGCGACCGCGGAGGTCGCAGGTTCGAATGCTACCTCGGGCATGGTTGTGTGTGATGTCCTTAAGTTACTTAGGTTTACGTAGTTCTAAGTTCTAGGGGACTGATGGACTCAGAAGTTAAGTCCCATAGTGCTCAGAGCCATTTGAACCATTTGTATATTTATCCGCTGGCGCACCCAGGTCTCCCCAGAGTCGTTGGACGGCTATTTAAAACGACTCGGTGACGTCACGCAATTGAACCATCACACTATCCCGAAAGACGAGGGTATTCAGTACTAGTTGGAATAACCGTAGTGAGAAACAAGAGGAAACGTCAGAGTACGTATCGGCCAGGGACTCTTTTACGGGAATCCGAGGAGTGTAGTTTATTCGCAAGACGCGCCCACCCGGCGGCCGTGAGACCTGCGAGTGCCAGTTCGCCCCTGCGATTTAAGGGCCGCTAATGACGACAGGCAAGCGCCGGCCCGGCCCTCTTCACTTGCCGCCAGCCAGCCACTCTCACCCCAGGCGTTCACGACCCCTGCCTGCTGCCGGACGGGATGCGCGCCCTGTATCCTCCAGGGGCCGCCGTCCTTAATGCGATCACTGCTAATGGCCGCTGCAGTCTTGATTATGCGCTAATTGCAGCCTGCCGACCTAAGCAGCGGTCTCAGCCCTCGGTCGGGACACACCCTCAAGGTGCCGCCCACGCAGACGGCGCGGTGCTTACGGGAGTTGGCAGGTGGTGGATCATAGCCTAGACTAGCCAACAGAATGCTTCCCTTCCCTCAAATAAATGAACGCTGAGATCTGGCCTCCACACTACGGCTGGAAAAATCATTATTTTGTAGCTCCCTCCCTCCCTCCCTCCTCTCTCTCTCTCTCTCTCTCTCTCTCTCTCTCTCTCTCTCTCTCTCTCTCTCTCCAACGCGATTATGGTCGCACGACAGGAATTAACAGGTTTTGAACGAGAAATGGTAGTTGGAATTAGGCGCATGGGACATTTATTTTCGGAAATCGTTATTACAGACGTTACCTCTCATCACGGGAAACCCGAGTGGCCTCGGCTTTCACTTGACGACCGAGAGCAGCGTCGTTTGCGTAGAGCTGTCGGCGCTAATAGACAAGCAACCCTGTGTGAATTAACCGTAGAAATCAGTGTGGGATGTATGGCGAACATTTGCGCTAGGACAGTGAGGCGAAATTTTGCGTTAATAGGCTGTGGAAGCAGACGGTCGATGCGAGTGCCTTTAACATGAACAAATCGCCTGCAGCACATCTCCTGGTTTCGTGACCATATCGGTTGCATCATACACGACTCCGAAAACATTGGCCCTGAGTCCAGATTTCAGTAGGTAATAGCTGGTGGCAGGGGTCGAGTGTGGCACAAATCACTCGAAGCCATGACACAAGTTTTCAGCCGGCCGGCTCCTGTAGACGAGAGGTTCTAGGCGCTTCAGTCCGGAACTGCGCTGCTGCTACGATCGCAGTTTCAGATCCTGCCTCGGGCATGGATGTGTGGGACAGAACCATGCAGAATCCATAGCTGTTATGTATAATATGTAAGTTAAAGGTGGAGAGAGGAGAAAGGGAAGGAAAGCGGGAGGATCACTGCTGCCATCTGCTACGGGACATTACACGGCATCAGCGGCGACGAGTAAAAATATGTACCTGATTGTGCTTTAACCACTTCATCATCCGGGACACAACGTTATCGCAGCTGTAAGGATTATCTCAGCTCGCATCACGGATGATCGAGGTTCCCATCAACCAGCACCTATCCACTGTTCCTGTCCGTTTCCTCCACCTTCGCTCTCTTAGATTCCCGCAGTAGGTCAGACGTATTCGTGCATCCGGTCAAAACAAGATGGATCCAATGCCCAGCTGGGCTAATCAGTTATATGAATGGGTGGTGTCTGTTCTTTCGGGCATGCACAAATACGTCCAAATGGACTTACTGGGCAGGAATGGGTTAAGAACTATGTCGCACCTTTTTTAAATGTCTATAGGATCAGCATAATTTGCGGTGACTCGAGTGTAATTATTGTCTTTGATTAAAAGTTTCATTTCTGTTCGTACTGTTGCGTATTTCTTTCAGTTACGTTCTGTACTATACTGTAGCCGTTCTTTCTGTGTACGGTGCTGGTTTAATGGGCCTATGTTGCGTGGCAGTGATACATAAAGCGAAAGCGGGTGTCGTCCCTACGTTCTGCACACCAGTGTGTGCTTATGCAACGTCATCACTGCTAAATGATATTTCTTCATTTTGTTTTGTCACGTGATATACTACGGTCGTTCAGTAAGTAATATCCCACATTTTTTCTCATAACATATTTATTGTTAAAAGTCAAACTTTGGTGACAAAATGCGTCAACATGTCTTGTCCATGTCTTATTATTGTACGTAGTCTTCATCACGTTCTATGGCCCTACGCCAACTTTGTGGAAGAGCATGTATTCCCAGCTGGTGAAAGCTCTTGTCCTGTAGGCGTAGCCATGTTTTCACTGCGCGACTGACACTCTCGTTGCCTTCAAAGTGTGTTCCCCGTAGAGAATCTTTAAGCGGGAGATGGGAGTCCGAGGGTGCCAGGCCTGGACTGCATGGTGGATGAGGCATTGAAGTCCAACTCGGGTTCTCAGACTTGTGTGTGGGCGTGCATTATCGTGTTGAAACAGGATTTCTGCTGGTTTCTTGTCCGCTCGAACAGATCGGAAATGTTTCTTCAGTTTATTCGGAGTCTTCACGTATGCCTCTGAATTAATGGTTGATCCTCTTGGCAGAACATCCACGAGAATGACGCCATCACAATCCCAGAAGACTGTCACCATGACTTTTCCACTAGAGTGGTGTTGTCTTCAATTTCTTGTGTTGTGGTGAGTGAGGATGATGCCACCCCATGGACTGCCGCAATTTGGTGCACCCAGCTATCGTCTCTCGTAACGATCCGCAACAGAAAGACCTCTCCGTCGGTCTCAAAACGCTCCAATAATTCAGAGGAATCTTGTGCCCTGCTGTGAGCATTCCTGGATTACATCTATGAGCACCTCTCTGAATGTCCGAAAAGCACTTCCAGTGCTGACCGGCAACTGTAGAGCCAACTGTCGAGTTGTGATGCGCCGGTCGATAAGAATAATGTGTAAGTAGGCTGTTTAGGTTTTAATGTTGGTAACGCCACGTAGCGCTCTGTATGAAAATCACTGACTTTGCTGTGTGCAGTCTGTGGCTGGTTCGACTCATTGTTGGAATATCTTGTTTCGTGTTGGGCAGTTGGATGTGAACAGCGCGTTGCGTTGGGCAGTTGGAGGTGAGCCGCCAGCAGTGGTGGATGTGAAGAGAGAGATGCCAGAGTTTTGATAACGGACGATCTGGACTTGTGTCCGCCAAAAATAGGTAATTTGTTAAGATGGATGTCTTGAACTGATAGATATACATACGATGGCTTTTGAACACTATTAAGGTAAATACATTGTTTGTTCTCTATCAAAATCTTTTATTTAGCTGTCACTATTGGCGCTCACTGTATTGCAGTAGTATGAGTAACGAAGATTTTTATGAGGTAAGTGAGTCATGAAAGGTAAGGGTTATTGTTAGTCAGGGCCACTCTTTTGTGGGGATTATTGAAAGTGAGATTGCGTTGAGCTAAAAATATTGTGTGTCAGTTTAGTGATGATCAGAATAAGTAAAGAGCGAAATGTCTGACTACGTTCGGTTTTGCTCAGCTGTTTGAAAAACAAATTACGTAGGAAGTTTACCAGCATAGCAATACATAATCTTCTAAGGGGACGTTTCAAATGGCATCCACACGTTTGAGCATATCTGGATCAGTGGCTGTTACAGGACGCGCCCAGCGCGGCTGATCATGCATTTCCTGAGGCTGTAACTTTCTTTCCCATCGCCCAATTGTACTACCAACTGCAGCATCGTGATGCACAGCACCCAAACGTTTATGGTTTCTTTTTCTGCACGCAAGAATTAAATAACAGCCTGTTGCCTGTAACGTGAGTCGCATGTAGGCACAATTTTGACGCTGTACTACGGCTCTGCCATCTGTCAGAACGGTTCGAAACGTCACCGGCGCCCAGACGAATCATCACCGTACGAGGACTTTTCTCGAGGTATGTTAATGGCCTTTTTTAAAAAAAAGTGTGGATCATCACTTGTTGGACGACCCTCGTTCATTTGGCGTATCTTCGAGTCACTACTTGTCGAGGTTTATCAGTCCGAATGAGTCCGGTGTCTTGACTCTGACTCTAGGGGAAGGACTGTCGGAGGCAGGTTCTTGACTATTCGCGACTTCCTTTTGTTCAGCCGTTATTCCCAATAAGAGCGGCATCGGTGGCAAGCAACCGCCGCGCCAGTCGACGGCGTCGCGGAGCTGAGCGGCGCGGAAATCTGGCGTCTCCCTGCGCTGCCCCGCCGCCAATCCCAATTAAGCTGATTCGCCTTAATGGAGCCGCCCTTGCCTCTTGTCAGCCGCGGCGTGCAGTTCCCGCCCGTTGTTATCGCAGCGCGCGGCGCGGCTGCACTGAATCACAGCCTTGATCCCCCCCGGCCTAACGGCGACCTAAATCCTGGCATAGCCCGCTCCACCCGGCGTTCAGACGCACTCTGGGCGTGAGCGTCGCGGGCCGAACCAGAGCGCGCCTGCGCGTTGTGCAGCGTCAGCGCTAAACTCGGGCAGATTGTCGCCCCGGGAGGCGGTCTCTCTCGTTAACCCAAGTTCAGCTACTCTGCTGCACCTCGTTACGTCGCTTGCTTCTGGAAGACTCTCTTCTGTCACTTCGTGACACTTGCCAACTGGTTTTTGCCATGACGCGACAATTCTACTTACAACGCGCTTAACTCATCTACATGAATACTTCGCAAATCACAATTAAATGCCTGGAAAATGGTTCATCGAACCACCTTCACAACAATTCTCTATTATTGCACTATCCAACAGCGCGCGGAAATAAAGAACACCGACATCTTCTGTGCGAGCTCTGATTTCCCGTATTTTATAACGACGATCGTTTCTCCCTCTGTAGGTCGATGTCAACAAAATATATTTACTTTTTCTTTCTTTTTTCTTAAAAATGAAACTGCTCTAGCTGTACTTAAAATTTCATATTTATTTGGCTACTAGTTACGGACGTTGCGTGAACGCCATCTTCAGGCTAATGATGGTTCACTGTATACATACGCTCTCATTTGCAGAGACGACAGTTTAGCATAGCCTTCAACCACGTCATTTGCTGCGACCTAGCAAGGCGCCATATTTAGTTACTACTTCAAGAATGTATTCTGAACAGGTAATATTGTGAATCATGTACCGCCAAGAGCGACGTTCATCATTAATTGATTAAAGTTAAGTATCAAACTAATTACGCCCGCTTTCTGAATTCTAATTCCTTGCCATTTTCCAGACCTCACGTCAGTATAGTTCTTCCCTCCTCACGCCAGCCTGCGTGAGTTAAAAAAACGCATGCATTTCGGCCTCCTCTAGTAACACGGTGTTGGCTCTTCTGCCAACGCTACACTCATCATTCCATCATCGTTTGTGAAAGGGGCTAGATTGGACTGTGTGCAGAACGGGAATTTGTACGACGCAGCTGAGCGCCCCTAACCATAAATCATCACCATCATCATCATCATCATCAGTAGTTTCCAGTGAGTTTATGTAGATGTAGACTTACTTTAACAGGATGGTATATAGTGTGTTAGAACCAAATATGGTTGGAACTACACCACTCGTTTACCGTTGGCTATGCTTTCCTTTTCACCCTGGCCAGCCGAAGTGGCCGAGCGGTTCTGGGCGGTCTGGAATCGCGCAACCACTGCGGTCGCAGGTTCGAATCCTGTTTCGGGCATGGATGTGTGTGATGTGCTTAGGTTAGTTAGGTTTAAGCAGTTCTAAGTTCTAGGGGACTGATGACCTCAGCAGTTAAGTCCCATAACACTCAGAGCCATTTGAACCAATGAACCATTTCACCCTGTTTTTACTTTTCTGCACCTGCTACACATCGTCTACCTAAAAAAAAAAAAAAGCAGGTGTCGCAGCGAAACAATAGCTTGAATGTGCTTCTATGGTCCGTTGAATAACAGACTAGTCATGTAGATATAGGCGCTGATGCTGATGAACTGATCTGCACTGCTACTCGCCGACACCCAGAAGCAGCAGGTTCCCCCCCCCCCCCCCCCCCCCATTCTCTCACTCTGCCCGATTTGCTTTTATTTCGGCAGTAAAACAGGATCGCTCGCAGCGGGCAGATGGCCGCGCCCGCCGTGCCGCTGCGAGGGAATTGGGTGCGCAGCGCCGCGGTCCTGTGCGCTCGTGGCGCGGTACCCGCACAAAGCCTGCAGAGTGCACCCAGGGGCACACGCAGCCAATTACGTTCGAGATGGCACTTCCTGATTAATTACCGTCGCTCCGTCGGCTGACAGATGATACGCGGCTACCAGCCGGCGGACTGTGACGTTTGAAAGGTCACGAGCAGCCGCCGTCAGCGCTTTCAGACTCGCCGGCTAGAGCGACCGATCTGCGCCGGTGGCGCCGCGCCGCCAGAATGACGCGGTGGCAACCGGCTCCAGCCTAGCGTGCGAGCCTGCCCGTTAAACGCGCCGCTGTTCGCCTGATAGGCAATGCGTTTGATGTCGCGTAATCGACTGTTCAGATCCTGCGTGGGTGCCCCGCGAGTACGTCTGACTTAGCTGCCGCCCGGCGCCGCGTCGCCGCCCCTGGCGGCATCAGCGCCTATCGACGCGGATCATTCGATATGCACCGCGCCACTGCTCCTAGCTCTGCTACTTCAGCCGAGTGTTAGTTATTAAGTGCCCTAGCGAAAGCATTTCTTTTCGTCTCGCAACAGAGCGGCAGAGCCGTCGGTGATGAATTTGTTATTGGGTAAGGGAAAGCGGGAAGAACAGTGCGCAATCTACCAAAGACTGTTGCTTCGACAAATTCATACTACAGTACAAAACCCAACTGTACGTAATACTGCTGTGGTTTTTGTTCTCTTAATATGCTATGTAAATTTAATTGCAAAAATTTTCCCTGCCTCGTTATGGCTGGATGTTGTGTGATGTCCTTAGGTTAGTTAGGTTTAAGTAGTTCTAAGTTCTAGGGGACTGATGACCTAAGGTGTTAAGTCCCGTAGAGCTCAGAGCCATTTGAGCAAAAATCAGTACAATTTGATTACTGCAAATTCACTACATTGTCAAAAGTACCGGGTGATCAAAAAGTCAGAAAAAAATTCAAAACTTAATAAACCACGGAATAATGTAGATACAGAGGTAAAAATTGACACAGATGCTTGGAATGATACGGGGTTTTATTAGAACAAAAAATTGCTAGACGCGTGAAAGATCTGTTGCGCGCGTCGTTTGGTGATGATCGTGTGCTCAACCGCCACTTTCATCATGCTTGGCCTCCCAGGTCCCCAGACCTCAGTCCGTGCGATTATTGGCTTTGGGGTTACCTGAAGTCGAAAGTGAATCGTGATCGACCGACATCTCTAGGGATGCTGAAAGACAACATCCGACGCCAATGTCTCACCATAACTCCGGACATGCTCTACAGTGCTGTTCACAACATTATTCCTCCACTACAGCTATTGTTGAGGAATGATGGAGGACATATTGAGCATTTTCCTGGAAAGATCATCATCTTTGCTTTGTCTTACTTTGTTATGTTAATTATCGCTATTCTGATCAGATGAAGCGGACATTTTTTGAATTTTTGTATTTTTTTGGATCTAATAAAACCCTATGTCATTCCAAGCATGTGTGTCAATTTGTACCTCTCTATCTACATTATTCCGTGATGTATTCAGTTTTCAAATTTATACTGCCTTTTTGATCACCCGGTATACGTACACAATAATGACCACGATCTTATAATCGTACACAAATTCCACAACATAATAAAAACAAAACCCACAGCTCCACATAACAGGAGCTCGTACAGCATTCAATTCAAAACAAATCACTCTCCTGCAGAAGCCAAACCGAAATATACTGTTACCCATCATATATCCAATATCAAACCAAATTGCAAACTTATTTAAAAAGAAGAGTATTAATGTCAGATTCTCTACTAACAATAAATTATAACAAAAAATGTTCCATGATGTAAATCTTTTCTAGGCTCTCTACAGTAACTCAGGAATGTACAAGCTCCAATGTGATTTACGCTCAAAATTCTACTTTGGTCAGACAGACAGAAGTTTTGAGATTAGGTACAAAGAACACCTCGATGTCTCAAGCCTTGTAAACTTAACTAAATCTACATTTGCAGCCCAATTTGCAGAAGAAAACCATTCAGTGGCAAACACTGAAAGCAATATGAAAATATTACATTTAGCATAAAGAAGACACCTATGAATATATTTGACGATATAGAAAGACATTTACACAAAAACACTTCCCATGATAACATCCTTAATGAGCAGATTGAATTGGCTAACACTCCTTTCCTGAAGTTGCTTAACGCATGAGAAGACCTGCCGTAAGGCAGAATGCCATACTACTTAGACCTTTCCTGAAAAACTTTCAGAAAGTACTCTCTGTACTCCTATATAAATAATATTTGTACACCTATCTGCAGATCAAGTAACCATTTGAATCGATCGACAGGACTCAGCGATTTCCAGCTACTCATCCTGTGCCCGAGCACAGCACTCAGTGCCACTGTGTTCCACCGGAGCGTTTTTACTATATCTGTAACAGTTTACGTATTCGGTATTGAATCTGCCACTCCTGTTTACCAGCTAATGATGATCGTAAATGGTTCAAATGGCTCTGAGCACTGTGGGACTTAACATCTGAGGTCATCAGTCCCCTATAACTTAGAACTACTTAAACCTAACTCACCTAAGGACACCATACACATCCATGCCCGAGGCAGGATTCGAACCTGCGACCGTAGCGGTGGCGCCGTTCCAGACTGAAGCGCCTAGAACCGCTCGGCCAAACGGGCGGCGATGATGTTAAACATTTAGCAGTTTCTAGAGTTGAAATTTAGGAAGAGAAAAGAAAGTGAGGGTGACAATGCTTCCAAGCACCCAGCTTATCACTGAACAATACGTAGAAGGGGGTGGGGGGAGGTTGGTTGTTAGTCCATTGTTCCAGACAACAATCATTCCATTCTTCCCACGTTGCTTCGAGCACACCCTTCTCAAGTTCGTCACGCCCTTAGCATCCCCACGAGCCACCTCCGCACCTCGGGGGGCGGGGGGGGTGAAAGTAGGCGCCCGCGTGCTAACGCAATAATGTAAATACTGGCCGGCGAGGCCGACACGCGTGCTAACCTCGTTGCGACGCTACAAAGCGGCGTACGGCGTTGTTTAGTCAGCACGCCGCGGGCCGGGGCCCGAGCCGGCCAATCACGCCGTATTAGATTACCGCCGGCGTCGTCGGCGTCGGTGGCGTCGGCGTCGTCTCACGCACCCCTGGGGACCTCTAAATGACGTCCCCTGGCGGCCGCGGTCGCGGTGCCGATATCCGAACACGCCGCTGCGCATTGTAATGGGAGCTTCGCTCGTTGTGGAAGCGAGCACGCTGACTGGGAGGGCGCATGTGGCAGGAGCTGTGTAACAGACGTCGTGCCTTAGTTCTAAGTTCTAGGCGACTGATGACCGCCGGCCGCGGTGGTCTCGCGGTTCTAGGCGCGCAGTCCGGAACCGTGCGACTGCTACGGTCGCAGGTTCGAATCCTGCCTCGGGCATGGATGTGTGTGATGTCCTTAGGTTAGTTAGGTTTAAGTAGTTCTAAGTTCTAGGGGACTGATGACCACAGCAGTTGAGTCCCATAGTGCTCAGAGCCGTTTTGCCGACTGATGACCTCACAAGTTAAGTCGCATAGTGCTCAGAGCCATTTGAACCAATTTTTGAACCATTTTTGCAACGACGACTTCATTGTTGTCGAAACAATGCATCACTCTGGTTCAGTGGACTCATGCAGGAGCTACGAATCGGCAATCTCTTCGTCAGTAAACCTGTTCGTTCTACTGTGTATCAGTGTGAACGAACAGCTAACAAAACACAAATTTATCAGTTGTTCTTCCAAGAGCGAGAATTTTCGGTAATTGTATTTGCAGTAATTTAACTGTGCCGTCCTCTGTGAAATTTTGGTGGGAGCAAAGATTTTAAAATAGTCCACCTGCGAGAGCAGAATATCTCAGTTGGTTTCAGAACAACACAATCTTCAGTGTTTAATTTATGACTAAAACGAGAGAGGTTATGTCAATAAAACCGCAATGTAAAGTTATTTAGGTTAGATGAAATATGTGACACATTAAATATTTAACTACATTACGTATTACAACAATTGTTCTGAAAGAAAAAATAAGTTGCATAAAGTATAATAAAATTTGGTGACAGCTTCTGAAGAGGTGAAGCAATAAATAAACTTGACTTTAAATGTACTTTTGTTGTGTCGTACAGAGCTACGAATGTGGAACGTCTTCTACCAGGTGGCAGTTTAATTTCTAAACGCAAAAAACAGTGTGGCCGTGTTATACAGTCTCACAGTTCAACCTTCATCACGCTCAGGTTTAAGCTGATGAATGACGATATACTGCTTTCATGTACTCGTAGTTTGTCTTGATAAATGAGTCAAGATTTTTCAAGGACCTAGCTAAAATCGCAATTTTCGTAACACAATGACGTTTTTATTAATTTTTTTGCGTCTATACACGCTTTTTTCGTGGCGCTTCCCACAGCATATCTGAACGCAACAAACTGCCCAGTCCCTTTCCTTGTGTAGATGTTCTAATGAGTAAGTACCCATTTCAGTAACGAGTTTTCAGAATAAGAGCGAGCTCTTAGTTCAAAACGTAAATTTAAAAACGGACCAAGACTTTTCCTATTTCCACCGCAGACATATTTGCTTCATCTTCACAAGGGAACTTTCAGAAAAAAAATTTGATACTGTACTCTTAATAATCTTATCTTGTTACTAATTGACTATGAGTTGCACGGTATAATATGAATCTTCCACAACAGAAGCTGAAATTTTGAGTTCTAGGTTGAAGCCTTCGTTTTACGATACGTGCTGCATTCTCGCTAGATTTAACCATTTGTAAATCAGTCAGAATGATAGTGACACAAACCCATTACCTGCTATTTACTTAATTGTTACCAAGAAATCAAGCTTATCTCTTACGGATATTGTATAATCACGTGACTGTATATTAAATTAAATTTAGATTTATATAGCTGTGAGCAGTCAACTGAACTGCATGAAGCAACTTCCAGTAGATATCATCATTTTAAAAACCGAAATACGTAAACTTCTGCGTGCCTCATCTGAAGATGAGCCTGAAAAGATTCGAACACTAGTTCATAGAAGTAAAGAAAGGCTTATAAATGACTGGTCTAGGCTGTGTTTATTCACGTTTTTCTATGAAAATTGCTTAGTAACTATTTTTTGCTACGAAAGAAACTAGTAAAATGCAGGTCGTCTGTCGGTGCTGTTTACGCACTCAGTTTCTTGTAATGCTGGTCAAAGGTTCACATACACGTTTTCATTCCTCTAATTTTGGAAACGTTGTTTAGATTCTTGCATTTTTCATAGCTCTTCGGTTCTTGTTCTTTTAGTCGTGAACGAAGACGGAAGTTACGACACCGTTCTATATTGTATACATCAGTGAGTGGCCAGGCAATTCGGTCTTAGTAGATAGCCCAATATCGGCATTGTTCTACGAGTTGGAAATAATATCACGGGGACAAGTTCCGTAGAGGGTGCCAGAAATCGGCGCCCATGATAGACCTGCTTGTTGAGCCATTCCTTATTGGCGGATGCGAACCATTTCCAGTTTTATTTCGGAGCACGTTCGGCGAAACTTGCCACATGAGCTGGCTGCTGCGCGGAAACCTCGCCGCCACCTGTGTATCCCACACGCGAATAATTGCAGGTTAAGTTAATTAGCCGGGTGGCAATTAGCGAACTGTGCCGTGCAGCATTAATGAAGCCACGACGAACGCGCCGGCTTCCGTCCTCTGCGACGCTGATTGCCTGTCTGCGACAGAGAGCTGGATGAGGCGCCGCCTCCGCAGCCGCTGTCTACATCCTGCCTGTAGGCGGGTGCGCCGTATGGCGAACGAGTTACGTCTCGCATTACGCTAACGAATGGTCTTTGCGGGGCCGCCAGCGATAGCCCAGCCTAGATAATGCTGCTGTGCACTTCTACATACTACCGTACATAACCTGCGTATCGCTGTGTGGCGAATACCTGTGGGATGGTCTGCTCCGCTGTGCACGCTAAGGGGGCAAGTACTTCATTCAAGACCCTCTCTAGACGTTTCTATATTTTTCCTTCCTACAGTGATAATAAGATGTCCGCGGATTCGTCGCTCGTGTCTCTAAATGCGTACTGAAATTCGTCTCAAGTTAATCGTACTGATATATTGCTGATAAATTGTTATTCCTGTACTTTTAGACACTAAGTGTAGACTCAATCCTTGTTTCCGAATCACAGAGAAAAAACATTTTGCTTCCCTTTCATGCCTCTCGAGTCTTATAACAGCCATCTGGTTTCTGTACAAATTGTAAATAGCCTTTCGTTCCCTGTATTTTACCCCTGCCACCTTTAGAATTTGAAAGAGAGTATTACAATCAACATTGTCAAAAGCTTTCTCTAAGTCTACAAATGCTAGAAATGTAGGTTTGCCTTTCCTTAATCTATCTTCTAAAATAAGTCGTAGGGTCAGTACTGCCTCACGTTCCAATATTTCTATGGAATCCAAACTGATCTTCCCCGAGACCGGCTTCTACCAGCTTTTCCATTCGTCTGCAAAGAATTCGCGTTAGTATTTTGCAGCTGTGACTTATTAAACTGATAGTTCGGTAATTTTCACATCTGTAAACACCTGCTTTCTTTGGTATTGGAATTATTATATTCATCTTGAAGTGTGAGTTTTGTCAGGAGTGGCTGTCCCAATGCTGTCAGTAGTTCTAATGGAATTTTGCCAACTCCCGGGGCCTTGTTTCGACTCAGGTCTTTCAGTGATCTATCAAACTCTTCACGCAGCATCATATCTTCCATTTCATCTACCTCCTTTTCCATTTCCAGAATATTGTTCCCAAGTAAATCATCCTTGTATAGACCCTCTATATACTACTTCCACATTTCTGCTTTCTCTTCTTCGCTTAGAACTGGGTTTCCATCTGCGCTCTTGATTTTCATACAAGTGGTTTTCTTTCCTCCAAAGGTCTCATTAATTTTCCTGTAGGCAGTATCTATCTTACCCCTAGCGAGATAAGCCTCTACATCCTTACATTTGTCCTCTAGCTATCCCTGCTTAGCCATTTTGCACTTCCTGACGATCTCATTTTTGAGACGTTTGTATTCTTTTTTGCCTGCTTCATTTACTGCACTTTTATATTTTCTCCTTTCGTCAATTAAAGATGTTCTAACATTCTGCGTGGTGTCTGTCTGTTCTAAGTCGTGTCTCCATACCACTTTCGCGCAATGACGCTCTGAGCGTGTTTTTTTTTAGGAAATTGAATAGTTTGAACCTGGGACCTGTTGCTGGTAAGGAGACGCCAGACCACACATGACATGTAGAATTTAGAAGAGTTCAGTGAGACTAGCGCTGATATAACCAAATACTTAATGATTTCAGCGTCAGCTCCACTGCACTCCCTGTAAAATAATCTTAATACTAACTAAATTTAATGAAAGGGGTTCAAGGCTTTCCTATTTTTAGTTAGCTGGTAAAATAACGTCGAAAAAGCTGTTATGTTTACCATTGGAAATTTTATTCTATCACAAAGTATTGTTTATAAATTGCACTATTGATAAAAGGAAATGTTTTAATACAGGATGATAAAAACAAACTGCGTTCAACAAAAATGTGAACGAATATTCCCTGAATGGGTTTCCAAGTTCCACAATGGATCGGAGGATGACCTATGCCATATCACATCTATGATATAGGTTCAACTTAAGTTTCACAAAAGAGAAAGCTATCAAAATGGTCTACATTGACCCTCAATTACCTTTAATTACTTATCTAACTTGTCGTAAATTAGAGTGGCTGATGTGGCTTCTGAATAATTATATAACAGAAAAACCATCGCATTTCAGATTTTAACTTACATAGCAAATATGAATATCATGCGCTTTAATTGACGATCGACACTAGTATTATGCAAAAAGCGGGTGTAGCAGATGAGAATTCTGCAGTTCTGAGTGAAGGTTTGTGCGCTGTTATATGGCATCGCGTGCGTTCATTACCTTGTCGTTGGTTAGGCAGCGTCAGGGGGCGGCGGGCGGCGCAGCTTCACGCACCTTCCCGTCTCGGAAGCAACTCTCTCCTAACTTCTCCTTACTACAATTTACCGAAGTTGGTTTAAAAAAGCTATCTGGCTGTATTTTCATCTGACCAATCAGGGTCTCGATGTTAACCTTAAGCTTCACCTACAAAAATTCTGTCTATCCAATGAGAAACGTTATACTTTTCGTGATGGGGCAATGTTTTTAAAGTTTGCAACGTAGCAGAGGCGCAGCTGGTGTGGCCCTTTTAGTGTTATCATAAGATCTATACTGTTCTTCTGGAGGGCTCTATCTTTTAACATGCGCTTGGGGGGGGGGGGGGGGGTTGGCGGTTGGCTGTTGGCTGACGACGTGGGTGTCCGTCCCTTATCGTAGGGCCTTCTAGCTTAACTCGGTTCTGATCTGGGCTTCTGTTCTCGTTTCTCCCCTCGGAACTGCGTCTGTTTCACGGTGGGAAGGTATGACATGCATTTAGGCGTTCTTGTGTTAGTCTGTGGTATTCCATTTGCTCACTCGTTGATCGTATTACTTTGTTTAATTTAATGTCAGGATTTATTCGGAGCTATGTGACATACTACTGGGTTTGCTATCATGTCAGGCTTTTCATGGAAGGTGTTGGATTTGCCTGACACCTTACGATGTTTGAAGTAGATATATGGTGCATATATTCGGAAGTTCACTTATCAGGTAGTGACGTGGTTTGAGCACATGAAGTGAGAGTTGGCTACAAGCACCAGCTCCCTCTTCGGCTGGTATTCGTCGTTCCTGCTTTGCCCGCGCGGCTGGCCGGCTTCTCCCGGTGGCCGCGCGGCTGGCCGGCTTCTCCCGGTGGCCGCGCGGCGCCGCTGCGTAGCGCCGGAGCAGCACACGGCGCACGGTGGGGGCGGCGGTGCCCCCTGACGGCCCGGCGCCCGGGCGGCCGTATTTCAGCCGCGCCGCGCTGCGCCACGCGGACCGGCCGCGCCCCGGCCTACCTCCGCAGGGCCATTCTTCACCGCAGTGGCAGCGCGGCCCTCAGGGCACGGCCCGCCCTGCATATTCAAGCGGCCGCATTAAGTCATTCGCGATAGCGACGCGCCGCCGGCGGTCCGCGACGGCCACGGCTACGGCGGCAGCGACGCCCCCGCAGGCTGAAGAACGGCCGCCCTAATGTAACTGCTCAATAAAGCGGCCCCCCGCCAGTCCTTATTGCCGACGTGCGTGGCGCAGCCACCGTCACCGCCTCGGGGCCGAAGAGACGGTCTCCCTGGCACGGTTGCCAGCGCCTTGCAACGGCGCCTACAGTTTCCACTTGTGTCCACGAAGTGTCGCATTGAACGTAGCAGTCAGTTTTTTTAGAAACATTTGAAATTACGAATTGTTTGGCTCACTTAAAATTTCTATTATTAATTACGCAGTCTAGTACTGTTTACTATGTTTATTTCATTATTCATTTATGACATTATGCTCGAAATTAGTAGAAATTCATTTGTCAAGAAAAATTGCAAGCTCGTTGGAATATGGTTACTGCTGTAGAGTGAAGTAGTAGTAAGCAATTCTCTGGTGTGATCGGACGTAATTTTGTATTTCGGATGAACAATGTAAGCTCGGCTTTGTTATCGTGAAAATTCAGGAGGCTGTATAAAACACTAAAATCTGATAAAATATATTAACGTTACAACAAAAATTCTGCAACAACAATCTTCAAATTTATTTAGATCAATTCAGCCAAGAGGACCTAACAAGTGAGAATTTAAGTTTCAAGAATCAGACCCCTAGACAAGAAGAACTCAACACGAAAATCTAAGCGAACTAGAAAGTTTACTCTAACCTCTCAAATTTTTTCGTAAAAGACTTTGCCTATTGTTTTCAATAACTGGGAAAAGGAAGGAGGGGGTGATTACAATACCCAATCTGCTGGTCCTATTCTCCATTATGTTGAAACTTCGTAAATGGTAATGTATTGTGGATTTGGTGTTCCCATGTTTTCGTCCTACTTTAGTACTTCGTCCGGTGAACTTCTCCATAGCCCGAGAAGATACAGCTGATCTTGTCTGTGCGAGTGTGACAAGGGAGCTGCTGTACCCTTGGTACCGTATGTGTGTGTGTGTGTGTGTGTGTGCGCCATCTGCGCCATCGACCTCTGCTGCTAATTACAGAGCGCCTCCGCGTCGGAGTAGTTCTTCCCGGTGCCGCCCCCGACGCTTTCGGCGTCGCCTCCGGAGGCGGCGCCCGAGTGCGACGTCGTGAGTTTCGCCCCCGCTCCGCAAGGCCCCACCCCCCGCGGGGCCGTGAATAATGCATGCGCAGCGGGGGCGGCTGGAGCGAGTCTGCTCGGCTGCAGTTTTATCTGGCCCGGCCCCACCCTTCTGGCGCTCCGGCTCGCCTCAAGTGGAATGTTACAGCTCAATAAAAGGCACGCACGGAGCAACGCCGGCGGCAGTCGCCGACCCCCGGCTGCGTCTTATTGCCGTCGCGGGGCGGCCGTGTCGTCCATCCAGTCTTCCAGCAGGGCAGGCGACGCCGAGCTTCCTCCAGGGAGACCAGACCAGCGGTGCCTCCGGCACTCCCCCTGCTAAAGACCCCTCCCCTGTTGTCCGAAGATCTGATTCTGCATTTCCCAGAAGCCTGACACGGCCTCATGTACAAGTCAGCACCCGAGAACTCAGCGAGGTCCCACAGTCAACAAGCGCCCACCACAGCCTCGCCGCTCCCTCTCACCACGTACACTATCCAGTTCTGATGAATCCTTAATTTTGATTATGTATCCCATTACAATAACTGAATGTAGTCATTCGGCGTATGGCCCTTGAAGACCTTTATTGCGATTGCAATTTCGACTTTTTGTCATTTTCAAACTTACTCAAAGCAAACATAGTCACCAAACAAAGTACCCTGGGGCTAAACGTAAAGTAACACAACATTTCTTTAATTAAAACGACAGGTTTCGACAGACTTTGCTGCTGCCATCTTCAGGACTTAAAAATTCTTTGTTTTATGAAACATGTTCATTTTAAGTTGGACTTCATGCCAAGAATAAACAAGTTCCACAACAAAAAGATTTCTTTAAGGCATGAAGATGACAGCAAAGTCTGTCGAAGCCAGTTGTGTTAAATAAATAAATATATATGCGATCTTGGCTTTGGAATCTTTCCAGCAAGTAAAACAGTTCGCTCGTTCTGTCTTCTCAAAATGAGAAAATTCAGTCAGACGATGCTTAATTGGCCTGTTAAAGCTCACTGTACAACAATGAACCGAGTCCATCTCATAGCAGTAGATACCTGCCAGAAGGGGACCGGGTTCGATTTCCTGCCGGGTCAGAGATTTCTCTCCGTCCGCGGAATGGATGTTGTGTACTCCTGATGTTCCGTTCCAGTACATGGTTGTCTTGTCTTTCCGTTATTGAGCTGCCTGCATGGACGCGACCCGAAATCTAATAAATTGAAATTTAAAATAAAAAATTAGAAAAGTAAATTAAAAAAGTTTAGTTGTGAGAGGCTGAAATATTTTCCTAGCTTTCAGATCCAAATATATATGGCGATACGGGGAGAGCAGAATGAAACGTGTACAAAATACTTCTAAGACTGACGCAGACTCCGCCCTGGTTAGTTAAAAAGGGGACTGGCGATCACACATGATGTCGAAAACGGTGATTTGCTGTAGGAATCTGTTGCTGTCGCATGTTAGCGCAAGCGCATCTTTCATTTGCTCTGCCCCGAGTAAACCGCTGTATCACTACGTTTGAGTGAGTCAGAGAACAAACAACTTTAGTGACCACTTGAATGCAAAACTAAATGGCGCTCACAATAAAGTAGCGTGCAGTCGTGCAGTGTTACACAAACCATAATTCGCTTAAATCGTGTGCAAAACCGTTATCGCAACAGTTTCGAAGTGTTTTTACGAAACCTCTTGCAAAAGCTGCAAAGCAAAACTTTGTAGTAAAATGGGTGACCATTTCCAGCACCTTCCGTTATGTTCATTAGCACGGATCAGCCCAGAGTCAATCTTACTGTAAATATTTTCCGGCTCAGATTTTTTTTTTCGCCCACTTTACATAATAATATTCATCCTTCCATACGCCATGGTAGCACTAGCCACGTGGCAAGCACAATAACAGCAACACAGTTTGTATACACCCTAATCATTCGCTCCTGTAGCCAATGTGGTACATGGATTATAATAGCAGTAAACATAAGTGAGCTTGAGAGTACAATTCGGTGTCATGTGGTTTGTGTTCTATTTCGCGGCTACGTTCGCTAAGTTTTTAACTGCTTTATACGAAACGACTAAGTTCAACATTAAACCATGTGTTCAGTAGGACACAGTCTGAATAGCCTGAACATAAAGCCTAATATGGCTGATACCAGAACAAGTAAACGACCCGAAAAGTGGCGAACTCAACACGCTGAACCACATAGCTGCAACTAATGACTCTGCTGTCACACTTGTTAACTCTCACAGAGAAAAAGAAAAACCAGTAACAAACCACGAAGTGTCGCACAAAACGCAGAACAGAATACCAGTTCTTGCATACCACTCGTTAATAAACCATACTACAAAATAGTTAATATATTCTAAATGTCGCAATACCATCATCGCTTTCACGTCTCAAAACAAACTGCAACACACAGTGACAGATTGCCCACAATATCGTGGACATTTCTGGTTGATAATACGTTTATCCATGTCATCAATAGCGTTGAATTCAATTCGCTTGAGGTAAGAAGTTCAGTTCCACCCACCTCAGCGTCTTGTCCTTCCTGCCGTAATCTGTTAGACACAGACGTACTCAGCGTTAGCATTTCGCTTCCATGTTCCGACACCTTTTTGTAAAGGTTTTATTGGGCTGGTAAACATTTTGGAATAGATTTTAAACCAGCTTCTCAGTGAGCTAGGGACTTTAAACTTTCAGCGAAGCTCGCAACTAGATGGTAATTCAGTATAAATTCCTTCTTATGTGGTGTGTGGCGGAGGGTACTTTGGTGCGACAGCAGTTGGCTCCCTTTTTCTGTTGTAGACGTGAATGGTTCGTGGAAAGAACGACTGCCGGTGTTTTCACGAGATATACATAGCCAGAAGCAGCACATTGGTTGAGTCAGTTGATGGGAAACTGAAATAGACCCGAAGTTTACCACCTCTCTCTCTCTCTCTCTCTCTCTCTCTCTCTCTCTCTCTCTCTCTCTCTCTCTCTCTCTTCCTTTATTTATTTATTTATTTATTTATTTATTGAGTCTCATGTCTTATCCTGTCCCTTCTTGCTTCTTGTTGTCAGTGTCTTCTATACAAACCTTTCCTCGCCGATTCTGTGGAAAACCTCTTTATTGCTTGCCTTATCAGTCCATGTAATTTTCAACATACTTTGGTAGCACCACATCTCAAATGCTCCGATTCTCTTCTGTTTCGGTTTTCCTACAGTCCGTGTTTCTCCATCATACAGTGCTGAGTTCGAAACGTAAGTTCTCAGAATTTTTTTTTATATTGTCATCAAAATGTTTGAAATGGGTTGAAAAATGTCAAACAAGTAGGACTAAAATGCAGAAAATAATTATTTAAATAAAAATTAGTTTTCAGTGTTTTACGTTTTGAGCTCTGACTGGAAAGTATAAAATAACTTCTGCAAGACTCATACAGGGTGCTATCCTCATATAGTGTGTCCTGAAGATTTGGAATGTTGAATTTTGAATAACTGTGCAATACTTGTAAGATTTAACTAAGAACGTGGGGTTTATGCAATAGACTATAGTAAAGTTAATTTATGCATCACTGCATGGGCAACGGCCTTGCCGCAGTGGAAACACCGGTTCCGTCAGACATCTTAAGTTAAGCACTGTCGGGTGTGGCCGGCACTTGGATGGGTGACCGTCCTGGCCGCCATGCGCTGTTGCCATTTTGCGGGGTGCACTCAGCCTCGTATTGCCAATTGAGGAGCCACTCGACCGAATAGTAGCGGCTCCGGTCAAAGAAAACCATCATAATGACCGGGAGAGCAGTGTGCTGACCACATGCCCCTCCTATCAGCATTCTCCGCTGAGGATGACCCGGCGGTCGGATGGTCCCGATGGGCCACTTGTGGCCTGAAGAGAGAGTGCTATGCAATGCATGCCCCTCACGTATTACTCGCTATAAATAATCTTAGAAGTATTTTGATAGCTATTAAACATCCACAATCACAAATTTTTATGACTATTAAGGGTTCAGGAATTTGTATGGGGCTAGAAAACATTATTGTATACTTTTTACTCTGAATTATAAAGTGCTATATTAAAATTCATTTTCATTTAAATAACTATTCTGCTTTCACTGTCATTTCTTTTTACTTGTCACCCCCAGTAAAGTTAACGACTTTAGCGCAGTAAGACGCCGCCTCTGCCGGCGAACGCATTCTCCGCGAGCATTTTCTGTTCTAGCATGACGAGGTAACAATGCGTACAGCTTCGAACTAGAACGCGGATGTGCCTAGTGAAACCACAGGTCAGTTACAGCTAATCGAGTCTCACGAGAAAGACGTACGTCACAGCACGTGACACTGTAGATGTTACGAGTGCTACCGACTCTGACGGAGACAGAGTATTTCAGACGAGTTTAATAATTCTGGACTTCGCCTTTAAATGCATAACACAAGACAAAGTTAAGACATTTACTGGGTACCTTTCTATTGACATAACGATTTCCCGTGGGCCCTGTGCGCAGCCGAGCGTTCTCGGAGTATAGCGCACAAACCTACTAGTGTGACGTCACACGTTCGTTGCGGTGGGCTGGGGGGGGGGGGGGGGGGGGCGTATTTCTCGTGAAGCCCGTTCAGTTACCACTAATGCCGGCTCTAAGGCCGCACCTTACCGAGTAGTACACGTGACCTCGTGGCGGCGCACGTTTTGTGAGTAGTGAGAGTCGCGGCCTGCCCATTTGTCTTTTATTGGGCAGTAACGCACGGCGTTCCGACTTGGCCGCGGGCATGTTTTATTCACCGCCCAGAACTGCCGCTGACCACTGCTGCTCACTTCGCGCCGTCTCGGCCAGACGTCGACTGCTGCGGTCAAATTTAGTTCGCGATTTAGGAACTATGGAATATGTTTCAGACTTACGGCTCGTCTCTGGTGGCACCATCAGAGGCCACAAGAGCCGGCCAAGATCGAGGACGCAACTGCAGATCTAGAAGGCAGTAGATTGCTGCACCCATGTCGATGCTGTGTTCGTTGACTACCAGAAGGTGTTCGATACAGCTCCGAACAGCCACCTCGTGAGCTTACGGAGTATCAGACAAACTTCGTTGTTAGACTGAACAGTTGCTCGCAAACAGAACATAGCATACCGTTCTTAACGGAGAGAAATCTTCAGGCGTAAAAATAACTACCGACTGACCGCAGGGGAGGGTTACAGGACCTTTATTTTTCACAATACACTAGACACTTGACAATCAAGCCATACCTTGCACGTATTGGTGCTTCTTAAGCGTGTACATGTAAAGTTGTATCACTCGCTGTGAAGCATGTCCCAAATTTTTAGTTGTCGCAATGATGATAGGCGACTTGGCACAACAGCTTTACAAGCATTACATCGGTACTGCATGTTTCTGATTGTTGCATAATTACCTACTCCAGGAATATGCCTGCAACTTCAGAGCCAGCAGTGTAAAATTATGTTCTCTCCCTCTATGTTCTCTTCTTCATCACTGTCAGCATAACTTTCCATTACACTTTTAATTATCTCTTCGTCAAAGTATAGACGTAAATAGTAGCTCATCAAATATTATACTCAGTGGCAATGAATTTCTGCGAAGAACCTCAGTTAAACTTATCTCTAATCTCTAGATTTAGAAGCCATGATACTGAACCATAAAGAAAGTCACAGTTTCGAACATGGATAGCATTATTTAACATTGTAATTAACTATCGGCATTGTTGCCCACGGGATCTCATAATTGTATGCGTCATATCTACTTGATCGTCTAGAGGCTGGATGTGGGCCGGATTACTGAGAAGCCAGACTATTGAGGGTTTGTTTAACCAGAGTTTAGCGTATATGCAAATCTCTCTGTGGCTGACGCTGGAAGTTCCGTGAGGCTATTTACGGATGATACTGTCGTATACGGAGAAGTGGAAACTGTAGAAGAATGTAGCGGAATGCTGTAAGAGCAGCAGATCGACGTTTGGTTCAGAGACTGACAGTTGAGTCTAAACATAAGCAAACGTTAATAAATGTGTGGCTTGGTGGAAACAGTGGGTTTGTTACATTTTTAAGTGTTCTGCCAAGAAAATTTCTTTGTTCGCCTTCCCCACAACATTATCTGTGTGATCATTCCAGTTTAAGTTGTTCGTAATTGTTATCCCTAGGTATTTAGTTGAATTGACAGCCTTTAGATTTTTATGATGCATTGTGTAACCAAAATTTAACGGATTTCTTTTAATACACTTCTGGATGACCTCACGCTTTTCATTATCTAGGTCCATTTGCCACTTTTGGCAGCATACAGAGATCAAGTCAAGGTGATTACGCAGTTGAGCTTCAGATGAATTTCTCAGCCGGTGAATGAGAATATCATCTGCAAACAGTCTAAGATGGTTGCTCACATTGTCAGAAGACAAAGAATCATTTATGCAGATTAGGAACAGCAGATGGCCTATAACACTTTATCGGGGAACGCCAGTTATCACTTCTGTTTTGCTCGATCACTTTCCGTCAGTTACTTTGAACTGCGACCTTCCTGATATAAATATCAGTTAACTAAAATTTTAAAAGTGGACGCAGTCTCACCCGTAAAAAAATATTTCGGTCTATATTTGACCATCCTCAGATTCACATACCAAGAAAGTAGGCGGTGGCGGTGAATGGAGTGGACTTAACAACACCTGTTCCATTCACCGCCACCGCCTAATTTCTTGGTATGAGAGTCTGAGGATGGTCAAATATTGGCTGAAGTCAGTTACCATCAAAATTATTTTTTTTGTGGCCGACACTGTTCATTTTCAAAGTACTTTTAGCCAGACCGCTGTTTATCCATGAGAAATGTTCTCAAAAAGAAGGTGAAAATTTGTCCTCACTCCAGTTGTTACGTCATACATCAGCTAATGCAAACTTTCTTAAATACGAAGGGAAACTTGGGTTAGAATATTACGATCCACAGAACCATAAATATTACAGGGAGAAGGAGCGTGGTACACAAAGTTCCCTCCTCGACACTCCATAATGTAGCTCCCGCAGACTACCGATGTAGATGTTGATGCAGGTGTATTCAGGACGATCTGCCACTCTGGACTCTGCCTCGTGAAGTGTGAATTTCGCGCCGCCGTTCCGCCGTCGGATTTAGGTGTCCTTCGGTTTCTCAGAATCGCTAAATCGGATGTGCTTCGAGCAAGATCTGGCCGGACTTTAGGAACACGCCAGCAGCCGCGATCCTGAAAAAGAAACGTGGCATGCGGTGAGGGTTTTAGCTGTCGTCCAGCGACGCGGGCCCAGGCTTGTAATTCCGTCGAGTGGGTTTCTGCGGAGCGTCTGTCGCTCCCCTCCCCCCCCCCCCCCCCCTCTACTCACTCCACCCGCCCCTATTTATAGCCGAAATATTGCCGGCGCCAGCCAGTTAGCCGCCCACCCACGCCTCCAGTCGCCAGCTGGAAAACAGCGCTCATTTTGGCAGATGGAAGCCGCCAGGCGGGTTTTCTTTTAAAAGCCCTCGCTCTGCCGACGCGGGTAAGCTTTCTGAACCCGTATCTCGCCTGCTCGGCGCCGGTGCTGCTAATTCCCTTCCCATCTTCTTTTTCTCCAATTTTTGTAATGAGTTAAAAGCGGAATCATTTTGGCAGAGTGACTTTTCCTTCCTCATCCCTCTCCTCGCCCTGCCTGCGGAATGCTTAGTAAATTAGTCACGCACTGGTAATATTTGCACCGAAGTAGGGGCTGGATGAAATAATACCATCACACATGCAAAACGAGGTGCGCTATGGAAAACATCCTTAATCCCCCTGTGGCTCGAGGTGTATAAATCCTGCTACGATCTCAACAGGATTTTGTACCGTCCTTCCGAAATAATGTTCCCTTTCCTTGGGAACAGCCACACGAAGAGATTACGGCAAGTGAAAAAGAGAGATAACGAGAGGGATTTATGCGTGTAAAATAAATCCCTTCACTCGAAAACTTCCTTCCTTCATACTACCTCTGTGTTACCACAGATGACGTGTCACTGATCCAGTTTGTACTCAGATTGCAGTACAGGTGAGGTCCCTATTTGCTTCCACCGCCCTGAGAGGTGTGCATAGGTTCTGAATAATGTATATCAACTTCAGCCTTCTATAGTTGTTGTCCCCTGCGCATAAAACAGCAAGCAGGTCGTGGATCCGTGATCTTCAGGCTGTAATGAACTGTTAGCCAGGAAATTATATTATAAAATAATTAAATTTTGAACGGTTTTGTTTAAACGATACACCACTTGATTTTTATTAGCAGAACACGAGAAACTGTACAATTATGGTCCACTTTGTGATTCTCAAATAATTTTCGTTCTTCACATTTTCACAGAGGACAAACAAAATAATGAACTGAGTGTTTGCGTGATTACTATCAAACTAGTTCTCAGTTACATGTCCAGAGCCCAGAGATTGCTCATTAAGTTCTTAACCAATACTGACCGCGGCACACGACGTGTCTTTCGTCCTTAACTTCCGATCGAGCTCTTACGTTTACAAACCAGAGATCGGTAATTAATTCTTAACTGATACCAACCGGCGCAGAAAACATGTCTGTCCTCGAGCTAGGTGCGACCTGAAGATCTCCGAAGTGCTTCGTCTACCTTTTAGTAGTCGTCTATTATTTTGTTGGTGATTAGCACTTTTCACGTAATGGAATGATAGCATGCTACTGAGAGATGCTTTTGTACGAAAAATGGCTCTGAGTACTATGTGGCTTAACGTCTGAGGTCATCAGTCCCCCAGAACTTAGAACTACTTAAACCTAACTAACCTATGGACATCACACACATCCATGCGCCCGAGGCAGGATTCGAACCTGCGACCGGAGCGGTCGCGGTTCCAGACTGTAGCGCCTAGAACCGATCGGCCACTCCGACCTGCCTTGTACGAAATGCAAGTAAATTCGCTGTCTAGTTTTTCTATCATTAATATTATGGCGCACTACTATCGAACATAGCAACCAATCGCGAAATAGGATCCCAATTTAGGCGGCCTTTCTCACGACACACTTACCAAACAAACCATCTGATACCTTTACCTCATGCTACATTACGTCATGTTCCCACTACTGCCTTCTCATCTGGTCTAAGGAGAGCTTCTTGAAGCTGAATATGATGACTGTAAAGCCAGAAATATTACAATGTCTATCTTTGGACAAGCGCTTGCGCCACTCGTTTTCCTCAATTAACACACTGCTCACACAGACCTCAAATCATTCTATTAACTATGTGTAGTTTATATGCAATAACCAGTTTGATAATATTTACAGAGCTTGTAGATTCTCTTGTTAATGTTTTCCCTTTTTTTTGTCTGATTTTCATCTTCGTCGTTTCTTTCTTCTTTATAATACATTTCCTTCTCAGTATCCCAGAATATGTTAAGTCGCACACAGGTGTTCTATGAATATTGGTCAGTATTTAGGGATATGACTGAAACAATATTCGAAGCACGAACACGGGCTCTAAAATGCATTTCTTGTTTGCTATTTGCGAGCGCTCAGAACAAGTGTTTCACAGTATCGAAGATGATAAAGTGATCGAATCTCTTTAAGTATGCATTTTAGAGCCCATATTTACCAGGCTTTTTGTTTCGGATCACGCTTCCTGTCCTATACCTGACGATTCTTTCTGCCACACCCTGCACAACACACAAACTGCGTGTCACGTAATTTACAAAATAAATTTAGTAATTACTGTTATCACAGCAACAAAAGTTGTTACACGATCAGTTTGTTCGTTTTGCTTTGATTTGTATGTAATTTCCTTTCATGTCACATACATATCCCGATTGCATCCACCTTCCTTCAGAGGTTATTATTATTATTATTATTATTATTATTATTATTATAGTGAATATTAGATCAGTATGTCTTCCTTAGGAGTTTTGTTGCTGTAATGCCATGCACGCAGTACCACGGAATAAGCAACCTGTTTCGTCGCAGTCCACGAGTTTTGATAAAACTGTTATAATGAGTGTCGTCCACTGCACTGAAATACCACGTTAATGCCTGATGCACACCTTTAAGACTTCGCAACAACATTAACAACGATCGCAAGTCGGCGTAGAGAAGTAGCGGAGTTCTGTACCTCGTAGTAGCCTCTCAAAAGGATAATAACGCTCAAGGGATTTGTGGCCTCCACTTCTGTCTTAAAACCCAGGTTTAGTGGTTTAGCCGTTGAAATAAGTTGCCGCTCACGTACTTCACTTCCGGTCTATTGTTCCGCCACAAGAGGAAGAATCTTAAGTAGGAGCTATTCCAGACAAAACGTACCGCGAAGAATCGATGGTTGCATTACAAGAACCGAAGACCAAATTTGAGTCATGTTAGTAATCGAAGACATCCGTAAACTGTAGCGCATATATGGTGAGAACCCGGTAGATGAGAAAGACGTGTGATTTTGCCACCGTAAGGTGTTAAAAAAAGAGGAAATACAAAAGTTGCTCTGCCTTCTGGTGGAAGAATGACTTCACGTTCTCAAAAGTCAGCAATTTTTTGTATTACTCTGGATTACTGAAAAGTTAACAGTATGATATTCATGCCATATACTCATCTACAAAGTACCAAGATATTACCGTGTTGCTGCGAACACACACTGTATAAATACAATATTTCTTTCTAAGTTTCACTTATGTTAATTTTGCTCTATGGATGGACCCGTACCACATTACTGCGGCACGCAGGCCAGGCCACGGCTGCAGGGGGTACCAACATTCTGCTACTGCTACCGGCGTCCTCGAGACGGCCAACGTTTTCCGTCTGGTTTTACATTCCTCTTTTTGTAAAATATGGACACTCTCATGAAGCACTGTAGGTATCAGTGGGACTGTTTGTACGTACACGCGAATAGGTAGCTCCAAATTATTACGTAACAAAGTTACGGCATGCGTAGCTACGCATCAAACTCTGTAAAATTACTCACCGTTGGCGACAAAACTTAAGTGTTGAGTAGAGTCTCTGTAGGTAGAGAAATTTCTGAATGGAATGAGTTATGTTTCAGTTTTTGCTGTTCTTGACGAGAGTCTGGTATGTATTAAGTACAACTTACTGACTTCGATAATTATACAGCTTCGAACAATTTTTTAATTATTTGAATTTTTGTTTAGGCTCCGTAATAAGCGTAGTGTACTAAGGTCTTCAGAAACAGCAGTAACAAATTTATTTCTTATTTCCTGTACGTGACGTAGCCAGTTTCTTGGAAATTGCCGAAAACTACACCGCGCCTTAAATTAGTCAGTTTTGTCGTATTTTTACACGTATCCTAAATGAACAATTTAGAAGAATTTTACTGAGTGTGACACTGGCCGCGGAAGCCTACGTTTATACTGGACCCTTGTCTCGCCCCCTGCGACAAATTTGTTTAAAAAATCCCTGCTTCGTCATGGTAACGCTGGAGAAACGTTAAGACGGCGCCCATACACTATGTCCTGCGATTGTGGGATAGCATCTTGGAAACATATCTAGCACAGAGTTTGCTGTGCTGAAGTCTTTCACTTACGGTGGTATAGAGAGCTGGCCTAGAAAATTTGGGAAACGAATAGCTCAACACAGAAATTGTGAACTGACGATTTTCTGGAATCGCCACATCAACTCGCTGAACAAGATCATTGCCTGACACTCGCTTCCTTCCCTGACCATCTGCATCATGAATGTCTGCGACTCCTGCTTCAAAGTTCCTGCACCATTGCCGCACTTTGCTTGTCGCGAGTGACAGTTACGTTATGTGAACTCCATGAAATCGGGCGTGAAAAAATCGAATGACAGCATGTAGTTCACGCTCTATTGCTTTAGGCACCTTTACGTGTTCACTGTGCGCTCATATACGAGAAATGCGACGGGCATATTAGAGTCATTGTGAAAAACATCTACGGAAAACTACATCGGATTTTCACTGTGATTTAAATTTTACGACTGATCGCACGTTGAAAAAAATAAAAATAGCCCACGTATTTAAATTTTCTGTGGTGAAAAAAATGATACGAAGGACTGGCAATTTTAGAATATAAAGCAGCTATATATTTGAAGAGTATATCTGTAGGACTGGTGAAAATTCCGTGTAATAGATAATGTGTGCTGCCAGAAAAACTGTGCTCTGCGGGTCTGGTCGCAGCATTCGAAGTGTCATAACTGATGTGAGAGATATTTGGAAATACTCTCAATGCGGCCGAGTACTGTCAGGATATCACATCGCTGAACGGTGTTTGTCAGCGCGTTTCCCAAATCTCTCCCCCCACACCAGAGACTGCGGATGGGCGAGTCGGGTTGCCCTACATACGTCAAAATCAGTTCTGTGGCAGCCGCTTGACAGGTAAATGAGGGGGGCGCCAGAACGGCCGGCGCGGACCGCACACGATCAACAGTAAAAAAGAGATACGGCTGACGATTAGTGTCAGCGTAATTCCCGGCCGAGCACTCTTAAACGCGTCACAGCGCCGGGGCCCAGACTGCGGTACCTCGCGTTGTCCCGTGTGACCTCCATTTCACGATGGATATCGGGTAGCGCGGCTGGTGTCATAGAGGTGTCCACAGTGCAGACATGGCTCGCCTGGTTCGAACAAAAATCACGGCGAAAACGCACATGTCACGGAACTGGGCTCGCTTTGTCGAATTTGAAATATAAATTAATTGTATGCCAGCGCAGGCCTTATCGGTGACTGAATACAAGAATCCTTCAGGAAATCAGTCGAATGATATCTGTGTTTTGTAGCGACGTTTCGACGCGTTGCCTGCTTGTCATCTTCTGACGAAGGCAATGAGTACGGACTATTGGCCCTAGGACTCAGCTCGCGACCATTTCTGTCTCCACTCCTCGAGACCTCCCACTTCCTAACCCTAGCGATTGGCCAGCCTGCTGCAATTTCGGCAGACGAAAGATACGATCCGAAATGGATAAACAGCTGCATCCGACAGGATACCGACACTTCACAAGATGATGACAAGTAAGAAACTTGACGAAACGTCGCTTTGAAATTAACATATTGTAATGTATAGACAACAAATACGTAACGTAGCTACAGCCAATACTGCCTATGTACGTCTGTGAAACTGGACTCGATAAGCAACGTGAGCTATCACCGAACGGAATCTAACCTGTAACACTGAGCGTGTTGTATGAGTGTCAGTTTTACTTTCATTTAAGCTCTCAACATGAAAAACTTAAAACTAACATTTGGATAAGCTATCTGACTGCGTTTTTGAACAAGAATTTACAAGTGATAAAGATTCTGACTTGTGCAACGGAATTAAATGGATTAGAGTACATGACATATTGTGATGTGTAAGTGTCTCTGTTTCGGTCCTAAGTTTTACAGTCACCTCTTCAGATAACTGCCTTTTTCTACGTGGTTTACAGCAAAGCGCAGCAGCAGCATGCAGCAGTAGCGGCTAAGGCTTGTTGTTACTAAGAATTAATTTAATAAAAAGGAGTTTGTCTGGGTCCTTTTAACTACTAAATAACTTTTGAGAAGGGATTCCATTAATTTAATCTATTTAAAACTTCAGAAGCATCATCAACAAGTATTAATAATGACTGAGTGCGAGATTAACAAATTATTTCAATTGCAAAGTTACATTAACATTTAGTAACCACAACATATTATTTAGATGTGGAAAATAATTGTTGTTATTTGGAGGACAAGAAGGCTTCTTTCACTGACAAGCAAAACATGGGAGTATTGCAAACTCGGACTAACAATCACGAGCCTGACGCTACAATTGCTTATGCGCTATGCTCGAGAATTTTACCTTGAGTTCCATCTTCAAGCGTAGTTAAGACATCTAAATCTCTCCTGGCTATATAAATGAAATCATTCCTTGAGTGCGGTAAGATCTGCCATCGACACGTCTTCTGTCTCAAAGATCTCGACCGACGCTACTCTCCCATTCTCGCAGACAGACCTCGTCTCACAACGGTGCTTAGAATCGCGCTCCCATGTTTCGCCCTCAGATTGTTACTATCGATATCTGAGTGCTTACACAATGCAAAGAATACCGTTAAGTTGGATATATTATTTTGTGTAATGGAGTGTTTCGACACAGCTGATTCCGCGAGAACATCAATATAAATTTGTTGATTCAACAGCCGAATGTCACACTAAATGATTAGTTTTTTTGTGTTGGAGTTTGTCTTTTTGTGCTGGAGTTTGCATATTTGCTCGCATTGTGTACAGTTACTTCCAGCTGTGTCAAGAATTTGCTGGTGACAACGGAAGAGAGAGGGGGTTGTGGAGGATAGGAGAACTTGCCAACGCTTTATAGTCCGCTGACCTATAAGAATGTGTTCATACTTTAAACGATCTTTCGATCGCATTTTGACACAAAGTCGTTTAAATTTTCCATTAAATTATACGGGCGAGAAGTCTGACGCCATCGGCAGTTCGGCGGAACTCCACGACCTACATCGGTCAGTGAGACTATCCACGGTAGCCACATCTGACATATTGCAGCGAGCTGATGTTGTGATTCGCTCGTCTGGGCCATTAAAGAATGCCATTTGTGGAGGACATTTAGAGGACGACGAGGAAATGATTCACACAGTAAAGAACTGGCTTCGCCACCAGTACAAGGATTGGAACCGACAGGGCATACACGGCCTTGTTTCGCGCCGGAGGAAGGCAATAAAACGGGATGGAAGTTACGTGGAAAAATAGGGTGTGTAGATGAGACACCATTATTTCGTGTGTATAATTCTCATTATGTTCAACAAAGGATTGTTGAAGAAAAAGATTGCGGTGCATTATTTTCTGGGCAACCTTCGTAAAATACTGATGTAATGTTATTCAATACACTGTCCTCAACCATCAGCAGCTAAATATCAGAGAGAAGCTCTTGAGTATAAAAATTTAGTACTGGGTTCCACTGCACACTAAAAACAATATAAACATGACACTTTCTTGAGACAGTCTGCCATTATTAATTACTTTAACCTGAAGTTTACATTTCCAATATGTCTACAAAGAGTCTAATGTGTTTTTAAGAACTTTATAAAAGTTGCACAGGTAGTAATTTGCTAGCTAATTATAGGATTGTAAGTTACTATTAATTATTTAATTTCACCAAACCAGACACTGTGTTCGTACAATACAGCCACGTGTGTAATTATAGCTAAAACATGGCATTAGTATGTCGCAAAGACACCACAGTGATCTACCGGGTGATCAAAAAGTCAGTATGAATTGGAAAACTGAATAAAGCACGGAATAATGTAGATAGAGAGGTACAGATTGACTCACACGCTTCGAATGACATAGGGTTTTATTAGATCCAAAAAAATACAAAAGTTCAAAAAATGTCCGCTTCATCTGATCAGAATAGCAATAATTAGCATAACAAAGTAAGACAAAGTAAAGATGATGTTCTTTACAGGAAATGCTAAATATGTCCACCATCATTCCTCAACAATAGCTGTAGTCGAGGAATAATATTGTGAACAGCACTGTAAAGCATCTCCGGAGTTATGGTGAGGCATTGGCGTCGGATGTTGTCTTTCAGCATCCCTAGAGATGGCGGTCGCTCACGATACACTTGCGACTTGCTGGGAGTCCAAGCATGACGAAAGTGGCGGCTGAGCACACGATCATCACTAAACGACGCGTGCAAGAGATCTTTCACGCGTCTAGCAATATTGTGTTGTTGTTTTTTTGTTCTAATAAAACCCCATGTCATTCTAAGCATGTGCGTCAATTTGTATCTCTCTACATTATTCCGTGGTTTATAAGTTTTCAAATTTATACTGACTTTTTGATCACCCGGTATATATTCTAATTTTCTGAGTAACACAATCTAGGTCAAAATTGTTATTGCGTTTTCGATAAGCGGTTACAGGCAAAACCAGGGAACCAGAAACTTGTCGCGCTATCTGTTGTGCCTCGTCAAGTCAGTGCACAGCTCCAAGTGACAGCCAGGTACAGGCAGTGCTTACGCGAAAGCAGAGATGCAATAAGCTTTGCGCCAGGCTTCAAACCGAGTTACGCACAGAATCAACTGTGACATATTGCCTGTCCCCAGGCGGAGCTCACCGCGCGAATAATTTGCAGGTGTTCGTGCGCTGCAGTCTATAATTAATAAAAATCGAAAAAGTGTAGCTCGCAGTCCTAATTTAGCGAGTTTGTTTGGAAAATTGGCCGATCACTGTTTAATGTGCTGGCCTGCGCGCGCAGCCCACGAGGGACCGCGGTGGTGCGACCGCAAACCACAGATTGCATTACCCAATAAGGGCCGGTCGATAACGGCCAGCTGTCTGCCCACCCCCTCAGTACTGACACGGGGGCGCGCTGCACAACACTTCCCTTCACTTGTCACCCGGTGCCGGACACTTCCGTCAGCCGGGTTTCTCTCATCTCTTGACGCGGGAAGTCCTCGCGCCGAGGCGGCTTTGCGTTCGATATTGTTCACCGCTGTAGGATCAGTACTTCGGAGGTCAGGTTCGTACGATTCTCCTGTAATAACTGCAGAGCCGATAGCCTTCCTTGATCCCCATGGTCTCACTTTACGCGGCTTCACTGACTCACACTAATGAACATATTAATCGCAGCTATCTGCTTTATAGCAACCAGGCATGCATCATAGCGCCAACTCTTTATGATTCTGACAGTGCTATGGAGCCATTTCGTTGCATCACTTCTCAACATCCACGCTAGTGTCTGATGCTGCTGATGGTTTTTTGGGCGCTAAACATCGTGCTCGTCAGCGCCCGTACAAGTTGAAACCTCCCCTTAGAAAAATTTATGAATTACTGTGCTGATAAACCTCCTACGTTATTTGATTTTCAAACAGCTGAGCAGAACTTAACGTACTGAGACATTTCTCTCTTTACTTATTCTGATTTACACTAAACTGATACACACTATGTTTAGCGCAACGCAATCTGACTTTCAAAAATCACTACGAAAGATTGGCCCTGACTAACAATAACCTATACCTTCCATGAATCACTTACCTCACGAAAATCTTCGTTACTCGAATTACTGCAATACAGGGAGCACCACTACTGCCAGCTAAATAAAAGATTCTAACAACTGACGGCTCTAACTACTGATAGGCATAGTTAGCAAATGAAAGATTTTGATAGAGAATAAACAATGTATTTACCTTAATAATATTCAATATCAGTTCATGATATCCAGTATTACAAATTTACTCTCCAGATCGTCCGCTCTTAAAATTCTGCCATCTCTCTCCCCACATCCACCACTGCTGGCTGCTCACCTCCAACTGCACAACGCTACGCGCTGTTCATATCGAAATGATCAACACTACAATAGCGAATATTCCAACAGTGCCATCCAGCCACAGACTGCACACAGCACAGGCAGTGATTTTCATACAGAGCGCTACGTGACGTTACCAACATAAAAACCTAAACAGCCTACTTATAAAGTTCCCTATTTTCCATTTCCATTCTCGCTACTTCCAGAATGATGATGAGATGATCATGACAACACAAACATTCAGTCCACGGTCGGAGGAAATCCCCGACCCGGTCGGGAATCGAATCCGGGACCCCGTTTTCCAGAGGCAGGTACGCTAGCAACGAGCTGCGGACCTAGTCTCTGATGAGTCACTCCTTTCAACATTCGCACCAGTTACACAGAACTTGGCCAGATAATGCACGACTCCCACATGCACTGCAATTTTCCTACTTCTGTGTAGAAATTTTACCTGGCTGGAGCACTCTACGTGAAGAGCACTTGATCAGTGTGACACCGCTGATGCATGTCAGTGCCTACAGACAGGGGTATTGCATGGACACAGTCTTTCACAAAACCTCACGAAAACTGGTCACATGCCGAGAGATCGCACTACTAAGGATGCAGTAGTGCAATAGCAGATCCGAATGCTCCTTACGTCCGATCGTGGTACATTATAAACTTGTGCTCGTATGTGTAGTAAATTTTAATCTCAGAGACCGAAGACTTCAAACATGATGCATCTCAGCAACACGGGTGCTGCAGAATCATCTTTCACTTCAATTTTTCTTTATAACTGAAACTTCGATATCATTAAAACAGTGTTGTACTGCTCGATATGGAAATGAAATTGCATCACCAGTAGCACACACTCTTTGTGAGGTCATATTCGATTGCTTGAAAACAGTTTGTTACTGATTGCTGTTCACACCTATCACTCGTTGTGAGCATTGGCAAATAACAGGTGTGGTCTTTCTCCAGACTAAGTCGAATGAGGTCCAATGGCCACGGGTGTTTGTAACTACCTCCGGGGTTTCTGAAAACACTCGGAAGAAAACTACAAGACATACAGAAAAAAAGATACATCTTCGTGTATATAGAATCTCGCCAAATTTCCATTCGTAATATGCGCCGAGGCGTACTTTAACGAGATGGCATGTGTGTCATATTGTGTACACAAAACACATTCTGTACCAATGCATCAAAATACGAGAGACCGAGCGATGTGGCTCTTTGGTTAGCACACTGGACTCGCTTTCGGGAGGACGACTGTTCAAAGCCGCGTCCGCTCAAGTTGTTACAAGTTTTCCGTAAATTGCTTCAGGCAACTGAACGACCCTCGTAGCTTCGACCTGCAAATATCTGACCCACTGACAGGTTTCCAGAGCAGACTTTTGTAGTTAAAGCGGCAGTGGCAACGACTTCAGTGAACTACACGTGCTCTTCCGCCCATGTGGAGCAGCCGTACTGTGTGTTACCGTGAACACTTGCAAATTTGCTCTATCAGCTGATACGTATTAATTTTCCGAACATGTAGTTTCAGCGCAGTTATCCGCTGGAACGCTGAGGTACTTTTGAATAATACTGTGTATGATGTAAAGGAGGTCGCTGCAGCCTAATGGAAAACAGCGTTCAGTGAAGCAGTTGCGGGTATGAGATTCGGGTACGGAATGAAATTGAGTCATTTATGGCTTACAGATGTTGTAACAGAGAAACCGAAGAGAGAGATCATTATAGATTCCCCGTATTTCTGAGGTGTATCGTATCTGATGCATTGGGTCATTATGCCATTTTCAGTTAGCCCAGTGGCGTCCAACAGAATGCTAACGCCGACTACGTAATAGGCGCTGACGCGCGGGGAAGTGACGACTAAACGAGATTAGTGGGCGGCGCGCTGTTTCCGCCGCCGCCGCCGCCGCCCCCGCCGCGCCATTAGGCGACACGCGGCCGCCGCCCCCGACGGTAATCGCATCGCGGCCCCCGGGCTCGGCTCGGCACGGCTTGGCGCATCTCGCGACACGGCCACCGCCATTACCGCGCACGCCCATTACAGGCCGGCCGGCCAGACGTCAGCCAATTAGCGTGCCTGTGTCCGACAGCGCCCGCTGTGTGCACAGCGGGCATCGGTACACATTCGTGTGACACCTCACACCATGCCGCTTGCTCCTCGCCCCGTCCCCAGCAGGCAGACAGCCTCTCAAGTCCGTGTCGAGTGTATTCCGGTCACCCGACACAGCTTTCGACTCAAGCGCTCTTTCCTTACAGCCCGTTCTACACGGGACGTGTGAGCTTGCAAGGTTACCCATGCTGCACCATTTCCATCGGCGGCTGCTGAGCACACGGGGCCAGTTGCGTGAGATTCACTCGGAATAAGGTGGATCCTATTCTGCCGCGTATGTAGGTGCTTTACGCATGCGCAGACGACCAAGTGGAGAGCACAGCTGACAAACGGCGTCAATTTCTACACTACTGGCCATTAAAACTGCAACCCCACGAAGATGACGTGTTACAGACGCAAAATTTAACCGACAGGAAGAAGATGCTGTGATATGCAAATGATTAGCTTATCAGAGCATTTTCATAAGGCTGGCGCCGGTGGAGACACTAACAACGAGCTGACATGAGTAATGTTTCCAACCGATTTCTCATACACAAACAGCAGTTGACCGGCGGTGCCTGGTGAAACGTTGTTGTGATGACTCGTGTAAGGAGGAGAAATACGTACCATCACGTTTCCGACTCTCATAAAGGTCGGATTGTAGCCTATCGCATGTGGTTTATCGTATCGTGACATTGCTGCTCGCGTTGGTCGAGACCCAATGACTGTTGGCAGAATATAGATTGGGTAGGTTCAGGAGGGTAATACGGAACGCCATGCTGGATCCCAACGGCCTCGTATCACTAGCAGTCATGATGATACGAATCTTATCCGCATGGCTGTAACGGATCGTGCAGCCACGTCTCGATCCTTGAGTCAACAGATGGGGACCTTTGCAAGACAACAACAACCTGCACGTTTGCAGCAGCATGGACTATCAGCTCGGAGACCATGGCTGCCGTTACCCTTCACGCTGCATCACTGATAGGAGCGCCTGCGATGGTGTATTCGATGACCAACCTGGGTGCACGAATAGAAAAACGTCATTTTGTCGGATGAATCTAGGTTCTGTTTACAGCATCATGATAGCCGCATCCGTGTTTGGCGACATCGCGGTGAACGCACATTGGAAGCCTGTATTCGTCATCGCCATACTGGCATATCTCCCGGCGTGATGGTGTGGGGTGCCATTGGTTACACGTCTCGCTCACCTCTTGTTCACATTAACGGCACTTTTAACAGTGGACGTTACATTTCAGATGTGTTACGACCCCTGACTCTACCCTTCATTCGATCCCCGAGAAACCATACATTTCAGCAGGATAATGCACGACCGCATGTTGTAGGTCCTGTACGGGCCTTTCTGGATACAGAAAATGTTCGACTGCTGGCCTGGCCAGCACATTCTCCAGATCTCTCACCAACTGAAAACGTCTGGTCAATGGTGGCCGAGCAACTGGCTCGTCACAGTACGCCAGTCACTACTCTCGATGAACAGTGGTTTCGTGTTAAAGCTGCATGGGCATTTGTACCCATACACGCCATCCAAACTCTGTTTGACTCAATGCCCAGGCGTATCAAGGCCGTTATTACGGCCAGAGGTGTTTATTCTGGATACTGGTTTCTCAGGATCTGTTAACCCAAATTGCGTGAAAATGTAATCAAATGTCAGTTCTAGTATAATATATTTGTCCAATGAATAACCTAACGAATAACCTAAATCTGGACTACCGGACGCGGGTTTGAATCGTTGTCCTCAAGGGTGCGAGTCCATCGTGCCGCCTCCCTCTGTATCTTAAAAAGATCGAAGCAGTGTCAAAGCAGAAACGGTTGGCTACCTCAAAAGTATACTTCTGGGTGTACTTCTGGTGTAGCATTTATTCTTGTCTCCTACGTGACTTCCGTAAAAAAGAGACATGTTATTTTCTCTGCACTGCACCCGCAACGAGTGGAGTCAAGGATTAGTACCCCAAGAATATCGACGAATAGTATAGTCCGATTAGTCACAATTTTGTTTCTTTTCAAATGATCCAAGACGTAGAGTACACAGAAGGGCCACGGAAGTCATCAACCCGACATGTGTGGAGAGTGTGTTTCAATGATGTTCTGGCAGTGTTTCTGGAACTATGATTTCGGCTCACTCTTTCACGTTATCATAAACACGAACTGAGCTAGTGTTACCCTGTCCAGGCAACACACTCCCATCTTCCACGATGACATCTGCGCTCTGTTCACAGGGCTGCACCCTTTAGTTCCTGGTTTGACGAACACTCTTGCATCACGACTGGCCCTCTAAATCACCCGGTCTCAAGTAAAGCAAAGCACCGTGATGGCTCAAATAAGGACCGACCGAAAGGTGTGTCATCTTCTCATAATGGCCGGCCGTTGTGGCCGAGCGGTTCTAGCCGCTTGAGTCTGGAACCGCGCGACCGCTGCTGTCGCTGGTTCGAATCCTGCCTCGGGCATGGATGTGTGTGACGTCCTTAGGTTAGTTAGGTTTAAGTAGTTCTAAGTTCTGGGGACTGATGACCTTAGACGTTGAGTCCCATAGTGCTAAGAGCCATTTGAACCTTATTGCAACCATTTAAGAGGGGTAGGACGTCAGACGGGCCCACTTGGAGCAGGAGAGGCACCACAGGACATTTTAATTTCCACTGTGTATACTTTGACAAATAAGTTCATAGAACTTTTTCTGCGTAATTAGATGCGGTACGGAGGGGCGTGGGCTTTGGCACACCGCTCTTCGGGGTTTTGCCATCGTTCTTGACGTTGGAGCCACTACTTCTCATTCAATCAGCTTCTCAGTTGACATCAAGAGGCTAAGTGCACCCTATGCAGTCTTCCCACCAAGAAAAAATACCTTTCAGTACCAACCCATGTCCTCCGCATAGCTGCCAGGCACTCTTACCACTGTGGTACAAAAACCGAGCGAGGTGGTTAGCACACTGGACTCGTATTCGGGAGGACGACGGTTCAATTCCGTCTCCGGCCATCCTGATTTAGGTTTTCCGTGATTTCCCTAAATCGTTTCAGGCAAATGCCGGGATGGTTCCTTTGAAAGGGCACGGCCGATTTCCTTCCCAATCCTTCCCTAACCCGAGCTTGCGCTCCATCTCTAATGACCTCGTTGTCGACGGGACGTTAAACACTAACCACCACCACCACTGTGGTACAGAGGTGGAGCCAGTCTTAATCAGCCTTGTACAAAATCCACCTTAATCTCATATCAAGGTGTCTGGAAATATTTGAAACAGTGGATGACTAGTAATAATCAGTATCCCCATAGTCTGAATTCTCTCTGCCACTTGATGAACGACGAATGTCTTGAGCTTGAAATGGCGTACCTGAAGAAAGTGGAGCTCTCTTCCTGTGGAAAAGGCGTACCGCAAGATACTGGGAGCTCTCTTCTTCGCAGAACTGATCCAATACCAAGGCTAGTTTTTAGCTTGATGACTGTTTTATTGTTGCTTTGTGATTACGGTCGTTTGCAAGTTGTGCAGCTGGTTACGTCCGGATCTACTCCTCCTTCGCTGAAGCCTCCCAGTAGTACATAATTTATGTATTATAGGAATATATTCGCTGTGTTGTAATAATGGCTACGGTATGTATCATACTGCAGAGCTCTTAATCACCAAATGCTTACATGCTGAGGCTTGCAGCTCTGAGAAACCGGGGAAGAGAAGAGGGGCGGACCCCCCACCCCCCGACATCCATGATTAACTGGTCAGACTGTCTGGCTGGAATCCGGCGGAGCGATCCGTTACGGTGCAGTAGCAGCAGCAGAAGCAGCAGCAGCGATAATCAGACTGCGGCCCGGTTCCAAATTCGGCTGTGCCTCGGAGGGCGCGAGTTATTGTCTGAAGGAAATTGCGCCGCCCCCACCGGCTGTTCTGGGAGCCCCAGCGCCCGGCCGCTGAGCGCACATTCCGTCCGGCCTCCTGGAGAATGTGCACGACCCTGCGCTCTCGGCCAAGGCTAACATAATTAATTTTGCAAAGCAGTCTCGGGATACGGGCAGGGGAGGAGGCAGTGAGAGGGTGTGTGCGTGGGAGGGCGCATTCGCAGTGGGGCTGCAGCCCGCCGCCAAAGCGGGCGCGCCGAACGCAACAAACCAATTGAAAGCACTTTCCCGGGGGCACCTGCTACCGAGGTCGTGCGCCGGGCTTCTTGCCGACTCGAGTTTCTTGTTAGGCGAATGGTCCGCATTCAGGGCGACTCCCTCCCGCCCCTTAGCCGTTACAATTTCCCAGTGGAGCGGCTGCGCCCGCCTCTTACAAGGGCCACCAGTAATTAATTCACCGGCTGCTCCGGCAACGGCCCGGGCCCGGCTACGCGCGACACGGAACAATTAGTGTTTGTTTTAAGGCACTCGTTGCGACTCCTTCTTTCCCCCTTTTCCCCTGTGAGCTTTGCATACGAAGCGGCCACGTCGGCCGGTGCCAGACGAGCCGCTTGCTGGTGGAAATAGTTCTTAGCGGCACTCCAACGACGGGGAAGCGTCGCGTCGCGTCGCTGAGAACTAAATCATGTTTAAAACGACCTTCGCCGTCTGTGTTCAACAGTGTTTTACATACTCTGAAATGACTTGTACAACTGCAATCACGCTCTCTAAACTACGTTACGATGTGTCGTTGAAGATGCCGCTGCTATGTCCTCAGCCTTTTCGTACGATTTGCTAATGGCGTGTGGCTAGGATGACTGTTCGTAAAATCTCCTACCGGCTCCATTCATTTTATTTTGTCAGATTTTGCTCACGAAAATACACAGAGTATTTCAGCTGCCCCTACCTGCTGATTGTGTACAATCCGCACCACTTTCAAATGCCATGAGCTAGATCTTGATGTTCTCTTCTAGGACATTTTTGTAGGAAATTTAATGTAGTTAAATTTTGTGCTGGAATACGTTTTCGCTAGAGGCCATAGTTCTCAAATTATTCAAGAAAAAGGTATAAAAGTGACCTTCAAAAGAGTTTTTCTTGAATAACTCGAAAACTACGGCCTCCGACGAAAATGTATCCCGCAAAAAAAAAAAAAAAAAGAAATTACCTACATTAAATTTTCTACAAAAATGTCCTGTTTATTTTTCTGTAGGAGTACTATTCTGATAAACACTAAACTGACACACAATTTTTTTAGCGCAACGCAATCTGACTTTCAATAATCCCTGCAAAAGAAAGGCCCTGACTAACAATAACCTATACCTTTCGTGAATCACTTATCTCACAAAAATCTTCGTTACTCCAACTACCACAAAAAAGCTAGCGCCTATACTGCCAGCTAAATAAAAGATTCTAAATACTGAAGGCAGTAACTACTGATAGGCATAGTTAGCAAATGAAAGATTGTCATGGAGAACAAACAATGAATTTACCTCAGTAGTGTTCAAAAGACAGTTCATGACATCCAGTCTTACAAACCACCTATTTCTGACGGATACATGTCCAGATCGTCCGTTCTTAAAACTCTGCCATCTCTGTCCCCACATCCACCACTCCTGGCGGCTCAACTCCAACTGCGCAGTGCTATATGCTGTTCACATCCAACAGCCCAACAGTACACAAGCGAATATTCCAACAATGAGGCCAACCAGCCACAGATGCACACAGCACAGTCAATTATCTTCATACAGAGCCCTACGTGGCGATACCAACATAAAAACCTAAACAGCCTACTAACAAGCCATAATTCTCCACAATAGTATTACTGTAAATACTGATTGTGGTTTGTAGAAACTTGCCTGTACGCACCTGTGCAAATTTCGGATTGATACTCCACCGAAAGAAAATCACAAGAAGCTAAAATACGAACACACTCATAATTATTTCCTCTTTCACTTCAGAGTAAATACCGACAGTGATAGTACCGAGCAAGACAATAACTGTGTGACTGGCAAAGTCATACCCTTAGCTTTCCCTCTGGCAAGTTAGTCTCACAGCATCGTAAAAGACTCTGTTGAGTTATGAGCGGTAAAGCGCATTTAATTAGGTCCGTGAGACGTGCTTCGGTGATTCAGCTGAAACAGGATTGTCTGAAAATGTCAGTTTTCATGATTTCATCTCGTTACAGACATTCGCAGCACATATTCCGCTGAGGGGTGGCTGGCATATCATTTGAAGTACAGAGACAGCCACATCAGCGCACTGGGTAGGACACAAGGCTCGTATTTAAGAGATATACAGTTCAAATGCCCTCTGCGACATTTAGGATTATCTTTCAATGGTTTCTCCAAATTACTTTAGGTGAAGGCCTCGTTCAAAAATTTCGCTCGGCCTTTTTTGTCTTCGTTTGCTCTCTGTCTGCAAAGACCATCATTTCGACGAGATTGTGAATTCCAGTTATTCCTTCACATAATAAGCCCCTCAAGAAAATGTGGCAGTTCCTCGTCATGGAGTGAATTCTGAATGCAACAACATCTACAGTGTCTGTCAGCTCAGAAAGGCAAGGATTTCTTAGAACAAAATTAGCTCTCTTTTCTCTATACACGCAAGGTACTTGGCCGCCAGCCTGCTGCAAACACGAGAACACAGTCAGTTGGTTGCTTCGAGAGATAGCGCAATCGACGCGCGGCCTGTGGTCAGCCATTACGTAGCTTCCGTGTTAGATCGGCTGCCTCTCCATCGCCTGATTGTCTGGACTGGAGAGCTTCCGTGTCTGTTTACTGTGACTCTGGCGCTGCTCTTAAAGTGCCGACGGCAGCATTTCTGTCAAATTTAGCCGCGTACCCCGTGGAGCCGCTCAGAAGCTAACGGCTGAAGCAGTTCGTGGTCAACGTCAGAAAATTTGCTTCCCACTGCTGGCCCCACGATGTCGAGATATACATCGAGCGTTCCAGTAAGGTTCCTAACTAAGGGGTTTCTGCATCTACTGTGCACTCTCACGACGCTATACTTATAACCACATGAGAACGGCTTTTCTAGCCAAATCGATCGTGGCGATGGATGCTTCTATAGGCTTCTTACAGGGTGTTTCAAAAATGACCGGTGTATTTGAAACGGCAATAAAAACTAAACGAGCAGCGATATAAATACACCGTTTGTTGCAATATGCTTGGGACAACAGTACATTTTCAGGCGGACAAACTTTCGAAATTACAGTAGTTACAATTTTCAACAACAGATGGCGATATGCATGTGGGCAGCATTTGGTTTACTGACGAAGCTTATTTTTACCTGGACGGCTTCGTCAATAAACAGAACTGGCGCATATGTGGAACCGAAAAGTCCCATGTTGCAGTCCCATCGTCCCTGCATCCTCAAAAAGTACTGGTCTGGGCCGCCATTTGTTCCAAAGGAATCATTGGCTCATTTTTCAGATCCGAAACGATTACTGCATCACGCTATCTGGACATTCTTCGTGAATTTTTGGCTGTACGAACTGCCTTAGACGACACTGCGAACACCTCGTGGTTTAGGCAAGATGGTGCCCGGCCACATCGCACGGCCGACGTCTTTAATTTCCTGAATGAATATTTCGATGATCGTGTGATTGCTTTGGGCTATCCGAAACATACAGGAGGCTGCGTGGATTGGCCTCCCTATTCGCCAGACATGAACCCCTGTGACTTCTTTCTGTGGGGACACTTGAAAGACCAGGTGTACCGTCAGAATCCAGAAACAATTGAACAGCTGAAGCAGTACATCTCATCTGCATGTGAAGCCATTCGGCCAGACACGTTGTCAAAGGTTTCGGGTAATTTCATTCAGAGACTACGCCATATTATTGCTACGCATGGTGGATATGTGGAAAATATCGTACTAGAGAGTTTCCAGACCGCAGCGCCATCTGTTGTTGACAATTGTAACTACTGTAATTTCGAAAGTTTGTCTGCCTGAAAATGTACTGTTGTCCCAAGCATATTGCAACAAACGGTGTATTTCTATCGCTGCTCATTTAGTTTGTATTGCCGTTTCAAATATACCGGTCATTTTTGAAACACCCTGTACTAGGAAACTATTTTCACACTTTTACCTAGCTCATATCCGTTAGTAGCATTGCATTTTTAATAATAACCGTGTGCCTAACCAATACGACCACGGTTAAAGTCATCATTAGTATGTAGTATTAGTGACGGGCTGGAAATACTGTACAATAGAAGTTCGGCCGCGCAGGATAGCCGCGCGCTCGAAGGCGCCTTGTCACGGTCATCGCTACTCCCCCCGTCGGAGGTTCGGGTCCTCCCTCGGGCATGGGTGTGTGTGTTGTCCTTAGTGTAAGTTAGATTAAGTAGTGCGTAAGCTTAGGGACCGATGACCTCACCTGTTTGGTCCCATAAGTCCTTACCACAAATTTCCAAGTTTTTTTTTCCAAATAAAAATTCAAGTCAAGCTTCCCTATGCTTATGGAATTCATTTACGAATTTCAGTCAGTATGATTGACATGTCTTACACAAGCACTGTTTAAATTGCATTTCTGTTTTTCATACACGTGAGCTAAATTTTCATTCTTCCAGTTACATAAAAAATTCTGCATAAGGCACATCCTGTGTAGGCCTAAATCGCTCATAATATCATTTCGCCTCTCAGCAGTTAAATAACTGTATTATATCCGCTGTAATATTTTTAACGCGCCCACGCGCATTACGTCCATATTACAGGTACCTCACCCTACACTTCACTCTCAAACAATGTCTATTTCCCCCTCTTAGAAGTGCTGCAAGTTAAGGAGAACCAATGGCGGAAAAAAAGATACACACCCCTAAAGTGTGCAGTACGCTTGCAATTGCACTTTTTGACGATTCGTCCATTGAATATTAGTCTGTCATCTGTTTTATCTGTTAGTTTTACGTAATCGATCCACTTTAAATCGCTTCATACTCATACTCCTAGACACAGAGACGGACAAAAATATATACACATCTAGAACACAACTCATTACCACGCATATAACAAAATAATAAGCAACAGTTGCATGAAAGAAATTTAATTTCTTTACCGGATAGGACAGTTAGTAGTGTGCCGTCGTCAGATTTGGCTATCCTGTCACGTTATTTTCGAGCTTCAACAATAAGAAGCTTACAACAAAATACCGTGGCTAATAATCTGTAAGAAACTTATTTACATCTATCTCTACGTCTACATCCACATCATATTCCACAAGCTACCTAATGGTGTGTGGCGGAGAATACTTCCGATACAAAAATGGCTCTGAGCACTATGGTACTTATCATCTGTGGTCATCAGTCCCCTAGAACTCAGAACTGCTTAAACCTAACTAACCTGAGGACATCACACACACACCCATGCCCGAGGCAGAATTCGAACCTGCGACCGTAGCGGTCACGCGGTTCCAGACTGAAGCGCCTAGAACCGCTCTGCCACAGCGGCCGGTACTTCCGATACAACTAATTGACCTCCCCCCCCCCCCTCCCCTACCCTGTTCTGTTCGCGACTGATGCGTGTGAAGAATGATTTTCGGTAAGCTTCTGTAGTGGCTCTAGTTTCCCGAATTTTTTAGTTGTAGTCATCAGGCGAGACGAATTTGGGAACAACGAATATGTCGTTCGACTCTTCCTGGAAAGTGCTGTCTCAAACCACTCCGTGCTGCACAACTTCTCTCTTGTAACGACAGCCAGTGGAGTTTGATATCTTCGTTAGATCTCCTCTATCTCTTTTATCAGTCTTATCTGGTAAGGATCCCATCGTCATGAACAGTACTCAACAATCCGTCGAACAGGCGCCCACTGGCATTCAGAACAGCCTCTAGCGGTGTTGGAATGGACAAATACAGACGCTGCATGGTTTTCAGGGGACTGTTGTTACCATACTTCTTGCAGAATAGTGCGAAGTTCAGGTAACGATGATGGAGGTCGTACTTAGCCAGTTTTGGATATACAAATTACTTGCCAACCGATCCTCTGCATTCCTATATGCAACACTGTGCCGGACTGATACGGAGAGCAACGCTTCATCAGCTGAGTACTTAGCCCCTGCCCACGTGGAACGACGCCTTCCAGAGCTGGGGTGCGTGGGCAGTTATGGAGAATACTGTGCCGTCATTAAAATTCCGAGCCCGTGCGTGGCGTGATTTCTGTGAGAAAGAGTCGTGCCAGGGGATCCGCATTTTGCCTTTGGAGATTCAGGTGGAGGAGGAGGTGGCAGAAATGGCGCGCCTAGAGGCGTCGCAGCCGCGGGCGTCGGTTTCGCCAGCTGGCGCCGCTGATTGCCGCCGCAGCTGCCTTTGAATCTCAAATGCCTGATTTGCCTGATTCACGCCCGCTTCGAGGCGCCGGAGGAGCGCAGAGCCCGCGCCGACGCGGACCACGAGCCCGTGCAGAGGACGCGGGCTGCCCGCTCTAGCGTCGAGCCTGTAGTGTAGGGGCGGCGTCTGGCTGGCGCTCTGCAACAACTTACCAAACTGGCCTGTCGAGGTACCGGTGTGACCAGCAGCGAACACAACAGTCTCAAACACACTCACAAGACAGGTCGCCAGCGGAGCGAAAACAGTTTGAAACTACCTACACGGAGCAGTTGAGTAATGTCTCAGCTATCATCCTGGCGGGCCCTCGCTTGCGAGTAGTTGATGAAAAATTAAATCCTGAATTTTTTGGTGTACGTAACAGCATTAAAATATTCTGACAGCGTAGTTTGGCTACGTGGTGTAATGAATATGATAACTGCTTCACATACAGCAGGTTGTAAGTACGATTCTTGTTAGATGCAGAATTTTTTTTAATTTTTAAATCTCTATCGAAATCCATAATTATTTTTATTCATTTATTCGGTATAAATGTAATTTTTACTTATATTCCTTTGTCATGTCATTTAATCACCGTATGAACTGTTTCATTTGTTTCATTTTTTTCTTTTATCATTGTGTTTTGAGTTATTTTTCCGGACACACTGTATATCACCTATGACACTATTGCTCGTTTAGCACCACTCAGGGGTCACGTGCAAGGTGATTTAGGTTATACCTACGGACGTGAGCAACGATCGACCCCCATCGACCATTTAGAAGATGGTGAACGAACTCTTACGGGGGATCCGGAGAAGATGTCAACTTTCTTTAACACCTGGAGATTGATGCCAAGCACATCAGAAACTGAAGTCTCTTGTTTCCTTCTAGCGAATCATGCTTCGAACTACAAACCAAGAGTTCTGCTCAATGGACAAACGTTCAGGTACAATCCTTTCCCAAAATATCTCGGAATCACTCTAGATGGAACGCTGAGCTACAAAGAGCACATAACTAGGCTTTCTCATACAGTAGCTGCAAGGAACAACATGCTCCATAAGCTCAGTGGTACCACCTGGGGAACCTCTGCTGACTGTCTCCGTTTAACTGGCATCAGTCTTCTGTACTCTGCTGCCGAGTACTGGCCACCTGTCTCGTCGGAAAGTGTACATGTGAAGAAGGTAGACACAAAACTGAACCACACAATGCGCTGCATTACTGGTTCCATTAAATCAACCCCATGACACTGGTTACCTGTGTTGAGTAATATTCCTCCACCTCACTTAATGCGGAAACAAGCTCTACTGAGGGAGGCCAAGAAAATCTCTGCATCATCCTCTCTGCCACTACACCAGGTATTCTCTCAACCGCCACAACAACGACTGCGATCAAGAATACCAGCAAGTGTTACTGCAGGACAACTCATCGCGGATGATTTTGATCTAAATGAAAGCTGGAAGCATGAATGGTCAACAAAAGCATTGGGAACAAGAGCCCATCACCTTGATCCCACAAAAAATGCCACCGAGGAACCTCTGGTGTCGCCTCAACAGGTTAAGGACTGGACATGGTTGTTGTAGCTACTTCAGGTACAAATGGGGCTGGATCAGTTCACCAATGTGTGAATGTAATCAAGAAGAGCAGCCAATTGATCATCCAGTCCAACGCTGTCCACTTCATACATACCCTGGAATTCCCGACGACTTGTTCACTCACACACCCAGCCTAATCAATTGGTTGAAAAACACGGACTTCAAGGTTCAATCTTGTCTTATAACAACTGTATATTGTATAAAATCACCATATGATTAAATAAATAAATAAACTCTTTTTCCAATCGCAATTTTTGTGAACATGACTTCAATTATATATTTTTGTAATAATATTCAATTATTTGAAAATTCCAAACTATCAGTTAAAAACCTAAGACGAAAAACCTATTAATGTTTGTGCAATGACGTGAGAAATGTATTTTTCGTACCACATTTGCAATTTTTTGACACGGTGATCGTCATACAAATATTTAAAACATAATCTGAATACTTATTGCACTATGGACCAAATAGCACAGATGAAAATTTAAGTGAAAGACGGATTAAGAAGTAAAACGAAATTTTAGCAAAATGACAAATAGGTACAATGAACGTAATAATAGGCACGAAAAAACAGGCTGGTAAAACAAACGAAATTAAATCGAAATTAATGCATAAAATTAATTAGAAACACATGAACAACGAGTACAAGTAAAGAAAGAACGATACAAGAAAAATGAGAGCCAATAAAGACGCTGGTATTATGATTAAAATTATTTAACAAAGGAATGGAATTTAAAAATTACATTTACATCAATTAATTGAAAAAATGATCCAAGTCATTTCGATAAAAAATTAACAATGAAAAAACCTACGGCCGCTGATGAGATTCGACCTCCTGAATGAGAAGTTCTTGTCCTATCAATTCCACCACGCAACCAGACTCTACAATACACATTTTTAAGCGCCTAAGAATCCCCTTCATCTTCGTCAATTACTACCAAACGAGGGCGCACCAGGGTGAATGGCTTCAGTGTGCGACACCTTGGATCTTAACCTACATACCGAATAGATAGTTTCAAAAAGTCAAAGGCACCGTTTGGAACCTCTCTTTGTTATTTGTGAACGTGGTAATATGGCAAGGGCAGATAAGTGCGAGAACTTCAATCGCCTTAACAGCTGTTGCTAACAAGTATAATATGGAAACTCACGAAAAAGCAAACTGCTAGACTAGTTTCCCTTTAGGAAAGGTAAAGGCAAGAAACAGAAGAGAATCGAAGCATTTGAGATGTGGTGCTACAAATTAGGTGAACTGATAAGGTAAGGAATGAGGAGGTTCTGCGCAGCATCGGAGAAGGAAGGAATATGTGGAAGACACTGCCAAGGAGAAGGGAAAGCATAATAGGACATCTTTTAAGAAATCTGGGACTGAATTCCACGGTGCTAGAGGGAGCTGTAGAGGGAAAAAGCTGTAGAGGAAGACAGAGATTGCAGTACGTCCAGCAGATACTTAAGGACGTAGGTTGCAAGTGCTACTTTGAGATGAAGAGGTTGGCACAGGAGAGGAATTCGTAGCGGGCAGCATCACACCAGTCAGAAGACTGCATTTCATAATGGAAATAAGACAAGAAAATTCAGGATACGTTCAAAGAATTTGTCGACCTAGGAAAAAAAAGTTTGACAACTAAAATGGTGCAAGACGTTCGGAATTCTCAGGAAATTAGGTGTAAGCTACAGGGAATCATGGGTAATATGCAGTATTTACGAGAACCAAGAGAAAACAGTAAGACTGATGTACGAGAGAGAAGTGCTGGGACCAAAAAGAACGTAAGACGAGGACGTTCACTCACCCCGGCTGCTCAATTTCTACATCGAATCAACAAAGGCAGAGATAAAACAGATTTTGAGGAGTGAGTGAAAGGATATTAACGATCAGATTCACCAATGACAGCAAGGAAGAGTTACAAGACGTAGTGACTGGGATGAACAGTCTACTGGACACAGATATTGAATTGTGATGAGGAACGGCGCTGATCAGACTAGTGAGAAATTTAATATCATAATTGGGAACCACCCAAGTCGCCGAAGTGGCGTCAAATGGTTCAAATGGCTCTGAGCACTATGGGACTTAACATCTGAGGTCATCAGTCCCCTAGAACTTAGAGCTACTTAAACCTAACTAACCTAAGGACATCGCACACATCCATGCCCGAAGCAGGATTCGAACCTGCGACCGCAGCAGCCGCGCGTTTCCGGACTGAGCGCCTAGAACCGGAAGTGGCGTCAACTCGAAAGACTTGCACCAGGCGAACGGTCTACCCGACGGGAGGCCCTAGCCACGCGGCATTTCCATTTACCATGAAGAGTAGACCAAATAAAGGAATTGCGCTACTTCGGAAGCAAAATAACGTTAGACGGTCGAAGCAAGAACATGACAGTAGTATACGTGTCTGTCATCAATGCTCATTACCCTTATGGAGAACAAGTAGAAGGCATGATAATAATCCAAGAAATCCAGTAACGCGGTAGACATGAAGGTTCCGAAGCAAACTGTGGATTGTAGATCGCGTCAAAGTTGAAAAAGACTTGTTTTTAAAGGCTATTCCCTACTTCTTCACTTTAACTCGTATCTTTTGATGGCCACTTTGGTTGACATCCAGCTGGATTTTCTGTATTTCTGATCTTTTTTCTTTGTTTCATATTTCTAATGCTCCGTTTCAATCTTGCATTAAGCGAATATGAATAATTTTTTGTGCTATTTCCGAGGCTTATTTCGTAACTCGCTGGATACTCTGGCTTCAGTCACAAGAGGATGTGAATTCAGATCGTTGAATGAAAAAGATGGCTTCCATATTTATATTGATAACATAAAAAAATGTACTTTCTTGTATGCTATTGTAATATACTTATTGTTGAGGTCTCGGAGTGATCTACCTTAAAATACTAAGTGTATAAATAGCAATCGTTTGAGGTGCATTAAGTTTCATTTACATTATTCCGGTCGTCTAGAAATTAGCAAAATAATACGCGACGAATGCTTGGCATGAGCTAGTTACTGTAGCTATAACGTACTTGCCTTTCAAAGTATGTAGTAAGTACTTTCTTTGCTAACAGTGTTTCCCTATTAGTTGTTGTTTTAGTTGTTGTGGTCTTCTGTCAGACGACTGGTTTGATGTAACTCTCCATGCAACTCTATTCTGTGAAAGCCCCTTTATCTCCGAATAAATGCTGCAACTTACATCATTTTGAATCTGCTTACTGCATTCATCTTTTGGTCCTCCTCTACAGTTGTTACCCCCCCCCCCCCCCCTCAGCAGACATCCCTGCTATACTAAACTGGTGATCCCTTGATGTCTCAGAGTGTGCCCTATCACCCGATTCCTTCGGGTAGTCACATTTTGCCACAACTTTCTCCTGTGTCCAATTCTATTTAGCACCTCCTCCTTAATTACGTGATATAGCCATCTGATCTTCAGCATTCTTCTGTAGCATCACATTTCAAAAGCTTCTATTCTCTTCTTGTCTAAACGAAAACAACATATATTAAAAATATATATCCTATGTCCGTCTGAATGTTCATCAGAGCATCGAAAAATTCTGAAATAAATTGGTCCAGTTATTTTTCGAGCTTTATGGTAACAACGATCAACAACTATTTGTCTTTGTAAAGTAGTACATATATCTCACTTGCTTAACCTTTCTTTCGTAGACTGACGAATTAGTATTGATGCACGTTAATGGAACTCCTGGAAGTTAAATGTACGCACGTTAGTACTATCTCGTCATAGCGCTAATCTAACTCTATCGCTGATAATTTGTGGCACAATTCCAACAAAACTGCTTCCATGTTACCGCCTTTCACTGAAAGCAGATTCATGCTTTTGTTACGTAATAATCAAAGTTTCAACAGAAGTTTCACGCTGTATTATAATTTAACAATGCGGAGAATGCCTCGCATTTACCATGCCGTCTTTTAATCAGTCCTCGGGTCATGTTTGATGGCCACTAGCTACGAGAGTGAGTTTAAATATTTATCAGCGGAATGACCCAGCAAGGCAGCGGCAACTTCTTTTATTGCGGCGTCGTAAAACTTGGTCCTTCCTGAGCCTTTGTGGAGGACGACGTCAGAAGATGAGCTAGAGAGCTGCAGTTCCTTAATCTCGCAAGACTGGCGAGGCTCCTGTGAAAGGCACGACGTTGCCGCAGTAATCAAAAATTTTGAAGGCGAGAGTTTTGGCCATCAAGATCTTATTGTTTGTACGCACACTGGGAGTCCTTTCTGACACTAACAGATTTGGGTGCAGTTCCTATAAAGAATAATTATCGTCAAGAGTTTTGTCAGAAGCACACACACTTGAAATTTGGAATATACCCTGTACTTACTATTTTTCATTGCCTTGGTTGTTTAATGAGTGTCGGACAACTTACGATCGTTAGTAAATACGTATGCATGAAACTGTGATCCAAAATGAATATTTTTATCGATACTTTAGAGCATAACGTCGATAGCTAGTCCACTTGGAGGGCAGAAAAAAAAAAAAAAAAGTTTAAAAGGCGCTGGGAAGCGCTACACTCAGATTTTGCCACTGCATTTCAAAGTTCAGTGTTTTCTTTGTATCTACTGGAGTGGAGTAATCTTTCCTCTAGATCAGGTTGAGGTAGTTATTACACTTATTTTGGAAGCTTCACTATATAGGCGCCGGCCGGAGTGGCCGTGCGGTTCTAGGCGCTACAGCCTGGAGCCGGGCGACAGCTACGGTCGCAGTTTCGAATTCTGCCATCCTGGCACAGTGGCTTTGCACAATTGCACGTACTATACTATCACACCTCAAATTCCCATTCACGGAGGCTGAGGCGTAACGGGAATTTGGACTGAGGAGGGAGGTGTGGTAGAATAGTGCGTGTAATTTTCCAAAGCTACTGCGTAAAGCCGGTCGGTGTGGCCGAGCGGTTCTAGGTGCTTCAGTCTGGAACAGCGCGACCGCTACGGTCGCAGGTTCGAATCCTGCCTCGGGCATGGATATGTGTTATGTCCTTCGGTTAGTTAAGTTTAAATAGTTCTAAGTTCTAGGCGACTGATGACCTCAGAAGTAAAGTCGCATAGTGCTCAGAGCCATTTGAACCATTTTGAACTATATAGGCAAAGAAAACCTCGTAACTCCATTTTGTTAAATTTTGCAGGTGAAGCAAAGCAAAAAATGGTTTCTTAAAAAATAATGTAAAATGATACAGTAAGCTGCTACATGTATAACTATATAGTAGAAACCTAATTATTGACCGATAAGAGAAATCCATGCAATTACAAATTTCTGATTATGGAGTTACTAGTTACTGGAATTACGAGTTTTCACAGACACATGGAGGCAGAAGTTTTTCATTGCATAGGATCACACTCGGAAAGAGAGCTTGTATACAGTTGGAGGAGGAGCGGAAATTTTTGAGAGACGTATAGGGCATCAAAAAAACAAGGATGATATCTGGATACACAGAACACGACAGGAAAAGTATGAAAATATTGAACCCATATCGAGCGAGATACGGAAGAATGGTTCAAATGGCTCTGAGCACTATGGGACTTAACATCTATGGTCATCAGTCCGCTAGAACTACTTAAACCTAACTAACCTAAGGACATCATACAACACCCAGTCATCACGAGGCAGAGAGATACGGAAGAGGAGGTTACGATATGTTGGGCATATCAAGAGGATGGACGAGTAGATGTTGATGAAGAAATATGGGATGCAACATGTCCTAACGCGTAACAACTGAGTTAAGAAAGTCAGAGATGACTGGAAGGCTGTAGCAATAAAAAAAAGGAATCTGCAGGCAGTAGTACAGAACAGGGAGAAGTACAAAGGGTTGGTGGATGGACACAGATAGCCGGACACTAAAATCAAAGTTGTCTTAAAAAAAGAAGAAAGGATCAGAAGTAGCTAGAGAATGAAGAGGTATTGGGAAGAAAGAAGACGTGTAAAACATCAGAAACGTTATCCAAAATGGTTCACACGAAGCAGAAGAAGAATACACGTAAAGAAACTAATAGTGGTAATAATAAACAAAATAGCAAGATCAGTAATGAGTACATACCATACGACCACACACACACACACACACACACACACACACACACACACACACACACACACACACAGTATCACTCATTCAGGAACAAATGCTTCCAATAATGGTTGAATAGGAAGAAGAGTGTGAAGCCAATTACGTATAACAGTTTCACGTTTAAAGAAATTGTTATCAGTGGAATTTGAACGTGGAATCTGTGATACGATGCGCTCGGGCTCTACTAAGTCACCGACGCGAGATCGACAGACAGTTACAGATACTCTTCTCCTGTGCTTCGCTGTTCTGGTGTCACTTTTAATTACCATGTTCTACTGGACGACGGCACAAAGCACGAACTAAATCGCTTGTTTGGTTGCTGCTCTATCGAGATACAGCGGTTGGAACCGATCTCAACGTCTGACACCTGGCGTTGTGTGCGTAAGCTCCCCACTGAGACAGGCTCTTGTTGCAATTACCACAGTTAGTGCGAATGCTGTTGACGTTGCACCACTGTCGTCTGCGAAGAGAGAATCCAGGGAGCTCTCAAGCTTGCAGAAAAATGCGGAGGCGTGACCAGCAACAGGAGGCGGCTCCAACAACTGACAGAAGGGTTTCTGAATACGGGGACGCCTCGAGGTGCCGATCCAGGCTCCCTCCGCTTTTATTCCGGGTTCGTCCGGCGTTCATTGCGCAGGCGGCCGGCGCGATCCCGACGATTGGAGCGGCGCGTCTGCGCCTTGGGCCGGACTCATCTCGGCACGCTGCTCGAGCTTTCGTTACATTTTTACAAGCATCTTCCGGAGAATACGGCAGCCCCAGCGCCATCCCCCCTTGCCCGTTTGCCGACGCCGTCTCATCTCGCGCCCTTCCACTCCGCCCTCGGTCCCGCACGCCACGCCATGGCACGGCACCATCCACCATCCACCAGCCACGACGGCACACCGACGCCGCGCACCCCCTACAGTCGTTCCTCCCTCCAGCCTCCCCTCGAAGGCGCCACCGCCGCCGCCGCCTCTTGCAGCCATGAATTATGGAGCAGATCTCGGAGGAGTTTGTTTTCGTTGCCAGACTTTGTCTCCGATTCCTGCTGCCCGCCGACGCAGCACCGTCAGAATCGCTGTTTACCTGCAGGCTGGGTGGCCCTCCCATGCAATGCTGATGGCCGTTCCCAGACACCTCAGATGTTTCGAAACCTACGCAGAAAATGCATTACCAGCCCGTAGTGGTGTCTCGGGCTTTTCCACTGTCGGTACTTTTGGAACAGCACAGGAACGTTAGTGCCAAGAAAACGTATATCTTAAGTACCGTCGTTACCTTCTTGTCTCGAGAAACAGCGAATCCTACGCTCCAAAATTTTCCAAGTTACTTATCGCAAAGGTACGCAGGGTGATTCTGTGATGAAGATAAAAACTTTCAGGGGTGGTGGAGAAGAGTAAATATATCTATTTGAGGTGAGAGTGGTCTGGAAACGATCGAGTCGAAAGTTATAACCGAAAATAGTTTTGACAGGGTTGACAGTGGAATAGCTGTATCGGTACTGTTGTCTTTAAGATTGTATATTAGGCAACTTTCAGAGGTGATAGTCTGGATTAAAAGAAGAAAAAAACGTCTCATAAACATGGTCTGTGAACTGTATTTTCAGAAAGAGAACAAAAGTTTAATTTACAAAAGCAGCGTTATAAAAAAAGTAACGTAAAGAAGTCTGCCGAGCACCAATGTATTTCCGGTACAAGCAGGTCAGTACTTCACGTTCTCGCAGTGTGATCCTAATAACTTTACCAGCCTTTAATGAAACACCATTTCGGGGTATTCAGCTCTATCCTGGCAGAGTAGAGCTAAGTTATCCCTTGCAATGCGAGAAAAAATTGTAGGACCTATATGTTTTGAGACAAAGCCGGAGACAGTATTCATTAGCAAAAATTCTATATAAATTCACTTAAGCGTTTTTTTTTTTTTCATTAGGGCCCCTTTTTGGAACCTAACGGTTAGCCATTGTGTGTGATTATTTTATGATAAAACCATTCTCAGTATTATTGATGACTGTTCTTTGTATTTAACGTCATTTACAGACAGATACAATTTAGCATCACATACATCAAAAGCAATTTGCACGGCCATGTTCGTCTTCAAAAACGGGATAGCGAAGACTGTTCCAGATCAGAACCTGCCATCTGTCGGTCAATGTTATAGTTTCCAAGTTAAACGTAAAATTTTTTAGTTTACTCATTTTGAGCCGCAAGGGGCGATATGTGATAATACGTTACAGGAGATAAACTTCTTTCCCAAGATCGGTAATAATAACATTGACTACTGAAACCTATTATCGAGAATAAAGGTTATCATTAGCAATCTTGGCAGAGATGTTCATCTTCTCCAGTGCAAAATGTAGTAGGTGGTTCACTTTGATTCGGTTACAACAGTAGAATTTTATTTAGAAAGTTTCAAAGATACATTGTAAATGATGCTTTCTGGCGAACGTCTACCTCTTTCGTGAGACAAATCAGAAAGTCCTGCAGCCTGCAGAAGCGACTGACATCATTTAGCTTAGAAAAAATAAATTTCAAAATTTCAAAATCTAAAGATCTCGTTGTGAAATTGTTGCGATGTTCCATAAGGGCAGTCGAGGTCCTCCTCTGCCGTGGAACCAGATGAGAGGCGGCTTTAGCTAGACAGACGAGTAACTAAAAGAAATGAAGCAATGAAGATACCTTTAATACAGAAGGCCAAACGCATCTGCATTGTCAGTAAGTAATATTTTGAAGCATGAAATAGGATCTTTGAAGATAAAAAAAAACATGAAGACCTGAAATGTCTGCTAATACTGTCAGTAATATTGTGAATTCTAGTAGGTCAAGAGACAACTTTTCTCGTTGTTAGACGCACTGTTTGCAGTTTTGAATCATGCTAAAACTGAGCAACACCGATTTCTTTGTAAAATTATAATAATCTTGTAGTGATATCAAAAACTGATGGCAGTTCTATGTTTATGGTTACTGCTAACATTTTTACAAAAAATAATGTACTATAATACTTTTAAGGTATGTCCATGAACCTTAGTACACTGCAGAGGACTTATCATATTACATAACATTCTTCGCATTCGCTTCAACGACGGATATTGGAAGAATGAGCACTCAAATGTCTCTCTGTAATAATTAATAGTTATTTTATCATCACTATGTATGTGATGTGCTCTTATCAATACTTTATGATACGTTATTCGTTGTAATTGTTCCTCATATGTTCCAGTGGCGTATTCGCTAGGAATTGGTATCTGTGTTTATGTTTTCGGCAATGTAATTTGATCACAGTCTATGAAAGCATCTATGATCAGAATAAAGCAGTGCATACAATTTCCTTTGGCTGGATCGGTACAACCTAATATGACCTATAAATAATGAACCAATATTTCCTTGAAGACCGTACAAGCGATTGCGAATAGCCTCTTTCATTGACGAGCTGTATTTTCCAAGTTATCTTGCGATGGTCACGATCTACTGTTCTGCCAACTACAGCAGTGATGTTCGACAGTACTGCCTACGCAAGGAGCAGGAAAGGAAATGTCTCTGTTTTTCATGACGTATAATTTAATTCTCGTAGGATTGTTAAAAAAGAAACCGGAAGATAGACAAGATTTTCCTAAAATATGTCACTACCGGCACAGTACACAAGGCAATTATGAGAATCTCTTCCGAGGCAGTAGGAAATGATGGGGTGAGCATTGGCATGATGAAGAACGTCGTAGACACTATTATTCCAGTTATCACAGACATCTTCAACCTGTCTCTTGTCAGTACTACATATCATACTGAGTGGAAGCAAAGTTTAATACAACCTATACCCAAGACTGACAACCCTAAGTCGCCAGGTGACTACATGCCGATCAGCATACTACATGCAATATCTAAAGCCCTAGAATACATTGTCCATGAACAGCTGACGGATTACCTAAAAACTCATAACATCCATGACGAATATCAGTCAGGCTTTCGAAAGCAACATAGTACAGCAACTGCATTAATCAAAGTAACTGATGACATTAAACATGCTATGGACAGACGTGAAGCTACTATCCTAACACTGCTTGACTTTAGCAAAGGCTTTTGACACAGTTGGCTTCGATATATTATTAATTAAAATAAAACAGCTGAATTTCTCAAACAGCGCAATACACTGGTTCGACAGCTACCTCAAAAACAGAAGTCAACAAGTCATTTGTGGGGCGGAAAAGCCATCATGGAAAAAAGGGAGCGCTCTGGAGTTCCCCAAGGCACCGTCCTTGGTCCACTACTCTTCTCACTGTACATTAATGATATTTCCTCAGTGATTCACTCCTGCAACTACCATCTATATGCCGACGACATCCAATTGTACATAAGTACAAGCCCCAAAAACATTGCTGACGCAGTAGCGAGTATGAACGCAGATCTTTGCTCTATTTCTCGATGGGCACAGAACCTAGGTCTGAAACTAAACCCCAAGAAATCCCAGGTCATACTTATATCTCATCCAAAGTTAATCAGCCGGTACTTTCGCGAAACAGTCCCTCAAATACTCCTCAATGGTGCCCAACTACCATACCAAAAACAGTAAAAGACATTGGAATAATCTTGGATGAACACCTGAACTGGGAAGAACAAACAGTCACAGCTTGCCGGAAATCGCTCTCCTCCCTTCATGCAATTCAAAAATTTAGAAATATATTTCCATCCCATGTTAAACAAAAATTAGTCCAAACACTAGTCTTCCCTAATCTTTACTACTGTGATGTAGTTCAACACGGCACAAATAGTGAAAATTCTAGATGCCTCGAGCTAGTGATGAATGCTTGCGTTAGATACGTATGCAATATTCGGTTGTATGATAACATCAGTCCTTCATACTCCCAGCTAGGTTGGATACGCCCACATAAGGCACTCGATCTCCACACGATGTGCTTACTTCATCGATTTCTTAGCCACTGGTGCCCCCAATACTTATCTTCTCACATTAAACACCTATCATCATTCCACAATCGCAATACCAGATCGGATACGTCTAGCATCTTGGCTGTACCTTTACATAACACAAAATCTTTCTCCGTGTCATTCTCCTTCTCAGCCATACGACTATGGAACGCGCTCCCCTGTGATCTGCGTCTTATCCAGAACTACTCAACATTCAAGAGGGAACTCAAAACTTAAATATTAGGGACGGTATAGCCACCATTGTTGTGCCCCTCTCATCTCTTTCTTTCTCCACTCCATCAGAGCTTCGAACTCTACCATTCTATTTCTCTTCCTCTAAGCTATCTACCTCTTATATATCTCTTTTACACCATTCTATCGTCTTATGTCTCCACTCGATGAGAATAACTCACAAGCTGCAAGAACATAACGAGAAAATTCCCAACTAACAATAGGACTGACATTCACAAAAGAAAAGTATGTTTACTTTCATGTACATAGTCATTATTATTATTATTATTATTATTATTATTATTTATTGTTATAATTATCTTTTTATTGTTATAGTTATCATTGTACTACTGTTATAATCTCTATTTTTTTTCTTTAACATCAATACTGCATAATACGTTATATGTCCTTAATGTTCTGTAGAAACTGTAACTCGTTCAATCTGAGTATGCCTGGTTAGGTGTAAGAGATGGCCTGAAGGCCCTAATCTTGCCAGGTAAAATAAGTGCATAAATAAATAAATAATAAGATAGGGTAGTAATGTCACCCAAGTATGATACACACTGAGCGATATGAAGTGTAGTTTCTTCATACGACTGCCCAGTCATTATTTTTGCTCCATGCATTCGTCAAAGCACTTGACGAGGAAGTGAGAATGGCTCCTTTAAGGAAACAAAACAGCCAACCGTTCCTCCTTAAAGGAGAGTAATGACACATCTCTGACGACTAAGGTATCGAGATTAAGCTCACTTATTTCTCCCTTCTCATTTCTTCTTTTTTAAATACGGTCACGTGCGCATCAAATGCAAAGACCAATATTATCATTTTGGTAATCGCTAACAATTATATCTTACTCCTGCAAATGAAAGAATCGAAATCGTTCATGACGAAAGATGATGTGCCTTCATTTAAGTAACTTTCCACAACCTAACTTTAGGTTAATGAATGTTACTGAGCTTTGTTGGATTTGCAGTAATGCAAAACGGTATACGAATACAGAAGGACGGCATTCGTAAAACCTAACAGGCGTGCCGACTTTTCCGCGTTTGCCCTCGTTTCTGTTTGCCGACATCTCGGTCTCGGGTCTTCAAAGGTAATTCTCCGTCTCTTGTCCCCTTGTGCGGTTCTTTTGCTTCGTCTGAAGTTCCCAGCTGACGTTTGGAGAGCTCTGCAACGCAAAAATATCTCGAGAGATGTGGATGGCGTTTACCTTGCTCGCTCGTTAGAAGGGGAATGTCTCATTGCTGTGTGAGAGAATCTCTGGTTTAGTTAAGATCCGTACTGTTTGGTTACAAATGTTTCCTTCGGCGTACTCCAATTAAAAGTCTTAGCAGTGGTGTCTACTTTTGGACACTTTTTGTAATTTTCGTTAATATAACGTCAACCACAGCAACAGTATCGTTATATCACAAAGGACTAGCTGGCTTATCTGCACCAATTAAGTAACAAGAATCTTCTGTGATGGGTCGATGCAGCTCAATGTTTACCATTCATAGATTGATTGCTTGATTCATTCTTTCATTTATTTACACATATATACATACATATCTACCTCAAAAAATAAATGTCGCAACAACAATTTGAACAATAAGTTGCCTACGAGACGTAAGTGGAAACAATTATGTTAATTTTTTGTTTCAGGTAAGTGTCCAGCTCCTACGGTTCCACAGTGCGCAACATGCTTGTGAGTTCCCCTCATACACAGGGTGAATTGTGAACTTCAAAGGAAAAACATATTTGGTGAGTGAATCTTATTGTTATAGCTGAAGAAATTATAAAGTTTCAGGAGTGGGATGAAAACTGAGGGTGAAGGGAAGGATATCAGTGATACGGTTCACTGATGATATTGCTATTTTCAGTGAAAGTGAGGAAGAATTACGGGACCAGTGCAGTCGGGTGGCCTAATGTCCACAGAATGTGGATTGAGAATAAAACCAAAGAAAGACGAATGATGTTAGGATTAGCAGAAAGTCGATTAACGATGAACTTGACAGCAAAATTGCGCTGATGACCATGCTGTTTAGCGCCCGAAAATCTCGAACCACACACACACACACACACACACACACACACACACACACACACAGCAAAATTGGGGTCCATGGATGCGTAGGAATTCTGTAATCTTGAAAGGAAAACTTAAGTATCACAGACGATGGAAGGAGAAGGCAAGAAGGCAAGAAGCAGATTAGGCAAAGAGAGCATTTCTCGATAAATGAAAACAAGCGTTGTAACAATTGTTGAGACATTCCGATGCAGTGCAGTATTTGTACAGCACTGCAACGTGGAGGCTGGAATGTGCACCATGGCTACCAACAGGTACAAAAAAAGTAGCTACTTTCTCGAGATGATAATTAAAACTGCATGATGTGTATTTGCACGCTGAAGCGACGAATGAAAATTTGTATCAACCCGAGTCTACTGCTCACTAGACAGAAGCCCTGACCACTGCTTTGCACAACTGCACGTACTATACTAGCACACCTCAAATTCCCATTCACGGAGGCTGAGGCGTGAATGGGAATTTGGACTGAGGAGGGAGGTGTGGTAGAATAGTGCGTGTAATTTTCCAAAGCTACTGTGCAAAGCCGGCCGGTGTGGCCGAGCGGTTCTAGGCGCTTCAGTCTGGAACAGCGCGACCGCTACGGTCGCAGGTTCGAATCCTGCCTCGGGCATGGATGTGTGTTATGTCCTTAGGTTCCCATAGTGCTCAGAGCCAATTGAACCATATTTGAACCACTGTGCAAGGATGGCGTAGTGGTTAGCGCTTCTGCTTAATGAGCAGGAGACATGGGTTAGAATCCCGGCCCTGATACAAATTTTTACTCGTCGCTTCACTCTACAAATATACGTCATAGATGTTTAACTTTTTAAAAGGTCTCTGAAACCATATACACTCACATTTAGAAAACAATAGAACACTTTTAACGACTAGATAGGACGTTCATATTCATAGGATTTGTATATTGGTACGTTCTACAGAAATGATTAGCCTTTTAGTTGCTCCAGTTCAGCACGTACCCTGTTCTCTACTAGGCACAGGGTCCGCCGTGGGCCCTGATAATTTACAATGTGTGATGGCACGAACGCCTATAAGGTGCGAATGGTGTCCTCTGGTATAGTTATCCATTTTGATGCATCCTGGATTCACCTGGTACCAAAGTTCAACTGTGGTGGTTGGCATTTGGTCACAGCGCTTCTCCCGTCGTTTCGCCATATCCCAGACATTTTCGATTGGCAACAAATCCGATGATCTGGACAGGACAGAAGGGTGACATCCTGTGACACCAAGAAGCCACTTTCTGATGCAGCAGCCAGTGGTCGTGCAATGTATTGCTGAAAAATGCTGGGATACTGTGCCGAAAGGGTATGGCTGTGGGTCCCAAGACGTCATTCACGAAGGTCATACTGGTCAAAGTGCCCCGGAAACGCACCAACTGTGATTTCTGGTGTACCCAGTCGCACCTCACACCATAAGGCTTTGAGTTGGCGCTGTATGACTTGTGCGAATGCAGCCACTGTGACGCCGCTCCCTCGGTCTGCAGCGAACCGAAATGCGACCATCATTTTCAAACGAACTATACATGGATTCGTCCGAAAACACTATTTGATGCCATTCCTACCCCAAGTGGCGTCGTTCCATACACCATTGACATTTAGCACGTTTCTGCACAAGCGTGAAAGGTAGGCGGAGAAGATGGCGACACGCACGTAACCCATGCCGTAATGAATGGCGACGAACTGTCACCCCTGATGATGTGGGATCTGTTTTACTGTTCCACTGTTGCACCAGAGCCAAGTGGGATGCAGAGCTCTCCTGCAATGACATTCGGATGAGGTGTCCATCCTCTCGAGCAGTGGTAAGGGCGGTGCGACCCGACCCATCTCATCGTGTTCTACGGCATTGCGTGAATCATTTGGCACAGACCCATTGCACTGCCGAAACACCTCGTCCCACAAGAGCAGTTACTTCCCGGATGATGCATCACATTCTTTCAAATCAGTAATGCGCCATCTTTGAAACTCCATGATTTGACGGTGCGGTTCGCAGACACATGTGCGAGGCATCCTGCAGGGCTGCTCAAGTCACACTCATCCATTACCTTCATTTATAGCGACAACGAGAGCCATAGCGCATTGATGGCTATGTTGACGTCGAATCATCAGGCCGACATGGTTCAAATGCTAATCATTTCTGCAGAACATACTGACGTACATGTCTAGTGAATATGAACGTCCTGTTTCTAGTCGTTCAAGGTGTTCTATTATTTTTCTCAACGTGAGTGTAGTCTCATTTGACTAAAACTCTCTGGCCACCATAGCTACTAATCGTTCTCCGCCATCATCTAAATTTCCTTGGCGTGTTGTTGCACTTTCCCGTTTTCGCAGTTGCAGGTCACCCCAGTCAGTAAGTTCCGGTGCTGTTGCGGGCAAGAGTTGGCCGGTGGCCAGTGGCCAGTGTTTTCTGCTCGCTCTCCTTGGCTATTAGCTGGAATGAAGCGTACACTGACAGTCAGTGAGGCGGTGCTCCATCAGCGGGCGCGAGTGTTTGTGTTTGACGGCCATTTAGCAGAGCCAGCCGGGGCGAGTCGCGTGACTATCGATCTGCCGCCTGAAACTTTGATAGCCGGACGTGCGCTCGTGCGGCCCCACAGCCGTCACAGCTCGTCAGGGGGGCTCCGAATTTTATCAAAACTTCAGAGGCTACACCCGCAGTGACGTGATCAAGCGGAATGCTGTCTGATGAGAGTGAAGTTCTCTGTTCCACAGCTTTCCATTTACTTGGCCGTGTTGCGCAAGCGACAAAAAGTCATTAGTCGTGATACCGGTACCCCCCTCCCCCACCAGTCCCCCACCCACCCCTCACACCTATCGTCACACGGAACAGGGGACAACGAAACGTTTCTTCCGTCCGTAGCTCAGTGCTTCCGTGGCGACGGGCGAAAACACGACCGCAGTTGCAGCCACAACTCGGGCGTTCTTGGCAGTGGCGTGCAGAGCGCCAAACTCACTAAGCGACGTAGAGCGGGGTGGAAGGAGTCCGAAACCTCTATTGGCCGACGCGGATCAATTCTCTGCTATGTTACTCAGTCATTCGAATCAAGGTTCGCGGGCCTCGCTTCGACCCGCGAGGCAGCGCAAAACTTCTCGCAGCTTCACCCTGTAGCTGTCCAGCTACTTTCAAGAAAACTTTCGAGATTTGACCACTGGACTGGAATATGTTCACCGCCAATATACCCATTGGATACTAGCTGTTAACCGTGGCTACGCTTGCGTATCAGTAGCTTTGAAGTCTGCTGTTGTACGAGCGATAACGTCAGCTGCTCTCAGCTGTACTGCCTGTTCGGGCATTATACAGTGTTCATACAATGAAGGCTTTCACGACCGGATGGTACTGTTGTTGATAATGCTTCCGGGTTATATGGCCGTGGTCCATGGAATACTTCTATTCCTAACGTTTCGTCCAATACTACGTTGGACATCCTCAGAGGTATGACTCAACAGGACCAGCCATACCTCTGAGGATGTCCAACGAAGTATTGGACGAAACGTTAGGAATAGAAGTATTCCATGGACCACGGCCATATAACCCGGAAGAATTATCAACAACATTATACAGTGTGTACAATATGCAACAACTTTAATAATTTTTGACGTAGTTTATCTTCACTGATGAAAAAATATGTCGTACATCCTCTGCTGTACAGTTTTAAGCTTCGACTTTTCTTTTTTACTTTCTAAAGTAACCTATGTCTTCCTCAGGGTTCAAGCTACCTCCATACCTAGTTTCATCCAAATTTGTTCAGCGGTTTAGTCGCGAATACGCTACAGTTACTTATTATACGAGGGCTATTTGGAAAGTAAGGGCCGATAGCCCGCGGAATGGAAACGACAGCCGATGAAATTAGAATTATATTAATACCGTCACCTGCGCACGGGCGTTGATATAGATCAACAGGGCAGGTGAAATGTGTGCTCCGGCCGGGACTCGAACCCTTAATTTCCTGCTTACATGGCAGACGCTCTATCAAACTAAGCCACCGAGGGCACAGGTGACAGTGCGACTCCAGGGACTATCTCGCGCACGCCTCCCGCGAGACTCACATTCTCACGTTGTTTGTCCACACACTCATTACTTGTGGCACAGGTTCTTCCAAGTCCCGTAAGAGTTCGGGGAATATGTGTGCATCTGCACAGAAGAAGGAGGTCATGGCCGATATTGCCTGAACTATATACTTATATGGATAAGGTGTCTGTTCTTTCGGACACGTCCAATGAGGCTTTACCAGACGTGTTGGGTAGTGTCTCTACAATGCCTGTCGATCGCTTCACGTTCCCGTTTTCAGTTCTGAGTCCACAGTGAGCATGTGTGAGCGTGCCTACAATAATAGTGTCTCCCGCAACCAAACATTACGTATCTGTCATCCATTTCCTTCTTCATGACAATTATCGGCCGTACACGGCAGGGGTAGTTACGACGCTCAGGCAGCGAAAAAAAAAAATGTTCAAATGTGTATGAATTCCTAAGGGACCAAACTGCTGAGGTCACCGGTCCCTAGACACACACACTACTCAAACTAACTTGTACTAAGAACACACGCTCATGCCCGAGAGAGGACTCGAACCTCCGGGGATAGGGGCCGCGCAGTCCGTGACATGTCGCCCTAAACCACGCGGCAAACTGTGTGCCAAACCGAGACTCGAACTCTGGACCTTTGCTTCTCGCGGACCAATGCTCTATCGAGTGTGCTACCCAAGCACTCCGTGCAGCGGTTTTGATGGCAGGTGTTTGATCGTCTACCATACAGTCGGGACTATGTTCCCTCTGACGTTTACCTCTCCTCACATGAACCGCGCGTTATGGAAACAATTTGGCACAGACATCGAACTGCAGACCAGCGTAGAGAAGCGCTGGAAAGCACAGGCGGGTGCCTTCTATGATGAGAGTATGGAAAGTTGGTACAATTATGCGATAAATGTGTAAGTCGGGCGGCAACTATGTAGACTAGTAGCTGGAATTTGTGGTAAACTGTTGCAAATAAAACATTTTTTACTTCACAGTACTTTCCATTTCTCGATCGGTTGGTCGGTACTTCCCGAACAGCCCTCGTAGTATCCTATAGAAGTGTGGGTTAAATACGGTCAGAAATGCACAAGCATTGTATTCATTATGTTGAGTCGCATTACGCAAAACATATCAATTAATAAATTACGTTCACAAATGTGATGAAGTTCGGAAGTAAAAGAATAAAAACCTTTTTTGAGAGTAAATGTTTTTCGCTGATTCACATAATATTCTTCAAATCAATAAATATCTTATATAAGTTGACTCTTACAGTTCTTACAATCCAATTTATTTACTTAAACGGCGCCGTCACCGTTTTCGAACGGATGGGTTCATCTTCAGACGGCTATTTCACGTTTTTCTTTACATTTTACAGGGCGAGACGTACATAAATAAATGTTACAACTATGGACATATTATGGCATACATTGAAAGCACAGTCAATGAGTTGGGGTGATTGTGCATATATAAATAATACAAAAGAGGACTTTTTTAATTTTTATTTTTTACTTTAAGTGGGAAAGCAGGTGAGTGAAATTTTGAAGTAAGGCTGCATTGCCTAACTCGGTTTGTTCATTGAGGAGATTTTGTGGTGATTTGATTTATGTACATATATTTCAGTATATTCTGTATGTTATCATTGTCTTCTGCAACTAAATTATCTTAATGGGAATGAGGGTTGGCGTGTTAACACGTAATTTTATATCTCAGTATAGTTTCGTTGTGTCAAGATACTCAGATACTTCAGACCTATATCTGCTATTACTTACTCACTTTTTTTTGACGAATTTTCCTTCATTTGCGTTCTCATGAGTTACTGAGAACCACACAGAAATACTACACGTATTTTACACTTTTTATTATTATTGTAAAGAACACTTTTCACTGTACAGAAACATAAATAAGAAATTAACAGCAATTAAAGGGGATTGATTATTCTCGAAGCGCGTCACATTTACTTAGTTTAATACAAACCAACACAGTCATGCAAGCAGAATAAGATGAAGTGTTGTAGTCACTGTTTAGAAGCGTTATATAGTCGGTGACGGGCAGAATATACGTACGGTGGTAACATGAACTAATGCCATTTTTGGACATACAATCCTTGATAGGTGACAGCATCTCTCTTGTCTTTCCTCTGATATACTAGGCCCTTTTGGTAAACTTTACACATTGTTGTTGTCGTCTTCAGTCCTGAGACTGGTTTGATGCAGCTCTCCATGCTACTCTATCCTGTGCAAGCTTCTTCATCTCCCAGAACCCACTGCAACCGACATCCTTCTGAATCTGCTTAGTGTAGTCATATCTTGGTCTCCCTCTACGATTTTTACCCTCTACGCTGCCCTACAATACTAAACTGGTGATCCCTTGATGCCTCAGAACATGTCCTACCAACCGATCCCTTCTTCTGGTCAAGTTGTGCCACAAACCCTTCTCCCCAATCCCATTCAACACCTCTTCATTAGTTATGTGATCTACCCATCTAATCTTCAGCATTCTTCCGTAGCACCACATTTCGAAAGCTTCTATTCTCTTCTTGTCCAAACTATTTATCGTCCATGTTTCACTTCCATACATGGCTACACTCCATACAAATACTTTCAGAAATGACTTCCTGACACTTAAATCTATACTCAATGTTAACAAATTTCTCTTCTTCAGAAACGCTTTCCTTGCCATTGCCAGTCTACATTTTATATCCTCTCTACTTCCTCCATCAGTTATTCTGCTCCCCAAATAGCAAAACTCCTTTACTACTTTAAGTGTCTCATTTCCTAATCTAATTCCCTCAGCATCACCCGACTTAATTCGACTACATTCAATTATCCTGGTTTTGCTTTTGTTGATGTTCATCTTATATCCTCCTTTCAAGACACTATCCATTCCGTTCAACTGCTCTTCCAAGTCCTTTGCTGTCTCTGACACAATTACGATGTCATCGGCGGACCTCAAAATTTTTATTCCTTCTCCATGAATTTTAATACCGACTCCGAATTTTTCTTTTGTTTCCTTTACTGCTTATTCAATATACAGATTGAATAACATCGGGGATAGGCTACAACCCTGTCTTACTCCCTTCCCAACAACTGTTTCCCTTTCATGCCCCTCGACTCTTATAACTGCCATCTGCTTTCTGTACAAATTGTAAATAGCCTTTCGCTCCCTGTATTTTACCCCTGCCGCCTTCAGAATTTGAAAGAGAGTTTTCCAGTCAACATTGTCAAAAGCTTTCTCTAAGTCTACAAATGCTAGAAACGTAGGTTTGCCCTTCCTTAATCTAGCTTCTAAGATAAGTCGTAGGGTCAGTATTGCCTCACGTGTTCCAACACTTCTACGGAATCCAAACTGATCTTCCCCGAGGTCGGCTTCTACTAGTTTTTCCATTCGTCTGTAAGGAATTCGCGTTAGTATTTTGCAGCTGTGACTTATTAAACTGATAGTTCGGTAATTTTCACATCTGTCAACACCTGCTTTCTTTGGGATTGGAATTATTATATTTTTCTTGAAGTCTGAGGGTATTTCGCCTGTCTCATACATCTTGCTCACCAGATGGTAGAGTTTTGTCAGGACTGGCTCTCCCAAGGCAGTCAGTAGTTCCAATGGAATGTCTTTCAGTGCTCCGTCAAACTCTACACGCAGTATCGTATCTCCCATTTCATCTTCATCTACATCCTCTTCCATTTTCATAATATTGTCCTCAAGTACATCGCCCTTCTGTTACCCAAGGATTTCTACTAGCCCTCGTATTTTTACCTACTTGATCCTCTGCCGCCTTCACTACTTCATCCCTCAAAGCTACCCATTCTTCTTCTACTGTATTTCTTTCCCCCATTCCTGTCAAATGCTCCCTTATGCTCTCCCTGAAACTCTGTACAACCTCTGGTTCTTTTAGTTTATGCATGTCCCATCTCCTTAAAATCCCACCTTTTTGCAGTTTCTTCAGTTTTAACCTACAGGTCATAACCAATACATTGTGGTCAGAGTCCACATCTGCCCGTGGACATGTCTTACTATTTAAAACCTGGTTCCTAAATCTCTGTCTTACCATTATATAATCTATCTGATACCTTTTAGTATCTCCAGGCTTCTTCCACGTATACAGCCTTCTTTTATGATTCTTGAACCAAGTGTTACCTATGATTAAGTTGTGCTCTGTGCAAAATTCTACCAGGCGGCTTCCTCTTTCATTTCTTTGCCCCAGCCCATATTCACCTACTACGTTTCCTTCTCTCCCTTTTCCTACTACCGAATTCCATCACCCATGACTATTAAATTTTCATCCCCCTTCACTATCTGAATAATTTCTTTTATCTGATCATACATTTCTTCAATTTCTTCGTCATCTGCAGAGCTAGTTGGCATATAAACTTCTACTACGGTAGTAGGTGTGGGCTTCGTATCTATCTTGGCCACAATAATGCGTTCACTATGCTGTTTGTAGTAGCTTACCCGCATTCCTATTTTCCTATTAATAATTGAACCTACTCCTGCATTACCCCTATTAGATTTTGTGTTTATAAACCTGTAGTCACGTGACCAGAAGTCTTGTTCCTCCTGCCACCGAACTTCACTAATTCCCACTATATCTAACTTTAACCTATCCATTTCCCTTTTTAAGTTTTCTAACCTACCTGTCCAATTAAGGGATCTGACATTCCACGCTCCGATCCGTAGAACGCCAGTTTTCTTTCTCCTGATAACGACATCCTCTTGAGTAGTCCCCGCCCGGAGACCCGAATGGGGGACTATTTTATCTCCGGAATATTTTACCAAAGAGGATGCCATCATCATTTAGTCATACAGTAAAGCTGCATGCCCTCGGGAAAAATTACGGCCGTAGTTTCCCCTTGCTTTCAGCCGTTCGCAGTACCAGCACAGCAAGGCCGTTTTGGTTATTGTTACAAAGCCAGATCAGTCAATCATGCAGACTGTTGCCCTTGCAACTGCTGAAAAGGCTGCTGCCCACACGTTTGTCTGGCCTCTCAACAGATACCCCTCCGTTGTGGTTGCATTACGGTACGGCTATCTGTATCGCTGAGGCACGCTAGCCTCCCCACCAACGGCACGGTCCATGGTTCATGGGGGGAGGACTTTACACATATTGACCAAATAACACAATTTTGAAGCTAAAATATGCATGTTTCTTATCTCTAGTGACTTCTGCTGTCCTCTTGAATGCAGTTTTGATGTTCGTTATTAGCTACGGTCGCAGGTTCGAATCCTGCCTCGGGCATGGATGTGTGTGATGTCTTAAGGTTAGTTAGGTTTAATCAGTTCTAAGTTCTAGGCGTCTGATGACCTCAGACGTTCAGTCGCACAGTGCTCAGAGCCATTTTTTTCGTTATTATTTCAACTGTACTGTCGCTTATTACATATAAATCAATTTCTGGAACATAAGCATTAAGCATTTGCTATTTGTGTACCCATGAACTATCATATAAACATAGGTAGTAACAAGTAAAGAAAACAGTTTAGTAACGCATGTCGAACATGTGCGAAGAAAATTTAGAAGAAAATTGTGCAGAATTCGAAGGTGGTTAGCATGACGAAAGGAGAGCTTTACAAACATTCAGTTTCCTCGAAAACATGACAAAATAGTTGAGCAAGCTAATAAAATTTCAAATATCGAATATAGATACCCGTGGGAGATGTTTGGTACAGTGTTACAACTCGCTAAATCACAGAAATCACGGGGTTCTTGTGAAGGAGACATGACAGTTGCAACTTCAACGACTAAAAAAAGGGGGGCAAGCAAGATTAGGTTTAACGTTCCGTTGCCACCGGGGTAATTAGAAAAGAGTTTGGATTGTGTGAAGGATGGGGAAGGAACCATCTCGGAATATGCCTGGAGCGATCTAGGGAAATCACAGAAAACCTAAATCTGGATGGCCGGACGCGGTTTTGAACTGTCGTCCTCCCGAACCCAAGTCCAGTGCGCTAACCACTGCTCGAAGACAAGTGCTGAACTACCTCGGGTGAGGGTGGGAAACTTCCTTCGGACCGGTCGCTGTCCTGCATCCTCAAAGTCGCTGAGAAGAACCGGTTCACATCGCGCACTGCTACATCCTGGGGGGAAAAAAAGTAGCAAACTCCAAGGCGCGCGAGCGCACCCAGCGGGTTTAATGACGTTTTCCGCGAGAGAGAACCTGTAACGCTTGAATAATTCGATCGGTTCCAGGCGTGAGACGCTGTTGCATTGTAATTATCTCAGATTGCACGTTTAGTCTTCAGTCAGCTGCTGTGAATGCAAATGAATATCCTCAGCACAGGCAGAACAAGTAATTTCCCGTAAGATATAACGTCGGTCAACAAACTCACTGAATTTCTGTGTAAGAGAAACTACGAATTTTCTTCACTTTGTTACTAACGTTTCAGCTCAAGGATATATGGGCTTTCCCACTGTAAATGGCAACACTGACTTTATCTCTTCCCCGTAACAATCTGATGCATACTAACATGTTAGAAAAAGAAAATCGATTTGCAGTTAACTTTCATTAAGATATCGTGAACTCTAACGTCAACATTTGATATAATGAATAACAAATCGTGTGCCTTTATGTTACAATTTTTACATAACTTCACTACATTAAGTGAATACTCTGTAGACTATAAGTAACTCACCCATTTGTACCAGCTCTTTTTTTTCCTGTTTTGGATAAGGCAGATTGGTTCCTAATCATTTCTGAAAACTGGGTGGCTTGGAGCTCAGATGTGGGTAGCTAATATAGATTTCTGTATAATTTATCTTGTCTGAAGCAGTCAACAGCATCTCCGAAGTTTCTTTAACACTATGCAAAGAGGTTAGTAATGGAATGCACGATTTCATGAGCTCCAGCCTTATCACGAAAATTCTGTGTTTGCTTGACGTTTTCCAAAGAGTGAATAACAAAACTAGGTGAAACGAAGTTTGTCTGTGACTGTTGGCGGCCATATGTAGGATGATTCAGCCTTCCCTACCACTGGTTTTTATGCAACTTGCAGCATCTTCAAATACCACGCACAAGATTTTCATATTCTCTCGTTCACTACTTGAACTGGAGCTTTTCGTAGGAAATTTAATGTAGTTACATTTTGTCCTGGGATACGTTTTCGGCAGGGGCCGTAGTTTTCGAATTTTTTCAAGTAAAAAGTTACCTTCATATCCGTTTTTCTTGAATAACCCGAAAACTACAGACTCCAGCGAAAACGTATCCCAGTAAAAAAAATTACCTATATTAAATTTCCTACAAAATGGTCCTTTCTGTTTTCTTCTGTAGGACATGTAGTGTGCACGAGTATATGAAAATCTAGGGTTTGGCACTTGAAGGCGCTGCAGACTGCATTAAACCCAGTGGCAGGAGCGGCTGAATCACACTGTATACAAGATGCGTCGACGATGACGGCGATATAATCTGTCAGAGATGATGGAGAAGAAATTTATACACGAATACGAGAAGTTGGAATATAAGTAATTCTGACGAATTATAGCTATTTGTAGTATGAAACTTTCCGTCAGTTTAAGCTGCGTACCGAACCGGAATTCGAAGCAAGAGTTTTACTTCAGCCTATAATGCTCTCAACATAAAGGTAAGGGTGCGCTTTCGAATCCAGATGGAACACACAGATAACCGCGCCACTCCGCTGCAAAGTGAAAGAGACCTCCCACAGGTATTGGTGTTTTTCGGTTTGTATTCACTGTAGTCTCGGTTGGGCTTGAAGTACGTGAGAAAATTTGGTACTGGCCTACTGATGACAAACTCCAAGACACGATAGACGTAGAGCTTGGAGAAAATATTGCACTCTATTCATAACAGTTGTTCAATTTGGTGTCCCATAGATTCCGAACAGGCATGATATCGTAGAAAAAGTTGTGGAAGTTCCGTCATATCCGTTCCAGCAACACCGGCCTCTCGTAGGCAGATTGTTTCACAATTCCTGTTACAAGTTTCTAAGGGCTGTAGAGCGGACGTAATAGATTAAGCTTTTATAAGGAACCTACCACGGGAAATGTGCCATTTGGATTTAAAATAAGTTTGAAGATCGAATCACTTTGAAATCTCGCTCTTCACGGTACGCACACGACGGGGTCAGTGAACTCTGACTTTTGTGCGCTGCGGGAGCCCATAGTACAGCGAACATATCTAGTAGTCGCATGGTTCTCTTCTACATGACGGAGCACACCCTCTTCAAAGTGGAGAGTGCAGAGCGACCTCTCATTTGCGAACCAAACAGTTTCTCGCAGCCATTGTTGCAGTTGCATTAAATGGGATTTGAAGAGCTCAGGAGAACCGGAAAAAGTTCTCCATGCATATTCTGTGCAGCTCTACAATTACATAGCGTACCTGAAACGCCCGCTAACAGGTCATTGTGGAAAGGGCCAAGGGAGTTGCGGTCGGATTCATTTCACAATTGCAATTTATTATCATTTAGTTCACAAATACACTTTTGAAAGAATTAAATTTGCTTCGCGGCTGAAGGTCTCCAAACAGATGTTTTAGAATAAGTTCAATTTTGAAACGACATGACACACAGTTAAATTTACGAATAAGGTAAAAAAATCTACACATAAGAGATCAGCATGCGGAGCGGCTGAAGGCCTCCGGATTAAATCTTCAAAATTCCAAATACACTATGATGATTACTGAAGGTAGAAGGCCACAATGTTTTAAGATGCTAGTACGGCTGACGGCCCACAAGGTGCACAGAAAGAGATGAACAAACGCAATAAGATGGCTGAAGGCCGCAAAGTTTAATTCTGAAAATTAAGGAAATATATATTGCAACAATCGGTAAAACAATACATTAAGCTTAAAAATTTCCTTTTTGCAAACACCGACGACGGAAGGCCCACAATAACTTGTAAAATCTTTCAGAGGAAATTACAACAATCTTTCAAGAGTAGAAGACAATAATGTTTGGACTTGAAGGAAACTCTGAGAACATGTTTCCAGGGCTGAAAGTCCACAACTAACCTTGACAAATTAAAAATATACAATACAGTTAAATTACAACAACATTAACACTGCCAAAAGGATAATTAGGAGAAAGGCACTCAGGAGTCTCCATTGGATCGGTCTGCTCCCGTGGTGAGTCCAACTATACTTAATTCGTGCGAACCTACGAACCTAACCAAGGGACAGTCACGGACCGATCGAACCACCGCTTGCTTGCCACGACGGAGTACACAACAATTCAAGCCCCCCCCCCCCCCCCCCCCCCCTGCACTCTGAGCACTATGGGACTTAACATCTGAGGTCATCAGTCCCCTAGAACGTAGAACTAATTAAACCTAACTAACCTAAGGACATCAAACACATCCATGCCCTTGGCAGGATTCGAACCTGCGACCGTAGCGGTCGCGCGGTTCCAGACTGTAGCGCCTAGAACCGCTCGGCCACTCCTGCCGCCCCTTATCTGTGGTCTGTGGAGGCGTCATCTGCGAAGACTGGATAGTCAACTGTAAAATTCACCTACTTTTAACCAATCCTTAATTGTGTCTCTAAATTGTTCATATCTTTCCGCCATTCTCGTCTGACTTTTCCAAGATACAGCTGACGAGCAGAGACGACAGCTCATCTCCTTCTCTCAAATCTGCAGTGATTTTAAAGGCATCGGACACTTCAACTGTGAACTTTACTTTAGGTGTTCGTCAGCGTTAGTTGGATAATCACTTCTGTCTTCTTGTCTAAACCAAACTCTTCAGGGATGTCAGATAGGGTGGACTGATGAACTGAATAGTATGGCTTCCGAATTCGACGGTCTTCACGAATTCTCTGTTCCTTAGTTTCTTATATGAAAGGATGAAATAAGTACTAATAATAGCACAGAAATATAACTGTGTGACCGCTGATCAGCTCAGTGAGAATTCTGTCAAGGTTTCAGTGAAACGTGCGACGCCGGCCGAAGTGGCCGAGCGGTTCTAGGCGCTACAGTCTGGAGCCGAGCGACCGCTACGGTCGCAGGTTCGAATCTTGCCTCGGGCATGGATGTGTGTGATGTCCTTAGGTTAGTTAGGTTCAATTAGTTCTATGTTCTGGGCGACTGATGACCTCAGAATTTAAGCCGCATAGTGCTTAGAGCCATTTGAAACGAGCGACACGATGGGGACCACGTGTCCACTAACGCCAACCGCGTGTGTACGGCGCGACCTTGGCGCGCGACTAGCGGAGCACCTGCTGCCCGCAAACCGGTCCCGCCCGGCGCGGCTAGGCTCGCCACGGCACTCGGCTCTGTTTTCGTGGCGGCCGGCGCGCCATGGCCGCCGCCCTTCTGGGAAGCCGTGTTTGCGGACGCGCCTTCCGCCGTTTCCCGGGAACCGCCCGGCTGGACCGCCATCTGTCAGCGGCACAAAGCGAACGCCGCGGGCGACGCGGCCACCCCGCGCCGCACCCCCCGCGTCTATTTCCCATCCGGTCCACCGCGATAACCAAAGTGGCTCCCGACGGAAATCCGACAACGCTCCGTCGCCGTAGCCACACGCTGCTGTTCGCCAACCCTCTTTTCACGAATCCTTCCAGCCCACTTTCCGAAGGAGTTCGGTGTCACAGCGGGACAAAAGAACAAAGTCAACCGCAGCACCTACAAGCAGGATTCTGCCCGGTGAACTAAATGGCATCCATACTTGCAAATCTATGATTCTTGTTCGCTGAGATTGATATTTTATAAGCCCTTTACCGTACTCCGCAACAGACATTCGATATGCTTCTACTGCGATTTATTTTCGTTTGTATTATTTTGTATGTTGTGTTGGCAGAAGAGCCAACACCGTGCTACAAATGGAGGCCGAAATGCACGCGTTTTTGCTCACGCAGGCTGGCGTGAGGAGGGAAGAACTATACTGACGTGAGGTCTGGAACATGACAACGAATGAGAATTCAGAAAGCGGACATAATTAGTTTGATACTTAACTGTAATCCATTAATGAGGAACGTCGCTCTTAACGGTACATGATTCACAATATTATCTGTTCAGAAGACATATAGTAACTGAATATGGCGCCTTGCTAGGTCGTAGCAAATGACGCAGCTGAAGGCTATGCTAAACTGTCGGCTCTGCAAATGAGAGCGTATGTAGACAGTGAACCATCGCTAGCAAAGTCGGATGTACAGCTGTGGCGAGTGCTAGGGAGTCTCTCTAGACTAGATCTGCCGTGTGGCGGCGCTAGGTCTGCAATCACTGATTGTGGCGACACGCGGGTCCGACGTTTACTAACAGACCGCGGCACTATTTAAAAGCTACCACCTAGCAAGTGTGGTGTCTGGCGGTGACACCACACTCTACTTATTCTCCTTCTTCTTATTCTTCTTCTTCTTCGTGTACAGTTATCTCACGAAACAGCGAAGAAGGCAGGGAATAGTCGTAAATTTTCTAATCAGCACATACAAAATGTAAAGTTATCTAATTAACTTTCCCAGTTTTAATTATGACTGTTACTCGTTACTAGTTTCAACATAGGTTTATACAGGCAACAGGTTGCAAATAATTGTTAGGTAAAATTGACCTAGGTTTCGAGACCTATTAAGGATGTCTTCATCAAAATGAAATTTTGATAAAACGAAAAATTAGATTGCTAAAATGCAATGGTCAGGATTTAGAGCAGCTATGATCAAGTCAAAAGCGAAATTGAACGTTCCAGCCTTTTCCAGAGTACCTAGCTAGGAACAACATCAGGCACAACTAATTCTGACCATTGCTTTTTAGCAAGGTAATTTTACGTTTTATCAAAATTTCATTCTGATGAAGCCCCCCTTAGTAGGTGTCGAAACCGAAGTCAATTATTAGCAACCGGTTGGCTGTATAATCCTATGTTGCAATTAATTTTTCGTTTCTTTGCAGGTACTGCAGATTATACATCGGAATGTACATCCAAACAATGATGTCTTCTGTTCAGCTGTGCATATACGACTTATTTTGCTACAGCTGGTACAGCCGTGTCAAAGCTTAAAGCTTTCCATGTTCCTAACGAACTTAAACAGGGAACATTTAATGAGCTGATTGAGAGATAGAATACTGATCAGGTCCTGAACTCCCTGACCCTGGAGGCACATATTGAATATGAAAAATCGATTATTCCCTAACGTTGGAGGCACATACTGAATATTTAAAGTTGATCACTACGAACAGATGAAGTTACGAAATGACGAAATCTGCAAGCAAAATTTCAAGGCCTAGCTGAGGAGGCTGTGGACCGAGTAGCACTCCATGCTTTTCTTTTTCTCAAAGAAAAATGCTGACTGAGGTAAAGGAAACTAACAAATGATCAGAGGCGTGATATGCTAAATGTGGGTTCATGCAAAGTGCACAAGGATGCGAAAAAGAGTGAAAAAGATATAATGTAACACTTGCAAAACCCGATTCCTAATTTGTACCATTTGTAAATATTTAGAAAATTAAGCATAGAGTGTTCAATTTTTTCAGAAATTTATTTCTTTTAGTCAGATGCCACGCACTACATTCTGCAGCTGAAGACGACACTCTCTAAATAATTCTATAACTTGTTGTTTCGGCTGTAATACACTAAATCTCAAAAGTGCTACACTTTAGATGACTGTCCCCTACAACAACTCCCGACGTATCGCTTCTGTAAGGGTAAGATCAGTTAATTACAGTGCTCACAGGATCATTTAAACGTCTTTCTTCCCGCACTCCATACGTGACTGGAGCAGGAAGAAGCCCTAACAACTGGTACAGCGGCCCGTACCCTCCGCCAAGCACTTCGCAGTGGTTTGCATTGTATGGATGTAGATGTCGAATAATGTGTGAGCTACGGTTCTTCTTTTGGCAAGATAGACTTCCATGTGGTCACAGGGATATGGAGCGCCCTGATACAACGCTGTGGATCTTAATTACGCCGCGAGCAGAACTGCGCGAGTCGGCCGTCGCTGGGAAACCAGTTCGTGCAGAGCCGCGACCGGGGTGGGGGAAACTGGACCTGTCCCGTCACGACGCGGGAACAGGTGCCTGCCGATGACGTCACTGCAGGTTCAACGGCTGCGCGCGGTCGCCGCCCTGCGGCAGGCGCGTCTTCTTGTGCTTCTTCTTCGGGCTCTCTTCCAGCGTTCCCGCGTCGGCCTTGCTGTTCGCACTCATTAGACGCATAAATAGTCGTAAATTAAGAGCCCGTAATTCCTCGCAGCGAGCTCCTTGGCGCACTAAAGACGACGACTTTACGATCGCCTTCTTAATTCCTCTCCGTGCAGCGAAATAAAATTTTACGTTTGCTACATTTATTGCCGCGCCCTCGTTTTATAAAAAATCTTCCGGCGCGGCGAGCCGTACCCATTGCGCCCTTTATAGTACATCTGGGTGCAGCTTAACCGGGAACTGCAGAGAATGTTTACGCTAATGGCCGTAGCTTAACCTTCCGCACAGGTACTACTGTGGGGATGTATCTACTACATGTTCCTTCTCGTGAATAACAGGTATTTTCAGAAACGTGGCTGCAGTAGAATTGTGTGGATTATAGCTCGAATAAAGCGATTAACTACAAGTCTGGAATAAAAAGTTTCCTTAGACATTCAGTCATTAGTGGTTTCGGATTTCTTTTTAATAGCCATCGTCAGATAGCAATGCTGATACTTCACTTTGTGCTCGTTACTCGCTGCACACTTATTTTATACAGTAGTGAGTTCCTCTTACTAAGTAGTGTGAGCCTTACTCTGCTGTGAGTTACTTACACAAGTATACTCTCACAAACTCCGTACTTTTCATATACATTTTGTTTACATTTGCAACTGTTTTCTGCTTGAGCCATATGGCGTCTTCTTCGATAACGGAGTAGGTTTGGCTAGGATTGCCGCCATGCAATCTGATGCGGCATATGTAAATAAATAGATAAAATTTACAGTCTCGCAACCTAGCGCGTTGCAGATCACACTATACGAGCAGATGCTTTAAAGGTTTTCAATGTTTATCTTAAAAAAATGGTAATTTTGCATAAGAACTGTATGTCAGTTTAAATAACATTCAGGAACGTACCCGATTTATACATTAGATAATAACTTTGATGTATTTAATGAAAAATGTTGATATAGACACTAAATTATTATGGCTGGACACATGTCGTGTAATTATTATCTTTTTTGCAGTGTTCCGTACCTCAGTCGGCAAAAATGGGACCCTTATAGAACCACTTTATTATCCCTTTATGGGTCTGTCGTCAGACTGTAAAGACTGCTTTCCCTGAGAAACTGTTAGAGGTCCCAAATTGAAATATATGTTACGTGCTAAGATGCATGACCCAAGAGCGGTGTGAAATATTTAGGCTTCTAGGTCAATATAATCAAATGATGCACCCACTTACGTCAAATATTTCGATACGAGAAAACTCATTCGGAGCCTATAGGATAATTCCCGTCGACCCACAATCATGAAATTCGGCAAGAAACGAGGTTTCACAGTGCAAGGAAAGGAAAATTCCGACGACTGTTAATTTTGTATTAGAGCACATGGAAAGAACATTTTTTTTTTTTTTGCCGTTTGTTGTCTGTTTGTCCGGTCTTTTTTCCGGGAACAGGCAGAAGTATTAACTTGAAATTTATGTCAGACACTAAGGTCTATGGTCCGTTGGCGGTGTAATTAATTTAAGCTCCTAAGCTAATGCAATCTGATACGGCCATATGTGTCACGTAATTTGATACTCGCAAACCCATAGAAAACTTCAGATGAACTATCTAATGTGTTGGGTGTGATGATCTAGATATAAAGTACGTGCCTTGAAATCGACAGGTCGGGGGATTGCACTTCGGTCGAACCACATGTCTTCGTCTCAAACTAGCCTTCACCTCTCAATGTCGTGAGGAGTCGCCAGAAAGACACGTGGTTCAGAGTGCCCGTTAAACTGTACGTCCACTTTCCCTGGTTGGATTACTGGGACAGGTTGGGGACACACCATTTGCCGAAGTGTTCTGTAGAAAGACTTGCACCGGCCATTGAAAGACATGAAAGTATTATTATTAACGATGTACATAATTTTTTACGGAATCCTCAGAGTGTAAATCCTGCTCACACTTGTTCTGTTGTTCCACAGTAACTGCCTGTTTTAATAAGGTGACGCACAGTGCTCGGGCCAAACCATGATTTTTTTTTCAAAAATTTGAATTTGTACACGGAAGGAGAATCGCAAACAACCGAAGCTGACCCATAGACGCAGACAAATTTAGGTATACATAAACACGTAATTTGAGTTAATTGTAATTACGTGTCTGTTGTTGTTATTACCAGGTATAGAAGCATGAAACCGGAATTTGGGTGCAGTAATTATACATCTGTTGTTTGAAACTGATAAACAATATTGTATTGAACATCATGTTAATTGCTATTCATACATTTCTTCCACCTCTCCGGCAGGCTATGAACGCCACGCAAAAAAAAATCTCATCTTGAAGCGAACAAGTCAGCTAGGCATTTCCTTACATTTTCGTACGAACTAAAGCGTTGTTCAGCGAGAGCGTGTCCCAATGATTCAGATAGGTTATAATCGGATCGAGCCAAGTCTGGAGAATAAGCTGCATGCCCTACTAGTATTTCCCAACTGAATGCCTCGATCGTTTCCCTGACCCATTTTTCTGCGTGTGATGTGGCATCATCACGGAGCAATTTGACTTTGTGTTGTCTTTTTCCATATTCCGGTCGTTTATCAAGTATTGCTCGATTTAAATCTATCATTTTCTGTTGGTAGCGATCAGTGTTAACGGTTTCGCCAGATTTTAGCAGCTCCTAATAGATGACACCACAGTCTTCTTTCCAAATCGATTTGGTCTTGAAGTGCATGTCGATGGTTTGCCTGGATTCACACATGATTTACGACGCTTAGGATTCCCAAAATACATCAATTTTTCATCACCTGTCAGTATTCGATAGAGAAATTAGTTTCTTTTGTATCTGGCGAGCAGCTTTTCAGATGTGGTCTTTCGATTTGCCTATTGTCTTTCATTGAGTTCATGCGGAACCCATTTTCCCACTTTCTACACCTTTCCCATAGCTGTCAACCGAAGAGAAACTGTTTTCTGCGTCACATTCAATTGTTCCGAGAGTTCCTGTTGAGTTTGAGTATCATCTTCATCCGATAAGGGCTACAATTCGATCTCTTCGTTCTTTTTCGGTGATTTCCCGCGCTCGTCGTTTATTACGTCAAAAATAACCAATTTTGAATTTTTTGAACCACTCCCAAGAGTATGTTCGCCGAAAGCATCGAGAAGCATTCGATCCGATTCTGCAGCAGTTTTTCTCAAGCGATTATGGAAAACCAATGCTGTCCGCAAATCGTAGTTCATGTCCGCCTGCGTAGCTGGGTGGTAACGTGCTCGTCTCCCAGGCAAGCGGGGCCCGGGTTCGATTCCCGGTAGGGTTGGAGATTTTCTCCGCTCGTGGACTGGGTGTTTCGGTGTCCTCATCATCATTTGATCCCCATCACTGGCGCGCAAGTAGCCCAATTTGGCGTCGAATGAAATAAGACTTGCACTTGGCTGCCGAACTTTCCCGAACATCGTAGTTCATAGGCACAAAACTAGACATGTTTATGGGTTTGAAACAGATGTCGATGTATGGAACTTGGATTACTGTATGTTGAGATTCGTCGTCAACCGTTACAAAAATGGTTCAAATGGCTCTGAGCACTATGGGACGTAACTCCTGAGGTCATCAGTCCCCTAGAACTTAGAACTACCTAAACTTAAGTAACCTAAGGACATCACACACACCCATGGCCGAGGCAGGATTCGAACCTGCGACCGTAGCGGTCGCGCGGTTCCATACTGTAGCGCCTAGAACCGCTCGGCCACCCAGGCCGGCTCAGCCGTTACAGGAAGCAGATGGCGCTGCAGACGCTGTCTAACAGGTCCTATACTGACTAGCAACATGTATAGGGAAATACTTCTAAACCTGGTAGTACTTGTACTAAAGGGAAAGAAGGGAAAGGGTCATCTCTCTACGCAGGGAGGGGTAGCGAGTGGACGGTGCATTAGGCAGTGCGTGTGTCACCTTGGGCCGCGCCGTCGATGCGTGGGTGGGTAAGAGTAAAAAAAAAAAAAAAAAGGTTCAAATGGCTCTGAGCTCTATGGGACTCAACTGCTGTGGTCATCAGTCCCCTAGAACTTAGAACTACTTAAACCTAACTAACGTAAAGACATCACACACATCCATGCCCGAGGCAGGATTCGAACCTGCGACCGTAGCAGTCGCACGGTTCCGGACTGCGCGCAAGAGTAAAGAAGAAGGGTGAACATTCGTTGATTTTACAATAAAGAAACAACGCCACGTCGCGAAGAAGTGGATGGAAGAAAGCAGCAACAGGAGAACGAACGTGAGGCCTGCGGCGGGAATTAATCAAGCAGTGATCTGATAAATTCGTTTCGGATTCGGTGCTGCACGAAGGTGGCTTTGGAGGGCGAGGGGAGCCCAGGATAGGCGTTCTGTTTATGGAGTCGTCGTTGTCTTTTATTCCGCTCGCGTAGGAGATGGATCTGAGAGGAGCTCCGTTCTCCGGAATGCCCGCACCCGCTGCGACCGAATCGCAGTCGGTGTTTGTGCTGGGAGGATGGGCCATCATCTGTAACAGCCGCGCCGGAGGCAGCGTCGTATGCAGAGCCGCACGTCGGCCAGTGCGGCGCTGATGATGGAGGGGGATAGCCGTCACTCCCAAGTGTTCCGAACAATGAACTTGTTACGCTTGCTCCCTTATCTGAAAATTATAAGCTGCTTCACAGCGGGCGCATTTGCACGGGTGGCCATTACAGTAAAGCGCAACGAGTCTTGGTATCTCTCACAACTAGGACTTGTCTCGTCGTCGTAGACAATTGATTTTGTTACTGTGCGTCGCTATCTGACATTCTATGTATTTAGAGCGTAAAGAAAAACCAAACGACTCTCCACAGATTCAAGCTTTTCGATAGTGAAGCTCTTACTATGAACAAAAGAAGTGATAAGTAGCAAGGTTACTCTGCTGTCTCATACACTGCAAGTGGGGGAAAACCGCCTCAGCGTTATTTGGCTCAATATTCATCATTTAGTTTCCAGTCCCTACATGATATTTTTTGGGGATGACATTACTGGATTTCAAATCCACCTGTTGCGCAAATGACTTACATATACACCCAAACATTCTTCAGCACCTCTGTGCCATCCTCATTGGGAACCCTTGATCCAACTATATGAAAAAGTGAGTATGTTTTAAGTAATAATTATCCTAATGAAATTAAGCCTAAAATCAGTGTTTGTTTGTTATTGTCATCACCTCATGTTTTTCTACGTTGTTGGGTTATGCAGGGCCGTCTGAGTGTTACTCTCTATTTATTGCTTGTCACCGTGTCCGATTGCAGGCTGGGTCGGGGAATTTTCTCCGCTCAGGGACTGGGTGTTGTGCTGTCCTTATCGTCAACCTATTATCCTCATCGACTGCAGGTCGCCGAAGTGGCGTCACATTGAAAGGCCGGCACCCGGCGAACGGTTGCCCGCCGGGGGGCCCCAGCCAAACGATTAAATACATAAATTGCGTGTCATCTACAATTGAGTGATGTTACTGTGAATTTCGTTGGTTCACGTTATCTGTAAACTTAATTTTGTTTTACGAAAATATTTTGTGACACACACACACACACACACACACACACACAGAGAGAGAGAGAGAGAGAGAGAGAGAGAGAGAGAGAGAGAGAGATAGAGATAGAGATAGATAAACTTTTTCCCAATAACACCAAAATTACTTATATTTCTTCTTTAAAAAATGTTTTCAATGCCCGCACATTACTTTTGAGCTTAATAAAATGAGCTTTTTACTATTTGTTTTGAAATTGTCTTTATTTACGAAAATCATTTGCAATAACAAACACAAGTTACATCACTTCCCAAGGATAAATGTTTTGGATGATAGCGACATCTGCCACGTAGTTTGTAATTAAAATTATACATCAATACGGCTTATGCGTGTGGATGATTTTAATGGTGCACGGCCAAGAAAAGATACACGATGATTAGGAAGCTTCGAATCGCTCTACCGTCTGTCTCGAGCTCTTCACTGCGGTCCTCAAAGTCCAGCACTATTTTTTTGTTTTTTGTTTTGTTTTTATGTTCTCACCACACGATGCAGTGCACTTAATGAAGGAGCAGTGTTAGTTATATTCACAGCCCTGTCTTTCACGAGAGATTCGTCCTCGAATAGTATCTACTAATGAATGAAACTTTAAAGTCTGAATGCAGCTCTCCACGAACAACGCAGTTTTGTAGGCTACTCTCTACCCGGAAAAGGTTGTAACTGTAGCGCGTTTTTTTTTTTTTTTCCTTGCTGCACGTTCCGCAGACATCTGTTTTGGTCAGCGGATGCTTCGTAGCATTGCCACTTTGCAATCTCACGGCTCACGGTGCGAATGCGGTCCCTGGCGAAGCAAGAGACGCTTTTCGGACGCTGTAAAGTGGGATCTTCCGGCATTTATATCGTAGCTAGCAGTTGTTTATAGCCATCAGTCTTTCGACTTGTTTAACGGCTTAGGCGAATTCTTCCGGAGTTATTCCAAGTTGTTAAGCTCTGTCTGTTACAAGCAGACACCCAAGATCTCTTATACTCAGCTTCACATATTATATTCTGGTCCTACTATTTTGCGCTTCTTATATGCATTCTAGCGCCTTATGAGAGAAATTAATTAAACAGCAAAATTCGGACAACTGCCACGGAATATATCTGATCCTAAAATAAGAATTTCACATATATTACAAAAAATTAATATGTGATAGCCGAGCGGTCTAGGGCGCTGCAGTCATGGACTGTGCGGCTGATCCCGGCGGAGGTTAGAGTCCTCCCTCGGGCATGGGTGTGTGTGTCTGTCCTTAGGATAATTTAGGTTAAGTAGTGTGTAAGCTTCGGGACTGATGACCTTAGCAATTAAGTCCCATAAGATTTCACACACATTTGAACATGTAATATGTGATATATAGGGTGAGTCACTAACTATTGCCACCAAGAATGACTTCGCAAATATGATACGAGGTAAAAGTTTGTGGGAAAAAGTTGCGTGGGACAATGGGGGCCACAACGCCGAAATGCTTTGGAATACCAATCAGTCCATGATAAGAAGATTGCAGCACTGCATTGATGCAAGTGGTCATCACTTCTAACACGTTCTGTAAATGGACGTTCATGGCACCTTTTTGTCCTTCGTTGACCTTTAAAGACATTACTGTCACACATAATTGAATTCGTCTCGACAGCTGCTATCGAAAACTAAGTACTAAACTATAGCATCCCATAAAAAAAAAACAATGTTGACCACATCTCTGAATCGACCCCACCTAGCAACAAAAAACCAACGTCTTAGTATGAGTCCCCAGTTGTCCCGTGCAACATTTGTCCCACAAACTTTTCAACTCTTATCATACTTTCGGAGTTATTCTAGGTGGCAACAGTTAGTGACTCGCCCTGTATATACTACTTATGTGAATGATTTCTTCAAATCTGTTTTCGGTAAAAGTTATTTGTAAACGTTTTTGCCACCTAAACTTTACACACAACAAAGTTAATGCGTGAAATACCACACAAAGTATGTTCTTAAGTTTTATTATAAAAGAAGTACATCGTAACACGAAACAATATTTTTGTCGCCATTACATTGTGATACTTGGTCTCAAAACAGTCTACATTTTAAGTATATTTTGTCTGCAATTTTTACAAGATATTTTTTTCAAACTGTAATTGTGTTCCTGGTTTAAATGCGAACTCTTTGTTATTATTTCCAGTTCTTAACTTGTGTGTGTGTGATTTTTTTTGATTTTTTTTGTGTGTGTAAAATTTTATGGGACTTACCTGCTAAGGTCATCAGTCCCTAAGCTTACACACTACTTAACCTAAATTATCCTAAGGACAAACACACACACCCATGCCCGAGGGAGGACTCGAACCTCCGCCGGGACCAGCCGCACAGTCCATGATTGCAGCGCCCCAGACCGCTCGGCTAATCCCTCGTAACTTGTCTCAGAAGTCACATGCACTTGATAGCGCACTGATTGCCCACATCTAGCTCCTAAGTGAGATCTGAAGCTCCAGATTTGCAGTGACAAGGGGTCAATAATTACCTGCACCTCAGTGCCCTTGAATTTGGCGAGAAAAAAATGTCAAATTATCGACAAGCCAGACAGCTGCACTTTTAAGAAAGGTATTTTCTATAGCGTCCGGGGAATATTTCCTATCTCACTGTAAAACGTGTATCACATTTATGACGGTCCTCGTGATGAGAGGGAGTTCTTTTTCTGTATTCCAATTAGCAGTTGTTTGTAAAAACACGTCCTGGGTTTGCCAACGGATAATACTGTGCAAGTCCTCGAATATTTCATCGAAAGAACTATGAGACACCGCCAGGTGGTGGTAGTTAACTGTTGTCACTGCCGCAAGACGTTACTGTTGATAATCGCTCAGCGGCTTCGGAATTTATCGGGTGAGGAGCGGGAATCCAAACTGTCCTCCCCCGATGCCGCCTTCTACCAGCTTTTGCTCTCTTATGTAAATAGTTAGGGTTAATATTTTGCCACGGTGCTTTATTGAACTGATGGTTTGGTATTATTCACATCCTTCAGCATTTACTTTTTTAGGAAATGGAATTCATTTTTCTTCAACCCTGAGGGTATTTAGCTTGCCTCACACTGTTTGTACACCAGATGGATGGAATAGTTTTGTCGGTAGTTCTGGAGGAATGTCGTCTGCTCCAGGGAACTTGTTTCGACTTGTCTTTCATTGCTCCGTCAAAATCTTCTCGCAGTATCATACCAGTTATCTCATTTTTATTTGCGTCCTATTTCATTTCTATAAAATTTCTCTTAAGTTCGTAGCTCTTACCGTTTTATGACTCTGGAAAGTGACGGGACATGTAAGTGCCGTCGGGCAGTAAAGGATTAAACAGCTTGAAATATTTTTAACTTATCAGCGCTTGGAAGTGTAGAACATTTTACTTTGAGGAGTGTACCATAGTGCTTCAGGAAACTGATGTTCGTGCACTGTCGTTCATGACCCGTAGATATGGTGGAAATCGAAGATAGTGCGTCCGTAAGTTCTCCTTATCAAAACCTGCGTGTATCTAAGGACAGTCAGATAGAGAGATGGGCGCAGTGAAACAGCCCGGCAGCGCGGAATGTGCGTTGCACAAGGCAAGAGACGCGGCTAACCTTTGCCAGCAGTCACGACGCCGGTGGCGAAAGGCGATGCACGGCCAGCCTGCGCATCCTCGCACCGCGAGTGAAAGGCGGGACTCAGCCGTCCGGGTAGCTGGCTGGTCGCTAGAGTGGGCTATATTCTGTGCTCTCACCTGGCAGCCACATTCTTTCCACGGCGTGATGTCATAATTCCTCGTAATTACCTCTCTGGCGCTCGAAAACGAATGCGGTGACCTGCAGCGCCGCTCGGGAAACTGTGTACTGTACGCGGAGGTCTCTCTCTGCCTTTTGATTTCCCTGCCAGCGTTCTGGTAAAACCTTACAGTGACCCACATACATATTCTGCCGCTTTGCGTGGACACACTCACCTTTGACTGACCGACATCACGAAGTAGACGAAGTGAAGAAATACTGCTACTTCGAAAACTAAATCACATACTGCGGACGAAGCAAGTATGCAAGAAATAGGTTAGAACAGCCAAAAGGAACACTCGTAGTCAAAAGATTATACTGCTAGTAAACAGATGAAGAAGGAAGTTCTGAAAGTGTACGCGTGGGCCTTAGCATAGTATCTATGAGTGCACTATGGGTGAACAGGAAGATATTCGAAGGGTTTGAGATTTTTTTGTTGCAACACACACACACATTCTGTCTCTCTGTCTCCCTCTCTCCCTCTCTCCCTCTCTCCCTCTCTCCCTCTCTCCCTCTCTCCCTCTCTCCCTCTCTCCCTCTCTCCCTCTCTCCCTCTCTCCCTCTCTCCCTCTCTCCCTCTCTCCCTCTCTCCCTCTCTCCCTCTCTCCCTCTCTCCCTCTCTCCCTCTCTCCCTCTCTCCCTCTCTCCCTCTCTCCCTCTCTCCCTCTCTCCCTCTCTCCCTCTCTCCCTCTCTCCCTCTCTCTTTCTAACGGGCGTTATTGGTTGCGGATATGGAACTGCAGGGTGCCAGGACTCCGCTCTCTCGGCCGCTGTCAGTTTTCGTAACCTGAAGCCGCTACTGTCCGATCAGGTAGCTCTTCACTTGGCATCAAGAACTCCAAGCGGTCCCGATGGTCATCAAAAATGTTGAAATGTGTGTGAAATCTTAGGGGACTTAACTGCTAACGTCAACAGTCCCTAAGCTTACACACTACTTAACCCAAATTATCCTAAGGACAAACACACACACCCATGCCTGAAGGAGGACTCGAACCTCCGCCGGGGCCAGCCGCACAGGATGGTCATCGATCCAAGTGCCATCCGCGTTCGACTGTGCTTGACTTCGGTGATGTGACGACAGCCGGTGTTTCCACCGCGGCACGAGCGTTGACGGTGCTACAGAAGGTTTCTGAAATGTAAGAAATAAGCTGTTCACCGCAGTACCAGCGGGGAAAGGGAACACGTGTCACACTGACAAGAAGAACGGACAGGATTCTAGGACATGGGGTAAGACACCATCGAATAACTTCCATGGTACTAGAGGGAAGTGTGGAGAGTAATAAATGTGGGAGGAGACGGATACTGGAATATATCCAACAAATAATTGAGAGCGTTGAAGTCAAGTACTACCTGAGATGAAATTGTTGGCGAAGGGGAGGAACTCTTGGCCAAGGTCTTGCCGTAGTGGTAGCGCCGTTTCCCTTTGGGTCACCGAAGTTAAGCGCCGTCGGGCTGGGCTAATACTTGGATGGGTGACCATCCATTCTGCCTAGCGTTGTCGGACGCTGGGTGCACACAGCCCCTTGTGAAGCAAACTGAGAAGCTACTTGATTGAGAAGTGGCGGCTCCGGTCTCGTAAAGTGGCATGCGGCTAAGAGTGTGGTGTGCTGACCACATTCCCCTCCATATCTGCGGCCAGTGACGGCTGTGGACCGAGGATGACATGGCGGCCGGTCGGTGCCGTTGTGCCATCACGGCCTGTTCGTGCGAAGTTTAGGAGAGGAAGTCTTTCTGGCCCTTAAGTAATCAATCAGAAAAAAGTAAGCGTTTCTCCAGAAATTTGTGTAAAGAAAATTATTTCAATAAATTCCGTGCTTTATGTGGAAACATTTCTGTCGTATACGTCAGCAGGCATACTCTACAATAAAAAAGATAAAATTTGACATTTTATTCCAAAGAAAGGTAAAAGATAGTACATTACTTTAAAATTACTGTTTACAGCACACAACGACAAAGGAGTTTAAATGGTCGGCTTGAGAAAACATTTACTGAAAAAGAAAAACAGAATAAGCAGAATTTTGTTAGATATTCTGATCTCTAGATTCCTCCTGACAACGATGCAGATATGGAAAAAGACTGGATGATTACCACAGCAGAAATTTAACAACTATTTATTACGTGTAACAGCTATTTTCCTCTAGGCTGTCTCTAAGCCGTTACGCCGCAGTATCCTTTCTGCCAGGAGTGCTACTCGCGCAAGGTAAGAATTATTCACTTGCGTCATCAGCTCCAGCGTGCCGAATACGAGATAACAGAAAAGAGCTCATATTGCTATTTGATGTATCTGAATCGTTTACACGACAACACCGTATCGATCGCCAGCCTCCTTATACCTAGGTATGAATATCTCGTACTAGTACAGTATCAAAGTTGATCCAGGTATATCTTACGGCTGGATGATAAGGGTTACTACTTGTTTCGAAGTGATAAATTGTAACCCTATATCATATCTGTAGTTACAGTTCGAGATACAAAGCAGAAACAATTTGCATCGTTACGAGCATTACGACGCGGATAAAATCAAAAACCTACTCGTTTTTGAGCAGTGACGCCAGCAAACGCATTAATTTGGTGCAACTCGCAGAACATTGCATTCCATGACGTTATGATGGAGTCGTCAAAGAGTGTACAGAAATCATTTCATCAACGGAACGTTTTTATCGGAAAGAGACGCCGTGATCAGACAGGATCACAAGCCGTAAGAAGTTCACGCTAGGCTGCCCGCCGAACACAAGTGTCTTGCCGAGCTGCTGTTGCAACACTTGGACATAACGCTTTACATGACTCAGTTACGGACTTGGCTAATCTTGTAATTGCAGTAAGATAGGAATATTTCTTTTTTCTTTTCGCAACTATGTCGTTTTAGGTATTTTATTGACAGTGAGCTAATATCTATTCCTTACGAATGAAACAAGGAACAAAACATTCCACCATGAACCGCCGGAAAAGTCAGCAGTGTAATACGTATCCATCAGGAAGATTGAAAGCAGCTCACATTACGCCGTGTAGTGGAAGTTTTGTTTCGGAAGTAATCCATTTCACTATGGCTAAGCCATTTCTCCACAACAACCTTTCTTCCAGGAGTCTAATCCATCAACGTATGCTGCAGAGCTTAGCGTGAAGTTTGTTGGGAAGAGGCAGAAAGGTAGAGGCATTAGTGAAGATGTCAGGGGTGGGTCGTGAGTCGTGCCTGCATTGCTCCAGCTGCGTCAGTTTTTTTCCCCAGTTTAAATATCGAACTACGTTAGCATTGTGCTACTTCAATCGTGTTTTCCGTGTTCTCGTTTTCCTTTTTTTCACCGGCAATATATTACTATATTAATATCGCCAAGGCAATCTACGGATCAACATTTTTGTTGCAACAGAAGCTCATGGACTTCATGCAATTGTTGGAACCACTTTCCTAACAACATTTTTGCTTCGACATAACTTTGGTTTTGAAGCAGTAACGATTTTGATCGGAGAAAGAGCAAATAGAAAGAGATATTGAGTTCGAGTCTCGGTCTGGCACACAGTTTTAATCTGCCAGGAAGTTTCAGAAAGAGATATTGCTGAATTACTACAAAAGGAAACACGTCGGGGTGTCCATGAATTATGTCTGCCAGATGCGCTCGAAGTAAGGCGTAGTGGCACTTTCAATGACACAGCAACGGGAATTAAAGGTAACAGTTCATTCGAGATGGAACAGAGTAGATTTTAAGCATGCAGAACAGTCTGCCGACTACGTCCAGCGTCTCTACCTGAAAATTTGTGCAATTTTTATATACAAATAGAGAGCGCGCGCATTATGAGTGTGTGTGTGTGTGTGTGTGTGTGTGTGTGTGTGTGTGTGTGTGTGTGTTAACTTTGAAGATTTTTTAAAGAAATTTATAATAAATGTTTCACTTTGCCGTAAAGTGTGAACTGTTTCTAAACCTATTGGAAGATAAAAACTTTGTGCTGAAGTGGAGTATTAGCTCTGAAACTTGAGTTTCGCGTGAAATGCTCTTTATTACCTGGGCTATTTTCGTGTAGGGCACACACACCGCTGACGATTGAAAGATCATGGTGATGCACGAAAAATATGTTAATAACGGTAAAAGTATGTATGATTTACGCCATTTTCATAATGTTGTCCACCATAGAAGCAGTCCCACAGTTAACGGCAGACAGTCACACACACACACACACACACACACACACACACACACACACGTAAATATCAATCACTCACTTAAATTTGGCGGCGATTGTATGCATGTCCGATAAATTTTAGGTTTTCACTTTCGCTGAAACATAATTATTTCCTCATGGTAGTTGCCTTACGCCTTATATTGCAAAAAATGGTGGTCCAAGCAAAGAACTTGACAGTCAAAGACGGCGATGACGTCTTTTTGATTTCCTTCTAACTGTTTGTACTAACGTTTTGAGGGTAAATTTCTGTTGCCTATGAAAAAGACAGAATATTTAACGTCTCGCACAGCAACCGATAAGTTAATGTGCAGCCTAACTGCAAGCTAAGTCACAAATTAACAATTTCCTTTCCACCAAGCTACGATTTATTTATAATGCGATCGATTTCCATCATCAGACACCGCCTGTTGTTGCAGCACGCATCTACTACTGAATTATTTATGATTTATCTTTATTTTTTCCTGCGTACCGGTATTTAATTGTTAAATTATTAAACCCTCCATTGGAACGTCTAGGAGAGGTCGAAATGGTTAACCAAACAATAGATTATGTTTGTTGTCTTTACTTTGTTACATTTTTGAGTACCACAGTTTTTAAAGTTAAATTCCGCCTAAATGACGAAAAATGACGAATACTTTTCCCTACCGCTGGGAGGCGGACAGTCTACTGCAGGCAAAAAGTGTTTATGTACAAAAACAGTGTTCTAAAATTCGACTTTGTAACTGACTCAATACTTTCTACAGCATTAGTTATAAAACACAAACAACTAAGCACCTCCGTCGAGGTTGCGCTATGTACTCGTATTAACGATAACTATTTACGAACTTAGGGGGAGTGGAGGAAGCTTTCAGTTTTTGACGTTTTCGATGACTACCTCTATTATTTCTTCCAGTAGGCAGGAGCATTGCCGGTTCTCAACCTTAAACTTGCCATTCCCCAGCGCCGATCCAACAGACCGGCGAGACTACGTGGCGGCTACGCACGCTGTTTTCACAAAGAAATTTAGCCACAGTGGTGGAAAATTTCACGATGAATAGTAGCAGGAACAACTTAATATGTTAGTTTTTCTGGTAAAACCAAACTTTAATATCTCCTCCTTCTTCTTCTTCCTCTTCTACTTATTATTTTTTTTTCTCGTACATCATATGGGGTAGTGGGTGTTTTGGGCCGAACAGCCTTCTACATCCGTACATCGTCATTAGATTTAACGTTGCTACCGCAACAGTGTCGCACAATCTCAGCGCGGGACGTAATGTGGAGAAATGCTACCGTCGTCGTTTCTGGGTAGAAGTACGTGCGTCTGGCGCTGCTGCGGAGATAGAGGGCAAGAAAGCGGAAGGGTGATGTGGGTGGGGGGGGGGGAGGGGGAGGGAGGGGTTGGAGCGCCTATCGTGGCCGCCTTGTCGGCAAGCCACACCCTGGCGGACAGAAGCTGCCGGAAACCGGAAATCTCGTTAGCGGATGAACGTCACAACACTCTGCTGCTGCTGCTGTTGGCTCCTCGCTTCTTCCCGCAAGAAGCCTCCGTCCGGCACGTTTTTCCTCCTTCTGAGACAGATTCCATTTTCCGGAATGCCGTCTTCACAGAGAGCCGCACCACCGCGCGCGGTGCAATTGCCGCGGAACGAGTGATTCTGCCCACTCTGTCTCCAGCGAAGAGACGGCAAGATGCCAGCGGATAACTGTAATGCCCAACGTCCGATGCGTGAAGGTTTTTCTTGCAGGAAATGTTTCTACGTTGTACCTCGTCTGCCATCGATAACTATCCGTGAATCCCAAGTCAAATGCCCTCTCTTATTATTGTCAACCGTTCCGTCTACTTCCCCTCCCATTCATCTAACGAGGCTGTCGCATTAGTTTGTATTTACTACATGTATAACGGCGTTTACAAGAATTGTGCACCACCTGTGCACGGCGGGTAACAAAAATGTTTCTCAGTAACGACTAAAAACAAGTATAGAACAGTAATACAGGATTTGATTGGTGTCCACTTCCTAGTCCTTCACACGATCGATTGTCATAAGCTTTATATACACTGAAGCGCCAAAGAAACTACACTCCTGGAAATGGAAAAAAGAACACATTGACACCGGTGTGTCAGACCCACCACACTTGCTCCGGACACTGCGAGAGGACTGTACAAGCAATGATCACACGCACGGCACAGCGGACACACCAGGAACCGCGGTGTTGGCCGTCGAATGGCGCTAGCTGCGCAACATTTGTGCACCGCCGCCGTCAGTGTCAGCCAATTTGCCGTGGCAGACGGAGCTCCATCGCAGTCTTTAACACTGGTAGCATGCCGCGACAGCATGGACGTGAACCGTATGTGCAGCTGACGGACTTTGAGCAAGGGCGTATAGTGGGCATGCGGGAGGCCGGGTGGACGAACCGCCGAATTGCTCAACACGTGGGGCGTGAGGTCTCCACAGTACATCGATGTTGTCGCCAGTGGTCGGCGGAAGGTGCACGTGCCCGTCGACCTGGGACCGGACCGCAGCGACGCACGGATGCGCGCCAAGACCGTGGGATCCTACGCAGTGCCGTAGGGGACCGCACCGCCACTTCCCAGCAAATTAGGGACACTGTTGCTCCTGGGGTATCGGCGAGGACCATTCGCAACCGTCTCCATGAAGCTGGGCTACGGTCCTGCACACCGTTAGGCCGTCTTCCGCTCACGCCCAAACATCGTGCAGGCCGCCTCCAGTGGTGTCGCGACAGGCGTCAATGGAGGGACGAATGGAGACGTGTCGTCTTCAGCGATGACAGTCGCTTCTGCCTTGGTGCCAATGATGGTCGTATGCGTGTTCGGCGCCGTGCAGGTGAGCGCCACAATCAGGACTGCATATGACCGAGGCACACAGGGCCAACACCCGGCATCATGGTGTGGGGAGCGATCTCCTGCACTGGCCGTACACCTCTGGTGATCGTCGAGGGGACACTGAATAGTGCACGGTACATCCAAACCGTCATCGAACCCATCGTTCTACCATTCCTAGACCGGCAAGGGAACTTGCTGTTCCAACAGGACAATGCACGTCCGCATGTATCCCGTGCCACCCAACGTGCTCTAGAAGGTGTAAGTCAACTACCCTGGCCAGCAAGATCTCCGGATCTGTCCTCCATTGAGCATGTTTGGGACTGGATGAAGCGTCTTCTCACGCGGTGTGCATGTCCAGCACGAACGTTGGTCCAACTGAGGCGCCAGGTGGAGTTGGCATGGCAAGCCGTTCCACAGGACTACATCCAGCATCTCTACGATCGTCTCCATGGGAGAATAGCAGCCTGCATTGCTGCGAAAGGTGGATATACACTGTACTAGTGCCGACATTGTGCATGCTCTGTTGCCTGTGTCTATGTGCCTGTGGTTCTGTCAGTGTGATCATGTGATGTATCTGACCCCAGGAATGTGTCAATAAAGTTTCCCCTTCCTGGGACAATGAATTCACGGTGTTCTTATTTCAATTTCCAGGAGTGTATTATAGGCATGCGTACTCAAATACAGAGGCGCTCGGAGTGGCCGGGCAGTTAGAGGCGCCGTGTCAAGGGTTGCGCGGCCACTCCCACTGGAGATTCGAGTCCTCCATCGGCCATGGGTGTGTGTGTTTCTTTGCGTAAGTTAATTTAAGTAGTGTGTAAGTCTAGGTACCTACGACCTCAGCAGTTTCGTCCCTTAGGGACTCACACATTTGAAATACAGAGATATGTAAACAGGTAGAATACGGCTCTGCGATCGGTAACGCCTGTGTAAGACAACAAGTGTCTGGCGCACTTGTTAGATCGGTTACTACTGATACAATGGCATGTTATCAAGATTTAAGTGAGCTTGAACGTCGTGTTATAGTCGGCGCACGAGTGATAGGACGCAGCATATCCGAGGTAGCGATGAAGTGAGGATTTTCCCATGCTACCATTTCACAAGTGTACCGTGAATATTAGGAATCCGTTAATTCATCATATCTCTGACGTCGGTGCGACCGGAAAAAGATCCTGCAAGAAAGAGACCAACGATGACGAAAGATAATCGTTCAACGTGACAGAACTATTACCCTTGCACAGATTGCTGCAGATTTCAATGCTGGGCCATCAACAAGTGTGCGAACCATTCAACGAAGCGTCGTCGATATGGGCTTTCGAGGCCGAAGGCCCACTCGTGTACCCTCGATGACTGCACGATGCAAAGCTTTACGCCTCGCCTGGGCCGTCAACACCGACATTGGACTGTTGATGACTGGAAACATGTTACCTGTTCGGACAAGTCTCGTTTCAGATTGTGTCGAGCGGGTAGACGTGTACGCTTTTGGAAACGACCTTATGAATCCATGGACCCTGCATGTGAGCAGGGGATTGTTGAAGCTGGTGGAGGCTCTGTAATAGTGTGGGGCGTGTGCAATTGCAGTGATTTGGGACCCCTGATACGTCTAGATTCGGCTCTGACAGGTAACACGAGCGTAAGCATCCTGTCTGATCACCTGCATCCATTCATGTGCGTTGTGCTTCCTAAAGGACTTGGGTAATTTTAGCAGGACAATGAGACACCCCACACGTTCGTAGGTGCTACAGAGTGGCTCCAGGAAAACTCTTTTGAGTTTAAACACTTCCGCTGGCCACCATACTCCCTAGACATGAACATTATTGAGCCTATCTGGGATGCTGTGCAACGTGTTGTTCAGACGGAATCTCCATCCCTTCGTACTCTTACGGATTTATGGACCGCCCTGCAGGATTCGGCCTGGTCAGTTCCCTCCATCGCCACTTCAGACATTAGTCGAGTCCATTCCACGCCGTGTTGCGGCACTTTTGCCTGCTCGTGGGGGCCGTACACAATATTAGGCAGGTGTACCAGGTTTCTACTTCATATAATTATTAATTAAAAATGATAGCAAATATGTCATTTAAATATTTAAAATGCATTTTTAGTATATGTTTTATTAAAATAGCCTTTTGGATGATTGTGCAGCAACCAATCACCAAACATTATTGTGAGGATGATAAGCCCTATTTGCATACGGGTGTAAAACTGCATTTAGCCAGTGTAAAAATATGAGTAGAATCTATAGAAAGTCATCCGATTTATGGTTTGCACTCACTACAATTTTAATATTATAATATGTTGTTCTGCAAACAAGGAAATGTTAGAGACCACTCGCACGTAGTAAAAGTAGAAAAAAATGTGTAAATAAGCATTCGAGACTACTTGCGAAAAATTACATACAATTTGTAGAAGCCAGTCTGTCACAGTATGTAAATGTTATTATTCTGTTCATAAACAATCAACTCAATTGACACTGTATATTTACAGTGGAATTATACATTTTCACCCAAGCTCTGTGGCTGGGTTTTGGAATGTTGAACTGTGTGTAGAGTTAATTTTAAGCACGCAAAATAACGTTTTGATAGAATCCAGTGTCTGTATCGCGTCAAATGCAGAATACATCACGCTGGTGTTGGCCTAAGTGCAGTAGTCGATTTACTGGATACAGAGTTAGTTTGATCACTGTATGATTCGGAACGCTCTATAAGTTGCTGTAATCGGCTTTTAGCGTAAGTTCCTGAATGTGACTCAGGATCAGAAAATGTGAAGTGATAAAAACACTTTCCGAAATAGAGATTTGAATGAAATGGACCCTTCATCTACACCTAAATTTTTTCATTCTAAAGTACTCCGAGAGGGCAGCGCGAACGCATGCCTTTATTTGTAAAAACGTCTTAGCCGAAATACCTTTCCCCAGTCTCGGATTGCTGTTAAATTAATTCCCGAACTCTGTTACTCCAGGCGGCAAACTACATTACTCCAAGCGACGACGAAACAAATTTTATTTGAAGGTACACCCGATATGACTAATTGCTGGAGGTGTATCCTAATGCGGAGGGACGCAGAAAAAAAAAGTAAATTCAATTACATTTAAAAAGTATCCTTGCGTATGTCGGCAAGTTAAATTGGATGTATTTAATTAATACCGAGGCGTGCTGCAGACTTTGATGTGATTAAATTTCTGCTTTCTGCTGGGCGCCCCGCTTGGGTGCTGACTCGAGAAAATTATTTTAACCGAGTCGAGAGAACAACGAAGGCTGGCGGCGGCTGCGCCTGCCCGTTCCCTCTTACTTTGTTGACCGGCCTCGCAGCCGGCAGCACTCTCCGTGTCAGCGGGTTACCGATGCTGGCTCTCGCCTTCACTTGGCGATGTGCGCCTTTTCCGCGCTCGTTCCGACAGAAAATTCTGTTATTAAAGCCCTGACCTTTACGTCGCTGTTCGGCTGTAGCTTTGTTTGGTGCCGTGTCTTTTGGATAAGAGAGAGAGAGAGTCTCGTACAACGGCAATGCTAGACCCTGCTACGAACATTAAGGCTGATGTACTACGGATTCTTGCCAATGGAAGATCCCTACAGTGGAGAGTTGCATGCCAGTGTTTTGAAGATACGTAAATCAATCTAGTTTTTATGAATAGTTCCGTCACGGTCTGACTATTAATCCTGTTACTTTTGAAAAATAGGCCTTTTATTTCCTTTTTTTATTTTAACGTCATTTTCACTAAATTGGTACCACCGGAGCAGTGGCTAAGACACTAGACTCATTTTTTTGGAGCAATACGTTCAAATTTCCATGACTCGTACGAGATCTAAATTTACCGCGATTGCACTTCATGCCGTTGGCTCTCAGAAGGATCAAGGACTTCCCTCCCTGCCATCCCCGCGATCAATCTCCAGCGACCTTATCACCGACATTGACATGCGATTTTAAAGGTAATCTTCCACCGTTTCACATAGATACAACGAAGCAATAAATGTAGTACGTAAGAGAAGACAACAACTTCTCATTAACAGCAAGGTTTTCATTAGAAACATATGCATGAATTTGTTACACCTTGCAGGTCACTGTAGAGCGCATAAGGAAAAATATTTCCTGTTGATATTAACCAGTCCCTTTTCCCAATTCTCAAAATTTACCCACCTGGGTTTCGTGAGATACCTTCGTCAACTGTCCTCAAACATTCAAAGTGTTTTGGTACAAAAATACGTTATGGGTATGTGTACCGCGAAGAAAGCTACGTCTAGTAGGAGAGGACAGAAATTCGAAATGCTGTCAGACATCAGAAAGAAGCAAGAATACAAAGACGTGTATGTGTAGCTCCCTCTAAAATAGGAGGAACATTGAAGTACAAAGGTTACAGGAATGAAAAAGATGGGGATATGTAGCACCTATTTCAGAACTGCCCTGTTTGCAAGAGGAACAGGCGAAACACAAAGTGGGAATATAACGTTTTTCAATCAATTACATAACCTTGTTTTCACTTGGAGTTAGCTGTTGTTATAAATAACATACTAGCGCGTGCACAGAACTGACGACAAGGAACCAACCAGGAAGTTAAAGCTGTAATCGTTTACAACAGATGACAACATAAGCCAACAGCATTTATCTCCCAGTTTTAAATAACTGCGGTAACGAATCGATTCCGTCCTACATAATTTTGAGTGAAAATATAAAACATATGAACATTAACTGCGAAACTTTCGAGCTTGTGCAACATCTGTAATAACAATTTTGATGAATTCTGCATTGAATCGATGACAATAATAACAAAAACAGTGGGGTTCCAATTATAATGCAACCATTGCGCATTTTCAGATAACAGAGGCACATATTGCGTGACCAGTTGTTACTGAAAGTGCTAGCCTAGCAGATAATAACTCATTAAAGATGAGAATAGAAGTAAGAGAAAACAATTGCAAGAACAGAATATGGTCACGAACACACACCGAATTACCGAGTGAGTTTCGCGGAAACCAACTAATTGAAATTCTGCATGCATAATACGCTCATAATATGGTTTTAATTTTGACTGATAATCCATATCTATAGTGATAATCAAATCGAGACCCTACGCTGTTGACAGGCATTGATACACATCAACGGGGACAGTTGAAAATGTGTGCCCCGACTGAGACTCGAATCCAGGATCTCCTGCTTACATGGCAGACGCTCTGTCCATCTGAGCCACCGAGGGCACAGAGGATAGTGCGACTGCAGGGATTTATCCCTTGCACGCTCCCCGTGAGACCCACATTCCCAACGTAATGTCCACACACTACATTCGAAGTGCCCCTGTCCATTACACTCATTACTCGCGGCAGGCAATCTTACCGAGACCGGTCTCGGACAAAACGTGTGCATGCGCACTGAAGAAGGAGGTCAATTGCCGGCTAGCCTTAACTATATGAAGATGGTATCTGTTCTTTCGGACAGTCGTTCTTCCCGCGAACCATACGTGACTGGAACAGAAAAGGGAGGTAATGACAGTGGCACGTAAAGTGCCCTCCACCACACACCGTTGGGTGGCTTGCGGAGTATGAATGTAGATGTAGATATAGTTGTCAAGGTTTTTGAGTTCGTAGTTCCACTGACCAACTATGATGTTCTCGTGACTCCCCTGTACGGTATCTTGTAACAACTGAAATAGTTCATAGGAAAAAGTTCAAACAAAATACTACTCACTTGCATACTACTCCGACATTTGAGATTGTTTCTTGTTACACAACTTGTCAAATCTTGATATCCTCATTTCCTTCTCCACACAAACTCTTGATCTTTACTTGGTTTTAAAGACAACTACTGAAAACTAAATTTCGAAAAACAGGAGGTTAATACCTTCAGGCATTATTTTCAAGCTTGGAAAATATTTTCTGAGTGAGTACCAAACTGTTGACAATGTCATGGACGAGAAGTTCATGTTTTTTTGAAGAATCTAGATCAGTTCTATCAACTCCTGCTATTCTGCAATAATGAACTCAGTAGTTGAATCAACGAGTGAGATGGCGCAGTGGTTATCACACTGGACTCGCATTCGGGAAGACGAAGGTGCAAACCTGCGTCCGATCATACTGATTTAGGTTTCCCGTGATTTCCATAAATAGCTTCAGGCAAAAGCTGGGTTGGTTCCTTTGTAAAGGGCACGGACGACACGCTTCCCCATGCTTCCCTTACCCGCTGGGCCCTATGACCTTGCTATTTGATCCCCTCAGCCAAATCAACCAACCAAGTAAACCATTACCGAAGGGATATTGAACCCAATGAAGCCTACCACAGTTTTCAAAATGAACATGAAGTTCATACAAATGTCCTTCAACTGTAGAAAAAATACCTGCAGTAAGATCTGTCCCATTATCGTTTATAAATTGCTGCAAAAATGGCCGGTAGACCATTTTTCTTCCATCGTTTACTTTTCTGTTTCAGAGAAATAGCTTTTCTTTTGGCTGAAATTTAGTCAATAATCTGAATGAAATGAGTTTCATGTCCTTGCAAAGACTTATTCAGTGAGTATAACTTCTCAAATACACCACAAAAGTATGCGACCATTAATAGAAAGTCGGTGTGTAGAAAGGACGGAATTCTTCCCTAACATGAAACATGCACGATAGTACATTTCTTCTGGAAAGCCATTGTGTGCTGTTATAAAATAAGAGAGGTGTATGTTCATCCTCCATATTGACACACATGTTTAAAAAATATAAATTTTTGAGGACGACTTTTATTAAGTTTCACCACATTTATAACAGTTTGCAGTACTTGAGTCAGATCGACATTCAGATGTTGCACACCAAGCGCATATCTATCGAAAGTGCAAGGGGTACACACAATACCAGGAGATTTGCGCGGATAAGTGCTTTTATATCACCGTAACGCACCGACAGGGATCTCACAGCAGCAGTACGTCTTCACACACACACACACACACACACACACCAGCACAGTGACCTCAGTTAATTTGGTTGTCTCTCATGAAGCTGTCCACTATTTCGAACAAAACTTTGCCTGTCGCCACTGCATTTATTTGCTTACAAAAAAGAAGTTCTTCCATACTGTGGTCTCTTTTTACATAACAAATCACACATAACAAATTAAAAGCGCATCTCTATTGCTATCACATCCACATGAAGTTACAAGCCAAACTCCGGCCCTCTAATTTTTTCTATAAATTATTCATGAAAATTCTTTCCTAAGATTTGATGACATTCCAGTGTCAGCAGCCAAAGGAATGGACGAAATCAGTTTTTCCGTAGGCTCTCCAACCATAAGAGACACCATGTCAGTAGGCCATGGTAGAACTAGCTGTTCTGCAGTAGTACGGGCTTTCTTATTTTCCTGCCCGATAAGCCTGGTTAGAAAACTATAACTTTTGTTCTTTCATTAGACTCAGCTTCCTAGAAAAATATTCACCTGGTTACTTTCAAACAGAAAACAAATAGTTGACGCTCTTCGTTGTTCACAGCAGTCAACGTGAAACCAAAATCTAAGTAGCTCTTGTCGTATTTTCTATACTTGTTTTTCATATCTTCCTCACACTGCCGGCCGAGGTGGTCGAGCGGTTGTAGGCGCTGCTGTCTGGAACCACTCGACTGCTACGGTCGCAGGTTCGAAACCTGCCTCGGGCATGGATGTGTGTGATGTCCTTAGGTTAGTTAGGTTTAAGTAGTTCTAAGTTCTACGGGACTGATGACCTCAGAAGTTAAGTCTTATAATGCTCAGAGCCATTTGAAACATTTTTCATCACCACTGCCGTTGTTGTTCTCAGCAAGTTCTCGCTTTTTGCATTCACTCGACAAACTTAAAAACTTATAAACTATGTAACAAAGTCACAGTAAAGTAAAAACAGATTGAAATCGCAACTAGTGCTAAGTATAACACACCATAGTTTAGCTCGAGTTTATAAGTGCATACGCAGGTTGGGCAATATCTAAAACGTCGCAGAAGTTGGCAACGGAAATGAAAATTCTCACGACTGCCTTCTTTGTCAGTAAATACGAAATAAATTGACGGCCTTTCACGCGGACATGTTGAATAGTACTGGCCCAGGTAATACGAATGATTGAAGGCTTCTCGCGAAACATACATAAGATTAATGAAGGTTTCTTTACCCACAACTTGGAGCACTGTCCATCCAGGATTACTTCAGCCCCCTCTCCCTCTATCTATCTTTCCCTCTTCCCCATACCTCCTCCTCCTTCCACTTACGACGACTGGCCTACAATTCCCTCCTTATGAAGCTCCATTCGCGTTGTTTTGCTGCTGATATCGTTCCCGAGTTCAAGTTCTGCAGTGACTCTTTTGGCTGTCGTCCCCTCATTTTTCGTCATATTCCTGTTCGGTGGCCGTCTGTCACGACCACTCCACGCAGAATAATAGACTTCCATGACGTCTTGAAGATGGCATTCAGAGGTCACAAAAAGACAAGGACATACGATCTGCTACGTATTTATGTCTAAATTATTGGTTTTGTACTGCTGCTAATCATATTATTTAACTCTTTCCTATTGGTTTGGAGCATGTGTTGCTCTTTATCAGGGTGTATTATCGTATTCTTATGGAAGCAGAAGATACTGAAAAATGTAAATTTAATAATTTAGAAACAATGCCTAGTGTTATCTTGACACAGTTGCTTCTTGTGGCAGAGAGGGAGGTGGAAGGACGGCAAAGTGACGTGTGCTGTTGTTCTTGTGATGTTGCGCTACTTCTTGTATATTGTGGAATGCCCTGCGATAGATGCTTCTCGATATTTTAGCGTCTGTTAGCATACTGCAATACTTACTTAACATTCTCTCTGTGTGTTAGAGATTTTGAGTACGAGGTATACTTAGGCACTACAGGCACAGTAAGTATAACCTTTTTGGCAGTACAGTTTCCAGACCAACCTAATATTGATGACTACTTACTTTCTACGTGCATTTATGAATTTTAACAAAAGATGTGTAGATTCAGTACTATAAGGCTCGTTTTCTGCATTTTTTTCCTCGTTGTAAATCTGACACCGTGCTCCGTCAACACGTGCTTTTAATCTGCGGAGATAAACGCCATTTACTGATCTTTCTCTGAATTCTGTATGTCCTGCTTAGTGTGCTTTCGTATTGTAATTGTTTATGCAGTCCGCACATGGGGAACGAGGATATTACCAACTGATAACACAGCCTGCTTACCGTATGCAGAAAATAAAGAGGTCGTTAATCCGGAGCTCCTAGTCTCACAAACTATCACGCATGGACTGTAACATAACACGAGCAGGTCATATTTCGTTAAACAGCTGTTTGTGAAATAACTTTTTCTCGTTCCTGCAGTCAGAATTGACATAGACATAACGTTCACCACAGTCTATACCAGTCGCCCAAGATCTTATGACCGTGTGGTATGTTAGCCTCCTCCAGGAATCTCTCCTTCTAGTTAATCTGTAAAGAGCAGTCAATCAGAGGTCCCCGTGCTACCTTTCGCAAGCCTTTGAAGGTGTTTTGAGAGCAGGCAGTGCCTAAGTGATTGACTTCTTGCCTTTCTTCGTGTCTCCTTTTAGCTGCCGCCTGAAAAGTGACGAAAATGAATGAGACTTAGGAGAAAAGGAAACACGAAGCGCTCGCTGCGACTTGGTAGGTGAAAGGTGGGACCACAAGTCCGAACACGGGAGGTCCGTTGTGCTCTTGTTATGTTGGTCTTTAGCAGGTGTATGGAGAGAGTCTTCTCCACGTTCCCTCCTTTTTTAAAATTTTTTTTACCTCCGCTTCTGGGAGATGCGACGCAATTACGAACGGGGCCTGGGTCTGGCTTCAGCAGAGCGTGGGATGGGACGAGCCTGCAGCGAGCAACCAGCAGCCAGTAGTCGGCGGCAGCTGCTGCCCTGGCTTCCGTCTGCTGCCTCACCTCACCATCTCCTCTGTCTGGACGTTCTACGCTGCGTGTCTGCCTCCTAAAAATGTGGGTCACGACGCTCTTAGGCAAAAACTCTCCTCGTTCCAGTAGTGTGCTGCAGGCACTGAAAATGGGCTCTCGTAGTTAACTGATGTACAGGGTGATAAAACCTTCTCGGGTTGACAGCCGAGTCAATGCACTGTTCTCCGGTAACGTTTCAGCAAGTTTCTTCCTTGCCATCTTCAGGCGCAGTGGTCCAGCGCTTATATAGACTGGAATGAGACGCAAACCCGACACTTCGCCTGAAGATGGCAAGTAAGAAACTTGCTGAAACGTTGCCAGAGAACGACCCATTGACTCGGCTGTCAATCCGAGAAGATCTTGTCATCGAGATTCGCCGAGAAACCCTGCATTCTCATATGATGTACAGGATCATTCGTAAGTATCCGTAGCGTATCAAAAGACGACTGCGCGAACGCGAAAACTGCTAACTATACAAAAAAAATTATATTAGTTGCTGACAAGTGTGAGTATTACCAAACTATCATTTTAATAAATCGTAGTTTGCAAAACACTAACGCGAATTATTTACAGAAGAACGGAAAATCTGGTAGAAAGCGACCTCGGGGAAGATCAATTTGGACCCCAGAGAAATGTAGGGTACACGAGTCTATACTGACCCTGCGGCTTCTCTTCGAAGATAGGTTCAAGGAAAAGCAAAACTACGTTTATAGAATTTTTAGACTGAAAGAAAGCTTTTCACAGTGTTGGCTGGAGGATTCTCTTTGAAATTCAGAAGGTAGCAGGGGTTAAATACAGGGAGCGAAAGGCTGTTATCAGTTAGTACAGAAACCAGACGGCAGCTATGACAGTTCTGTGGCATGAAAGGGAAGCAGTGGTTGAGAAGGGAGTGAGACAGAGTTGTAGCGCGTAGCAAAGGAAACCAAAGAAAAATTTGGAGTAGGAATTGAAGTTCAGCGAGAAGAAATAAAAATTTTACGGTTTTTCAATGATTCTGCAGTTCTGTCAGATACAGCAAAAGACTTGGAAGAGCAGCTGAACGGAATGGGCATTGTCTTGAAAGAAGGATATGAGATGAACATAGATAAATACAGTAAGCAGATTCAGAAGGTTGTAAGTGACAGTAATTATTCCGAGATGAACAGGCATGCACGGGATAGAGTAGCATGGAGAGCTGCATCAAACTAGAATTCGGACTAAGACCGCAAAACAACAACATATTACTAGATAGAGCATTCCCGAAGTCTCGAATCGTAAAACGTGTCCTATATTTGCACTAGCGGACAGGCATGTTAGAACTTTACTCAAATTGGGTGCTCTGAATTGTTGCACTGATCAAATTCGCACCTTATCCAATGAACAACCTTGCAAATCGGACTGCCGTCGTGTCTTCCCGGGCAGTTTTTGCCAGCGCCATCAATCAGTTTCACGCACGTACTGATATCTGTCGCGTCACAAACAGTCCCCATACTGAGCACCTGTAATTCAAGTTAAAAATTTGTAGAGATGCTCTGTCCACTACGGTACGTTCCTATTCAGTGTGGGACTTGTAGATTTCACGCAGTATTCTTCTGAAACCCCGAAGTACTTATGAATAACGGTGCACATAAATTTTCTAGGCAGAGGACTTCCATATAAGAAAATTCGAACAATGCTCTAGAAGTCGAAAAAGCTAGAAAAGGCGTTTCAAGTTGGCCGTGGAGAAACTGATCTTCTCTCCAGAGCTAACGCTCCACTCTGCAGCGGAATGCATACCTAACGAAACGTAAGTACTGGTTGAAAATGGTCCAGACTGTGCTTGAAGCAACTAGTCTAGTTTCCGACTTCTTATTTGAATCTGCCAGTACCTCTTTCATAAATGTGCAAGACTTGACATTAGCATCTTTCCTACTTCCATTTTTACTATTCTGGTCCTTCACAGCCGTAACCCTGCTCCACACCATTAACCACAAAAAAAACTTCCCACTCCGTTGATGGAAGGAGCGCGCAGTAGACATTTGCTTGTATGCATTTGCATGTGTTATTGTTAACGTAATGTTCTCGTCATGACGTTTTCAGGAGCAACGTTGAAGAGGTTAAAGAATATTTGTAGACACTATAGTTAAAACCAGTTTCTGGAAACTTTCAGTAAGGGTTTATCTAGATACTCGACGTTTTTCTTCGAGTTGTTACAGTCTGACATTCTGGATATTTTCGTTAGTCTGTTCCAAGAGAAAATCGGGATAGAAAACTCTCGCGATCTTCTTCCGTAATTGCATTCGATGTATTCACTTAGTCTGACTCTGTATGCATCTCAAACAGTTTCTTGATTTTTCGCTTTTATTATTATCACTTTATTATTCTCACAATTATAGTGCTCTATCACTGCTCCAGGAATTTGAAACATCTTTATTCACATTGTTGGAGAGAGAGGTACCGTTATTTCCTCGTACACTACGAAATCTGCTGTTGATTCAGTACGTTCACAGTTTTGCCTTTTATAATTCCCTACATCAGTTTATCCAGCAATTTATCAGACTCAAATGTCTGACTGATCTTTCATAAGTCCTCATATTTAGGCTTGTGCCTTTTTCGCTAGTTTGAGTTATTTTCTTAATCGTTTGGTTTATCAGTTTTTCTAGTTTGGTACTATACCTCGGCGACTCCTGCTGACGTGTTAGCGCTCGTATCATTTATATTCATAAACGTTACTACACACGGGTGGGCATGACCATGCCTCAGTGTGTGGTACACGTTATTATTTTATGTGTTGCAACTGGCTAATAAATCGACAGAAATTGTATTTTCTGTGTACCTTTCGGGAGAAAGTTACGTAATATCATCACGAACTCTAAGAATAAAATGAGCTGATTTTGTTAGTGCTGAACATAAATGGCACATGTTCTAATCAGTCTCGCAGTTCCTCTCTGACAAGTTTTGTAATTTAGGTTGGGCTCGGCAATAGTACGGATGGAGAGAACTAGATCTCTTAAGTGTTAATGAAACAGTTATTCACAGAAGAAGGGAAGGTGAAGCGTGAGAGATCGGGACACTGCTGAAATAGCAAGAAGTCATAATATTAATGATGACTGCTTTGAAAATTGACGAAATGAGGATCCACTAAGAGAGAGTAATGATATGCCAGTTACGCCGATCAGAACTAGTTTGAGCGGTCTCTCTCTCTCTCTCTCTCTCTCTCTCTCTCTCTCTCTCTCGATCAGAAAGCACACACACACACACACACGTCTCTCTCTCTCTCTCTCTCTCTCTCTCTCTCTCTCTCTCTCTCTCTCTCTCTCTCAAAACCCATGGCACTACATAAGATGTCTTCCAGTGCACACGTAAGAGAACAGTACGAGAAAAAAAATGAAGACTCGTCGACTATTAGCACTATAAGACGCAAATACTGAAGCTTTTGAATACCGTTCATTCACCTTTCGCCATTGACTGTGAAGTCAATGAAATCTCCGCACCATTCCTTCGTACTAATATCTAGCAGGCAGTTCGGCGTATATTCTACCTTTTCGAATATCACCGACGGAATAAATTTGAAAAAAAAAAATGGGAAAGAGACGGCAGGAGCCCTGGAATGCAGAACGGGAGAGCAGCACAGAGGAGGAACGCGAAAAAGAGAAGAAAGATTGCCAGCCCGGATTTGCGACCGTCCTCGGCTCGCTCGAAGAGTGTTTTCGTGCGATAAATCAACCGCCAACTACACTGTTGCGGTATTTTTATACGCGGGCACATAAATTCCACGATGCTGTTATATTTTTAGAGCACCGAATATATGTTTTCAGCTGTTCAGTGAATGAAATATCTGACGCCAGCACTAGCACAGCTCGGCATTTCGGAGCGCCGCACAATGAAGGAGGGCGGCGAACTTCCAGTATCAATTGCTAGCGGTCCGTGCGGCGTAATTCTGCCTGTCATCAGGGTGAAGCAAAAGAAAGGCAATTACTGTTCCCGGCCTTCCACATTTGCAACTGCATTTATACCGTTAGCTATTTGCTAATATTAGACAGCACACTTATTCATGCAGATACGGTTGGTGAAATATGTTTAAGCGGTAATATTTTGTAAGAAATATTGTGAGAAGGGCAACTAACAAATTCTTAAAAGTTAGAGAACTGTTTCGTCCCGAAAAGGAACGAACACGTGGGCACAAGTATTAGTGATCGGCACGGCGTAGAATTAACTACCCAGCAAAGCGAAAAACTGGCCAGGATGGTAACATCGTCATGTTTACGCCCGACAAACAGGGAAATAGGAGCAGCGTACACACTTGTATTTTTGGAAGCTGAGCGCTGTCACACGTTAACACGTCCGTACGCAAACGCCCTGCCTAGTACATAAATTAAATACTGTGCTGCATTTTTATTTAACAAAACTCGTCGTGCACTATAAGAGCAACAACATTTATTCACAAACCACTTTTCTACTGAACAAGTAAGTGGCGTTAATTTTGAGGCTCTATTTTTTTCGTTAAAATGGTTCTTTTATGTGTCCCGTCGTTCGTACATTATAATCTGGCACATTTTAAAACCAAATAACACGCACTTTCTCAATGGTCCAGTGCTAGCCTCGAAGTATTGTTCTGTTGCATATAAGCTGTGAAGTTTTCGCGAAGATGGTGTTTCATTCTACTGTTCATAATATCATTGAAAGTGGCGCCTACCGAGTGATGGAGCGCTGTGGTTACCACACGGTATTGGCATACAAGAGGACGGCTGTTCAAACCCCTGTCTCGTCATCCTGATTCAGGCAAATGACGGAGTACTTCCTTTGAAAACGTTCGTTCGATTTCTTTCCTCATCTTTGAACCATTTCAAGCTGGTACTCCATCTCTAAGGACCTCGTTTTACTGTAGAGCTTCATACGGTCCTGGAGACACACGAACGGGTGAAGGCATCTTCAGGACAAAGAGTTTCTAATCTGCTCCAATAGTATGGTAAAGAGGGCGTACCGTAGTCAATTTGTCTCACTAACACACAAAACGTATAATTTACAGGTAAAAGAATGCATTCCTTATAAAAAAAATTAAGTCTCTGTTTGTGTCACTTCGTTCCTTAAACTTTGTTCGAGAGACCCTGATCATGTACTATATTTTATTTAACTACAAGCAGGAAGTTCCCTGAATAGCTGTGTATCACTCCATCTCGTCTCATAAGCACTTGAAAATCTCGTATATTATGATTGTTTGCAAAATTTTGCTCCCTGAAATTGACAGTGAACAACAATAACACTAGTCAACAAATTTAAAGTTTTTATTTGCATCTGGTTTGTAAATGAGTGGATTTACCTAATTTAGGGGTCTCAATTCACTGGTAAAAATCAGCTTCTCTCCGTCACGTCTCATTCAATAGACAGCAGAAACAAAAACAGTACGAACGAGCACTGACAGTATTAAAACAAACAAGACAAACTAATTCAGATCTTTAGAATTCAGTGCTACTTGGTATGTATATATGGAAGTGACGTGAATAGGTGATCTAAATTAGTTAACAACATATTTTCAACTTTAATCTACTACAGTTTTCGAAAATGTGACTATGATGGCCTTATTTTATTTTCCGTTTTCTTATTACGGCTCCCATGTAGTGACGATTTGTAAATTTTTTAGCATCCTTGTATCAGAAAAAACAAAAAACCAGAATTAAAAATTTAGGCATCTAAACAAAAGAACAGTTAAAAACGAAATACGGGAAATAGACAATAGAAGAACTTAAAAGCTCAGCGTGATAGAATATTTTGAAAGGTGGATTCGGATCCTACTCACTAAAATACATACTAATTGGGCCAAATGGTTGTTGATTAGTGTAATTGTCAAAAGGAAATGCAAGTCAAAGATCTGCAATTCGGCGTTTATTTTATACTGAGTAGGTATTTTAACTCATTTGTTAGATACGTTTATTTCATTCTATGTTGAGTTGATATTTTTAATTAATTTTTTTTTGCCTGTGTTACATACATTTACTTCGTTTGGCCAAATTACGAGAAGGCCGTACAGAAGCTTCCTTATTTCCAGTAGAACAGTGCTGATTGTTACTGCGACAAGGCGGAAATACAAGTAAGATACCAGTACGTCTGTGTATTTCTCGTAATAATAAGAAACGCGAATATTATGCTTTCTCAGACGTCGCTTCGTGTACAGTCGTCTCTTTACTGGTAATTGACTTAGGATGGTATCTTAACGTAACACGTGCACCTGTCGCTTTACGACGCCAATAAAGAAATCCTTCGTGCAGGTTGTATGGAGTGTGGTTTATGGAGGAAGGTAATGCTTGGGTCTCAGACTCGTACAGGAAGAAGCGGGCGTCATAACTAACCTCCGCGCAGTGCTCAGGACAAACACAGCACTTCAGCCCACCTGTAATTGCTTTTCCTTCTGCGGCCGGGAACAGGCACGGCGGACGCAGCCGCGTCCCTGTGTTGTAACGGCGCGCTTTGGCTTTGTCGCTTCGCCTGCTGCGTCACCATCAGAAGACGTCTCCGCACTGGAGGTTTACGGCAGCTCACCCCTGCGTTCACTTTCTGCCCTCCCTCGGCGACGGCGACTTAGTCGGTAATGACGTTATTAAAATGCATTGCAATCGTGTGGACTTGGAAGAGGAATCACTGGCGTAGCTCATCCCAGCACCTGCGGCGCCGCCAAGAACTACGAATTACACAATAACCGAACACACCGTTTCTTACACATTACTTAGTGTCTTCCTACGACACTGTCATTGACCAATAACTGCCGCTGTATGCTGCAAATAACTTGCTGCGTTTTGATATCTAACGTGAAGCGCAGCTTTCATTATATTCAAATTTATTCCCTCACGTCGAGGGTCGTGCAGTTTAGCACTTGAATATTGCGTGAATTGTTTTTACCAAAGCTAGTTCTATAGCCTACTGCAAAATGTTCAAATGGGTGTGAAATCTAATAGGACTTAACTGCGAAGCTCATCGGTCCCTAAGCTTACACACTAGTTAACCTAAAGTAATCTAAGGACAAACACACACACTCATGCCCGAGGGAGGACTCGAACCTCCGCCGGGACCAGCCGCACAGTCCATGACTGCAGCTCCCAAGACCGCTCGGGTAATCCCGCGTGGCAAGCCTACTGCAATTGCGTCATTTTTTTATGGAAATAGCTATGACTACAGCAGCATACGCGTTATTCATCTTTTCATTTTGAGAGTAAGGCTCACTTCCTGAACCGATTGAGAATACACTGATGGGCCAAAAATCATTTTCAAAGTATCGAATCAAAAATATTTAATGATTGGAAACAGCAGAAAATATCTAATAAATTGAAAATTATGAAATTCGTAATAAAGGTAACTCTGAACATTGGCAGTATTACGTGAAACCAACCTTATTGCGGTAATGCTCACTAACACGGCCTACAACGTGGCATGTCTAATTTATTTCTGTGCATGAACCAGGGAAATGTCCTTCAAAATGAGTTCTGTAATCATGCGTTGATAATGCCTTACTTGCAAGGGCGCTCGATTCTGTTCTTTGTCAGATGATGATGATAATTGGTTTATGGGACGCACAACTGCGCGGTTATCAGAGGCCGTACAAATTCCTAATTTTAACTCAATACAATCTCGCCACTTTCATGAATGGTGATGAAATGATGAGGACAACACGAACACCCGGTCCCCGGGCCGAGAAAATCTCCAACACCGGGAATCTAACTCGGGATCCTGTGATCCAGAGGCATGTTTTTATCAGCATAGCTTCCAATGGCGATGCTGTTGCGGTGTAAGCTGATTGAGAAAAGCGCTGCACTCCTAGTAGTAATTTACCGCTTGTCAAAGGAAGACAACGCACTATCTTCTCGTCATCCTGTCCATTTTAGTACTGATTGCATCTAAAATATATTCAAAATTAAGAATAAAATTATATCAGAAGTTATGATATTTTCTCCAAATTTCAAATCAAACGCTTACACTCCTTTTAGTAAAATTACTCATTTTTTCAACCCTATCAAAGACCGCAAGCATTACTGATGTATAATATTGCTAAGTGTTTTACTTTTGAAATCTCCTTTCAACCAACAGAAGCGGATGGAACTTGCTAACACCGTGCACATATGACTGATCAATCGTATCCTTAAAATAACTATAGAAATCCTCGAACAATGGAAATTAGCAATCTGCATTACCTACTAAATGCACACAAAGCAATCCAACCAATACCTTTTTGTTGCTGATTCGTTTCTACGTTAAAATCAAATTTCATATATCTTTCCTCAAATAGTATTCAAGTCTTAGCTGTTCTCCACTCCTCAAAATATCTCATCTTCAAAAGGGAACCGGTTGCTTAACTACGGCTTGTTGTCCCCGCTGCTGCTGTTCTGCCTATGCCGCGCTTTTCTTAAGACTCAGACAATGTGTCCTTTCATATAACCAAGTTGTTCAGATGTATCTATGGAATATTTAAAGTCTTTACAGTCGATATGCTACACAAATGAGTGATAAACTCGTGCTCCTGAAGATTATGTCCCAGTAAATCGATACATTACAAATGCAGTCGACAAACTGTCTTTTTGTAAATAAAATTTCTTCACAATACGAGGGGCAGGCAATGTGCTACTCTTAGATTCTACTACAATACAAGTAAAACTGATCTATAAAATGTTCTTATGTCATGCAAAATAGTTGGCTTTCTCCTTACACATAAGTGGAATGAAATTCAATGGGGAAAGCGAACAGCTTTGCTGAACATGTCTCTTTGTCTTAAGCCATTATGATTTCCAGGCTCCTGACACTGTTTCCACACCCTTCATACAGCTGAACTTTTTTAACAATGACTTAGGAACATTGTGTTCTCAGTTAATCCCATATGTTACCCCTTGATGCATTGTCATATGCTTTTTCCAAATCGAGAAATAGTACTATCAGGTCCTTTCCTTTTTCGCAATACCCCTCCAGTAACTAACGGAGGCACAAAATGAGGTCTATCGTTCCCTTTCACTTCTGAGTCCATGCTGAACTTTTCAAATTCCCTCAATATTTCGTTAAAAGTAGGCCTGCCATTTGCAATAAGAACAAGAAAATCTGCCGCCACCGTTCAGTACCTCCGCTGAGACGTAAACATTTCTGAACGACTTTAGTTGTTTCAATGTACACCTGCGTTATAGAATTATGCTTCAACGACATCTATATGACTGCTTTGCGATAAACACTTCAGTGTTGGCCAGAAGGTTCAAAGAACGACTGTCAGACTATTTCTCGGCCGTTACACTCTCGAATAGCACGTCGTACAGATGCACTCTAATTGTTTCCGTTCGAGCGGTGATTTAGTTTTGTTAAGATGGTCATTTGCCCCTGTATAGGTGCGAGTGGTGTTCAGAGGAGAAAGCTGATTTCGTAAAAATATCTCGCCGCAACGTAAGAATCCTTGTTCTAGTGTTTGCATCCCCTCTCACTTTCCATATACGTGGCGCACTGTCCGATACCTCACGACAATACCAAACTGGCTCCCCTTCTTTTTAGCGATGTCCTCCATCAATCCATCTGGTAAAGATACCATGCCATGGTACTCCAGGACAGGACGAGCAAGTGTGGTGTACTGAATCTCTTTAACTTATCATTTTCTGTGTGATAGTTCCAGTTTAAGTCGCTCCCAGTTGTAATCCTTAGATATTCAGCTGTGGTATTTGTCGGGTAGTCGAAATTGAACGGAATATTTTTCGTGCTCATATGGAGGCACTCAAATTTCTCTAATTGTTTAGGGGCACTGGCCACTTTTCGCACCATCCACATATTTTGAATTCTTCATTTTGGAGTTGGTTTCGATCTTCTGAACCCTCTGCTAAATGGTAAACGATAGCATCAAACAATTTAAGAGGGCTCTTCGGATTCTCTCCTGTTAGCTTAAGGCGAAAGGTTCGGCTCCATTGCGTGGCCGGCCGCAGTGGCCGAGCGCTTCTAGGCGCTACATTCTGGAACCGCGCGACCGCTACGGCCGCAGGTTCGAATCCTGCCTCGGACATGGGTGTGTGTGATGTTCTTAGGTTAGTTAGCTTTAAGTAGTTCTATGTTCTAGGGGACTGATGACTTCCGAAGTTAAGTCCCATAGTGCTCAGGGCCATTTTTCCATTGCGTGCGGACACTTCCCGAGAACATTTTTTCTATAATTTTTCGCTACGTTTAAGAATGTTGCATTTTTTGCAAGGAGTTAATGAAGGAGCTAGACCTATCACTACAAGCATTAGGTCGAATAGCGAGAGCTTAATTTAATTTACGTCATTCGATTTCTGGAAGCTCCATGCTTTTCGGACACATCCCATTGCGTCTCTCAGGTAAGATCGGGCATATTGCGGTGTCGGCTTCAACACCCCGAACCGTTTTCCTTGACAGCGCAATGAAAACTTAAAATCGTTCCCGCAACCCGGAAAGAAGGGACCGCTGCGAGGCGCAGTCCCTGAGGGCAGTAAAAGGGTGTGGTCCGGGCCAGCACCACCGGCCGGGCATTGTCACAAAGGTACCTTCTCCCCAAATAAAATATTAAGGGCACCATCTTGTCGGCCATCGGCGCGAGGGGTCCCTGCGCTGGAGATTTAAGAGCGCTGTGTTCTGCTACGGGGAGCGACGTGAATAAAACACCGGCCCAACAGTTCCGCCGAGGAACGAACGTCTCTGCTCGGTCCCGTGAATTACGTTTGCTGCCGGGTCGTGCTTGATGCTGCAGCTGAAAATCGCTCTAAGCTCTAAGGAAAACATGCACTTGGTTCAGTCAGGTGAGACAGTTGGGTACACTGGGGATCGATAAAATAAACGAAACACCATGGGTTAAACCCCCAGCTGTGTAGCTTTCGTTTTATGAGTTGTGCGTACGTCGCTGAAGTTGTTCTCCACTTGTTCTACGACACGTCTAAGCGTGTTCTGAAACTCTTACACTTTGGTGTGTCGTATTGAACTCTCGTCGTGTTTTACATTACAAATTACATAACACTCCAAAATAACAGCCTGACAGTAATATTTATGAACACATGTTTGCAGACGCTTTTAGAAAAGATATGTCGTATTTTCAGTGGTGGATACCTGATATTTTACGGCTGTTGGGATACGATGCACCAGTGTGCGGGTTTCTTAATTTTTAGAGAGCCATTTGCTCTTAGCAGGCGAATGTAAATGCGGTGGGAGATTCCGAGAACGTCAGAAACATAAATGAAACTGAGTTTTAATAAACTTATGCTCACCCTGTCCACAGCACTTACTTTTCATCGTTTACTCTGGAAAATTCCTGAATTTAATTTTGGTAAAAAATCTAATATGGCTCTGAGCACTATGGGACTTAACTTGTAAGGTCATCAGCCCCCTAGAACTTAGAACTACTTAAACGTAACTAAACTAAGGACATCACACCCATCCATAGCCGAGGTAGGATTCGAACCTGCGACAGTAGCGGTCGCGCGGTTCCAGACTGTAGCGCCTAGAACCGCTCGGTCACCCGGCCGGCTGATCGTCCGTCATGGAGAAACCACATAACCTGTCGTAGTGCCAAAGGCACATTCTCAAGCAGCCCAGGTACAGTATTCCGCAGGAAGTCCAGGTATATTCCTCCGTCGAGGCGTTTTAGAATAATAACTAGTCGAATTACATGGTCGGAAAGAATCCCTGCCCACACATTGACGCTGAACCAATGCTGATGAAAAGCCTCAACCATTCTGTCGCTCACAGATGACAAATATGCAGATCGATGATGCCAGTACTGGTAAAGGTCGCTTTGTCGCTCATGAGGACTTCTGACATCCCATAATTGTGATGGAATGCTGCAAAAATCATCGCCAAAATCCTGTCCTTTGAGAGAAATACGCTGCTGAAAATACCTGCATTCCTTGCAGGTGTAGGTATAGTAGCGCCTCTCATGCGGGTTATACATAATAGTACTCCGGCTTATACCAAGTTCGCGGGCAACTTGCTGGGGTTCATCTCAATATCCTGTAGAAACCGATCCTCCATATCTGGTGTACGCACAGCCCGCCGCCTCCCTGCACATACATCTGCCTGAAATGACCCACGATCACAAAAACGCCCAAAGAGGGATTCAGCTGTTCTGTGATGTACCTGGTATCTGTGATGGCACCTGTTGTGTATAGCCGTGCTGCCTCTCGATCGTTTGTATCTGCTTGGCCGTACACAAAAAACAAAAAAAAAAAAAAAAAACATCTCGGCTTGTTTCCGACATGAATACCGGACCATTCTGTTGCTTGCAGTACGCTGCGCCAATCACACAGCGTGCAACACGCAGGGAACGCAGGGCACGTGGTCAGAGCAAATTTCATTCGTCAGCGTCATCTAGCGTGCCAACGATGCATTTCCGGACACACGTTCATAGAATTTTTTTCCCTCCATTTACAGTCAGAAATCCATCACTGCAGTCAATTGGCTTTATTAACATTCACCCTATAGCTGCTCTGCTTTTCCAGGAGTCCTACGGCGCTTATTGTCTGAGTTTCTTTGACTGTTGAGGCACCTATGACCATTCTCTGTCTCCTTCTTCATGGGCTTCTGCAATGCTCTCTCTATGTTTACCATTGCAATTCCTAATAAGATATTCACGGACAAGCACGTATTATAAAATGTGGAATTTCTATGATATAAATGCATCAGAGCAATTATTACACACCACAAAATTTCTTGACATTCAAGAAAACCGCTGAGTCTACTGTGTGTTGTGGTATACACAACTGAAAATTTCCAACTTCACCATCATCTTCCAGAACTTCTTGGTCGATTTCTTGGTATGCCTCCACGTTCTTCTTGTTGTGAATTCCGGTGCTGCTGTTAGAAATCACTACAATGACGTTTGAAAAATACGAATATCAATGAGTCTGTTACTACTAATATTAAGATAGTAACTTGTTTGAAAGGTCATCCGGATGAAATGAAAAGGCGAAGCATCGCAAGAGGAACTTCTTTAGTAACCCAGGCTACCCAAGGACGATGTTTGTATGTGTTCTGAGCGTGTTGCAAACAAAATGTATACAGTAAACGTGGGTGTAGTTAGTGTATTTAATGTCTGTTGCCACAAATTCTCACTCAGTATCACGGGATTTAGTTTTACATTTGTGTATGTTTCCTTGGATATGTGTTGCTCTCGTCAAGAAGGCAACGGTAATGCATTGTTAAATGTCGTGCCTAGAAATACGTTACGGAACTGTTAGTCAGTGACACCCTCTTATCTTCGTTACTAAAGGAGAAAATAACTAAACTACGTAAGTTATTTAAACGTTTCATTTAATCATTAATTCACTCCCAGGAATGAGAATCACTGTGGCTTCACATTCAAGTAGTAGGTAGTAGATAGAACATATGTCTTTCTTTCTAAAACAGTTATAAAGTAGCGGAGATGTATAACACTATTTGGGAGCTCTAAGCCTTTAATAAAATCGCAACAACCTGTTAATCACCACCAGCAAATAAAATTCTTTTCGTGTACTATCAGTTCCTCTCGTAGAAGTAACTGTGCAAAGGACATGCGTGTTTAGCAGTGGCATGTTTTCCAGTTTGCACTTCACAATAATAATATACAGAAACTGTAATTAATCTAGAGTTTCTTATGGAATAAACAAAGACGAAGTTTTATACTCTGCAGTGGTTGGTAATGGATCTATATAAGCGAATTTACGATGAACATAACTCATTGTCTCCGTTCGTTACCCGGAGCGAGAGGTAACTTTCTGAATTTGCCTATGTTTTCCGTCAAACAGAGATATTTTGTCCCATCTCTACACATGCAGTCACTGCAGTGCAAATGCTCGTTTCGACGCTTACCAGTCCGGACGGAAAAAAAAAATGAAAATAGCAGACGGATTTGTTCTGAGCCGGCGAACAGATATGCCTTTGTATTTCGAACGACCTTTGTATTAAACACAAAACGGATCATTTTTATTCTCTGTTATTTTCAAAAAATCCAAGGCCGCATTTTGAGCAGGCGTGCTAGCAGACAAAGATGGTAAAAAGGTGGGGTGGGAGGGGGGAGAAAGGTCAAAGCTAATTTCAGCTCTGGAATTGAAGAATAATACGGCACGTGGAAACGGCTTTTATATAATGTATTTTCTTTCCCCGTTTCAGCGAAAAGATCCCTGCCGCCAGAGGTCGACGCCCCGTTTTTAACGGCGCGATTACCAAAACAGCAATGGCGGCGAGCTCTCGACCCGATGTCGCATATGGCGATCGGTTTCATACGTCACCGCGGACATGTTTCGTATAGCAGCGGGGATTCATCGATTTCCTATTAGAATCGCGACCGACCACCCTCCGTAATTCGTGTTTGATGATATAAAATAGCAATTAGCCGGGAAATGCGCTGTGTGTAGTGCTCACTACCATTCGCCACTCGCCGTTAGCCGCTGTGTTTCTCTGTGTTCGCACGAGAAATTATTTTCCGAAATAAACGCCACGAAGGTTCCACAGTTCAACCCCGAGCAGATATTAACCCGGTACAACATGACTTTTATTCCATTGAGGTGCGTATCGAAAGAACAGTTGGTACACCTGCGAATACACAGTTCATGAAATTCAGATCCTCTATTACTAAATACTGAGGGCGTCATACACTCTGCGAATAAAGGCCAATTTGAGCTCTCGTTAATGGTCTGTTAGCATTGCTCGAAATGCAGAAAAGGAAAGCACAGGGGGAAACTTAAATTTCATTCTGTGTCGATGTGTGTTGAGTGCTGTTAGTTTGAAAATAGTAAGAGATTTTTATAAACCGAGAGAAATTAAATACGCTGTTTCTTCACGAAGAATGTAGAAAGAATGCAAAGAGATCTCTCGAGTTTTTACACACAAAATAGATAAATCACAACTTCTAAGTATTGCAATTTCTCGGAAACTAATAGCATTTTGAAGAGAAGCACCGCTGACTTCGTCTCTTTCGTAAATGCGACAGTAGTAGCAGAAATTACTATAGTTCCAGTGGAAAAAGTGAAATCATTGTAATTAATTCAGTTACAAAAAGAGAGGGTAGGCAGTAAAGTGAAGAGTTTTTAACATTTCATTTGGCTAAAAACAAAATTGCGGTATCTTAAACGGTTAAACGAAAATATCTAAGGTGAACCTTTTAACTGTATCACCCTGTCGAAGTACATTTAGAAACAGAAAGATAATTTCTTTACATTACTATTTAAAAATGGGTGCTGCGGGTGAAACTTGATGTACCGTGAGTGTAGAGACCATTAGTGGGGGAGCACGGATTTGGACACAAAAAGACAGGGGATTCATTTTAAAAGAATCGTTCCATCATTCGTACTGAAGTGGTGTGTATGAACTATAGGAAAACTAATTCAGACTACACGGATACGAACCGAGTCCGTTTTGCTTACCAATGCCGTACGTCACCCACTTATTGACACGTTAGCGTCGACTAACAGTGCTGAGGGGCAAGTTTACTGGTAATGAATAGAAAGAAGATAACAAGGAAAACGTATAGAAAATTCTGGACTTGTGTAGCCAAACTGTCTGTTACTAGCTTCAGCAGTATTGGCAGTTACACGATAAGCAGCGGTAAATTTCGTATTGCGGCAGGGATAACTGCCATATCTGAGTGCTAGCGTACGATATGCCGGGTAATGAGAATGAAATTCGAGATTATTTCGTTCGATAATACAGGATTACAGCTTTAGTCAGACAGCTGACCTATACGAAGTCCGCTTGCCATTACCTGTCTGAATAATGTCTGTTCCATCACGGCGATCCGTTCGGCGCCTGCCCACATGTATCATTACGGCGTCCGATCTGGTTACCTGTACAGTGCGTAATGAACTCCAATTTGTGGCCTGCATCAAGAACAAGCCATACTGACGAACGGTGCTCGGCAAGTAATTAACGCAAACTTGCCGGCCGCGTTACTCGCTGCAGATGTAATTAAGCAAACTGCGAGTGTTCTCAAAATTTTGCGGTAGGTGGTTTCGAGGTTAATATTTAAATAAGTGCGATTAACCGTCTCATTGCCAAGTAGCTTACTTCTGAGGAGTACAACTCTTTAGAGCAAGAACGGCGCTTCCACATTCCAGGCCAAATGTAAAAGGATCCGAAGAGCTTTTAGTCTGAAAAAAGATAATACACATATAAAACTAGTGATTAGAAAATGTATCTATAGGCTGGACACTTCGCTACACTTATTAAAATTATGTTTGATGAAGATTTTCGAAGTTCAATACTCTGTCATTTCTGCGATGCACCGGCACTTACTTGGCTTGCAGATTTGCTGGAAGGCATGTTGTAATTTTATAACAGCAAATGCTCTGCTGAAGAAAAAAAGGAAGACATGTAATTCCCTTCCAAAACTCTATTTCTGCAACACGAATCTGTAGCTTCGATCCTTGCTTTATTATTAATATTTCTTATTCTTTTTCTTCCCTATATCTGTGCATTTTGCCTCAAATTTTTTTGTCTTTTATTAACTTTTTAGTTCTTAAAAAAATTTCACTAAACAAATGAAAGTAATAAAATTTGTAAATCAATAAACAGCGTAAAAAGTAAAATATTCCTTCAAGCTAAATATATTAATTTATCATATTGGTATCCATGTTTTCTACAATACTAATAAATATACCAATTATTAGTTACAAAATTGTGAGTAGCTCTCGGAAATGATGTTACATAGAACAACCATGTCATTCATCTGACACATACGTTTAGCTATGAGAAATGTACGTGCGAGACTGAGATGTATCTGAAGGCCCCTAAAAAAGTGTATTTCACGTGCGGAACAGGTAGAGAAGATTCGGAGAAGAGCTACAATCTTCGTCGCGGATCTGTTTGGTAGACGTAGAATTTTGTCCGCCTCTGTAGCTGTGTGACGGATTGCTAACCAAAGGGGCCCAGGTTCCATTCCCGGCGGGTCGCAGATTTTCTCCTCTCTGGGACTAGGTGCTGTGCTGTCCTCATGGTCGTAACATCATAATTGATGTTCAACGATTTAGATGGCTGTATGGGCAATAACCGAAAGCCAGGGCATTTTTAAAAAGTAGAATTGTCAAGTAAATGTTTAGTGAACTATACATCAAATGGTTCAAATGGCTCTGAGCACTATGGGACTTAACTTCTGAGGTCATCAGACCCCTAGAACTTAGAACTACTTAAACCTAACTAAAATAAGGACATCACACACATCCATGCCCGAGGCAGGATTCGTACCTGCGACCGTAGCGGTCACACGATTCCAGACTGAAGCGCCTAGAACAGAGGCAGGATTCGTACCTGCGACCGTAGCGGTCACACGATTCCAGACTGAAGCGCCTAGAACCGCACGGCCACACCGGCCGGCGAACTATACATCACGGAGAGCTTTATTCGCAAAATTTGGAGAGATGACGTTCCAGTTAGAGTCTAGAATGAAACTGTTTCATCTAGTTTATATCTCGCCTAATGGTCACGAGAGAATGGTTAGAGAAATTTGGCCTTACAGAGAGCACTGTTCAGGAACGAAGCAGGAAGGCGGAAAGTTACTGCAGTACATAATCTATAATGTTTCGTGTTATTCAGTTTAACATTATCTTTGTGTTCCTTCCATTCAAACGACTGATAAACTGAGTACTTTATGTTTTACAGTTTTGTAGTGAAAACTGCCAACTGAAGAGTTCGGCTATTCTTCGTCGTCGTCACTGAATCTCTACTCGATGTCTCAACAAGAACTTATTTTAGCAGTGGACAAACTGTGCTTGGACAACTTACAACAGTACATTCGGGAAATTTTTACTCCATCTTCAAATATATGGGCTACAAACTATATAGCACTTGCGATTGAGTGTCATTGACTGACTACTGTACGTACCCGACAGCAAGCAACCACCAGAGGAAACAGGAGAATATTTCGAGCATCTCAGAAGAATTACAGACGAATAGGGGTGAAACTTTCTGGCAGATTAGCCTGGTGCCAAACGAGACACGAGCCAGGAACTTTTGCTTTTCGCGGGTAATTTGCTGTACCTATTGCGTTATACAGACACAACTGACGACTCTACCTCACATCTTTATTTCCTCCAGTATCTCTTCTGTCTTTTAGACTCCTAATTACCTTGCGGGATACAGATGGCCTATCTGAGGAAACACAGACCATGAAGAAACTTACCGTGGATAGCCACTGGTAGTAGCAGGAAAGGGAGAAGATAAAAGTATAGATGACCCGCTCCGGGAAGATCGGTGAAAACTGAATGTGGAGTTTTGCAACATATGATATCTGCGTGAGTTCAAAGTCATAAACTTGCACACGATGCCCGACAAAACAGTGGAGGGGCACTTACGGCCACCGTTATCAGCCACATGAAATAACACCAAAACTTCCCTCTTCCCCACGAGACATTGTATTCGCTATAACGAGATTTTCACCCTGCAGCGGAGTCTGCGCTGATTTCCAATGACGCCTGTTCAGGTTGATCGTTGATTCGTTCACAAAGTTTTTTGTTACAGAGGGTAGCTAAATCCTCTGACCGAACACGCTGAGCTACCGTGCTGGCACCAACTGAGTTACCCAAGCACGACTCACGCCCCGTTCTGACAGCTTTACTTCTGCCAGTACCTCGTCTCCTACCTTCCAAACTTTACAGAAGCTCTTCTTCGAACCTTGCAGAACTAGCACTCCTGAAAGAAAGGATACTGCGGAATCATGGCTAAGCCACAGCCTGGGCTGTGCGTCGTGTTCGCTGTTTATTTGCCAGTTTTCTGCATGTCGAGTGGGCTAATGAAAGTGCGTACAGATTTTCTCAGCGCGAGCCGAAGACGCGGCGAGTGTTGGCGTGTCTATAGCGCGAATCAAATCAAAACGTTTTGGCCAGCTGTTGCGCTTCGCGCAGGGTTGCTGTTGCGGAGGACTAGACTCTTGCGTCGCGGCACGGCGGAACACGGCGGGGTCGGGCAGAACGCGACAAGGCCGCGCCTACAGCGCTGCGAGTGGCTCTTTCCGCCACTTCCTGCACACAACTTCCTAATTAACTTTGTTACGGAGAGAGCTGGGAGAGCACGTTTTATGTCTCCGGCAGACAGTGGTAATATTTCGCGCGAAACTTAAATGTGGCCGACCCACCGGCATATGGCAGTCGCGTCGCGTCGCCTGCGTGTCTTCCCCCCTCCTCACTGTACTTCCAGTTCTGCCACCTCTCTGGCAGCTGCTAGAGCTGTCCCCTGTATAGCGTAGCTGCCGTCTGGTGCCACGTGAAATACTGTAGGCTTACGAAGGCCTACGACGCCGGCAAGTTCTTCTTCTAGATCTATAAGCCAGTCCCAATTAAAAGAAACCGGTTTCAGAGCCTAACAATTAGCTGAAGGAAATGTGCTCCGTATTTCAAAAAGCTCCAGATCTCGTGTCTCCTTTTCTCTTTTTACTCGCACAGTAATAGAATCACTGCTCCAAACACATTAAGTCGTTCTCAGAACTACTTATGTACAGGCACTGCATATTCTGTCTGTCAGGTGCACACCTGGCATTAAATTAAAACTGATTAGTTAGTTTGTCAGTTAATTTGTTGTGTGTGTGTGTGTGTGTGTGTGTGTGTGTGTGTGTGTCCTTATCTCCTTATCTCTCTTATTTAGAAACTAATTTCTTAAGAAACAGACATTCTGCCTCGTATACTTATTTGTTACCGTTAACGTCAGTCAAATTTGTGGTTCACATTAGTCATCAACATGTGGAAAAGGATTGATTCTTAAGATGGAAAGACAGGCTTGTAATTGCAAGTGGCTGTGCTGGCGTACCCAGAGGTACATCGAATGAATAAACAAAAACTTTCATAGGTATCATAAATGAGCAGCTCCCCCCTTCCCCCTTCCCCCCTCCCCCCCGCGCGCACGCACACACACACACACACACACACACACACACACACACACACACACACACACACACTCACCATGCTACCCATGAAGTTGCTGAAATCAGTCTGCCAGTAGGAATAAAGACTTTTCATTGTCCGTTGTGCAGGTTACAAACAATGAACACTTTCACGACTGGATGTCTTAGATGCTGGTGAATCTTTACAGTGGTGATCCTTTCTCCCTACCTAAGTTCGTGTCAACAAAATATTTTCGCATTCGGAGTAGGAAGTTGGTGATTGGAATTTCGTGAGAAGATTCCGTTGTAACTAAATCGCCTTTCTATTAATAACGTCCAGCCCAAATTCTGTATCATTTCAGTTACACTCTTACCCATATTTGGCGATAACACGAAACGTGCTGCCTCTCTTTGAACTTTCTCGATGTACTCTAACAGTCATATCTGGTAAGGATGCCACATCACGCCGCAGTATTCTAAAAAGAGGACGGACAAGCATAGTGTAGGCAGTCTCCTTAGTAGAACTGTCACATTTACTAAGTGTTCTGCCAATAAAACGCAGTCTTAGGTTAGCCTTCCCCCTTCCAATTTAAGTTGTTCGTGATTGTAATTACTAGGTATTTAGTTGAATTTACTGCTTTTAGATTAGACCGATTTATCGTGTACCCGAAGATTAACGAATTCCTTTTAGCACCCATGTGGATGGCTTCACACTTTTCGTTATTTAGGGTCAACTGCCAAGTTTCACACTATTCAGATATCTTTTCTAAATCGTTCTGCAATCTGTTTTGATTTTTTGATGACTTTAATAGTCGATAAACGACAGCGTCATCTGCAAACAACTTAAGAAAGCTGCTCAGATTGTCCCCTAAATCGTTTATATAGATAAGAAACAGCAAAGGACCTATAACACTACCTTGGGGAACACTAGAAATCACTTCGATTTTACTCGATGACTTTCCGTCAATTACTTCGAACTGTGAACTCTCTGACAGGAAGTCACAAATCGAGTCACATTACTGAGACGATATTCCATAAACATGCAATTTCACTACAATCCGCTTGTGTGGTACAGCGTCAAAAGCATTCCGGAAATCCATAAATACGGAATAGATCTGAAATCCTTTGTCAATAGCACTCAACACTTTGTGCGAATAAAGAGCTAGTTGTGTTTCACGAGAAGGGCGATTTCTAAACCCATGTTGACTGTGTGTCAATAGACCGTTTTCTTCGAAGGCATTCATTATGTTTGAACATAGCATATGGTCCAGAATCCTGCTGCATATCGACGTTAATAATATTGGTCTGTAGTTAAGTGGATTACTCCTACTACCTTTCTTGAATATTGGTATGACCTGTGCAACTTTCCAGTCTTTGGGTACGGATCTTTTGTCCAGCGGAAGGTTTTATATGATAAGTTTGGAGCTAATGCATCAGCATACCCTGAAAGGAACCTAATTGGTCTACAGTCTGGACAAGACGATTTTATTAAGTGATTTAAGTTGCTTCACTACTCCGAAGACATTTAATTCTACATTACTCATGTTGGCAGCTGTTCTTGGGTCGAATTCTGGAATATTTACTTCGTTTTCTTTTCTGAAGGCATTTCGGAAGGCTGTGTTTAGTAACTCTGCTTTGGCAACTCTGTCTTCGATAGTATCTCCATTGCTATCGCGCAGAGAAGCTATTGATTGTTTCTTGCCGCTAACATACTTCACATACGATCAAAATCTCGTTGTATTTTATGCTAGGTTTCTAGACAAAGTTTCGTTGTGGAAACTGTTATAAGCATCTCGCATTGCAGTCCGCGCTAAATTTGGAACTTCTGTAAAAGACCACCTAACTTGGGGATTTCGCGTCTGTTTAAACTTTGCATGTTTGTTTCATTGTTTCTGCAGTAGTGTTCTGACCCGTTTTGTATACCGAGGAGGATCAGCTCCGTCGTTTGTTAATTTATTTGGTATAAATCGCTCAATTGCTGCCGATACTATTTCTTTGAATTTAAGACACATTTGGTCTACACTCGTATTATTAATTTGGAAGAAATGGAGATTGACTCTCAGGACGGCGTCAAGTGAATTTTTATATGCTTTTTTAAATAGGTATATTTTTCGTTTATTTTGGGAGGATTTGGGGTTACAATACTCAGTCTCACTACGACAACCCTGTGTTCACTAATCCCTTTATCCGTTTTGGTGCTCGTTATTTACTCAAGATTACTTGTTGCTAAGAGGTCAAGTGCGTTTTCACAACCGTTTACTATTTGCGTGGGCTCATGAACTAACTGCTCGAAATAATCTTCAGAGAATGCATGTAGCACAATATCGGATGTTATTTTCGCCAACATATCGAGGGTAAATTAAAGTCACCACCAACTATAATTGTATGAGTCGGGTACGTGTTAGAAATCAAACTCAAGTTTTCTTTGAGCCTTTCAGAAAACTGTATCATCTGAATTGAGAGGTAAAAGGATCCACTTATTATTTAATTCTGGTTGCCAACAAAGACTTCTGTTCTCTCACAGGAACTATCTACTCCAATTTTGCGAGAAGATAAACTACTTCTGGAAGCAACAAACACGGCATCACCAACCGTGTTTAACCTATAGTTTCGCAAAGATTTCAGCTGAGCTTGTATCCGGCCGTAGCCAGTTTTCAGTGCCTGTACCGATCTGAGCATCAGTGTTTTCTATTAGCGCTTGGAGCTCTGGTACTTTTCCAACACAGCTACGACAATTTACAACTGTTATACCGATGGTTTCCGTGTCTATTTTCTTCCTGTGCCCTTTGTAACTGAAGCAGTTCTTTTGTTTTCCCGAGACCCTCTAACCTTAGTGTTTTCCACATTACAGAGGATGTTCTGAATAGTATTACAGCTCATCGGACACTGTTGTTCTGCAATGAATTGGCTAGTGATACGCTGCATTGTGGCCACCACATATTCTCTGTTAGTCGATAGTCGAAGACAGCCTATGTAGTCAACGTAATACTGCTCTTGGCAGTTTATCGACTACTGCTGTTCTGACTGAATTGAAGTACTCACCGTACACCCTCGACGTGGTGGCATGTCTTTGGTGTGTACAATGCGTGGGGGTGATTAAATGCACAGATATTGCTCGTTTCGCCCCTCCTGTGCTCAGCTGTCACGATGGCTAGATAACCTGAAAATATCCATTAGCAACTTCCCAAATTTTGTTTTGGAATTTGAGTTGACACTGCGTGAATGTAAAACCACGATATGTGGACGTGGAGCGAACTGATAGAGATTAATGTGCGGGACCAACTGGTCATTCCTATAATTGAGTGCCAAAAATTGATTTGAAAGTCAAATATATCTGCGTAGGTGTATGCAGAGCTAACTGATTTATGTTTTAAATCAGAAGCCACGCCCTATAGGCTGGCAAGTTACCAACGTGGCAGCCTCGTCGGAACACCTGTTCGCACTTTGCGCTACAGTGCCAGGTGTGCGAAGGACGGGGAGCCTGTGACTGGGAGAAACAAAGGTCATATTGCTGAATAAACAGTAGTTTTAATTGATCATTTAAATATCAGGTGATTAAAACGTTTCAAATGCAAATTGCAGCGGTTGAACAAATTGTTGTGGCAGACGACCTAGTTTTGCAATCGCAGGAGGTAAAAAGAGCTGTAACTTTGTAGCGACAACTTTTTACTCATATCGTACGAGAGGTCGGAGAAGTACACACTGAATACGCCGCCGCGCGGGGTAGCCGCACGGTCTCAGGCGCCTTGCCACGGTTCGTGCGGCTCCCCCCGTGGGAGGTTCGAATCCTCCCTCGGGTATGGATGTGTGTGTTGTCCTTAGCGTAAGTTAGTTCAAGTTAGATTAACGAGTGTGTAAGCCAAGGGACCGATGACCTCAGCAGTTTGGTACCATAGCAACTTACCACCACCACTGAATACGCTAGTTCTAGTGCAGTAAATAACTCTTCTCTGTTAGATGGTTCTAATAAAATTAAATGATGAGCGAATATTAAAAGTGACCGTTTGAGCCACAGCAACTGCAACATCCATAACCTGTATCTACATTGTGTAACATGGATCCTCACACGAAGTCACTGCCGCACGGTAACTCGGTTGCTCTTCCTGCAGATGCAGTCGTTTCGAAACTAGATGGTGAAAGAAATCTGCATCGCGGCGATTTGACTGGCAGTGGAAGGAGACATGGTAATACCTAAGTTCTAATTACCAGACTCGCCAGTATTCTAGGGTACATCAGCCGTCTTTCCGCAGTGTCTAATTTAATGGTAGGGTTTAAAGCTATCATTGTCGGGTAGGTACGTGAAGCTGGCAGGCACATTTCAAGCAGTTATTCGAAAGTATTTGGATGTGTATCGGCTGTAGGTGTCAGTGTCTACGATCTTAGAATTCTATAATCATTCATAGCTACGTTGCCGTGGTGGTCTAGTATACAGAGCTCTGGGCTGTGTCGTTAGGTGTACGGAGTTCTGTCCCGGGTGGGAGCGAGTAAATTTCCACGTTCCAGTCCATCCAGGACAGCCCCAGGTGCGGTAAAGGTAGGTAACATAAATAATGAGGCGGTACTGAAGAATATTGAGGAGAAAAGAAACTTGTCACAATCTGACTTAAAGAAGGACTCGGGTGACAGAAATATCGTAAGACATACAGGAATCATTCGAGGGAAGTGTGCAGAGTAAAAATTATAGAGTACAGTAACCAGATCGAGATGAACGTAGATTGTAGGAGGACAGACTAGCGATCTGATTTGCGTCAAACTAGTCTTCGGATAGAGGACAACAGCAGCAAAACGCCATTGTATGAGCCATCGCACACCAACTGGCGTATGATGTCCGTGGCACTCTCCCTACTATTTCGCGATAATACGAAAGGAACGATCCTTCTTTGAACTTTTCCGGTGTCCTCCGTCAGTCCTGTCTGATGCTGATCCCACACTGAACAGCATTACTCTAGAAGGGAGCGGACAAGAACAGTGTAAGCAGTGTCTTTAGTAGACCTACTGCATTTCCTATGCGTTCTGCCAATATATCGCAGTCTTTGGTTTGCTTTCCCCGCAACATTATCTATCCGATCGTTCCAGTTTAAGTAACACGTAACTGTAATTCCTAAATATTCAGTTGTATTTACAGTCTTCAGATTTGAGTGATTTATCTTTTAACCGATATTTAGCAGGTTTATCTAATCACTCATCTGGATGATTTGACACTTTTAATTTTTTAGAGTCAATTGCCCTTTTCGCACCATACAGATTTATCTGAATCATTTTGTAATTGGTTTTGACCATCTGAATGGCTTTGCAAGACTGTAAATGACAGCATCGTCTGCAGACAGTCTAAGAGGGCTGCTCAGATTGTTACCTAAATCGTGTGTGTAGAGCAGGAATAGCAGAATACCTATAAGAATTCTTTGGGGAACGCAAGATGTTACCTCTGTTTTATTCGATGACTTCCCGTCACTTACCACGAACTGTGACATTTCTGACAGGAAATCAGGAATGCAGTCACACAACTGAGTCATTAGTCCGTAGGCACGCAAGTCGCTTGTGAGGAACGGTATCAATAACCTTCGGAAATCTAAAAATAAGGGTCGATAATTCACAGTTTTTCATAACAAATATTTTTTAAACTTTTCGTCCTTAATTTTCTTTTGACTTCTTCTTTTTTGTGGTATATTTTCCTGTAAAGCTTTCTGAAGAAGGGCACTAAGTGTCCGAAACCGGTGAAGAAGTTTAATTTCTTTTATGCAACTGGTTGATTATTATTTCATTATATACGATCACAGATGCCGAAGATGTATGAAATACTAAACTACCTTTCATTTAGTTACCTCCATAAAACTTGAGTATTAGTCTGGTAGCGTGCGGTCAACGTACTGAGGGTGCAAGATTTCCAATTTCTGCCACTGTATTTCAGGACTTGTTCCTCTAGGTGAAAGCAGTAGGAAATAGTGCTCCGAGTCTGACGCCAGCGTTCAGTTCGTGCGCACCAGATGGTCACATTGCTTTGGAAGCCAGCAGTCGGAGCAGCCGCAGTGGGCCCCGGGCGGGCTCGCGCGCCAGCTGCTAATCCTCGTGCGCGCTCGTCTGCTCGCACGCGCGACTCTCCGCTAACAGCGTGTAATTACGCCGGGACAAAAATTAACATAACGAGCGGAGCGGGCGTCGCAGGGCCGGCGCGGCGTGGCGCTGCCGCCGGCGGACGGGAATCGATATCTCACGCACGCACAGTGGGTGCGGGCTGCGTGGCAGCGGGACTCTGCCGCGTCGCGCCGGCACGTCCGCTTCCAGGAAGCGGCGCTGGAGACGCGTCCGCTGCCCCTCTGGAGCAGTTCCGCGAGCTGCGCGGCCCACCTCATTACGCGCCGCCGACGTCCGCTCCGTAAAGACGTTCCCGCGGAACAGAAAGAACGCGAGCGGCAAATTACGTGGAAACTCACAGAGCGCTCCACAGCGGCAGGAAATGTGTCTGAGAGCTCCGCCGCTTTTAGCTCTCAAAACAACACAGCGATTTTTAAAAAAAGTTGGCATTTTACAGCGAGCAGGCTTGTCTGCTCCCACTGATGGGGTCGTGGCATTGTCGCCTTCCGCTGTGTGACACTTCTGCTGCCCAAAGCATTGTTCCTGCCAGTTATAAAGTAGAAACCTCGACGCAAAAATGTCGCTCAACGCATAACAGCGTCCACAACTAAAATTAACAAAAAATGTTTGTGTGTTTGGTTCTAATGGCTCTGAGCACTACGGGACTTCACATCTGAGGTCATTAGTCCCCTACAACTTAGAAGTACTTAAACATAACTAACCTAAGGACATCACACACATCCATGCCCGAGCCAGGATTCGAACCTGCGACTGTAGCGGTCGCGCGTTTCCAGACCTTAGCGCCTAGAACCGCTCGGCCACTCCGTGTCCAATGCCATCTGTCGGACATTTTGTGAACTTTTTTTTTTTGGTCTAATAAAACCCCATGCCATTCCAAGCATGTGTGTCAATTTTTTACCTCTCTATCTGCGTTATTCCGTGGTTTAATAAGTTTTCAAATTTATACTGACTTTTTGATCACCCAGTACACACATTTCTAGTTATATACGTAAGCTGACAGCAGCGCCGAATGAGAATTTGTACCAATACCGGGATTCGAACTTGAGTCTCTTGCTGATTAGACACATGCGCTAGCTACTACGCCATCCAGGCACAGCGGCTTTGCACAACTGCACGGACTACCGTAATATGCCTCCCACCCTCGATCCAAATTCCCTTTGACGCCTGCGCACTCTTCGTATTACCTCTAAACTCGAACGGCATTGCAGGGGCTTTCCAACTGTATTGCAACGGTACCTCAAGATCAAACGATCCGGGGCCTCCTGTCTCTGGTTCCATACAGTTTCATTTGACATCTGTAATTATACTTTTGTTTTACATGTTAGACTTGGTACTTTGAGATTTTTCTATTTTCTATGACGTAATAACACTTTAAATTTATACATAAAGATTTCGATGTGAGATTTTAGAGTACCTTTTTAGGTATTCACCCAGTACGAACGAAAATGATTCTCAAAAATTGATCGATAGAACAAGTGCCCATTTTAAGTATTGATATAATATATCATATTATGAAGATATGGATATAGAGAAAAAAATCTTGTACTTACCAGCGTGTGTTTGGCACAGTGAGAACACTTAAGAGTAAAATACGGATTGAGACACAACTGAAATGTTATATATTGTCATCGCTATTCCTGCTGTACCATACGGGGCAGAAGACTGGACGCTGAGAAATAAAGATTTACGGCAACTAGAAGCATCAGAAATCAAATTTCTAAGATTTGTGAAAGGCTGCACTAGTAAGACAAAATTAGAAACTAAGTAATACAGGAAGAAGGGATATAACCGATAACCCAAAAGACGATCCAATGCAAAGAAAAATGAAGGCAACATGTACTTCCTACATCAACAGAGAAACGTCCTAAACTAGCAGTGGTTTATAAACCATGGGGCAAAAGAAGTCTGGTAAGACCGAGGCAGCGATAGTGGAACTGGAACAGGCCTTCGACCTCACCCGGGAGAACCAGAAGAGGAAAAATACAAATTGCTTGTTTGATGTTTTATATGTGTTGTTCTTGCGGTTTTACAGTTGCTGTTCTGTCTACTGACATTCGAAATTTAATTTGCGCAGGAGTAGAAAATTGTTATGATATGACGCAACTACAACCGTCATTTTATTGCTCTGGCGGATGGTTGATCGGAACAACAACGTATGAAATATTAGTTAATTTTATTACAAGAATGACAAAAAACATTTACTTAGGTTTATACAGTCCAACGTTTACAACTGTCTTCGGACAGGAAAGCACCACTGGATACACACACAGTTATGAACTCTTCTATTGAAGTACAAGTTCAACGTTTACGAAAGTACTTTTCCACCTGTGATTCGGATAGCAGTCGTGTCCTAATTAGATGATGCTGGCTGCTTTGTCGGAGGTCACAAATTGGGGGCAAGGCGAATCCATGTTCGGCTCTGTATCGACCTTCGTGCGATGGCGCTGCGGTGCGGACAGGGAAAGAAAGGAAGAGAGAGAGAGAGAGAGAGAGAGAGAGAGAGAGAGAGAGAGAGAGAGAGAGAGAGAGAAGCCTCCCATTCGTCGCTACGGACTGCTGCGAGACATCACTAATCTCTGTGGTATCGATGTGCGCAGCCGGAAGACATCACTAATCTCTGTGGTATCGATGTGCGCAGCCGGATTTGATGTGACACTGCGATCTTACGATGAGAGATATGGAATGGAGCCTACAGTTTGCATTACGTAAAATTGCTTTGCTTACAATGAAGTCACAATATGTCGTTCCAGATGTGTTAAAGTCAGTAACTGATATATCATTGTGTTCCAAAAAGAAATTAAACCGATGCTATATTTCATCCTCATCTGCCTACCGTCCCCTTTCTTTCCCTTTAAAATAATATTAGTCTTAAACTGGTATACTGAAATCTGTTTAACTTGTTTCTCTCTTTTCTTTTTCAGGTAAGTGTTTCTCCTGTCATCGCTCAGGCAGCCAAATTTTGTGAGTAGACTGTCCTCGAACATTTAACCAGAAAGGTTACAAAATGGTATCATCGTCTCCTAAACGCTATCCACGGCAGTTATTAGAAGAGGCTAGTATTAGTTAGTGACAAGTGTTAAACGTTCGAGAAGTTGTTCTTGTTTCAAATAGTATTCAACCTTTAATTGTGCAACCTGATGCAGCTTCGGTGTTTTAATTATCGCCTTGTGTACAGTTCAAGAAATCTACGTCCGCTAACATTTCGAGGTGCTCTTTTATCTTTCACAGAACCATATTTAGTCTGTGATATTTGATACTTTCATGTTTATAGCCTGATTCAATCACACGAGTTTGTCCGAGTAGGCATAATCGTTGAAGATGACCAATATTTCGACAGACATCTTTCTTTAGAACGATCAAAAATGTATCGCCATCAGCTACATGTGTGGTCTCTCTTTGCTTTTTCGTCATTATTAACAGATGTGGTCTCAAAAATGATGTCTTCATCCTCCACATTATACTGACGTCTCAAGTAATCGAAAAGGGGGGTTTTAAGCACGTTTAAGGAAGCATAGGTTTCTTAAGTAGAAAATTCTCGTATTGCTTTTCGTCTGCAAAGATAGTTACGTAACTGTATTTGTAAATAAATAAATAAATAAATAAAACTACCATAAACTGTCGATCGTCTTGTCGTAACTGAATGCCAAGACTTCCATTGCCCATTGCAGCTCCAGTTCATGCCATATCTACAGCAGAGTCGCATAGCAGGGCTGAAAAGTGCACTGTGCTGCCCTACGTCGGTCTCATGTCTCATATTTTGCCAATTTCCTCATTAAATTGTAATAACATTTCACTGAAGATGTTGGCGAATGTGAAATGAGCGTATTTCTCTTTACGTAGCAGTTAACTCAAGCACATCGTACATTAATAAAGTAAGCGTTACATCAGTAACTCTGTGGATTAAACTGCTGCAACTATAACCTTACAGCATAGTATTCGCTCTTCTACATTTATGAAAATCCTTGTTTCTATATCTGGAACTGTTTATGAAATTTCAGAACTTCTATGTTGAAATGGCACGTCCCGTATATTGCCCCAGCTGTACTAAGGAAAACTCTGGTAATTAATCTAACTTGTAAATGTGAGAATTTTAAACCACACCATTCCCACTACACTACTTCTATTCTTCCTTTATTGACTCCATCCATTGCTAACCTCGTGCTTTCATTAGTAAAATTGCACTCGTAAGCTTCTGCTACCAACGCCGTCTCCAGGAACTTGTGTCACAGCAGCGCTATTTCGTGGTGTACATCTGCTCCTCCACTCTACAGAGAACATTCACAAAAAATCTTCCATTACGAATAGTTGCCGACATCCTTCGTACCGCAGAACGAAGTACTGTTCGCTCGGTGGATGTTTCTTGTACAGTGTAGCTCTGACATGCGTTTTTGCCCCTATGTGCGCACAGTGTTAGCCACAGCTCAAATACCTTTAAACCAGTCGCAGACAACTTCCTTTACCGACCAAGGGCAGCGAGGTGAACTACGTGAGCAGCGCAGACCACAAGGTCCCTGCACCTGTCCTCTGTTTACAGTAAAGGTAGCCAATCTAGAGGTATTTCATACCGCACACCGCTGTTCCATATCTAGACGTAAGTATTTCTGTTTCTGTACACCCAAGCAGCTAAAATTAAAGCTTCTTAGAACGTGGGGAGAAAAAATGTTGGCTTAGGCGCAGAAGCACATGTTTCAGTCAGTTAATGGATGCAACCTACTTCGGAAACAGTCTTGCGGAAATCATAAGAATGTTTTTCTAGGCTTGTAGTATTAAAAGTGAAACACGCTTCATTGCATGCTTTATCATTTCTGTAGACATATTACGTTTTTTCGTAATAAGTAACGCAGTTCATTTCCCTAACAATAGAGGACATGCTCGTTAAAACTTCAGGTTCTGTTCGCACTGTACTGTACTTCTGTTTTTCCACATATTCATCGTGCTGTTCTGAACAGACAGTGATAGGCTATTTGGTTACAAAAGAATTAAAATCCCTATAATAAAAGTTATTATATTTCACTGTTGTCTTGTCAGGTAAGATTATAGACTGTAGGCTGTCATACGCTCATTTTATTTCCATGTGATGTGTGATGGTCTGTTTGTGATGTCTATATGCATAATGAATATGCCTTGGAATTCTGCACCCTTGTTATCTGGTTTCTCGTTTTGCTGCGCAAGACCCAAAGATGATATGATGTCGGACCAAAGTCGATTGCACTCTATAAAAAATAGTCTTCAATTTTAAAAAGTCCAGCTGTTCATTTTATAAAAATTCAGTAAAACAGTCTTCATCGCAACAGATATTTATTTTGGTTGGCAATCGCTTTCGGTCTATATTTTAGACCATCTTCATTTCATAAGCACTGTGATGGAGGCTGACAGAGGCGAGCATTTGACGTCCGTGTTCTTATGGATTTTTCTCCGTCCACCTTCACCAGCCACCATCACAGTGCTTACGACATGACGATGGTCTATATTATAGACCGACACCGATTGCCAACCAAAATAAACACCAGAATTGTCGGCAAGTGGAATGTTCTTATAATTCTGTGGAATCTTACGTATACTTGCAAATATTGTTTAACCTCTTTATGGCTGAGTCATAGTGTCTATGATCGCCTGCTTCGCTGAGTGGTAACGTATTTGCTTACCTTGAAGTGGGCCCGGGTTCAATTCCCGGCCGAGTTGGAGTTTTTTCTCCGCTCGTGTACTGCGTGTTGTTTTGTCATCCTTTCATCATCTCCATCATCATCATCACCGACTCGCAAGTCGCTCAATGTGGCGTCAACTGAAATAAAACTTGCAACCTGGCGGCCGAACTTCCCCGGATGGTGCTTCTCGGCCAACAATGCCACGCGATCATTTAATTTCATTTCGGGGAGTCCATGTATGTCCTTCAGTTCATCCTCCTAGCCATGCACTTGGCATACAAAAAATTTTCAGATGTGTGTGAATTCATAAGGGAATAAAATGGTGGGGTCATCGGTTCCTAGACTTACACCCTTAAACTAACTTACGCTAAGAACACACACACACACACACATACACACACACACACACACACACACACACATGCCCGAGTTAGGAGCCGCGCAATCCGTGACAGGACGCTTCTCGTTGGGAGTCATCCACCAGATTTCGGACCCGTCTTCATTTTTTTATATGATAGTTAAACTTTTGGAACTATCCCCTATTAAATTCAGGAAGTCAACTGAGGATGGACAAACATCTGGAACGTTCCGTTGAATCCTCAGATCTTCTTTTTTGCGCGTCGTTCACTAAATTTCGGACGTAGCTACGTTTTTTTGTGATAATTAAAATTTTGTGGCTACCGCCTCATAAATTCAGGCAGGCATCTGAGGATGGGCAAACATCCGAAACGTTCCGAAGCGAAATAGAGTGCAAAATAAACGGACGGTCACCGCATTTCTTCAATTAATTGTTGAAGTACTAACTGTGGGTTAGACGGCCCCGCGGCAGCTTCTGAGAGACAGCAAGTGCCGGCCCGCTGGTGGTTGTGACGTCGCGGACTCGGCGGCTGCTGCCGACGCTGGCCCGTCCCGCCAGCTGGCCCTTGCTTCCTGGAGAGCCCTCGGCCGGCCTGCAGAGTACACACTCGAGCCGCGACCCGCCTTATTGTACGGCTCGGGAACACCGGCTCCGCCTGCGGACGACTACAGCTGCGCGCTGCGACGCGACCGCCCATCCGACTCCGGCGTCACCACTTGGGCCGGACAGTCGAGACAGCCTCTCTCGTTCAAACAATCGTCTCCCCTCCCCTCCAACAGAGGCCGCGAGAGCTCCAGCGCGGAATCGAGCGGCCGAGTCTCTTGGATATTTCTCTCTCTCGGTCTCCCTGTCTCTCTTTCCCCTCCCCCCTCTCTCGATCTTTCGATCTGCCCTCCCCCACTGGTAGCACCACTGAAGTTGAGGTTTCTGGGAGAAGTGATGTTGGATTCTGCAGCCTGTAAGCATCATGTAAGCATCTCTCGAGATTTCTTTTTGCTTCGGGGGGGGGGGGGGGGGGGTATGAAGCCAGCTGTTTCTGAGAGGCATTCTGCGAACGACAACAAGCGCTGTATCTAGTGGACGAGAGTGTTGGAACGTCGCGGGGCCGTCTACCAGTGACATAGCCGTTCGCAATAGTGTTAACATTCTATAAAATTCTATGTCCATGACTGTTTGTAAAATATTATCCTTATCGAAGTTCGTAGTTGTTGTCTTTATCAGTCACCCTGACTGTTCGGGATGATCCAGTAGCCTAAACTTTTTAAGTTATTTTACAAATGACAGTATTTAACTCGTGGATTGTTCATGAATATATTTGCTTACGATCATAAGTGAATAAGCTATTATCTGAGAATGGAGCAGAGACAGAGAGAGAGAGAGAGAGAGAGAGAGAGAGAGAGAGAGAGAGAGAGAGAGAGAGAGAGAGATTCAAAAATGGTTCAAATGGCTCTGAGCACTATGGGACTTAACATCTGTGATCATTAGTCCCCTAGAACTTAGAACTACTTAAACCTAACTAACCTAAGGACATCAAACATATCTGTGCCCAAGGCAGGATTCGAACCTGAGACCGTAGCGATTACGCGGTTCCAGACTGAAGCGCCTAGAACCGCACGGCCACACCGGCCGGCATAGAGAGAGAGAGAGAGAGAGAGAGAGAGAGAGAGAGAGAGAGTGTTGCTACACTCCCAAATAGACGACTCCTAGTAATATATCAATTTTCGATAGTAAGACGTGGATGACCGAAAGACGCACACTGTACACTATGAGGCTTTTAAGTAGGCAGCACATACTGATCACAGAAATAAAAGTTATTACCCGTCACAAAAGCAACTCCATCCATGATGACATGCACCTCTCACGGTGTTTCTCGTCCAGTCGCAAACGTGGCTGGCAAAACCCGTACGAAAATATTTTCAGTAGTAGGTATCTAGGGAGGGCGGAGTCGAAATTCTCTACACACCTTATCGACCAACCGAGGTGGCGCAGTTGTTAGCACACTGGACTCGCATTCGGGAGAATGACGGTTCAAACCCGAAACGGCCATCCTGATTTAGGTTTTCTGTGATTTCCCTACAATGCTTCAGGCAAATCCTGGGATGGTTCCTTTGAAAGGGCATGGCTGACATCTGAAGTAGGTTGCAAGTGCTACTCTGAGATGATGAGGTTAGCACAAGGGAGGAAGAGAGGAATTCGTGACGGGCTACATCCAAACAGTGAGAAGACTAATTACCAAAAAAATGCAATTTTATTTTTGTGATGTGTAGCTGGAGTCATCTCAAACAATTAGTACTCATCACGTCTTCTGTGCGACGCTCACTCTCGACGGAAAGCGTCGGCCAGTTTGTAATTAAATACAAAATTATTTTTGAAGTGGAATTTTCCGTACCCATTCATTCGAGCAGTCCCGTATTATTGCGATATTTCACGCATCGTTATGTATAACAGGGGCAGTAACACATGAAGAACAAGCTGTACTCCAACAGCGACAAAGCAGCGCTGCTGTACGGCAGTAGGGACAGGGCGCTCTCATAGCTCATTATTCTTTGTGTTTCAACGTCCCTCTTAACACACGTCGATGACGAGAGTATCGCACTAGACTAATTTGGAACTGCTAGATTCAATGGGCACCTAAAATTCAAGTTTAAAAATAATTTTGTTTGTAATGGGAAACAAACCATTGCTTACTGTCGACATTGAGCCTCGCTTGAAAGATGTGATGAGTAGCAATTGTTTGGGCTGACTTCAGCTAGACATTGCAAATTGAATGTATCTGCGAAAAAAAAACAGGGGAAATGCGCCTGACTACTCTTACGAGAGACAGACGGTATAGTATACGTGAATAGAGTCTGTGAGAACGTGGGAGGGACTGCGGCGAAGTTTGTGCCACGACTTCTTCACAGAGACAACATGGCGAGGAAGTTTATAGGTAAATGTTTTATTTCTTTCGAAGGTGGTTGCTACTGATGAAGTTGAGTTTTTGGTCATGCCTACTAAAGTAAGCAGCAGTGGAAGAATTCTTCTCGTCGACCGCGATGTTTCACCGCAGATTTCTAACATTGTTGATGGAAAAAAAGGAAAAACTGACCACGAACGAATGGCTACTGTATCACGACAATGTAGGGCTAGTTAAGCCCCACACATTTCAGGCAATTTTTGCCAAACACGAGGTAACAATTGTTTCCACCCACCAAAATCACCAGACTACCCCAAGGTGAAAATCAGGTTGAAGGGCTGAAATTTTGACACACTGGGAAAGGTTCAGGTGAAATTTCAGTCTTTCAGGATGTGTAAGTAGGCTGTTGGAGTTTTTTTAATTGGTAACGCCGCGTAGCGCTCTGTATGAAAATCACTGACTCTGCTGTGTGCATTCTGTGGCTAGTTTGAATTGTCGGAATTTGCTATCGTATTGTTGGGCAGTTGGCTGTTAACAGCGCGTAGCATGGCACAGTTGGAGTTGAGCCGCCAGCAGTGGTGGATGTGGGGAGAGAGATGGCCGAGTTTTGAGAGCGGATGATCTGGACGTGTGTCCATTAGAGACACTAAATTTGTAAGAATGGGGATATAATTATGACTTTTGAACACTATTAAGGTAAATACATTGTTTGTTCTCTATCAAAATCTTTCATTTGCTAACTATGCCTATCAGTAGTTAGTCCTTTCAGTAGTTAGAATCTTTTATTTAGCTGGCAGTAGTGGCGCTCGCTGTATTGCAGTAGCTTGAGTAACGAAGATTTTTGTGAGGTAAGTGATTTGTGGAAGGTTCAGGTTAATTTTAGTCAGGGCCACTCTTTTGTTGGGATTAATGAAAGTCAGATTGCGTTGCGCTAAAAAATATTGCGTGTCAGTTTAAGCACAGTCATTTATAAATTTTTCTAAGGGGACGTTTCAGATGTATTTCAGAAGTGGCAGAAACGCTGGGATCTGTTCATTCGTTCCAAAAAGGACTGCTTTGAAGGTGATGGTGCAGAATGGGTTCTAGGTAAGGCGTGGTAACGTTAATTAAAATATTTCGTGAGCTTCTGGATAGCACCTCGGGACTGATTCCACTTTGGGCGCGGGTGCGGTCTACCGACGCGCGAAGCCGGTGACCGCGCGCCCGCCCCCCGGTGGGTGGTGCTGACGTCCGGCGGGGGTGGCGGGGGCAGGTGCCGCCCCGGGTCGCGCCGCCGCCCGCCCCCGGCCCGGCAGAGCCCAGCTTGACGAGCGCGCGCCCAGGCCGGAGGTGAGCTCCGACTAATTGAGAGCCGCTCATCCATTATCCAATTAGGAGAGACGCAACAGTTGCCCAAGTTTATGGGCCCGGCCGAGCCGGGCTTCTCCGGCGGCGCCCGCCGCAGCCTACCGCCCTCCGTACGCATTAGCAATGAAAATTCGATAAAGCAATCCGAACGGCGTCATTTGCATTTCCAAATTCCCGTCCTCTTCTCTTCTCCCTCTTCTATCCCTTCCATCAGGCCCGCCCTTCCTCGCGTCCCTTTGGATTTCACCGACACCCCTCCGCTCCCCTGGCCCTTTCCTTCAACCCCTCCCTCTCCCGCCCCTCACCCACGCTCTGCTACCAACAGCCGCCGTCCCACAGCAGCGACTGTGAGGCGGCATCGCCCGTGGAAGCCACCGTCGGAATGGGCAGATGATTTACATTTAAGACCCCTATGATTTATGACCCCGAGCCCCGGCGACGTCTCCCCGTCCGCCAGACTACCCACTTTTTCCTGTTTTTTAATTCCTGCTCCGTGCACGCTAAACATATATATTTAATGGAAGCGGAGATAAAATCCCGCAACGATCGTTATAGATTATCGACGACTGTAAATCATATCCTGCCGTGTAAATTACTGTGATGCTGTTAACTGCCTAGCTAGGGGAATAAATGAGGACTGATACGGAGGCGTTATCATAATTTATTTGGTATAATTTTAGGCCGGTCCTTTTAGTCGAGTCGTGAATTTAACTGTTCATTACGACAGCGGAGGATGTCTCAAGCAGTATCTGTAGAAAATGGGGACCCATTGCTTTCGACGCACTGTTTCACCACGCCTACAGTATTCTGGATATTTTTTTCATTTAATGACACACTTTCCCATACTTACCAATCCCAACTTTTGATTATCCATAAATGAACATCCCACAGTACCCAAAACAGTGACAGTGAGATACCTCCAGAGCTCGTTACCATGTCCTATGCTACTAACACTCCAAACAAATCACAGGCAAATTCTCCTAATGCATTAAGCGAACGATAAGTTACTGTTCGAAATCACTAGAAAAGTTAAGAACTTTCAAGAGAAAACAGGTGTAAGACCAAGGGAATGAGCATCTCATACGTATCAAGTACCCGATGGAGCGAAATATATTACTATAGGGAAAAAATTGTTTCTCAAACATATCAACCTAATCCGTGTGTCTTTCTTTTATTTATTATGAAGGAACAATCTCCGCAGCCGGCCTTGGCGGCCGAGCAGTTCTAGGCGCTTCAGTCCGGAAACCGCGCGACTGATACGGTCGCAGGTTCGAATCCTGCCTCGGGCATGGATGTGTGTGATGTCCTTATGTTACTTAGGTTTAAGTAGTTCTAAGTTCTAGGGGACTGATGACCTCAGAGCCATATGAACCATTTTTTGAACAATATCCACAAACAACATGATCCTCACACAAATCCAATGTTCAAAAATGGCTCTGAGCACTATGGGACTTAATTGCTGAGGTCATCAGTCCCCTAGAACTCACAACTACTTAAACCTATCTAACCTAAGGACATCACACACATCCATGCCCGAAGCAGGATTCGATCATGCGACCGTAGTGATCGCGCGGTTCCAGACTGTAGCGCCTAGAACCTCTCGGCCACCCCGGCCTTCCACAAATCCAGTGTTGTGGCAGTTATGTTTCACTGCAGTCGGGAGTCATTTGGCAAGACCAATGTTTTCCAGTCGTTGAGAGTCCAAACCGTATGGTCACTAGCCCAGCAGAGGAGCTGCAGGCAATGCCGTGCTATCAGGGTAGATTCTGCCGTAGCCCAATAACGCCAAATTCGCAGCACCAACCTAACGGATATGTTCATCATAGGTCCCACATCGATTACTGCGGTTATTTCACGCAATTTTGCTTGTCTATTAGCACTGACACCTCTACGCAAACGTCGCTGCTCTGGGTCGTTAAAGTGAAGACCGGCTGCCACTGCCTTGTCCGTCTTGAGAGGCAATACATGAAATTTGGTACTCTCGGTACTCTCTTGACGCCGTGGATCTCGGAACATTGAATTCCCTAACGATTTCCGAAATGTAATGTCCCATGCATCTGGCTCCAACTACCATTCCGCGTTAATAGTATTTTCATTCCAGTCCTAGAGCCATAATCAAGCCGGAAACCTATTCACACGAATCATCTGAGTACAAATGACAGCTCCACAAATACGCTGCCCTATTATACCTTGTGTACGCGATACTGCCACCATCGGTATACATGTATACCGTTAACCCATGAATGTGAATGTGGGTTCCGAGGAGTTGTTCGACCTTCGTAATCAAAAATGGCTGTGAGCACTATGGGACTTAACTTCTAAGGTCATCAGTCCCCGAGAACTTAGAACTACTTAAACCTAACTAATCTAAGGACATCACACTCATCCGTGCCCGAGACAGCATTCGAGTCTGCGACCGCAGCGGTCGCGCGGTTCCCAACTCTAGTGCCTAGAACCGCTCGCCCACTCAAGCCGGCCCTCGTAATCTATTCCTTTCAATTCCCTACTGACAGTTGTTGTGTTAGCTAAATTGCTGGTAGCACTTTCGAACTCACGAGTGACTCGTACCGCTAGTTTCACGCTATCCTTTTACGAACACCCTCTCGACTGTCCCTGGCCTTGTCGGTCAATAAACGGTCTTGGTGTAGCCGTGGTTGTTCCTTCACGTTCCTGCTTCACAGTCACATCGCCAAAGGTCGACGTAATACTACCGTACTTGTGGCACAGAGAGAAATGGCAGCGCTCTTAACGCAAACCAGTGCAACAAGGACCTCGTTTACGGGCAGAGAAACACCCAAGTTCGTCGAATCCGGGGCCCCTGCCTGCCGACTTACGGCCCAGAGATTCGGCGTCGCAGCTCGTTTCCATTCCGCGCGCATGCGGCGGCAATAGGCGCAGCAGCGCCGCCCCAGTGGCGCGCGGAGGCCCGGGTAATTAAGTGGCGCCCATAGCCGCGCCCGGTCGCCCGGGGAACAGCCTCGGCCGGATCTGATTACAGTCCTCTCGTCGCGAGGGGCTCCGCCACATTGGGATTAAGGTCAGGAAACCAATATGTCCCGCCCCGCCCACGGCTCGGTTATTAGAAGGCGCACAGGTAGAAGCAGTAGCGACGACTGCCGCTGCACCGGCCGACTACCAGCAACGTCCACAAAGTGTGTCGCCTGCACTGGAACAGAATATCACCGTCTAATTTACAAACTCTTATTTTATCTTGCTACCAGTTTCGGCAATTTATTACGCCATTTTCAGGCCCTCTGACCGACGTGTAGGCAAACCTCGGTTCCGGTCAAAATAGGGGCCAGCATTAAAGATTGGTATCTGTAGTTTTCTGCTTGATACAGCGATCGCTTCAAATATCATCTACCGACTGAACTCTGCAACCTCAGTTCCGGTCAAAATAGGGGCCAGCATTCAAAGACTGGTATCTATAGATTTCTGCTTCATACAGCGAACACTTCAAACATCGTCTGCCAGCTGTTCAATTGGCAGATCACTTCAAACGTCATCTGCCAACTGAACAGTTCGCAGATGATGTTTGAAGTGATCGCTGTATCAATCAGAAATCGACAGATACCAGTCTTTGAATTCTGGCCCCTGGTTTGATCGGGACCAATGCTGAATCTTCCTACATGTCGGTCAGGGGGCCTGAAGATGGCGCAATAAATCGCTGAAACTGGTAGCCCAATAAAATAACAGTTTGAAAATTAGACGGCTGAAAGGAGTTCGTAATGTAAATAAGTTATACAAAACTGCAACCAGTCACTTTTTAGAATAACTATGTTTTATTCCATGAAACGGATTTCGAACTTTGTCAGGTACATATTCAGATGGTTTCAGGAAGTTACATCATTATTCCTAGCATAATGCCGGGTGCTGGCTCTATGACTAAAAGATGGAACACACTTTAATGTTTCGCCATGACCATATCTTATCTGTCGATATGAAAGTAAATTTAGTGTTTTACTTACTGCGACAGTATAGGCGGCTTTTTTCGGTTAGTGTCCATCTGTCTATCTCCTTTTTTATGTCAATTGTTGTATCACTACACACACTTTCATACAAACTACATAAATTACACGCTGACAGCGAGACATTTCCAGCATCCAGCATGCGCTTTACAACAGTTGCGCGCGACTGCTACGGTCACAGGTTCGAATCCTGCCTCGAGCATGGATGTGTGTGATGTCCTTAGGTTAGTTAGGTTTAAGTAGTTCTAAGTTGTAGGGGACTGATGACCTTAGATGTTAAGTCCCATAGTGCTCAGAGCCTTTTGAACCATTTTTTACAACTGTTGCTTGTAACAAACAACGAACCAGTGTTGACTGGTACTTATTAGGCCCACATCAAAGTTTCAAACTCACCATGTCACCAGAGCGTCCCTACCCGGCCACTGGCATCAAACCTGTGTGACTTTTTCCTATAATTAGAATGAAAAGAAGCTTGAGAGCGAAGCATGTTCAGAGCATAGAAGAGGAGGATCCAAACTCACTGGAAGCAAAACACGATTACGGGCGCCAAAAACTGTTTACGTCAGAAGCCGAATGAAATGTTGGTATTCGCAGGTGCACCAGGCGCGATGAGTACTATTTTAAAGATAATGAAATACCCTCAGACTTCAAGAAGAATATAATAATTCCAATCCCAAAGAAAGCAGGTGCTGACAGATGTGAAAATTACCGAACTATCAGTTTAATAAGTCACAGCTGCAAAATACTAACGCGAATTCTTTACAGACGAATGGAAAAACTGGTAGATGTGGACCTTGTGGAGGATCAGTTTGGATTTCGTAGAAATGTTGGAACACGTGAAGCAATACTGACCTTACGACTTATCTTAGAAGAAAGATTAAGAAAAGGCAAACCTACGTTTCTAGCATTTGTAGACTTAGAGAAAGCTTTTGACAATGTTGACTGGAATACTCTTTTTCAGATTCTAAAGGTGGCATGGGTAAAATACAGGGAGCGAAAGACTATTTACAATTTGTACAGAAACCAGATGGCAGTCATAAGAGTCGAGGAGCATGAAAGGGAAGCAGTGGTTGGGAAAGGAGTGAGACAGGGTTGTAGCCTCTCCCCGATGTTATTCAATCTGTATATTGAGCAAGCTGTAAAGGAAACAAAAGAAAAATTTGGAGTAGGTATTAAAATTCATGGAGAAGAAGTAAAAACTTTGAGGTTCGCCGACGACATTGTAATTTAGTCAGAGACGGCAAAGGACTTGGAAGAGCAGTTGAACGGAATGGACAGTGTCTTGAAAGGAGGATATAAGATGAACATCAACAAGAGCAAAACGAGGATAATGGAATGTAGTCAAATTAAATCGGGTGATGTTGAGGGAATTAGATTAGGAAATGAGACACTTAAAGTAGTAAAGGAGTTTTGCTATTTAGGGAGTAAAATAACTGATGATCGTCAAAGTAGAGAGGATATAAAATGTAGACTGGCAATGGCAAGGAAATCGTTTCTGAAGAAGAGACATTTGTTAACATCGAATATAGATTTATGTATCAGGAAGTTGTTTCTGAAAGTATGTTTGGAGTGTAGCCATGTATGGAAGTGAAACATGGACAATAACTAGTTTTGACAAGAAGAGAATAGAAGCTTTCGAAATGTGGTGCTACAGAAGAATACTGAAGATAAGGTGGATAGATCACGTAACTAATGAGGAGGTATTGAATAGGATTGGGGAGAAGAGAAGTTTGTGGCACAACTTGACTAGAAGAAGGGATCGGTTGGTAGGACATGTTTTGAGGCATCAAGGGATCACAAATTTAGCATTGGAGGGCAGCGTGGAGGGTAAAAATCGTAGAGGGAGACCGAGAGATGAGTACACTAAGCAAATTTAGAAGGATGTAGGTTGGAGTAGGTACTGGGAGATGAAGAATCTTGCACAGGATAGAGTAGCATGGAGAGCTGCATCAAACCAGTCTCAGGACTGAAGACAACAACAACAATGAAATTTTGTAAATTTTCCGTAAAATACAGAATATGTGAACCGATAATTCTAGTAACTTCTGGATCAGACCTCGTGTCCTTGATATGAGCGCAACTGTATACCACCTCGACTATGAGGATCTCAGTATGATCCGAAAACGCTTGATGACGAGTACTGACAGACTTCGACTTATACTCCAAGAGCTATAAGTTGTTTTCGTGTCTGAAGATATTACATGCAGATAAACCAACAAGTAGTAAAATTTTTGGAACTGTCATGTTTTTTCAATAATTCAGATACACGGGCGTTTTTTCCGCTGCAGACGTGCGGTATTTCGTCGCCAATAAATTTCGTCCTCGTGGCGGAAAACTTTCTCGATCCGACCTCCGTCAGCGGTTCAGCGTAGGAAGAGAATCGCGCCAGCGTCCTCGTATATTGCTGCTGCAGTCGTGGCGAACTTTGCGATCTCCGCAGCCAAATGCGAAGAGCTCGCATTTCGCTGAATGGCGACTATTTCGGTCAGCGGTTTCGATACGCGCACTGCAGGGGGAATAATTCATGAAGATTATTCAGAGGCGCCCTCGTGTGGTTCCTCGCGCGCTGTATATTCGTACGGGTCGCGTCGCTTTGAGTTCTCCTCATGCGGGCATCGGTCAGCGGCCGCAAACCAGCCACACGGGTGAGACTCGTATCACTGTTTCCAAAAAAGCTCTGCAGAAGGGGACACTTCCTTTTCGGCTCAGTATTGTGCAGTATCTAAAACTACATTTCATAACAACAGAACATAAATATCCCCAGTTAGTGCAGGTGTTCAACATTATTTTCTCATCTATTATATAGGATTCTGTGACCATCACGATAATCATTACTTTAAAAGTTCGTAGCAGCGTTACATGTCACGGACGAACTCTATTTTATCTTTACACGTAGTATTCTGTTTTGTTTTCAGGCTGTTTTTTTATCAGCTCTCCCAGTTATACGAGTAAGACAGTTAGAACCGTCTTTTGTTATTGTAATAAAATTCTTATTTAGACCACATGTGTTTCGTTTATTTCAAAGCATCTTCAGTGGTCACTGTAACAATTTGGTATTTCTTAAAAAGTTCTTTGACAAGACTGTAAACAGAGCTCATGTTTTACGATACTACACTTAAACTAGCCAAATACAAGGAGCTGGACATAACTAACAGAGAACAATATATACAAAATATTTCCAGTTACAAAATTACATAAAAATCGAGAGAGATTTAAAAATAAAACAAGCTAAACAATGAATGCAAAACACACAAATGCAGTGACCCACACCGCTCACAACACACACACACACACACACACACACACACACACACACACACACACACACCACTACTACACAACAAGCATACAGTATTAAAGCTTAACTGTTGAGACACACACACATATGGAAACAAGTTACCACAAAATTGGTAATATTTTTAAGAAACAGAGATTAGTAATAGCTTACTTGAAAGCAGAAGGGTTAAAGAAGGCAGGTGACACAGAAATACATAAAAAATGTGGCATTTACCACTTCGAGTTTACAGCTGTGATGCTTTATACTGACGACAGACCAGCAGGTATTTGAAACAAGATATGATGAACATAAAAGAACATGGAAGTAAGGCACCAGTCATTCGACATTTGCAGAACACCTCCGACAAGAAAACCATTCCCCCACGCCAATAGGAACACACAAGAAAGTAATCAGACTCTGCAGCAGAAAACATCTCCAAACACTATAAGAAAACTGCCAAGCTCAAAAGACAACCACAGAATAGAAAGACATAATAACGTTTAAATAAACATCAATAGTTAACTAAACATAAATAAATAACCATCTCCCTAGACACTGCATCACCATAGTAAGGTAGTGTGTGTGTGTGTGTGTGTGTGTGTGTGTGTGTGTGTGTGTGTGTGTGTGTGAGAGAGAGAGAGAGAGAGAGAGAGAGAGAGAGAGAGAGGGGCTCTTTCATAGCCACAAAAAACGAACCAGCATAAATGATGTTTCTTTCCCGAGTGACATTCATGCGAAGAAATATTGCTGCTCTCGCTCAGTGTTCGTTTTGTTCAGAATTTCTGTGTTTCGATTGTTTCTACAATCAATATCATCCAACAGAATGCACCCAATCTTCCTGAACAATAAACATAAGAATAAAATACAAAAATCAAGAACTGACATAAGATTATATATAAGAAGATTAGAAATCAAAAAGATTCTAGCATCTGAAACTACCTTACACAGAAATATATTGTACAATAAATGTAGGACACTTACTGTGAAACCTAGTTGTAATTTTAGAATTAATATAATGCCCTTGTTTCCTCTAACTTCATAAGAAACTTTCGTGAAGTAATTTTTAACAGACAGGGGTGTATAGATAAAAAAATAAAATAAAAACAAATATCGGGTTTCGAACACGGGACGCAGGAACGAGAGACCGCGACGCTAGCCACTTAGCGTCCAATTTTTCTGAGCTTATTGCGCTAAAATGCATCTAAGTTACTTCTGAGAAACGGTTGAGTTTCTATGGATAAGACGCGTGTTTACTTACTTTGGCGCCTTTTCCACTGAGCAAAGTTTCTCCGGAATTGGTTTATACCACTTGCCGTGTTCTCACCGTAAGTATTTTCCACGTAGTGTTCCCTTCCTTGATCGTCTACTTCTTCTTCATTTTGTATTTGTATTTTGTCTGTTCATTTTAATTTTCAGCAATCTCTTGTAACACATTTCAGAATAATGATGATCTTCAGGGTGTTCAGCCGAATGTTTCCATTTTATGCATGATATTTCGACAACCAACTGTGTCGTTCGTTAAAATACCGTGCATAAAATGGTTGTAAATTCTCGGCAGAACACGGAAAGATCGCAACATTTCGGATGCTTGAGATTCTCTCTCCTTTGATTTCTTAGCGATCAACGTTTTATTTTTACATACGATGCTGTTCTCCAGATGGCATTTTGATTCACTACGTTCTCAATTCCAACTGATTTCCAAATTCGGTGAATATGTTCTGTCAAAGAAACTGTCTGTGTCGTTCGCCAGTGTCTTACTGATACCTCCCTTTCTTCAGCCACAATGCCTCATCTTTTCTCCTAAACATTCCTTTGTGTCTTCTGCAGAACATACTTCAATTCTGATGCTAAGCAGATTTCTGTTTTTGCTTACGGTATCCTTCCCTCCTTTTTCCTTTCCAGATATTGTGCATTAGATCCCAGATGATATCAGTTCCCTGTTTCCCCAGACTTTTCCATGCTTCTATTAGGTTTTGGTCTGCCCTTAGTACCTTCCCATTTTTCATTTTCTTCATCGCGTGTTCGACTTCTTCCCTACTTATGCTGGGGGTCACTCCTTCATTTATATCTCCATCCTCATACTTCTCTAGTACATTTTCTTCATTCAATAGCTTTTCAAAGTACTCCCATCACCTATTCAAAATTTTCTCAAGGTCGTGTAATACTACAACTGATTCATCCTTTATCTGCCTCATTGATGTTATGTCCTTGGTCACCTTATCTCTTGCTTTAGCAGTCCGTTCCTTTTTTCCTTCCTTATTAAATGAAAGGGAAGAACTGCTTCTTTATATCTTCCCTAGAAGTTGAATATTAACAACTAAATATATGCAATGAAATGATCGTATGACATCATTGGGTGGGTCCCATGGTCCAAGTCTTCGTATTTGACGTCACTTCGGCCCCTTGCGCCTCTTTGTGGTGACGATGAAATGCAATGGCTTATGACAAAACAAACTACCGACTCGCCTGGGAACCGAGCCCAGGTCCTGCGATCTATAGGCAGGGTCGCTGCATGTTAGACCACGAGCTGCGGACTAAAAATACGAAACTTCTGTCTTATCACTACTTCATTTATTTAGCTCTGAAGAAAGAGAGGCATTCAATCACACCTACACACACCGTTATTTTTGGAATTAGTTATTTATTTTACTTATCAAATTTTTCGACAGTTAATTGTATCCAAATGTGTATCTTGAAGGTCTTTGTAGCTCGGAAACATCCTCTCCCCTCACGCCCACCTGTCCCACTCCTCTCCTCTCCTTAACAGACATCTCCACCTCCTCCCCTCCCCCCCTCCCCCAATCCATCTGGCACTTAAGCGTTGTCCCTACTCTCGGCTTCGCTCCACCCACGCTCACAAGAGAGACGGGTCGGTCTTTGTAGCCCTGCATGCGAGCCAAATATTTCAGGAATGCCGGCTCGGAAACCTTCCGCTGCCTTTGTTAACTTTATTGTTGGCAGTCTGCGAAAGCTTCCTCTGGTGTCCTTTGTACGGCCGATGGTAGCAGGTAGACTGCTGTGGGCCTGTTCGTGGGCCCGCATAAGTAGGCGACTTCCTGTGAGTGGTGACTGCGCGTCTACCGACAATCAGGTGTCTGTCACTGACACTTCCTTTTCTTTACAAAATCAGGAACGTACTGTAAAATTATGTCGCATTTGATGACGTTCCTGCTCCCATCGTCATGCCAACTTGTATATATTATACACAGTTACATATGGACTTGAAACGAGGCTAATAATAAAAATGAAGTAGGGGAATAGAGAGCATACCAAACACTGATCGCTGTAGTAATGTGGACATCAGTACAAACGTTAATAGACGTCATTTACGCATGGCTTTCTCGAACGTGCTACACACCTGTTTTCTTTCAATATGAAAAACTTGTAGGCGGTATGTACCTCAAAGTAGAAGCATAGTCATGATGCTATTGCATTATTTTTTCCATGTACAGAAAACACTGTCTGAAATGAAAATAACGTAAATTACAATAGGAAAAGAGCTCTTGAATTACAAAGGCGACTGGCATCATCACCAAGCTATCTGGAAATGTCAAATTTTCCGCTGAAATAACAGTAGTGAGACTACTGTATTATCAACAGACGAGGGCAGAAAAGCGCGTTGTAGAGAACTGTGTTTTTACCTAATGCCGAGGTTTTAGGTGCTAAGGTGGGAAGGGATGAAAAAGTACCTCATACAAAGGAGTTCTTATTAAATATCATATTGTGTAGTACTATGTCGCAGCGAAAGATCTAAACTATACTGCAGCGTTTCCAAAACTGTGTCTCGTGAAGCACTGGTGTTCCACTGGAAGTGAATAGGCACTCTGCGAAAAACTATTAATAACATAGCGATTTTTTCTCGACATTTTGATATTACTATTTTTTAAATTTTATTATGATTTCCATGTTATTAGTTAGGTTTAAAGTAAGTAATTACTGAATGAAACAAGGTGTTCCATCACACAATTTTCAAAGTGTCCCATCAGAGAAAAAGTTTGGGAACCCCTCCTATCCAGTAAAACATAATAAACAATAAAATAGGTGTTTCATCATAGGACTGTTGAAGTTTTCTATCAGAGGAAAAGTTTAGGAACTCCTGTTATTCAGAAAGACACAAGGATCTAGATCTAAACCTAATCATCCAGATAATAAAAATACGAAAGTGCACCATCTAAACAGAACGAGAACACAAATGTCCCTCATTTATGGGGAGGGGAGTCTTTGATCACCCATCACATAAAGGTACAATTCTGTGGCACGGGATGGACGATAGCGTGTTAAAAAAAAACATGTTAACATGCAGAATAGCAGTAACCTATTTTCGTTTTTTCCCATTTATAAAAAGGATTTATAAATATTCTTTAAGTTTTCTCGTAAAGAGTTCTAAGTTGATGTTAATAGTATTGCTTCATTGTCTTTTCCCCGTCCGTCCTATTGCTATTGTCGTACAATGTGCGGAGTTGCTCTCTCACTTATTCTTTCCTTACTCATAAAATATATAGAAACTAATATTAAATAGCTTCTTGATTAAAATGCCATTGGAACTGTGTGTGTGAAGTACGATCCAATTACTTTTTAGAAAGATCGGGATTGAATCTATATAAAAAAAACCAGCGAAAACGGAAAAAATTGAGAGTCGATTACTTGTCTCAAATTAATGGAAAGCGGCAAAGGCTGTGTGCAGCGCAATAGATATTCCCTTCAATTAATTCCTGCGATCTCTTGAAATTATAGCACGAATATGCAGTTCGCGATGAAATGTCGTTTATAGTATACTACAGTTTATATATATTTTTTGCCTATGCATAAATCGTGTTATAAAGCGAACGTAGAAGCTTTATCGAATTTCGCAGCCACGATAGATTGGTATATTGTTATCGGCCTCTGATGGAAATTTTCTGCCTTTCCGTTAATGGTAATCAAATCCTCTTCCCTCGTTCCCAGTGTTCTCCGTCCTGTAGTTGCGAGCTTCAGCGAACGGACGTCCTCGTGACAGATACTACAGTGCACCTACCCTCCGCCACACACCGTCAGGTGGCTTGCGGAGTACAGATGTAGATGTAGTGGAATATGGCATGATCGTTCCTCGAATGTGTACTCTAGATGCCATTTTCATGGCCAATAAGTGATCAGTTCCAGCCTATCGCAATACTCTTCATTTAATAATCGTACTAGGTTATCATCAGAGGAAGAAATCCTGACAAAAGCAGCTAGCAACGTTACCTCCTCCTCGAATTCGGGAGATAGCCATTCGTCAGTTTCAGCACAGCGAGTAGTGGCGAATTAATACGATTGGTACGACAACTCCACGATAGACAACGTACTTGCACACAGTTTTAATCTGCCAGGAAGTTTCATATCAGCTCACACTCCGCTGCAGAGTGAAAAATCTCATTGTGGAAACATCCCCCAGAATGTGGCTAAGCCATGTTTCCGCAATATCCTTTCTTTCAGGAGTGCTAGTTCTGCAAGGTTCGCAGGAGAGCTTCTGTAAAGTTTGGAAGGTAGGAGACGAGGTACTGGCAGAAGTAAAGCTGTGAGGACGGTGCGTGAGTCGTACTTGGGTATCTCAGATGGTAGAGCCCTTGCCCGCGAAAGACAAAGGTCCCGAGTTCGAGTCTCGGTCCGGCACACAGTTTTAATCTGCCAGCAAGTTTCGTATCAGCGCACTCTCCGCTGCTGAGTGAAAATCTGATTCTGGGAACGTATTTGTTATCCAATAGTATTTCCTCAGGTTTTTCAAAAGCTCTTGAAACCAGATTACTGGTTTATACAACAGTACTATTGTTTATCGAGAGCTGTGCAAAGGTTGGTACCAAGAATTTTGTTTTTCGTGGAAGAAAATAATTTCAGCTATCTGTGTGCTTGACATTTCATTTAGAGAGGAAACGAAGTTTTCTAAGCATACAATACTTCAGAAACTGCCATTGTGTTACAATGTTTCCCTTCTTTTCTTACCTCTTATTTGTGTTAATCACATTTCGTTAGTAAATATTGAAATGTACGTGTCGTAGTGTAAGTAGTAGTAGTAGTAGTAGTAGTAGTAGTAGTAGTAGTAGGCAGTGTGTTGTTGTTGTTGTTGTTGTTGGTGGTGGTGGTGGTGGTGGTGGTGGTGGTAGTGGTCTTTTGTCGGAAGATTGGTTTGATGGAGCTCTGAACACTAGTGTTTCCTGTGCAAGCATGTTAATCTCTGCAACATGTATCTATCTCAACCTGTACCTATAGCCAAACCTTCCTTTCCCAGTGCAACACATTTAACTCCCACCTTCCCTCGCCCCCACACTTTCCTCCATTAGCAAAATTAAAAACTCCTTGATCCTTTAGGATGAGTGCTATCAACCGAACCCTTCTTTTAGTCAAGTTGCGCCATACATTTCTTTTCTGCCAATTCATTTCTGTAGCTCCTCATCTAATCTTCAACATTCTTTTGTACCACCACATTTCAAAAAGTCCTACTTTCTTTTTGTCTGAACTTCCCGTTGCTCACGTTTCTCTTCCGTACATGGCTACACCGCAGACAGATTTATTTATTTATGTATTAACAGTAATAATGTGCCAACGACTTGGTAACTATATTGTATCGTTTACTATTATAAAGTAGGAGCAAAGTCGTAGCTTCCCTCAATGCTGTTATTTATCCTCACTTTTACACAACTGTGTTAATTAAAAACACGTATGTGGTACATTGAATAAATTTTTCAAATGGAAAACCAATTGTGCTATGTTCTTAATAAGAAAATAATAGGCAATAGGAGAGATTTAGATAGAAGAAGAGGTCTCTTTACCTCTCTGTTTCAAGTGCTAGGGCTTCGGCAAACATTTCGAACCTGTCTCACCTGAATTAGCATATTTTATTCTAAATTGGTTACTGTTGTGTCTAACAAATGTCTTTTACACAAACTGTTTCCTTGCTGTTGTCAGTCTGCATTGTACATCCTCTCTGCTTCGGCTGTCATTAGTTATTTTACTGTCCAAATGGCTATACGTCTACTACTATTTCTGGTGTCTTATTTTATGATGCAATTTCCTCGGCATCACCTACTTCGTATCATTCATACAGAGGCCCGTGCTATCCAAATTTCACTCGTACTTTGCATCCCATTATTAGTTCACAGCGTAGAGGTATGAACTTCGCTGCGTAGGAGTAACCAGAAGCTACCACAAACGTTGCAGGAAACCGGGATAGTTCGCCCACCATCGACAAAGCACTAATGTCGTGCGGCGGCTTCCTTTGGAAAGCACTGAAAGCTTCGAGACCTTGGTTAGAAATATATACAGGCAGACAGTTGTGACGAGGAATTAGAAGTACAGTACACTACACTACAAAGAATTCTCTTTCGTAAACGTGCTTCGACGTGATAATTTCTATGTAGTTGTGAAATTAAAAGTTAATTATTACCAGAGATGACTAAGTGCATCCGATTTTCGGCTTCCAATCACGAAAATGATTCCTAATTCCCTTGTGGTCCCCACAGCATGAAGTAAAGACAAATTCTATCTCTTAATCATGAGTGCAAAACTTTCAAATTGTGTGTACTCTACACAATAGATTCATTTTCTGAAGTACCTTTTTAAGGACCTCTTCATTTCCACAAATGCTAAATCTTATCTTCAGCGAATAGTAGTAACATGCTGATTTCTGATTGATTTTAATAACATGTCTTTAATTGGAATTCTGTTGCTTTTTTCGCATCTTAGCGTGAAAGTTGCTTCTTCAGACCTTGACGCTTAATGCTGAGCGCATCAGCCCCAAAGCTTACACACTACTTAATCCAACTTACACTAAAGGCAAAACACACACACACACACACACACACACACACACTGTAACGTCCCCTTCGAAAAATTACTGAATTACTGTGCTGATAAATCTCTTACATTATTTGATTTTCAGACAACTGAGCAGAACTGAACGTACTCAGACATTTTGCTCTTTACCTATTCTGATCAACACTAAACTGACACACAATATTTTTAGCGCAACGCAATCTGACTTTTAATAATCCCTACTAAAGAATGGCCCTGACTGACAATAACCTATACGTTTCACAAACCACTTACCTCACAAAAATCTTCGTTATTCGAACTAATGCAATACAGCGAGCGCCACTACTGCCAGCTAAATAAAAGATTCTAACTACTGAAGGCACTAACTACTGATAGGCATAGTTAGCAAATGAAAGATTTTGATAAAGAACAAACAATGTATTTACCTTAATAGTGTTCAAAAGTCATAATATATGTATTAGTTCACCACATCCATTCTTACAAATGTACTGTTTCTGATGGACACACGTCCAGATTATCCGCTCTCAAAAATCCTCCATCTCACTTCCCACATCCACCACTGCTGGCGGCTCACCTCCAACTGCGCAACGTTAGGCGCTGTTAACACCCAACTGCCCAACACTACAATAGCAATACTGCAACAATGCAGACCAGCCACAGACTTCACACATCACAGTCAGTGATTTTCATATAGAGCGCTACGTGGCGTTACCAATATAAGAACCTAAACAGCCTACTTACAACAAACAAAAACACACACACACACACACACACACGAGGGAGGATTCGAACCTCCGACGGGGGTAGCAGCGCGAACCGTGGCAAGGCACCCAAGACCGCGCGTCCTTGATGCTTAGAAATCTGCTTCACATTTTTATTTTTTAAATTGTTTATGATTGATGTTTATCAGGTTCAATATTTGTGTTTCTGTGAAGTCTTCAGATAGACCCTATCAAGTACTTGGAAAGCATTTTACAGTTATTATATACTGCACGTCCATATTTGATCAAGAACCTTTTCGAAAATCTGTAAACTCTGTTTGAATCCAAGTTCAGTTCCTTCTTCTCTTCTATAATCTGCTACCTTAGTATCTGTTGAAATTTCCACCGGGTCGTAGTTAACAAACAGTATGTTAATACAGCGGACGATGACGCATTTTAGTGAATTTTTACAGTCCTACACAGTGCAACATACTATTTCGTAATAAGGTTTTTTAATTTTGCTGCTCGGTGGAGGGCTCCGAAATCGACGTCCACTCGGAAGAAGACTGCCGCGAGATATTAACCGCTCTCTCTGTCTGTCGCTTGCTTCCGCAGATCGTTCCTTCTCTCTCTGTTTTTAATTACCAAACTCTGCCTACGCAGAGGACAACTGTCATTGTAATAATTTCCTCCTGGGGAGTTACGGCTCTGTCACGACAGTCCAACGGTTTAATAACTGCCAGAAACGTAACGTAGCTGACGTTATGCAGTGGCCAGCGATTGCAGAAACAGAGCAAAGGAAAAATAAAATCGTTTGAAAACAGCTTTGTTCTCCAACGATTACAGTTATTCCTTACCTTCTTAACAATATCCCCTGAGTCATGTGGTGTGTGTGTGTGTGTGTGTGTGTGTGTGTGTGTGTGTGTGTGTACGATGAAAAATATGCTTTATTTTAATGGAGTTAGATAACGGAGTGTCTCTGGTTAATGGACAGATGTAGGATCCAATACAAACATTTGGTTGACAATTACTCTTTAAGGCTTTCAACTAATTTTGAGAGCCACTTGTATCCTGACATTTCTCACATGTCGTCTGTGGAAATAATTCCATTGGAGAAAACATAGCCCGAAAAACTAAATGTATGATTACGTTCGGATTTATATTCATTTTGATAGCTTCTGATTCACCAAATAACACTGGTAAAGAATAATAAATTCATGTATCAAATGAAGCAGATTTCTTGGTCGTTACTCTCACTTCAGATGTTAAAATACACAGCTTTCTCCAGACTTGGATAATCGGTTCAGCACTTTGCATCGTTCACTTCTTAATGGATAAAGAAATATTTGCCTGATTCTTATTTATGATCCGACCCTACTCAAAAAATACCAATTACACATTTAATTTAATGTAGATAGCAATATTCATCAGTGTTATCATTCACAGGACAATATCATCTAGAGTACAGAGGCTGTCCGTGACCTGCGTAATGGGTCAGACTAATTTTTCCGTCTTGCTGCTGGGTGGATCTTCAGTTGAGCTTCTCATTCTCGTAACCTCCATCCTCATAGAGTTCCTCTGTGATTCGCTAGAAAGCGTTAGATGAATGCTAGAATGTTAGATTAAACAACAATAAAGATTTATTTAATTCCAGATGCAGATCAACACCCTGACATCATTCTCGGTGTTGTGTGTCATGTATTTGCTCATTTCTGCTACCTCATACACACTACCATCTGTAAATTATCCAACAACAGAACTGTGATATGCTTTCGAAATTCATTTGCTCGAATTTGAGGCATGACAAGCTTACACTTTCCACTATCATCGTATATGAGACCGATGTAAGTACTTCGTTATATTTTTCGCATATACGGAGCACGAACACCAACGAAGATCAGCGGCTTGATGCTTTACAAGTGTGATGCGTGTCATCTGTGCTAGCAGTCTTGTATGAAGACAGGTTTAGAAAGGTTCTCTCTAAGGTCCTGGACACAGGGACAGAGACAACACAACCGTGCCGCTAGTAATACGTTCCGCGAACCTATCTAATGACCTTACAGAGTGAGGTCAGGCTTGGTCTGATTGCACCCGTAAGAAAGCCTCTGAGGCTTCGCTCGCTTCGCTTCAAGGACACCTGCAAGCCTGACTTGGTAAACTTCGGTACAAACATAGCAGCTGGGAGACATGTTCTTTGTCTGAGCCCTGCAAAGTGCTTCTGTTATGCGACTGAACGTAGAAGCCTGACTAGACAAGCTGAGGCCGTAATAAACAGACGACACCGTTGAAACCCCTCAAGATTCACACTTCTCCTACGATAGATGACAAAATAAATGTGCTGTCATCGTAGAACTATTCAGCTGTAGACGCAGGTGAGACAACTTTAATGTAAGCTAAAGCAATCACTGTAAAAGTGTCTGTAAAGACACTGCACTGTGTGCGTATGCGCGCACGCACACAGTGTGTTTGTGTGTGTCCCCTTCACTCCAACTGTGTTGGCGGTGCTCCATATTCTCACATTTAAAGGACCAAATGTTAAGTTCATACATATTCTTCGTTCTTTCTCAGCGTCAGCCAACACATCACGCGGATTGACTGCATGGATGTTGTTAGTGGTAGTAAAAAGATCCAGCAATACTACGTGGTGTCCGCCCCCGGTAGCTGAGTGGTCAGCGGGACAGAAAGTCAATCCTATGGGCCCGGGTTCGATTTCTGGTTGGGTCGGAGAGTTTCACAGCTCAGGGACTGGGTGTTGTGTTGTCCTAATCATCATCATCTCATCCCCATCGACGCGCAAGTCGCCGAAGTGACGTCAAATCGAAAGACTTGCACCCGGCGAACGGTCTATCTGACGGGAGGCCATAGCCACACGACATTTAATACTACGTGGTTTCGTTAAGGCATGTCTACAGCACCTGTAGATTTAGAGAAAGCTTTAGACAGCGTAGAGTGGAACATACTCTTTAAAATTCTGATGCTACGGTGAATAAAATATGAGCGATAGGTTATCTACAACTAGTAGAGAAACCAGACAGAAGTTCTGAGTGTAGAGAGAGATGACAGGGAAACAGTAATTGAGAGAGACCAATTTGCAGCCTGTCTTGGATGTTATTCAACTTGTGCTGTGAACAAGCAGTGAAGGAAAATTGAAAAGGGAATGAGTATTCAGGCAGAAGAAATAAAATCCTTGAGGTTGTCTAAAAACACTGTAATTTCGCCAGAGGTGTCAAAATACTTGGAACAGAGGTTGAAATATAATGGATAGTGTCTTGAAAAGACCTCATAAAATGAAAGAAAAGGGTAATGGGATGCAGTCGAATTTGCTGAGGGAATTAGATTCGAAAATGAGATAGTTAAGTAGTAGTAGATATGTGATGTTTTGGCAGAGAAATAACTGACGGTGGGCCAAGTAGAGAGAATACAAAATGCCGAGTGAAAAAAAAAAAACTCTTCCCGATGGACAAATTGTTATAATGAATATACGACGGGTATCCAATAAGCAATGCAACACTTTTTTCTGTAAGCAGGTTTGTTTTATTCGAGATTCCAATACACCATGTTATTCCCCACTATTTTAGCTACAAAACCCTATTTTTCACCAGAATCTCAGTTAATTGCGACGGCCTTACGCCTCCTTACTGGGAGGGCCTGTATGCTAGCATGGTAGTACTCTACTGGTCGAGGTCGGAGGCAACGCTTTGCTGCTGCATCAACCTCGCTATCATCCACGTACTTCCCGCCGAGTGCATTGGGCCGAACAGATGGAAGTCGAAAGGTGCGACATCAGGTTTGCCGGGGGTATGAGGAAGATCAGCCCAATGACGTTTTGTGAGATTCTCTCGGGTGCGGAGACATGTGTGAGGCCTTGTGCTGACATGGAGAAGACGTTGCATTTTTGGGACTACGAACACACTGAAGTCATTTCTTTAGTTTCCCGAGGGTAACACTATACGCTTCAGAATTTGTTTGTAGAAGGTCATCAAACAGAATAACGTCTCCACAGTTCCAGAAGACCGTCACCATGACTTTACGGGTTGAGGGTGCGGCTTCGAACTTTGTTTCGGAAGAGGGGTGGTGTGTAGGCAGAGTGTACTATACAGAGAAGTTGCAGCATTAGAAAATTGCAGGGAATGCAGGAAGATCTGCAGCGGATAGGCACTTGGTGCAGGGAGTGGCAACTGACCCTTAACATAGACAAATGTAATGTACTGCGAATACATAGAAAGAAGGATCCTTTATTGTATAATTGTATGATAGCAGAACAAACACTGGTACCAGTTACTTCTGTAAAATATTTGGGAGTAGGCGTAGGGAACGATTTGAAGTTGAATGATCATATAAAATTAATTGTTAGTAAGGCGGGTGCCAGGTTGAAATGCATTGGAAGAGTCCTTAGAAAATGTAGTCCATCAACAAAGGAGGTGGCTTACAAAATACTCGTTCGACCTATACTTGAGTTCTGCTCATCAGTGTGGGATCCGTACCAGGTCGGGCTGACAGAGGAGACAGAGAAAATCCAAAGAAGAGCGGCGCGTTTCGTCACAGGGTTATTTGGTAAGCATGATAGCGTTACTGAGATGTATAGCAAACTCAAGTGGCAGACTCTGCAAGAGACGCGCTCTGCATCGTGGTGTAGCTTCTGTCCAGGTTTTGAGAGGGTGCGTTTCTGGATGAGGTATCGAATACATTGCTTCCCCCAACTTATACCTCCAGAGGAGATCACGAATGTAAAATTAGACAGATTCGAGCGCGCACACCGCTAACCGTACGCCGCTGGAACGGGAAAGGGACGTAATGACAGTAGCACGTAAAGTGCCCTCCGCCACACACCGTTGGGTGGATTGCGGACTAGAAATGTAGATGTGCATGTAGACTACTCCATGGAGTGCCGTTTTGTTTCTGTTTAGAAGTGATGATCCCATGTTTCATCGCTTGTAACGATGTTAAACAAAAAATTGTCACTATCAGCCTCGTAACGCTCAAGCGATTCCGCACATATGGTGCTCCGCAGTTCTTTACGGTCTTATGTTAAGCGAGGAGAAACCCACACCTCTCTGAGTATTCGAACTGGTGGACGAGTGCGCCAGCACTAAGTAAAGAGACGTAGAGCTCTACAGCAAAATGTTTGACTGTGATCCTTCGATCCGCCTGGAATCAGAGAGTGTCCGCACGTTCCAACATTACATGAGCCACCGATGCATGTGGTTACCAGGCGGGAGGGAGATTGGACAGGTTTGGGCGACCTCGTTGCGATGATAGCAGACGCCTCGCCTAAGGACTCGCCGTGGTCTCTGTAAACACTGTGCAAATGCCTATTGGTATTTGCTATGCACTCTTTTTCCGCTAAAAGCAACTCAGTGTCTGCAGACACCATTTTGAAGTCTACATATAACGCCGCCACCTATTATTATTATTTATTTTATTTATTTATTTATTGCCAAATTATAGACCTGTTACCTGATGTTTAAAACAGGTCGTACATCTTACAATTTTCGTTTTTCATCGTTTTACAGTTTTCTATCCTTTTATTTTATCTACATTTACTAAGAATGATACTTTAAAAAAACAATAATTTAAGGTTGACATATAAATAAAATTTTGTTGTTTTTTAAGAAGAATGTAAAAAGAAGACAGGATAGAGGAGAGATTTGTTAGTACCATCACCGAATGTGACTGACGGTAAACATCTCGGAATGGTTCCTTCGAGCCGTTGACCGCCAGTCGCACACACACACACACACACACACACACACACACACACACACACACACACACACACACACAGAAAAATGGTTATTAGTAGAGATATAATGTTGCTTCTCCTGTTTATTACTAATACTATGAATTAAGTACTTTAGGTGCCCATCCATGTACAGCATTTGGTGATTTCTTGGCTAGATCGCCAGCATCTTACGCTTGTTTACTGTCACATCTCAGCTTCCTCCTCCTGTTCCTCCTCATTGTCACTGTTTTCGCTGTCACTGTGGATAGCGCTGTCCACCCTCTGGAGATTGTTGTTACGTTGCACATAGGCATGTCTGTTATATCGTGTCCGCATGTACTCTTCATGTGTTGTTTTTGAAATGCTGTTTTTAAGTGCGTTTAATTGTGCCCATTGTTCTTCGTCTCTTATTGCTGTGTATATATCTATGTCTGTATCCGTGTAGTCAAAGTGTAGTGTATTTCTATTGTTCGCGTATTGCCGCCACCTATCGGAAATTCATGGAATTATAGTGGCTGAAGCGGGAATGTTCGGATACGTCCCTCAACGAATCTTGCATTTCTTCAGCAGAAACTGGCCGACAAAAAAAAGTGTTGCGTTACTCATTGAAAGCTCCTCCTAAATTTAAATATTAGGAAATGTTTCCTTAGGGAATTTGTCTGGTGTGTGGCCTAGTTTAGTAGTAAAACGTAGACAAAAAACGGTTAAGATAAGAAGAGATTGGAACATTTTTGTCACAACTTGAGTAAAAGCGGTGATAGGACGTGTCTTGAAACATCAAGGAATTGTCAGTTTGGTGATGGAAAGAACGATTGTTGGAGGGGGAAGGGTGGGAGTTAAAACTGAAGGAGAAGACCACGGCTCAAGTGCAGTACGGAACTTCAGATAAGTGTGGGCTGTAGTAGTTGGGCTCGCTCAGGCTGGACCACAACACGGTGGATGTATTGGGCTGTTACGCACGTAGATCATAGTGTCCTGCCCATTAGTGCCTTCCGCCGTTGTGCTCGGAGACACTTTAGTGGCCACTTCCCCCGCACGTCTGCGTGCTACAGGCCAGTGGACAAGAGTCCTGCCGGGCTCGCTCCGGACTGCGGCGCGCTGCGGAGTTTCCATTTGCTTGCAAATGCCGCGCGGGCCACACTGCAAATTCAAAAGGTCGCCCGTAAAAGCCGCGCTTTCTCCCGCCGTGCAGTAATGGCGGGGCTCAGCAACTAGCTCCGGCCGGGATTCTGCCGCAGTCGGCTGCCTGGATGCTCCCGCATCTCCGTCGCTCTGAGCCCTCTTCTCTCCTCTTGCGGAAAGACTTTTCTTAGATCAGTCGGCGCAGCGGAGGCCTTGCCATCTCGTTAACAGCGTACCCCAGATATTTTATTTCTAGTCTAGAAATAATCGAAAAAGCCAGTAGCAGCAAACATAGCAAAATAAACCTGCCACGCTTAAGATTAAGATTACCCATTTCGCTATCGCTTGCGCCTTTGTCCCTCATTTTGCGCGGGGTTGGCGTGGTTAAATCGGATTTGGCATGTTAATGTGAAGGGGTAGCCCGGATGCCCTTCCTGGCGCCACCCTGTACCTCCTGGGACGGAATCTGTCTGCGTCCAGTGTAAATCGTGGAAAAGTGCGAATGTGTTTCAAATGTCTGTGAGTCGCGTAACTGAGGATGGACGTGCTGACCAGCCCGGTATCCACCTAGACGGATGTGGAAAACCGCCTAAAAACCACATGCAGGCTGGCCGGCACACCGGCCCTCGTCGTTAATCCGGCGGACGGATTCGAACCGGGACCGGCGCCCTTACCAGAGGCCAGGAAGCAGCACATTAGCACCCACTGCTAACCTGACGGGTCATTAAGATTACCCATTATGGACATTTTATAAAATTGTGACGCTACATTAACCGATTGTAATTACAGATAATTGTGACTAGTAAGTTAGGAAATAATTGCTTATTTCCACGAACCAGTTTTCGAGAATTTTCACTGTCATCTTCAGACGAGGCACGGATAAGGTACTTGTTCGTGTGTGCAGCGTCAGTCTGTACATCGACGAAGCAATGATGGAAATAAAGAAAGGGTCAACAGTGGAATTAAATTTCAAGGTAAAAGGAAACCAATTATACGAATCTCTGATGACATTGCTATCCTCAGGGAAAATTACATTATTTGCTGAATGGAATGAACAGTCTAATGGATGCAGAATATTGGTTGACAGTAAGTCGAAGAAAGACGAAAGTAACGAGAAGTAAGAGAAATGAGAACAGCAAGGAACGTAACATCAGGATTGACTGTCACGACGTAGATGAAGTTAAGGAATTCGATTTCCCAGTCAGCAAAATAACCGATGACGGACGGAGCAAGGAAGACATCAAAAGCAGACTAGCACTGGCAAAAAGGGCATTCCTGGCCAAGAAAAGTCAACTAGTATCAAATATAGGGTCTCATTTTAGAGAAAAATTTCTTAGAATTTACGTCTGGAGCACAGCATTGCATAGCATGGACATGGACTGTGGGAAAAGCGGAACAGAAGAGAATCGAAGCGTTTGAGATGTCGTGCTACAGATGAGTGTTGAAAATTAGATGGACTGATAAGGTAAGGAATGGGGAGGTTCTGCACAGGAGAGGAAAGGAATACGTGGAAAACACTGATAGGGAGAAGGAAGGAGAAGGGACATGATGATAGGATATCTGTTAAAATATCAGGTGTTAAAGCAACAGGGAATGACTTCCTTTCCTGCTGTGTAACCGTCGTTGTATTACCATTATTCGGTGGCTCATTTTTGTGCTATTATATTTCAATTTTCGTTTCTTTGACTCCAGAAATCTACGTAGGCACCATTTCACCATTTCTGCTTCCATCTGATGTGCAATCCTCCTCCTCCTCCTCCCTCCTCCTCCTCCTCCTCCTCCTCCTCCTTCAACTTCGGTTTTTACAACTGCTTCTGATCAAGAGTATAGTCTTCGTGATTTGGATTTTTTTCTTTTCCAAGAAATTTTTCAGACTTTGCTTCCTTTCTCTCCTCCTTTTATTTCGAGATGTTCAGCGCCTTCTTCTCTTGTGTGCCCGACTTGTTTTCGTCTCTGTTGTTAACAAGAATATTTCTACCATTTTCCACTATTTCCTACCTCAATTCAACCTCTTTCTCTTCATTCATCAACTTCATTCCTTACCATCCGTTCTTGTTGATCGCTGTCCACCTGAATTTAATGCTCAAATGGTTCAAATGGCTCTGAGCACTGTGAGACTTAGCTTCTGAGCTCATCAGTCGCCTAAAACTTAGAACTACTTAAACCTAACTAACCTAAGGACATCACACACATCCATACCCGAGGCAGGATTCGAACCTGCGACTGTAGCGGTCGCCCGGTTCCAGACTATAGCGCCTATAACCGCACGGCCACTACGGCCGGCCAGTTTAATGCTCATTCAAACCATATATTTTATCAATCGACGAGCAAAACCTGCAGTTTTCCAGTTGGTTTACACCTTACAATACCGCCACAAACTGGATACATCTGGTGTCGCTATTTTGTCGTACGCACTAACGAGATGCGGAGCAACGTTGGTACAGGCCGCTTGAAACCCTTTAACACAGGACCACTCCCGATCACAGTAACGATTTCAAAGTACCACTATCATGCACTCCACTGATAATAACCCCTACCTCCTACGGTCGACGTTGGCTTCGACTGGGGAGAGCTGAAAGTTCTTGTAAGTACAGAACAGCGACGCTAGGACCGTTCGAGAAAGGAAAGAAAAAAATTTCCGAAAAACTGCGCCGCTCCACGGATAGGTTTTCATCAGTGGTAGAACGATAGTGAGGGGTGGAGGAGAGAGGAAAAGGGACACGGAGCGCGAAGGAAACGCGACTAAGAAGCCAGGACGGCCGACGACAAGGGTAAGAAAGGGGACTTCCAAGTTGTCGTCGTCTTGGGAAATTGGCCTGCGGAGGCATTAAAGAGAGCGGCAAAAATAAATTATAAGCGCGGCGAAATACGCGGAGCGCGCTTTCAGAGGAGCGATTTTTCAGGCGCCGCGCTCCACGGGACGGCGGGCCGGGGCGTCTCCGCTAATGAGTCGGCGTCCATCTTTTTGCGGCAGGCGGTGCGCGGCTTTTTGCCGCGCTGCGTCCGAACGGTGGTGGTGCTGGGTCCGCCAGAGCCCCCCCCCCCCCCCCTCTCCCCTCGCCCCTTCCACCCTCTGCCGCTGAGGCTGGCCTGGGTCGACGCCGCCCAGCTATTAATCTGCATACAATGCGTATTTAATGCTGGCGGCAACACACCTGCTTCCCGGCGGCGGCCTCATCAATCAGGCAGCGCTCGTGTCGCGCGCAGTCCGGGACGGCGCTCAGGGGCTGCTGCTGGAGGCCGCCAAGTGACGGGACTGCCCACTGGTCGAACGACTTCAACCTGTACGTGTTCGAGGCCTGGTTGGAGCCTCGGTTGCATCTTGGATAGCGCGTCGACTATAGCAACGAAACACCAGCTATTCAGATATCATCTCTCCCGAGCAGAAGAACTTCTATGTACCTGTCCATCTATTTATAATAAACTTTTATGTAGCTTGTAAGTAGGCTGTTTAGTTTCTTATGTTCGCAACGCCACGTAGCGCTCTGTATGAAAATCACTGACTGTGCTGTGTGAAGTCTGTGTCTGGTTTCCGTTGTTGGAATATCTCCTATTTTAGTGTTGGGCAGTTGGATGTGAACAGCGCGTAGCGTTGCGCACTTGCGGTTGAGCCGCCAGCAGTGGTGGATGTGGGGAGGGAGATGGCGGAGTTTTGAGAGCGGATGATCTGGACGTGTGTCCATCAGAGACAGTAAATTTGTAAGACTGGATGTCACGAACTGATGGAAAAAAAGGAAAAACTGACCACGAACGAATGGCTACTGTATCACGACAATGTACGGCTAGTTAAGCCCCACACATTTCAGGCAATTTTTGCCAAACACGAGGTAACAATTGTTTCCACCCACCAAAATCACCAGACTACCCCAAGGTGAAAATCAGGTTGAAGGGCTGAAATTTTGACACACTGGGAAAGGTTCAAGTGAAATTTCAGTCTTTCAGGATGTGTAAGTAGGCTGTTTAAGTTTTTTTTTATTGGTAACGCCACGTAGCGCTCTGTATGAAAATCACTGACTCTGCTGTGTGCATTCTGTGGCTAGTTTGAATTGTCGGAATTTGCTATTGTATTGTTGGGCAGTTGGCTGTTAACAGCGCGTAGCATGGCGTAGTTGGAGGTGAGCCGCCAGCAGTGGTGGATGTGGGGAGAGAGATGGCCCAGTTTTGAGAGCGGATGATCTGGACGTGTGTCCATTAGAGACAGTAAATTTGTAAGAATGGGGATATAATTATGACTTTTGAACACTATTAAGGTAAATACATTGTTTGTTCTCTATCAAAATCTTTCATTTGCTAACTATGCCTATCGGTAGTTAGTGCTTTCAGTAGTTAGGATCTTTTATTTAGCTGGCAGTATTGGCGATCGCTGTATTGTAGCAGTTCGAGTAACGAAGAATTTTGTGAGGAAAGTGATTCATGAAAGGTATAGGTTATTGTCAGTCCCGGCCATTTTTTTGTAGGGATTATCGAAAGTCAGATTGCGTTGCGCTAAAAATATTGTGTGTCAGTTTAGTGATGATCAGAATAAGTAAAGAGAGAAATGTCTGAGTACGTTCAGTTTTGCTCAGCTGTTTGAAAATCAAATAATGTAAGAGGTTTATCAGCACAATCGTCCATTAATTTTTCTGAGGGGACGTTTCAAGCTGGACACTTGCAATGGCATCCTAGAGTCGCTTACTTGCGTAGTGTTAATTTTCAAAGTACAATACGAGGGTTACTCTTCTTCTTCAGTCTCTTCGAAACATATCCATGTCAGATTAAAACTGTATGCCGGATCGAGACTCGAACTCGGGATCTTTGCCTTTCGCGCGCAAGTGCTCTACCAACTGGGCTACCCAAGCACGACTCACCAGCCGTCCTCACAGCTTTAATTCCGCCAGTACCTCGTCTCCTACCTCCCAGACTTCACAGAAGCTCTCCTGCATGCAGGAGGACGGGCCGTAAGTCGTGCTTGGGTAGCTCAGTTGGTAGAGCACTTGCCGGCCGGTGTGGCCGAGCGGTTCTAGGCGCTTCAGTCTGAAACCGCGTGACTGCTACGGTCGGAGGTTAGAATTCTGCCTCGGGCATGGATGTGTGCGATGTCCTTAGGTTAGTTAGGTTTAAGTAGTTCTAGGTTCTAGGGGACTGATGACCACAGATGTTAAGTCCCATAGGGCTCAGAGCCATTTGAACGATTTGGTAGAGCACTTGCCCGCGAAAGGCAAAGGTCCAAATTTCGAGTCTCGGTCTGGCACACTGTTTTAATCTGCCAGGAAGTTTCATATCAGCGTACACTCCGCTGCAGAGAGGAAAAATCTTTGTTGGGCGGCCTGGTTCCAGTTTCTCTCGTGGCTCGTTGGATGCCGTCTCTCGCCAGAGAAAACCTGAAACTTCACTTTGACTCATTCGGACGACACTGCACCAGGTTTCGCGTCCATTTGAAGTTGTTGCTTGCCATGCCCAACGCCGCTGGACAACGTCATAGACCGCCGTTCTTCTCCTTACATCTGCGTTCTTGACCCTGTCTCTCAGTGTTACTCCAACCGTTGTTCTATCTCTATTTTCTTACGACAGACTCTTGTTTAAGTGTCATAGTTATTGATAGCATACATGACTAATAAACCTTCATCTTTAAATTTATGCCGATAGTCGCCTTGCGGAGAATATATTCGAGTTTCCCGAATGCCGTCCAGGTGAGGCAAATTCAAAATGTTCAAATATGTGTGAAATCTTATGATGTGCTAAGGTCATCAGTCCGTAAGCTTACACACTACTTAACCTGAATTATCCTAAGAACAAACACACACACCCATGCCCGAGGGAGGACTCGATCCTCCGCCGGGACCAGCCGCACAGTACATGACTGCAGCGCCTGAGACCGCTCGGCTAATCCCACACGGCTGACGCAAATTCTTCTGGTGATCTCTGCTATCAGGTTATCTTTTCCAAGTTGGATTTTATGTCCCATGTAAATGTATCCTTTAACTGCTTCTAGAATATTGTTTTCGGTGGAGATCGTAACATTCACAAGGCTCATGACACTCGTCTTTTGAATCTTGATTTTGAGTTCAGCTTGAGAAGGGTCTTACGAGTTCTCGGATCATTGCTGACATTTGTTTAGTGTAGTAGCTAAAGAGGTTGATATCATTTGCAAAGAAAATATGGTTAATAGTAATCTCCGAAATTTCGAAACTGATGCACTTATCTCCGACGAAGTACAGTCTGAAACAAGTTGCACAAACATTCGGTCAGACATTTGAAATGGTGAAAATATTGTCAACGTAGTTTAAATGTTCAAAAATGTAAGGTTGTACACTTCAGAAAACGAACAAATTTATTTCTCCTAGAATGGTAGTATCAACGAATTAACAGTTGGAATCGGTAAGCTTATACGAATAACCGTGTTTAATACTTCGCAGAAACATAAAATGGAACTATCAAGAAGGCTGAGTCGTGGGTAGAGCAAGCAGCAGACTTGGATTTATTGGTAGAATGCTACAGGAATACAGTCACTCTACAAAGGAGATTGCTTACAAATCAGTCGTCAGACCCATCATAATTTACTCAAGTATGTGGGACCCTTACCAGATAGAACTTACGGGGAGATGGAACGTGTTCAGAGAAAGCAGCACTAATGGTCGCGGGCTTGTTTGACCGACAGGAGACTCTCACAGAGGCAGTGAAGGAACGGAGCTGTCAGACACTTTAAGATAAATGAGAAAGTCTACTTAAATAGTTTCAAGAACCGGCTTCAAATTATAAGTCTAAGAATATACTACAACTCCCTATACATAGCTCCGCAGGGATCTCGACAACAGTAACAGCACACACAGAGGGCAGATGCCTCTGAACAGTCAGTCATTCTTCCTGCGCTTCATATGTGAAATGAAAGGGGGAAAAGCCGTAGTAAAGGGTGTAATGGGACATACCCTCTGCCACACAATTCACACTGGCTTGCAGAATATGGGTATAGATGTGGACGATTTCCATCTGCGTTGATATGTTTCTCTCCACAGGACAGACATTGAAGACATCATCCAGAGCCAAGGTGTGTAGCTTGGGTGGGATTCTGTCTCCTTGTCTGGCTCCTTTTCTCACCGAAACCTTTCCAATGATCCAGTCGTCATTTATTTTTACATGCAGAGTGGCATTCTCGTATATATATAGTGCATTAAGTTGGCATATCCGTAGTCATTGCCACCTTCGTTTGTCGCCCTCGTTATTGCATAGGTTTTCATCGTGTCGAAGATCTTGTCGTTCTCAATGAAGACCATGTGAAGTGAGATATTACATTGTGCAGTAACATTAATACCTGTCAAAAGCCTGATTAACCACCTTTTGCGCCGCGCCTTGTGGCGGAGCGGTTCTAGGAGCTTCAGTCCGCAACCGCGCTGCTGCTTCGGTCGCAGATTCGAATCCTGCCTCCGGCATGGATGTATGTGATGTCCTTAGGTTAGTTAGGTTTAAGTAGTTCTAAGTCTAGGGGACTGATGACCTCAGATGTTAAGTCCATAGTGCTCAGAGTCATTTGAACCACCTTTTGCAGCGCGAACCGCTGTGACACGAGCAGAAAGATTGTCAATAAGCTGCGGAAGATACCGACAGGGATGGCGAGCCACGTCGACTCCATTGGTGTGGACAGTTGCGCTAGGTCACTGGCCTGAGGAACTACCAGCTCGAGGTGCTCCCATAGATTCTCGATTGGGTTCAGATCTGGAGACCTTGGTGGTCAGGGGAGTACGGTATATTCATCCTGGTGTTCTTTCAACAAAGCACGAACACTGCGAGCAGTGTGGCATGTTGCAGTGTCCTGCTGGTAGGTGCCATCGTGCCGAGGAAAAACAAACTTCATGCAGGAGTTGACATGGTCCCTAAGATCAGCATACTTGCTTTGATTCACTGCGGCTTCCAGAATGACAAGATGACACAGGAAATGCCACGGATACATTCCCCAGACTATTAGGCTCTGACGATTGTTCCACGGTTTTCACTTTTAGACGTCTCCCACCGTACACGCCAATGACCATTTGTCCGGCGGATACAAAAACTGATGCATCTGAAATGGCCACCTGTCGCCTCTCTTTGGACGTCCAGTTAAGGTACTGGCGTGAAAAGTGCAGCCCTCGTCGCCACTGAATGCGCTTAACGGTCATTGAGGAGACGCTGTTAGTTGCACCTTGGTTCATCTGGGCGAGCTACGGTCGCAGGTTCGAATCCTGCCTCGGGCATGGATGTGTGTGATCTCCTTAGGTTAGATAGGTTTAAGTAGTTCTAACTTCTAGGGGACTGATGACCTCTGTCCTATAGTGCTCAGAGCCATTTGAACCATTTTTTTTCATCTGGGCTGTCAGTTGCTTGACGGCTGTACATTTATTCGCCCACACACACCCCTGTCACCTATAGCTCGTGATGCATCGCAGTTGTCTCTGCGCCGGTTTTGGATAGCGCCGCCGGCGGCGGTGGTCTTGCGGTTCTAGGCGCGCAGTCGAGAACCGCGCGACTGCTACGGTCGCAGCTTCGAATCCTGCCTCGGGCATGGATGTGTGTGATGTCCTTAGGTTAGTTAGGTTTAAGTAGTTCTGAGTTCTAGGGGACTAATGACGATAGCAGTTGAGTCCCATAGTGCTCAGAGCCATTTGAACCATTTGTTTTGGATAGCGCCATTTTGCTATTACTTTAACTACATCGCCACGCCAACTGTTTACCAACTTAGCCATTTCGGAAATGGTTCCACCTTTAGAGCTAAATCCAGCGATCATGCATTTTTTGGAGGTCAGAGAAATCTTCATTTAGTACGCGCGAACGCGTTCTGAAGATGCTGACCCAATGGCAGACACTACAAGAGAGGCGTTGTGCATCGCAATGTGGTTCATTGCAGAACTCTGATCTATTTATTGATTCTTCCTACGTATATTTCGCCAAGAGACCAAGAATAGTTAGAGTGATTTAATCTCGCTCAGAGCCTTACCAGCAATCGTTCTACCTGCGCAACATTTGCGGCTAGAGGGATGGTGGGGAGGCGGGGGGGGGGGGGGGGGGGGGCAGGGGAACACGAAGTACTCTTCTTCACACACCACAAGGCGTCTTACAGAGAGTGTATGTACATGTAGCACCTGGTATTGTTGCGAGCGTTGCCTGTCATTTAAGAGCACGAGCACTTACTGTGCCTGGAGGTAGGAAAAACTATTCCTCGCCCGGATTAGCGCAGTTCCTACAAGAGCCCCGTCGCAGCTAAGACTGTGCCGACGTTGATTTCTCCGGCGAACCGGTACGTGCGTACCTGACGGGCCACCATCACGCGACCCTCGCATTACCGCCCGCGAGCCACTGGCGGATAACGCCGCTCTCTTGAGGTTGCCGTAATCACCGGCGCTAACAAATTGCTCTCGCAGCCTAACAAAGGGGCTGCGAATAATTCTGGCCCTGTTTTCAGCTGGTGGAATTACTCGTTCGTTTACGGCACCGAGGCCGAAATGTTACCAACGAACCTGGTGTTAAATACGCCATGGATGTAGGCAGGTAAGTGCAAACAAAGATCAGCTCTCGGATAGTTTGGAATTCAACACTGGTCTCCGACTATCTTCTGCTGGCAACCGTAACAAAATTAGTGGCACAGTGGTGCTAATGCTCTGTAATTCTCACAGAGCGCCTGATTACTCCTCTGAAACATAGGTACAGTAGTTTCAGTCATCAGGGATCTTTCCATATGTCCGTAACATACTCGGTATTATGTACAGCCACTGAATTCCGTAAGTCCTGTAGCTTTGATCTCTTCTATTGTGATGTGATTTACTCCAGGAGCCTTCCTATTTTTCATTTCTAATGCAACATCAAAAATCTGCAAATCTTCTTTGTCCATACCCTTTGTGAGGGTCATATTTCTTTCGTCTCCCCTCCATCTCATCACGTGTGCGTGTTTCAAACTGTTTTTGGAAAGTATTCTTTCCATATTTTCAAAATTTCTATTTCCTCCTACATGGGGTTTCCTTCTTTGTTGATGACTTTTGAACGATTTTCTGTCTTCTTCCTTCGGTTACCTAAGATGCTATAATATCTTCCTGTCACCCTTAAAATTATATGCTGTTTCTTTTGTGAATTTTTTCCATCATCTTATCCGATGCTATAATTTTCCTGCTTAGTCGTTTCGATTTATCTCTGTTATGTTGCGTTCTGTTTTTGAACCGTTCTCTCCAGGCGACGTTCTCATTATTGACTGCTTCTACAATTCTCTCCGTCTGCCATTTAGTTAGTCCGTGTCTGACTTTTATTAATGTCCTTCGACATGTCTCTTCCACTGCGCTGACTAGGGCCTGTTTGAATCTCCTCCATTCTTCCTCTATATCCTTCCTCCCAACTTCAGGAGGCTCTGACTTAATCTTCTCCCAGTACATTCCTTCGGTTCTGTATCTTTCAGTTTCAAGCATTTGCTTTCTACCTGTCTTTCTTCCCCGTATAAACCTTTTTTAAAGTGTCCCTAACATTGGTCTGTAGTCTCCGTCGAGATTAGTGCTTGGTATTACTTTCACTTCTGTCAGGCATCCATGTATTCTGTGTAAATTTAATTCTTTTTGTGGAATTATACACTAGTCGATCTTCTCTGCGCAATGCATCGCCACTGACTGAAGCGGCGTGCTGCAGCAAGTTCCGTTTACTTTTGTGAAACATCGAACAGTTGCTTCTTGTGACTTAGTAGAGTAGAGTGAGTCTGAACTCACCCGCTAGCTCTTCATTTTGCCGACTAGAGAGCGGACTTTGGGAGTGTCGTCAAAATGACGTAGCAGAGCGTGTGCGATGTATGCTCAGTGGACGAGTACAAATCGCGCTAACTTGAAAGAGGTTTACGCCGTTCGGGTGCGAGTAGTCTCTCTCAGCGTAGGTGGGATTTCTGTTGAGCAGGCAATGAAAAATGTAAGAGTATTTAACATGTGACTGAATCATAAAGTCTTCTGTTGTAACATTATTTCGTGTCTGCATGCCTGAATAACGACATGCAGCATTAGTATATGTACTCCAGAAACAATGCATGCGGAATACAAAAACGCGTGTAATTCCTATGAGACAAAAACAAACAAACCAGTTTGTTTGCAATGTACACATTTCAGCCTAATTACGGGAACGAAAGTTCTCACAGAACTCATATGCTTTATTTATATTTGCCAGGAATATAAGAAACTACTGACATTAGCACGTCGTTTACAGCATTCATTATCACGTTATTTCCGCTACTAATGTGGCTCTGTCTCAGATGATCATTCTTGCAATTCGTTAGTCGGTATTTGCTGGTGTGTTCACAGAACTGAACAGACTAACTATAGACTCAAAGTGCTCTTGCATGTACATAACATCGAACATTACAGAACGTACTCTTATTAAATTAATAATAAATGTTATTAACTCGAAGGTGAATAAAAAAGTATTTGGTAGCAGCTGGTCACCAATCTAATCCTTTGGGCTTTGCAACCATGACTACTAATTTAAGGTGAGCTTTTGCTTGATGTGGTCATGTCTTTTATTTTAGGCTCTTCTAAGGCCATTAAATGCCGATATGTCATTAACCGACAGTTTTTCGTAACAAATCATACCAATAACGACATGTTTTTGATAAATCTTCCATGTGCCGTTGCCTTGAAATTGCATACTTTCGGCTGGCCGGGGTGGCCGAGCGGTTCTAGGCGCTATAGTCTGGAACCGCGCGACCGCTACGGCCGCAGGTTCGAATCCTGCCTCGAACATTATGTGTGTGATGTCCTTAGGTTAGTTAGGTTTAATTACTTCTAAGTTCTAGGGGACTGATGACCTTAGAAGGTAAGTCCTATAGTGCTCAGAGCCATTTTCTTTTTGTATACTTTCATAACACGCAAGTTATAATACGAAAGGAGGTAGATTGGGTTTAACTGCCCTTCGACATCGACGTCACTAAGACCGAGCACAAGCTCGGATTCTATCAAATACGGAGAAGGAAATCGGCCTGCCCTTTCAAAAGAACCATCCCGGCATTTGCCTGGAGAGATTAGAAACAGATCTGGAAAGTTTGACACGAGTACTCGGCTGCGTCATTTTGACGTCACTTCCTTAGGCCGTTCGGCTGCAAATAAGCTTGACGTCTATAGCCGAAAAGCTATTGGTCCAGTGTGGCGGTGGTCACCTGCTGTGTTCAGCGACAGCAGCGCGGTGTCCACATCCGGTCGCCGCAGTTCATTGGCTTAAATGTCGCCAAGCGCGGCAACCGGGCTTCGGAGGCGACGGCGGCGACGCCCGAAGCGGCAACGCCGGCCGATCTGAGCTTCTCGCTTTCAGGCCGGCCGGCGGGGCAGACAGGTTTTTCGCGTCCGCTGACAGGTTGCGCTCGCTGTCCCGCCGGGGCTCACTCCAGTTTCACGAAGAAACAAAGTCAACAAAACCGGCGCTGGCGCTGCGGTGAGTCAGCTCCGGCCTTTGTCGTGCCACCGGCTGACCGCCCGCTTGTCGTGGAGATCGGTATCGACTGTGCCGCGCGGCGCGGACGGCGACGGAGAGGGAAAGAGGAGCGAGAGGGCGTGCGCGGCGGAGATAGATAGATAGAGAGAGAGAGGCGCTTTTCCGCCTGGCTGTCGGCGGCCCGCCTCGTGATGTGTCAGCACGAATCGGCGCTCCCGGGAACTGATAAACATCGAATTCAAGGGTCCCGCAGCTGGAAGCGCGTCGCCGTTTTTAGGGCCTCCCGTTCCCGTGATGTTTCCATTCCGAGGCGGACGAAAAACACAACTTTCCTCCGTGAATGCCTGGAGACCTCAGCAGGCGCTTTACAAAACAGAAAAAAAACCTGACGAGCAAAGTGCCATAACTTAGCTAATGGGATCTTTACCTCAGTATAAGCGTACAGATCTGACGACGCGACAAGGGCGGGGACGTTTCTGTGTTTACATTCCTCGGTAGCAACTGTCGGCATCAATTCGCAGTGACATAGTGCAAGCTCAGACACTAATTTACGAAAAAAAGTGTTCAACCAAGCTGAAGCTACTCACGGGACAGGAATATACGACAATTGTCCAGGCAGTGATTCTGTTCGTTCATACCCTTCATATGAACATAATCCATTTTCGGACCCGACAAACTATTATAAGCTGCGTGTAAAAACTGAACTAGGCGAGACAATAGCTCAGTGGTTTCCAATCTGGGGTTAATTACCTGGTAAAATGAAATTTTCTGACGGGTAAAAAGTAAGCGATTTGATTCTTTTTCGGTCACGAAACTAAATTATTTTCAAAGGATCATTACTATTATCACAAATTTTTAAGACTCTAATATTGATTATATAAGTTATCAATAATTACTTTTTCCCAATTAGTAGTGTTAATGCGATGGGGGTTACAGGTTCCTCACATAGTCCACCCACTACATACATGCGTTATTCTTTGTGCCTTACATTGCTGATGATAAAAATGAGACAAATACGTAACGAAACCTGAATATCTCAAGAAAATGTTTTCTCCAAGTAGTAGGTAGTACCTGCAGTAGTTCAGAAACTGATTCCTTACTCGCTTAGAAACAGATAAATGAACTAACTGAGACCACTACGCAGTAATAACTACATAAGAGCTACTATAGCGCTGTACACAGTTTATTATTATTATATTATTAGAGTGGTTAGGCAAAAACCATCACAGCTTGAAGTCTTCCAATTTAAAACTAAGGAGTGCAGCAGTGAAGTGATTTACTAACAGTGTAGTGTACGCAAATGAACTTGTTTGATTTTAAGTGGGGGTTGTTGTGTGCAGGACAAGCAAGTGCCACAATGGAGAGGAGTAATGCAGGGGAAACATGTTTTTTGACAAGTATCTACCCTTACTGGGGATAGTTAGCTTTCTTTTCTGAGGAATTGTGCGGAGGCAGTTGCGATGCACCACGAATTTCTTCGTCATTTATTCTCTCTCTCCCACACACACACACACACACACAAAATACTTTTAATGTTTCATCATTTTTTTAAAAAAAAGTGTTCCAACAAAAGTCTTTCATTCTACAATTTAGTTAGCTTCTAAAGTTGGTGATAATTTGAGGGGGGGGGCAACAGACGGTGTGTGTGGGGGGGAGGAGGGGGGGGGGGGGTAATATCTCATGTCTGATTGTATTCAGGAGTAATGGCCTAAGAAAGGTTGCGATCCAACGCAGTAGCTGAAGGAATCGTAATGTACCCGTATTCTGTTGTTTTGATACAGTAATCAGCAGAACATAAAACCAGTCCAAAGTTGCAAATTTGACTTTTTTTTTTATTCATTGGGTGATTAATTTCGGGCCGAGACCCATTCTCAAATCATTCTGACATGTCGAAAATGGCATTTGCGGAGATGCGGAAAACATGTCAAAAACACGCAACGAACTGTTATAGCGCATACAGATAACTTATACATGTCAAGTGAACCGCTGGAATCCGAAGATTTTGAAATTCTGGGGTGGCCATCGTTCTTTGCTGTGTAATGTGTGTGTCAACGCCCGCCCGGTTAGCCGTGCGGTCTAACGCACTGCTTTGCGGGCGCGAAGGCGTGCCGGTCCCCGGCACGAATCCGCCCGGCGGATTTGTGTCGAGGTCTGGTGTGCCGGCCAGTCTGTGAATGGTTTTTAAGGCGGTTTTCCATCTGCCTTGGCGAATGCGGGCTGGTTCCCCTTATTCAGCCTGAGTTACACTACGTCGGCGTTTGCTGCGCAAACACTTTCTCCAAGTATGTGTACACTATAATTACTCTACTACGCAAACATTGGGGTTACACTCGTTTGGTGTGAGACGTTCTCGAGGGGGGAGGGGGGGGGGGGGGGTGGTCCACTGGGGGCCTGGGGGCTGAACCGTAAAATAACCCTGGGTTCGGTGTGGGGCGGCAGAGAGGTGAGTGGACTGCTATGTAGCCTGTTGTGGGGTTGTGTACCATTGAGGCTACGGCTGGGATGAACCCCTCCGTCGTTTCTAGGTCCCCAATTCAATACAATGTGTGTCAGATATCTGTAAAATATATTATCTCAGTTATTATCGAAGTATTGATTTCATGGTGAAACAGTTGCGCCCACCGACTTATTCATTTCGGATAGTAAAGGGTTCAGCACTCAGGCGCATATAACGTTTATTGCATATCTATATTTCGGTCTCTGGACGTCATCGATGTAATAAATGTAACTTAAAACATTAATAACTCTCCTGTATGCATATAGTCCGAACTGGAATATTCAAGTCATACGCTGGCTTCACACTCATTGGGACGCGAATGTATAAACTCGGGGTCTTCTGGACTCAAGTGGCACCAGAGACACTGCGTAGCTTATCGTCCACAACTTGCAAGGAGTGGACAAAAATATGCAAGCACCAAAAGCACGTCACATTACCATGCCTAATAATGCGTAGTAGAACCGTTGGCATTAGAAACTGCTTCCAGTCGTCTTGTAATGCATGAATACAGACCCTGTATGGTTTTCAAGGAAATCTTAAACCATTACTTCTGCAAAATAGAAGCAAGTTCACGTAAAGATGATGAAAGTGGATAGCGATAACGCACCCTTCTCCCCAAAGTAGACCACAAAGGCTCAATAATGTTGAAATCTGGTGGCTGTTGTGGCCAGGGGAGATGGGAAAATTCATGCTTGTGCTTACGAATGCAATTTTGGTCGATGTGAGTTGTGCGAACAGGAGCCAAGTCATCATGGAATACAGCGTCATCATTGGGGAACAAACACTGTACCATGGGATGGAACTGATCAGCCAATGATGCGATCCTGCAGTGTACCGTGGGCCACATGGAATACGAAATCTCACCGAACCTCCGCCTTGGTTCATTCTAGGGGCGTATACTCGACCAGAAGTTGGAAACAGTGTGAAACAAGACTCACCCGACCACTCATTTATTCCATTGCTCTCATTGCCCAGGTTTTACGGCTTCGGCCCCAGCTTTTCCTGTTACGGGCATTTGCATCACTGATGAGTAGTTTTAGAATTAAAGCTCGCACTGCAATTCCATGCTTATGGAGCTCCCTTTGTGTTGCTTTTGGTTGGTTGGTTGATTTTGGGAAACGGGACCAAACAGCGATGTTTTCTGTCGTATCGGATTAAGGAAGGATGTGGAAGGAAGTCGGCCGTTCCATTTCATAGGAACCGTTGCGGCATTTGCCTGAATCGATTTAGAGAAATCACGGGAAACCCAGATCAGATTGGTCGAACGTGGATTTGAACCGTCGTCCTCCCGAATGCGAGTCCAGTGTGCTAGCCACTGCGGCACCTCGTTCTGTGTGTTGTTTAGTTGTTGACAGGATTCCCTAGTGCCACATTCAGTTCTGCAGCGACTTTTGCCCCCGTCACAATTCTCTTCAATTACTGTCCGTTACGATCACTCAACACACACTTTTGACCACATTGTGCTTTGCGGATGATGGTTTTCCGCTTACTCTGTATGTGGTATAAATCTCTGAAATCTCTGATACGATATATCTTCACAAATCAAACATTGCGTCTACCTTGTTTACAGAAGCAACCACGATAGAAGCACCAGTAATTTGCTCACGGTCGGGTTCACTTAGCACCGACATAATGCACATACACAGAACACTGTTGTTACCACGGCTGAGATTTGCAACTTGTTGAGGATATTTCCCAGGTATCTTTCGTGGTCAAACACAACAAAGCAATCTACAGGCTTGGCTACAACATAGTACCACGCCCTTGATCGCAAAACACTGTGGGGAGATAAGCGACGTAATCCAGGGCATGGATTCGCTTTCTGATTGTCCGCCTCCTCTTAGGATCAATTGTTTATGAAAATTTCTCCCACGAGGATTAGATCAGCTTTCTCTCATCCGCCCCATTATATGCGTTCGAAATCTTGGGCGCGGAGCCTCGTAAACGTGACACACACACACGCACGCACACACACACACACACACACACACATACACACACACAATTGCTACTAAAGTTTTTTGTTGTTCAGGTCGTACGATTTACTGTACATCCAGCCAGGATGTGTTAACTTACGTGTGAATACAGTACGCTGCGCTTGTTTCGGCACAGTTGCAAGAAGTGAACCGCCTCGGCGTCCTTCCCAGGGCTGGGCACGGCTTCTCCAGGAGACGCAGCGCCAGCTAGAGCGCCGGCACCTCGGTATTTCGTGGTCCTGGCGAGGCTCCAGCGCGCGAGAGTTAATGTCAGGGAGGCGCACATAAAACGTGCCGGCGGCATCTGGAGGCGCCGACCGCAGCGCAGCGCCCGCCAACCCCGCTCCAGAATACCGGCTTCCCTCCCGCTCAACGCTAGCGTCTGTTTGTTGATCCACTGCCTAATGGCTCCCAGTTCGGCAGGATCAACACACCGGCGTCTAGGGTGCTCGTAGAGCCACGAGTAGCCCGGCTAAGAGATTTACTGCGTCTGTCGCTACTCCAGCCGTCCAGCCCAAAACAGCTCTGACGGCGATAATTAGGAGACAAGCACACTGGGCAAAAAATAAATTAGACACCGCAAAAGAGATACCACGCCAATAGCGTGCAGCACCACCCACCGCCTCGATAATGGCTTCAATTTGACAAGGAAGTTAGCTCACAAAAATCATTAGGGACATTTTTTTAACTTGCTTCTTTATTCTGAATGATTTCTTAATGTGGGTCTTCAACTGATCACCAAGCCGCTATGTTCGGTTGAGGTGTCTGAGGAGGATGTCCTGCTGTCTTTCCTTATTGTCTCCTTTTTTTTGTATTTTCTCTAGCATTATTTAAAGCAGATAATTTGACATAAAATTTTAAATGGGAAAGGATGTTTTAACATTTATAAGAATTAAAGCAGAAGGTAGCATAGATGATAAATGAGTTAATGCCGCCACTATTGTGACAGTGGTGTGAATACTTCGGAATTGTTGCTCCTAGCCGTTCGAAATCAGTCACAGACCTTTAAGTTATGCAAACAGGAGAAAAGATACTGTGGAGGAGCTGTAAGTTGGTACAGCAGCAATGTATGGGTCAGTCTATTGTAGTAGTTTAACTTCCTATTGTTTGACACTCTACGCGTATGTATATGTTTACAGCTCATTCATTGTGACAATAGCATGCATATTCTTATACAATTTTAACGTATGTACTGATTTAGAGTCCACTATGTCAGCAGTTTGCCTCTACTAACTTATATTGTGGTGTCGTTGTGTCAGTCATTCAAAGTATGTAGGTCAGATGTCGCTTTCTTCTTCTTCTTCTTCTTCTTCTTCTTCTTCTTCTTCTCCGCCATCTTCCATATAGAATCTGTCTCAAGGTCTCATATAGGCTCGTGTTGACGCGTATTCTTCTTGTGTGGCTTTGGAGATTTTGTCTATTAACCGTCAAGCTGGATCCATTGTTCTTTATTTGCAGCTATTGTGTGGTTATGTGCCACTGTACTCGTGGCGTTGTGTGTCTCTGAATGTTTCAGTGTATTGTCCGAAGAAGTAGACGGTGTATTCTGGGGAAACTTTTTTCCTCACATGTGCAGGTTTTGGTGTCGGTCTCAGACTCGTGCGGTTTAAGTACGTGGGTTAAGTAAGGTCCTTGGGTTAAGTAAGGTCCATGTCCAGTTAAGACGACCGTTCAAATACGCGTTCGGCCACATGACGGGATAGTTCCTTGGCAAAGGACACTGCCGATTTCCATCCCTATCCTTTCGAAAGCCAAGCTTGTACTCCGTCTCTAATGACCTCGACGTCGACGAGTCCTTCCTTCCTTCTTCCAGTTAAGAAACACCCCCATCATACCTCCGGAGTGATCGATATATTTCGTTCTTAACAGCTCTCTCATATCGGGTAGGGATCTATCGTAAGGTGAGTGCGTTATAGAGGAGCATACCAGTGGGGGTTGTGGAACGGTTTCATAACCAAGCTACTTGTAGACGCATAGCCTTTTTCCAGTACCGTGTAATTTCCTTTAATTTCTTGGACTAAGCGAACCGTGCACCTCGTATTCGCACGGACTGCTACATTCAGGGTCCCTTAATCGTTCGTTATGTTGCATTTATTTTCGTTAAGAGCAAGCTGTCAAACTTTGCAGCAAGCTTACATTTTGTCAGTAGGTGACTCGGTAATATTATCAATAATATGATATAGATAGTGATATCCTCGTAGGGATATGCGTCATAAATGAGAAGTCAAAGACACCGAGGAACACCATCCACTGAATCATTACTGCGTAACATGAGTGGTCGTAGGTCTTCGAAGTTATGGCTTTCGTGGCCACTAGCTGACAAACTGCCTTTACACTTCTGTTTCGGGTTCTTCGGCCGACGTTTGTTTGATGATTTTTCTGACTTTCGCCAGCACGAGTAGCTGGCGTTGTCAAAGATTCAGCCTCACCACCAACAGTGGAGCGTAAAGCTTTGATAAAGCCAACTACTCGTGCTGACGAAACGTCAGAAAAATCATCAAACGAAAGGTCGGCCGAAGAACCCTAGACAGAAGCCCACAGGCGGGTCGTAAATCTGAGTCACTTTTCTAAATTCAGTATCCCCTGCTTTAAATTGTTGTGAACATTTTTTTCGCTTGGCCGCTTCATCAAGGGAAACGTCTAAATGCAACAAATGGAAAATCTAAGGGCAATTGTAGTTCCGAATATCATACTTTTACCTGATGACTTTCGCACGTAATGAACCACTCCTACAAAACACACTGTAGGGGTAGTAAAATTAGTTATACACTATTCCTTGAGTGAATCACAATTTCATCGGTCCGCAGCTCGTGGTCGTGCGGTAGCGTTCTCGCTTCCCGCGCCCGGGTTCCCGGGTTCGATTCCCGGCGGGGTCAGGGATTTTCTCTGCCTCGTGATGACTGGGTGTTGTGTGATGTCCTTAGGTTAGTTAGGTTTAAGTAGTTCTAAGTTCTAGGGGACTGATGACCATAGATGTTAAGTCCCATAGTGCTCAGAGCCCTTTGAACAATTTCATCAGTTTTGTTTTAAATCAAATTCCAACAGGGAGTCAAAGACAGTTGCCTAACGAAGCTTACAGGGTGCAGATGTTGATGAGGAATCGCCCCTTCGCTGACCAAAGGGAATTCTGCTGCTTGTAATCGGCGAATGAGTCTGCGGCAACTGAGAAATATCGTGATCGATGCAATGTCTAATGGTGTAATAGATGATTGCTTGCAATACACCTGACAGCAATTTTTTATCATGTCGAACATAATAAAGTAGCCTCTTACTTCTCAGAAACCAATCCAGGCCCAGATTTTGTACGTAAAGTAGAGCGCTTACATTCTTATTTTAGTAAACATTTTAGAGTCCATGAAGCAGTTAAGTTTTCTTGCCTTACATTCTCAAAAATGCAGAAATGAGAATCATCTCAGATTTACGATATGGCTACATTTCTTCTTAAAACTCACTTGTTCCGAGTGAGGAAGTCGGAATTCGCCGTTGACAGTCATCGAATCTTGTCGTACAGTTCTCCTGAGCCCGCCTGATCTGCTTCAGGTCGGCGTAAGGCTCCGCATTGCACTTACACAGGCCATAAAATTCGGTTCGTCACATATTTCCCGGGAAACTTATTAAATTTTTTATGCCCTCCTAGAGACAGGAACATAAAAACGAGTTTTATCTCTCGGTGAGGTAGTCTGGCCACGGATTTCATATCCGCGGGACGAAGTTGGATTTTTCGTCTAGTTAGAAGTTCGCCGCCTCAGCGACACAGTGCGCTACAATGATCAGTCCCCACAGAGCGGGGATACACAGACCCTTCCCCTCCCCCTCACCCCCACCCCCCTCTTCCTCTACAGCTGTGACGTCACAATTGACGAAGATCTCAAGAAGGTATACATAATTCCGCCGTTTCGGAAGCAGGTATTTGTGAAAGGAGTAGAATATTGCGACAGTGATCACAAGATCATCATTTTTTCCCTTTATTTTATTTGGCGTGGCAGTTGGGATTTAATATCGCTGAGACGGGTCGGAATTTATGGCGGTTGGCGACGTTTCATCTATCTTTGGGGCGAAGTATTTGCGGCGGAATTCGTAATCCGTCACCGCAGAACGCGCTACTCGTCTCTCATGATGGATTGAGCCCGGTTCGGATGCGGGCGGCACTTTCTGTGCATTGAGCAGTACCAGCCGAGACTATTTATTTAAAAGTCTGGGGGAACTAACGGTGCAGAGGAAGATTTGGTGACATCCAGAGACTACGGACCGACCGCATAGAAATGAGCTACGTACAGCATACCAGCAGCAAAATTACTCTCGTCGCTGCTGATGTGAACTTCACTCAATGCTGTCACCTTTGTAATACCGATAATAATATTCGATTGAGCTGTAAATTTCATCTGTAAGTCAAATGAGGTAATTCTGGGTTTGTGGTTGATGCAAAGCTCAATATATGATAAGAAAAAATATTACTACCAATAAATGCTCTTACAGAATTTCCTCCTTAAATATTTGGTTTCATTTGCGAATGAAATCTTTAGGCATACCTGACTGAGTTCATAATGAACTACCAGTTATTCTCATATACCTGCTTTCAACATTTTTTTTACTGAAAAGTATTTAGCGTACTGTTTAAGAGGAAAAGAAAGAAAGGAAAAAAGTCCGGAAAAATTTAGGACCACAAAAGAACAAAGATGACAACTAGACGAAGAGAAGAAATGAAGATCTACACAGAAACTTACAAACAATCAGACACATTAAGAAAGAGGGGATTAAAGGTTTACGGTCATATTTATGAAGTGAATGATAATAGGGTACCGAAGAAACTTTTTAATTTCATTTCCAAATTAAAAAGACAGCACGGGATGGCCAGAAGTGACAAGAAAGGCCTTGAGAAAACTTAACGTCGCAGAAGACATTATATATAACATGAAAAATTCTAGGCTACTGGTCAATACTAAAAAATTCCTGTCCAACAACTAATTCACAAGCTAGAAGGATGGTATCAAATGAACAGAGGCAGGCTATCAGCCAACGCATGAAGTACTTCTGGGACAATAAAAAAAGAAAACATTTGCCTTTCTCTTTGGTTCCAAGCGGTCTATATGTGAAGAAATACCGTAATAAAAAAAAAATCTTATCGCATTTGAGCCTCTGCGTGAATCAAACATGTTGACTTAACATTTAACTGAATTCAAAATACAAATAAAATGAAAAATCAGCTTTCATGGCGATAAATTGGCTTCTGAACGTTGTTATGCAAATCCACCACTTCATCTCCTGTGCCAGTCTGTTCATCTGAAAGTAGAATAACCATAATACGTGATCTGGGGTCATATATACACTGATAACCCTTCATTCACTCTGCTTCACACAGTTATCATTATTCGTCAACTGGCTGACTTCGAGTGCTTGCTTAGTACCCAGCTGTACTGAAACAATTATAACAGAGAAGCGCATGGCAAAAACAGAACACACATTTCTTATTAAAATAAGTAACAATTTAGTCTGTTTATTGCCCAATGTTTCTGAAACTATCGGGTATTAGTGCCGTTTCGAAGCCTTTCGTAAATAAAGACTGATATACTGGGTGAGTCACTAACTGTTGCCACCTAGAATAACTCCGAAAGTATGACAGTAGGTGGGAAGTTTGTTGGACGAAAGTTGCATGGGACAACGGAGGCCATAATACGACGTTGGTTTTTTTGTTGCTAGGTACCGATACCGTCAGAGGTAAGAAGGTCAACTTTGTTTTTTGTTTTTTTTTAAAAGTGGGATGCTATAGTTGGGTACTTATTTTCTGATAGCAACTATCGGGACGAATTAAATGATGTGTAACAGTAAGGTCTTGAAGCTCATCGAAGGTTAAAAAGCTGTATGAACGTCCATTTACAGAAGGTGCTCGAAGTGATGACCATTGGTATCAATGCAGTGCTGGAATCTCCTTATCATGGATTGAGTTGTATTCCTTATCACTTTGACACTTATTGAAGCACATATCAACATAACAGCCTGTGCACATTCGAATAGTAAGTGCGTAACACAGTTTAAATGTTAGAGCATTGTCTAAGCTTTTGTAAGGCTTAGTAACATATGTTGATTGCTGTCTTCAAAGGTCCGACATTCTGAATGGTTATCTGACAACAATCTTAGAAACGTCGTGCACGATGTTTGTTAAATGTGAATTCTAACATGATATTCAGTCTGTCTTCTGTTCGTGTAACCACAAACTTCATTAATCTCATTTACCTTGCCTTAATTGTCATTAAAATATTCTTCTGCTTCACCTATTCTCACAGAGATCTTTCATTGTGAAAAGGATAAAAGAAGAAATAACTGAAGGCCTAAGACAGGGCCTTGAGGTATTCCGTAACTAACTTTTCATATACTGAAAGGTATTTTATATGAATTTTATCCATAGTGGATGCTGTCGAACTCCGTGACTGTTCATTTATGGGGTGTAGAAAAAATCCGCTACCAGTCACAATGAAAGGTTATTTATTTGCCACACAACCATTTTCGTGCTTGCGCCCATCTTGAGGTGTTTATACATTTATGTACATGTTTTTACTTTTGGAGATGACTGTATAAATATAAAAAAATTATTTACTGGTGTCTACACAGATACAAGTGAAATGTGAAGGCAACATTTGACGAAATTATATCTGTACTTACATAAAGATGATGCATCATTATTACAATTATGCTGTGGTGATAGTTTTGCCACTTAGTTACACACTTATGATCATTTTCACGTCCATATTTCAGTTTTACCAAGTATAGCTTCATATTACACTATTTTGATGTGCACTCGTGATAATGGTGCTTCATCTTTATGTAAGTACAGATATATTTTCGTCAAATGCTGCCTTACCACTTACAATTGTCCCACTTATATTTGTGTAGACACCAGCAAATATTTTTTTTTTTGTATTTATACAGTGAGCTCCAAAAGTACAAACATGTACATGAATGTATAAATACCTGAAGATGGGCGCAAGACCAAAACCGGTCGTGTGACAAATAAATAACCTTTTATTGTGACTGGTAGCGGATATTTTTCTACACGTCAGGTATTTTATATTTTTATGATGTTTTATAGGAACTGTTGCGTGTCAGAAAGTCACTGCTTAAACCGCTAAAGTGGGAAGATGCCCCAAACAGAACACCTTTTGCTTTAATCAGATGCCCCAGACTTTCACTACCAGCGACAGCAGCAAAGGTGTTTCTTTTCTCTGACCTCGCAAACCTCGATGGATGGAGGTCAACACTGTAAGCGCTGGTTCCGGAGCCACGGCATTTTCAGGGGAACTCAACAGCGGAGCAGGTCGCCGTGCCGCGGAAGGCGCGCCAGACCGGAGCGCGCCGTCCTTCACTCGCAGCAGAAGCTACCTGCGGCCGCGGCTGCGCTGGAAATCCGCGCCAGATTTGCGCGGCCGCGCTCACCCACGCGCCCACCCACACACACAGCCATGCGGAACGTGCCCAGTCCCTCCCGCGCGGGATCAGCTTTGAGACCGGCGTGTGGTCTCTCACCTGCTGCTGGGGGCGCGCTTTGTCGCTGGCGGCCACATGTTACGCTAGTTCATACCTCAAGGCACTAAGCGTACTGCCTCAGGGAAGCACAGCGACTGTCTTCTAAGAAAATTACGATACCAGCGTTGGCATCGCCACCGTAGGGAAGGAAAGCAACGCAGCGCAAACAAGCAATGTCGTTTACAGTACAATGTAGTCGCATACCGCCTTCCTTATTGCAGGACGAATGGCCTCTCTCCTTCTCACATCAAGCGAGAGCGCAATTACGGGAACAGAGCCTCGTGAAGCGAACAGTCTGAGTAGTGGTATCACGATGTTTTCCAAGAAAGTACAACGGAGTGGGAAACAAAACTGAATGCGCAAGGGAAAAAAACGGAATGCGCAAGAGCACATACAGCATGACTTCGTCGTCTAGTTCTTCATGAGTCTTGTAGGGTATCTTCATTTTCTTGCAGAATAATAGTAAGGTAGGTACAAAACCTTCAACCAGGGACACCAGAATATGGCCAGGTGGACCTCGTGTAGGGGAAGTAGTAGCATTTATTCTTACTGCGTTACTGGGCAGTGCTAGATACCAAACGATTCGTGCTGTGCCCCGGGAAACAGGATTAGCGCATAGTACGTGTCTTAAACTGTGAAGGACCGTTCGGGCATGGCAAAAATTGCATCGCTATTCAAAATATTACGAACTCACTTCGCTTTACAAGTCCTGGAAGTTTGTAACGGGAATTTACGAACACCCTGTATCTTCAGGTGAGATAATCTCACGTAGTACGTGTTGGATGTCATCTTTTGAGCGGTTTCTCGTTGAAGAAATTCGTCACATTGTTGCAGCTGCGCGGATTTACCCCGTTTCGCGATTTTCTGACATATGCGCCATTGTTGATTTTGGGGGCCATTCGACAAAATTATTTAAGTGTCAACGAATAATCTTTTGATTCTTCTTTTCAAATCCTACATTATACCATGTTCAACTAAAACATCAGAAAAGTTACATGTAAACAATTAAGAACAGACTTGTTTCATTTTTTGACCTTTGAAGTCATCTTCCTGTACGAAATTTCATAGAACAAAAATTTTCCATAAGACAAACCTGCCACGAACTTGAGACATGGATACCATGAACATCCCAAGGAGGTATCTGCTCCAAAGACGTTGCAGTAAACTTAGTAGTAGTATCAATACGAATGATTGCAAGTATCCGCCAACATTGATGGAAGGGATTACCAGTAACAGAAAAAGTAAAATCAAAACGACCTCCTCGAAAAACAATCTGTCCTTTCAATACGGACGAACTGACGTTCATGTTATACTCGGTCTCCACATCCAAAATACACTTGTAAGTTGTAGGCCTCCATCGGAAGGCACGATGTATTCTGCGACGAGGCATACACCTTTACCACGGACAAAGACACAAATATTATCATCATGAGAGAGTTTACAAGACCTACGGGTCATAACACACAAAGGTTTATCAATAAAAAAATTAGTCGAAGTTTCACCAACACCAAGTCTTTGGAGCAGATACCTCCTCGTGATGTTCTCGGTTATCGGACGTTCATGGTAACCGTGTCTCAAGTTCGTGGTGTTGGTGAAACATCGACTAATCAACTTCTGAATCGACAGCAGTCAATTAAAAAACACGGTGCAGGTTTTTTCCCAGATAAAGCTCCGTACCAACGTCTTAGTATAGCCGCTCACCGATATAGTACTCTATTTGATACATTCTCTTATTCATCATAGGCGAACCGTTACAGTGTGTATACGTGCGCGTGCACGCCGTGTCTAGATGATCGAGCGATCCTAGTTCTCTTTTCCTCTCTTCAAATCTTCCCCCCCCCCCCCACTCTCTCTCTCTCTCTCTCTCTCTCTCTCTCTCTCTCTCTCTCTCTCTCTCTGCGCATGCGTGAGCTTGCGTGTGTGTGTGTGTGTGTGTGTGTGTGTGTGTGTGTGTGTGTGTGTGTGTGTGTGTGTGGAGAGAGAGATTATTGCGCGAAAGTACAAAATGTCGATTTCATGAATATTCAGCGACGTGCGCTTTTTACTTCCTCGCTAACTATATAAATTTTTATGGCCGTATCGCTAATGAAATCTTTCGACGTTTGAAATTCTCAGGAGTACTGAAGGTATTTTACTGTTCACGCAGGGGAAAGATAAACGGGTTAGTAACGTACAGCCGAATTATAATCCGTGTCATAATTCAGCGAATAGCCGTTCCGACTGTCGTTCTTCTCCTTTTGTATATGTTAGGGCGGATGTTGCGCGGAATGGTTAACTTTACGATTATCAGTTACGCCCTAGTCGCTACATCCTTAGTAAAACGGCATAGCCGCGTAAATAATGATTATTAAGTTCTGTTAGCTGACGAGTGTTTCACAGTTTCTTCAACGTGTGGACGAGAATGAATGTGTAGTGGATGCAGCCTACGAATCGTATTTCATTGAGTTACAGCAATTATAAAACAACACGGTATTCCACGCAGGGTGTTTTATCACTTTCCTTTGTAGGGGAGGTAGCCTTAGAAGATGCAGTACTCCGGGGAATGGGTTAGCTAACAGGAAAATAAATGTCTTTTTCATTTATACGTTTACTGTGCACTCATCTAACATTACCTCTATAAGGGCAATATGTTTATTGCAATCGTTTCACGGGCATGAGAGAACTTCACTTATTTCATCGTCGGTGTTCATCAGGTGTAATGAAATGAGAGAAGGTAGTTTCGATGAAATTTGCTCTGATTGCGTCATAAAGGTAATAGCATCAACGCATTATACCACTAACTTAATTGAAGTTGAAGAAACCCAAGGCACGGGCCTGTCTTCTTCACGTGTTTGTGAACTTTCGTCAGTGCCTAATTACTCGTCAGACCTGTAACTAGTAAGACGCAAATCATTGCTCATTTCAATTATCACATCGTCATCATCACGTAGATTTAATTTCATTTCCATCTTAGATTCCACTTGTGCCAGCGGATAATATATCAGCGTTAATTAAACCATTGAATTGTATTTTTCACACTTCTACACGTGGTAGGAACTCTACTTGTTGCGTAACAGAATAGGAACACTTGCTAACCGCTGCCACAGTGTACCGCGTGTGTTCCTATACCCTTCTGAAAGCTATATTTTACAACTGCTTCAAGGCAAAAGTTTTAGTTATTGCGACGAAAATTTTGGAAGCTAATGATCTCAATATGTAACAGCTCTTGACAACCCGATAATAATGATGCAGTATTTCGTAAATGGTAATCTACTATTTGCGCTCAGAAGGATAACGATAGCGAAGACACGTTCAGAGAACATTTTCTTGCCGGCCACTTCAGTTATCGACCAGGCAGGGGGCTTCGAGGCTAATCTTTTAGCCGCATGTGCTATCGACATTCGAAATCGATGGTGGGGCGGCTCCTGCAGACTGCGCGTTCTATCATACGGACTATCTCCGTAATAGCTTCCTCTCCGCGAGTCAGCCGTTCCAATTCACCAAAACAAATTCCACGACGTATTGGCGCCATACACGAGACCTCTGTCACCACCGGAAAGTCGGCAGGATCCACGTAGTGGTAGACATTAGCACAAAAAAAGTCCTATAAAGAATGGGCTGCCAGGAACTTTGGTGAACCGCACGGCAGCTTTCACCAAGTGGGTAGGAGAGATGATACATACGATGTCTGAGCAAAAGTGTCTAGGCACATCTTAATGGAAGTTAATATGGAGTGTTACGACCCTTAGCCTTTATGATGTCTTGAACTGTGCTGGGCTCACTTTCGAAGGCGTCGCTAGATGTCTGTAGAGGAATGGCAGCCTATCCTTCTTTAACAGCCGAAACAAGTGAAAGGAATCATGTTGGACGATGGGATCTGGAGCGAAGACGTTCATTTCACTGCGGACCGCCCAATCAATTTCAGGGATGTTATTGTTCGCTAACCATTACCTCGCCGATATTGCTTTTTGTCAAACTTTTTAAACAGTCATCGCCCCCGAACTGTTCATCTACTGTAATCAGTACGCAATTCTCTAAAATGTGTTCATGTCTATCCGTATTTAGCGTCTGCTTAAGCGGAATCAAGAGCCCCAACCCTTACCACGAAAAATACCCCCATGCGACCTCCTGCTTGCTTCACTTTTGGTGCTACACATGTTGGCAGGTAACCTTTCCCAGGCGTACGCTAAATCCAAGCCTCCCACCGGATTGTCACAGGTTATAGCGTGATTCATCACACCAGATCACTCGTTCCCATCCACATACTGTCCAGTTGCGTCGCTTATCGTTCACTAAAGAAATTTGTGGCTTATGAGAAGCTGATCGACCATATTACCTTATTTCTTTTAATTCCCTACGTACAGTCATTGCACTAGCTGGAAATCTGGTAGCTTTATGGAACTCACGAGTGATTCCTTCCCAGATTTCTTGCTGTCCGTCAATGCATGAGGTGCGTGTGATCTTTGTTTAACCGTCGTTGCTCTACTTGCGCTTACTTTTGATCAGATAATGTACATGCTTGTGAAAAAAATGAACCAATACGTTAGGCTGAGATATTCTTTTATGTTTTAAATTAATTTGACCTGCCGGTTCGTCTCCATTACGCAACATTTCAGACGTTTCGCATCAATCCAGATAACTAAGTTTCAAGTAAGGTAATAGAATGCTCATTCAGGCGGTGCCTGGGAGCTGTTACGTAACACTAATTGGAAACGAAAGCTTTTAAGGGTCCAAGCGACCTAATTTTTTCCTCCGTCGCGAACATAGGCCGTTCTTATTGTGGCTCCGGCCAAAGCCGCGGGGGTAGGCTGCGCCTTCTAAATGCATTAAGAGTGCCCTGGAACGAAATGCTGAACAAGCCGCAGGAGGGAAGCTCTCAATCCAATCGGCAAGTCAGTTTGCGTGTTGGCCCGCGGGCTTTTCCTTTTATACAGAACGCGCGTTCAGAGCGACCCCGTAATCGATTTGCTTTCGCTTCCTCACCCCCCCCCCCCCCCAATCCAAACCATCTCACCCCTTTCTTTCCTTTTTTGGTCCTACCACGACGGCCACACTTGCAGCTAGCATCGCCTCCCATCCCATTCCCTCCTAACCGGTACCATCCCGCTCGGCGACCACCTTTGCCTACACAGTGCAACATCGGTCGATTCGGAATCCTGGAGCCTGTTTTCGCGGCGCGGCGTAGCTTTTCCGGCTCTGCCGTTTCTCGTACACAGCCACCTGCAGTCTTCCTCCCCCCTCCCCTTCTCCACCACTCCCTTCTCGTCCCAACACCCCTCCATCGCAACCCATCTTTTGGGGAACGCTATTCCATGCATAATAAATCCCTCTCCCCTCGCGCCTCGGTCTTCAGTTTCCACCCAGACTCCCTCTTCCCACCGCGCCGGGAGGTCTGCCTTGACCTAGTTCACTAAATACGCAGCCTTCATCGAATAAATACTTCGGGGGGTGAAAAGAACGGAGAAAGAGAAAGACAGAGAAATTCCGACGGGAGCATTTCACGACAATAGAAGCTGTTATGCTTCCCCGCCTGAAAAGACCGTCCGATTCTTCAATTCATTCCCTCCGAAGTTCTTTCTTTCTTGCCATCCATTTCGCGGAGAATCGTTCGTGATTAAAACGATGCGGCATTCAGAGCGAATACGACCCGAGCTCTTGTTCACAAGATTGTACCGAATGGTGGTCTGACTTTTGACCAAAGAACTTTGTGGCCGGTTGCGTCATTCACTAACTATCATTAACGGCAGTGAAGTTCACATGATTCAACATGGATAAAATAACGAAGAACTTTCTGGTCTTTACACGTGTGTTACAGTACATATTATCAGTTTATCAATTTCGTGCCAGATATTCTTGAACGACTGCAGTTATTCACATGTCATTCACATCCTCAGTAATTTCAACTACAAACCAAGGTCTAGCAGGACCTGCATGCCTGAAATTATAATCGCCGATAATTATTACTACCTTCTTGTTCATCATCTCCTTGTAATTATCATCCTGTAATTAATGGTCTTTACATACCACTATTATTAACTTAGCCAGTTTTAAAAGCCGCCTATTGAGACGTGAACAGCATGTTTAAATTGTCGGCTTCACAGCTTTTACACTTGTCACATTCTAGTGGTGATTATGGTAGTCAGTAAAGTGACGCCACAATCTGGAAGTTGATGCCAGTAGGAAACAAAATTGCTAGTGTTGTGTATGTCAGCAATGCACTACGGGAACTTGGCGCCACGCGCTCCAGATTGGCCGTGGGATTGCCCTGTTGCCGGATGCTCTGGACAACGCATGACCGCTTTGCCTGCTGGCGATCGTGATGTATCGAAGGCGGCCCGCTCGCCCGGTGATAGAGCCCCAGCCTTCCACTTTGTAGGCGAACTCATCGGGCTCCCGAGACATCCATTATAGATTCATTATAAGGCGTACCCGGAACAAACCCGTCAACAGCTGTTAGTTCGGGAACAGAAAGTCTTTTACAAATTGTGTCGTCTCTGAAAAGGGCCTTTTTTTTTTTATAGCTATGACATTGTTTACTTAAAGCAGGTGCTCGAACTGTCGACCCTCTGCCGCGACACGAGCTTGGTAAAGTTGAAAGGTGAAACTGCCAGGCAGATTAAACCTGTGTGCCGGACCGAGACTCGCACTCGAGACCTTTGCCTTTCGCGGGCAAGTGCTCTACCAACTGAGCTACCCAAGCACGACTCACGCCCCGTCCTGAGTCGCGCTTGTGTAGTTCAGTTGGTAGAGCACTTGCACGCGAAAGGCAAAGGTCCCGACTTTGAGTCTCGGTCCGGTACACAGTTTTAATCTGCCGGGAAGTTTCATATCAGCGCACACTTCGCTGCAAAGTGAAAATTTCATCCTGAGAACGTCGAAAGGGGTTTTGCCGGACTCTTTCAAAGATTCCTGGCATTGCTCTGATGTGACTGGCAGCTACTGGGCAATGCCATGGCCAATCGCAGCGCGTGGCGTTGTTTAAAAATGGCGCCTTGTCGACCTGCACAACATTAGTAATTTTGGTCCCTAGTGGTATCAACTACCCAGGGTTAAAATGCTGTGGCACAATTTTTCTCCACCCTGTATATGTAAGAGGAAGCGATGTATTGGTTGACTCTTCCAGAAAAGTACGCTCTCAGAACTTTAACCGCAAACCACACCATGCATGATGCAGAACGCCTCTCTTGCAGCGTCTGCCACTGTAGGCGATTGAGCTTTTGTGTGAGGCTTAAGTCGTTATTGAATTAACATGTAACGAAACTCTGGTAACGCTTGGACCCTTTCTGTTTCCTCTATCAACCCTATCTCGTACAGATCTCAGGCAGACGAACGAGTTATTCACAAAAGTGGCTAGTAGGATAGTCTGTCGTGGAGAGCTGCAGCAAATCAGTCTTCAGACTGAAGACCACAACGCCGCTGCCGCGACCACCACCACTACCAACAACAACAACACTTTTCTGCTTTTCAGTTGCGGACCATTACTCAGTGGTGATACTGCCTTATTTCAGTCCTGCCAGACAGTTGGGTTGCGGTGGTAGTGGTGAACCGTGAGCAGTCCGGGCAGGGTCGGTATTGGACACAGTGCCGCGAGGAGCGCAGCTTGGTGCGCTGCCAGCCGCATAATTAGCGAAGCCTTGGCACGAACTCGGGCACCGCGCGGCCACTGCGGCCCGTCTGTGCTGCTAGCGAAGACGCAGACGCATCGCATCGCAGCACTGCGACAGACGCACTGTCCCCAGCACTGCACAAAACAATATCGCAGCGCTTAAACCAGACTTCAGTGTGGAACTTTCATAATTCTCTGCACGCATCTGTGGGACCATTCTCAAAAATCACAAGCCATATTTGTCTCATTCATAATATCATTCCAACTCAGAAACCGAACGGGGTGGCGCAGTGGTTGGCACACTGGACTCGCATTCGGGAGAACGACGGTTCAAACCCGTCTCCGGCCATCCTGATGTAGGTTTTCCGTGATTTCCCTAAATCGGTTCATGCAAATACCAGGATAGGTCCTTTGAAAGGGCACGGCCGATTTCCTTCCCAATCCTTCCCTAATCCGAGCTCGTGCTCCATCTCTGAAAAAAAAAAAAAGGTCGTGTGACTAGGGTCTCCCATCCGGTAGACCGTTCGCCGTTCTTTCGATTTGAAACCACTTCGGCGACTTGCGCGTCGATGGGGATGAAATGATGATGATTAGGACAACACAACACACAGTCCCTAAGAAATTTTCCGACCCAGACAGGAATCGAACCCTTGCCCTTAGGATTTACAGTCTGTCGCGCTGACCACCCAGCTACCAGGGACGGACTGCTCCGTCTCTGATGACCTCGTTGTCGACAGGACATTAAACACTAATATCCTCGTCGTCCTACTCAGAACGTGGTATATGTTGTGGTCTGCTTTCTAACGATAGACAACCGTTCAGATCTTGCGCCAACGTTACTAGCGGTCTCCACCACATTATGTCTTGTGTTGCTTCTCTCCACGTTGCTTCGACCATTCTCATTACGCTCTCATCTTTCATTGCTTCACAAACTTTCTTCGTCCGAATATTTTCAGTCTCTCTCTCTCTCTCTCTCTCTCTCTCTCTCTCTTTCTTTCTTTCTTTCTTTCTTGATTGTTCTCCAGGTCTTTTACTTATAATTCTACCGGATGATTCAAAGGACTCAACGAAAATGGAGTAGCTGATAGAGGAATCGAAATATATCAGCTTTGGAATAGAAACTTGGCTTTGGAAGTAATCGTGAGGCAGAGAAAGTCTTGGAAATTCGGGAACAACAGTGGAAATTGACGGACACACCACGTTGCTTGCACCACTAATACCAACAAAGGTGGATAACTACAGTGCACAGTGTTTTTGCAAACAATATTCACTATTCAGTAGACCCATAGTACGACAGCTCTAAAATGGACTGGACGTGCACAAATTTTGCTCGCTAGGGCCGTTGTGATTTGTCTAGAATAGTTAGTTCGAAACAACAGACCGAACTTTTAGAAAACCACATTTTCTGGGGGTCAGAGTTTTCGTACTCACTAAATCACTTCTAATTATTGTCTTCACTGCACTCCAGCAGCACCTCACGCAGATGGCGTTCCTAATTAATGTATTTGGGAATATTCATTTTTATTAATTTCTATTAGTGTAGCTGCATTAATGTCTAAATCTTCCGAATCCTCCCATAATCATAGATTCCTAGATTGCACTAACAAGGGAGAAAAAATTGCACTCCCTGAAATGTATGAATCTTTATAGAAGAATCAGGAGCTTGCGTAGCTAAATCACATATTTTTCTTACTAGAGTGCGTTAAGCCAGAGGCGCACGTACGTCTTCGCTTTGGAAGGGGTCGGAGACGAATTTGGGAGAACAGTTCCTCCGGGACGTGCCCCGCAAAACACGCGCCAGCTGTGTACAATCAAAGTTCCGAAGCAGCGTGCGGTGCTTCATGCATTTCAAACAGGCGGGCTGTCTCCGCGATTGTGTGCACGCAGTTCGCCTTCCGCGACTAATAACGCAGCGGCGGGTTCACTCCGCCCTGCAGTCCCTTCTCGCCTGTGCGAGAACCGCGAGCGGCTTTGCGGAACCTTCTGCAATCGCGGCCTTCGTTTATCTGAGCTGAGACCTGATTTCCATTCTCTCCTGTCATTGTACTCAGATTCGCAGCCATTTCCTTGTTGCGTCACATCTACATTTAAAAATTATTCCTCTTTTTTTTCAGATATATATCTTTGAATGAAAGCATTAAGTATGCTAACTGAAATAATGTTTAATCTACTGGTAATTCGTGGTCTGTGAATTGCAACGATATGTGACCTTCGTGACCATTAACATTACCGTTTGAAAAAAAAAAAAAAAAATTAATCAATTGTATATACGCTTCATCAGTGCAAAAAGCCACAGTTCACTATCGAATAAAAGGATAAAAGGATACATTTTCCATTGTTGGCTGAATTATACTTTATGACAACCGTGCTATTAGTTAACTTCTGCCGTGAGCCACTATCAAGCAGATTTGCGATACCATGTATTACGTGTCGTGCTCGTCTCATTCTTTCGGTCATTCGTGTTCCTCCCGGAAGCAAAATCTTCAGTGTAGCTTGATCGATGCCTATAGTCACGCAGCTGTACTATTTCATGTGTCTTATTTTCGAGTGTATATCAACTACGCATTAAAATGTCAAGAAATATTTCTTGCACTGCGACTGCGTCATTAAAAAGACATTTTCATTTGCGATAAGAATAAAAGTTAACTATATGCAGTAAAAGTGAAATAATTAAATGCGAAAACTTAGCGTTTGAAATGATTGTGAACCAAACGAAATTTGTGCGTAATTATCATTTACTTATTACGTGCATTATTAGATACAATCATTTGTTTTCATGAAGACCCATAATACTTTTGTACACAATTCTTTCGAAAAAATACTTAATTTCTTTTCACGGTCAATCAAAATACGAAAAGAGTTGTTTCCAGCAGTTAGTATAGCTATCTCAGTACGCAGTCTTTTAAGTGTGGTTACATGGACTGTTTCCTCTACACAACACCATGTTTCTTCTTGAAAGCGTACACCCACCCAGAAGAAGCTTCATTTTAGTCCCACCTCCATTGCTCTAAATTAACAATGTGGATCCTCATATTTTTTTCTGAATGCGTTATTTAATTTATCTAGACAGCTTGTGTTGGCAACTGAAAGTTTTCGCCGATGCATGCCCTGGTTTTCAAAGTATCTGCTCCAGATGTACAGATCCATTTTGTGTTTCAATAATGTAAAGTTCCTCTGGGGCAGTCCTGAAAGGCAGATTCCCTTTCTTTCCATTGCATTCCCGAGAGATGACAACTCGTTACCAACATTGAGGTCAGTATGGGAGTACGTGGCACAGCATGGGTTGTCGTCCATGGTGATCACACAACCTGGTAAGAACTGTGTCCCTACCTTTGTAATGTCCAGGGGACCACCACCACTCGCGTTGATATCAGGGTAACTGTCGCTGAAAACCAGAGTAGTCTAGATCGCTTATAATTTTTTTTTTTTAAATTGATTACCGGTGTCAACAGATCTGTACTGTCATCACTGGATCTTGTAACATATTACGATGACGACACACATCTTTCGAAACCGGTAATCAATAAGAAGATTTACTAGCGATCTTTTTAAGGATAAGAAACAATTTAGATTGCCCCAACAATGACACAATGTCTACATCTACATTCTACATCTACATCTACATGATTACTCTGCAATTCACATTTAAGTGCTTGGCAGAGGGTTAATCAAACCACAATCATACTGTCTCCCTACCATTCCACTCCCGAACAGCGCACGGGAAAAACGAACACCTAAACCTTTCTGTTCGAGCTCTGATTTCTCTTATTTTATTTTGATGATCGTTCCTACCTATGTATGTTGGGCTCATCAAAAATATTTTCGCATTCGGAAGACAAAGTTGGTGACTGAAATTTCGTAAATAGATCTCTGCGCGACGAAAAACGTCTTTGCTTTAATGAATTCCATCCCGAATCGCGTATCATATCTGCCACACTCTCTCCCCTATTACGTGATAATAAAAAACGAGCTGCCATTTTTGCGCCCTTTCGATGTCCTCCGTCAATCCCACCTGATAAGGATCCTACATCGCGCAGCAATATTCTAACAGAGGACGAACGAGTGCAGTGTAAGCTGTCTCTTTAGTGACTTGTTGCATCTGCTAAGTGTCCTGCTAATGAAACGCAACCTTTGGCTCGCCTTCCCCACAATATTATCTATGTGGTCTTTCCAACTGAAGTTGTTCGGAATTTTTACACCCTAGTACTTAGTTGAATTGACAGACTTGAGAACTGTACTATTTATCGAGTAATCGAATTCAAACGGATTTCTTTTGGAACTCTTGTGGATCAACTCACACTTTTCGTTATTTGGCGTCAACTGCCACCTGCCACACCATACAGCTATCTTTTCTAAATCGCTTTGCAACTGATACTGGTCTTCGGGTGACCTTACTAGACGGTAAATTACAGCATCATCTGCGCACAACGTAACAGAACTGCTCAGATTGTCACCCAGGTCATTTATATAGATCAGGAACAGCAGAGGTCCCAGGACGCTTCCCTGAGGAACACCTGATATCACTTCAAACATATACTCAGTGTAATTATTGCCTTTGTATACAAATTACATTTCTGTAGGTCTCCAAGTTATCTTCTGTGGTGTACAGTAGGAGTTCTTTCTACGTACTGTGCAAGTTTAATCGAGCTATGTTAACAAACAATCAGTCAGTGTAGTGCCCACCAGATGCAGAGGGCAGGTTGCAGGCGATCGACAGCTGGCTCGTCAGTTTTTAGAGAGAAATTGTCGTAGAGCTCTGACAGCGTCAGATAGACAGGTAGGTGGGTGTGGCGGATTCCTCCAGCGAGGCGGACGCAATAGCGAACACACGTCACGTAGCGCGGCGGCAGCGACACCGAGACACTTTGTCGAAGCTCGTTAATACCTGGCTGCGTGGCCTGGCCGCTCGGGCAGCGCGCCTGAATACCAGAGCAGCAACACAGCAGCAGCAGCAGCAGCAGCAGCAGCAGCAGCCGACCATGCAGAGCGCTGCTGTGGCACGTCGGTGCCTCTCATGTCTGAAGATCTACGTCGCTGGGGCGATCTATGGCGCACACGTTGCGACACGTCACCTTTAATTATTTTTATACAACAGACGGCGGAATTACGTTTTTAAGTAAAACGAGATGTACTGCAACCAGTTAAAAAGTTCACCACTTATTCCGATTTTCAAATAACTTCCGGGAATTCAGCCAGGTAACACCTTCAGCGACCGCCGATATTTCGGCGGGAGAACACCCCGCCATTTTCAAGACAAACTGCAACGGACAGGCGGCGTACATGCAAATTTAAAACCTCGGTTGTAGGTCTTGATTTGCCCCTTCTGTTTATTGATTGGATAGCCACTGAATTGCTATTTATTTATTTAATGGGATAATAATAGTTATTAAAAGGTGGCAATTTTATTTAAGCACCGCTTTTACTCTTTCGATTGTTGCGAGTCAGCGATAGTGCAATGCTGCTCGCTTTGGAGAATACACATTTTATAAGAATTATTTGGTCCAGGAAACACTTTTGCGGTCACGGTTGCGATTTAGACGGTATTCGCGTAATCGTACTGATTAAAAGTTATCGTTTCCGAAAGACGCAGGTTCGATTAAAGCTGTGTCCACTTTTGCGCGTATAATGAAAATATTCATAACACGTCGCGTAGCAAAAAGAAAGATGCGAATAATAACCGTGGTCAAACGAAGAAAATATATGATAACATAAATGTTCTTCGCTGTTATTCAGGACAGGCTCAGATTAGACCTTGCAATTTTTAGTTATAGGAAATGACAAGACGTTACACTTGGGAGATATTTGTTTTGAATAACTTGTATTTACCTTCTCTCTCTCTCCTTTTTACAGCCTTTTCCTTCTCTACCGAACAGTACGAGAACAAAATTCAGACTCAACAAAATGTCTTACATCGAACTATTACATGCTTAACCCTTAACAATAATATATAGTTTCGTAGTACAAACAAAGCTAATTTATTCCGAGCACTAGAAAGTTTTGATACACTGAGCACAAAAATGAAAATAATAAAATTATAATTACATTTTTAATATCATGAATACTTTTTTAAATCATGAAAATAAGGTTTGACATCTTCGTAATATTAATTTTCATGGTTGAAGCACTGCAGTGTGAAGCAGGAAAGATAACACACACACTGAACACTAGTACCACTAAAGATGACCAAAGTCAGATCTATCGATAGTGAGACTATGAATTCGCTGGTGAGGCAGCATTGACTCTGTCCCTCTGTTTTTTCACAAGGCAGGGAGCCGGATTCCAAACAGAGTTTAAACAGAAACCTCCATCCCTGTTAACGAGGTTGCTCGCTAATTTAATCTCAACTGCCTCTCTAATAACACTGTCCCGATAGCTGGACGTGCATGCCAATATCTCGGTATTATTATATGACATGGGGTGACCAGTATCCAAGCAGTGTTCGGCAATAGCAGATCTACTTGGCTGCTGTAATCGTGTGTGCCGTTTATGCTCAGTACATCGGTCCTCCACGGTTCTGATAGTTTGACCAATATATGTCATGCCGCAGCTACAAGGAATACGATATACCCGCGTTACGCAGTCCAAGATCATCCTTAACGGAACTCAAAAGTGCTCTTATTTTAGATGGAGGTCGGATAACAAATTTCGCATCATATTTTCGTAAAATACGACCGAACTTGTTGGACGTGTTTCCTACGTAAAGCAAAACGGCAGTAGACTTAGGTGTTGACTCAGAATCGATAGCTCTGACTTTGGTCATATTTGGTGACACTAGAGTTAAGTTCAAAATGGTTCAAATGGCTCTGAGCACTAAGGGACTTAACATCTGTGGTCATCAGTCCCCTAGAACTGAGAACTACTTAAACCTAACTAACCAAAGGACATCACACACATCCATGCCCGAGGCAGGATTCGAACCTGCGACCGTAGCAGTCCCGCGGTTCCGGACTGAGCGCCTAGAACCGCGAGACCACCGCGGCCGGCTAGTGTTAAGTATGTGTGTTATGTTTCCTGCATCACTCCGAGTACTGACGTTTTAAATTTGCTTGTACGTCGCCTGTCCGTTGCAGTTTGCCTTGAAAATGGCTGGGTGTCCTCCCGCCGAAATATCGGCGGTCGCTGAAAGTGTTACCTGGATGAATTCCCGGAAGTTATTTGGAAGTTGTATACGCCAGTAGACACTCAGGTCTCACACCTATTCCGATGTCCATTGACACCTTAGGGAACTGACCTTTACCTCTCAGGATACCGTACGCAGAAAGTTGTGTCGTGTTCCACGCGGTGTTGTTCAATAGTATGAGACGTCAGCGGTAGCGGAACATGCTATAACGGACACCGTATTGCATTTGCCGAGACATCTGTTACTACGCAGACTTCTAGTTTTTGGGATCAAGTTAAGAATTTCTGACTACACCCTCAATACGGCGGCTTAGCACAGCTTAAAACGCCCCCATCGGAAAGTTGAAGCGGACGCGGCAAGCGCGCCAATAAAACGTTACTGTATATGGCGCTGGAGCGAGCACCAGTGACGTCATTGAAGACAGCACGGCTATATAAGGGCGGCAGCAGCAAACATTCGACAGTCACCACTTGACAATGGCCGAGGAGGACTCTGCCGAAGCTCTTGGATTTTAAACCACTGGACGCGGCTTGAAGCCAGAGAAAATTGTATCGGTATCGTCGCGAAACTATACATTCGTATACCTGTTTCCCTTGTCAGTGGAGAAGACTGCGCGTAGTTTGGCTGTAGCCCCACCCCCAGCGCCAGCCCAGTTCAGCCGTGGCAGCACGGCTGGCGCAGCTGACGGCGCAGCAGCTGTCGCGGTTCCGCTGTTGTGGGGCAGGTGGTCCGCGGACACCCCTGCCGGCTGCTGTTGGCCGCACCTGGCGCCCGCCGCCCCTAATGTGTGCCCGCCTCAACCCCTGGCTGGCGACCGCCTGCGTTGCAGCTGACCGCACAGTGGCTCCTCTGTTGGTCCAACTCTATCATTTTCGTGCCGCCTTTCTACACGGCCCCCTTACTCTGTTACACTGTTTACCATCCGAACTTTGAAGAAGACCATAGTATACTTCTTGTGAACGCGAGTTGAGCTACACAAATTACAGGGGATTATAAAATGTTAAACCTTGATTTAATGAAGCTACAACACTGCCGTAACTCAACATATAGGGGCTGCACAAAATAATACGAACACCTGTGAAATGATATATGGCGTTCCTTTTGCATGACTTACAGTTTGTGTCCGATTTTGAAGGAGAAATTTTAAATAATATACGACTGAAACTTCCTGGCCAATTAAAACTGTGTGCCAGACCGAGACTTGAACTCGGGACCTTTGCCTTTCGTGGGCAAGTGCTCTACCACTGAGCTACCCAAGCACGACTCACGCCCCATCCTCACAGCTTTACTTCTGCCAGTACCTCGTCTCCTACCTTCCAAACTTTACAGAAGCTCTCCTGGTTCGCAGGTGGGAGACGAGGTACTGGCAGAAGTAAAGCTATGAGGATGGGGCGTGAGTGGTGCTTGGGTAGCTCAGTGGTAGAGCACTTGCCCGCGAAAGGCAAAGGTCCCGAGTTCGAGTCTCGGTCTGGCACACAGTTTTAATTTACCAGGAAATTTCATATCATCACACACTCCGCTGCAGAGTGAAAATCTCATTCTGGGAATATACGACTGTCATTGGTAATTTAAAGGTGTCTTTGAAGGAAGAAATCGACTGCACTGACTATCCTCTAAAATAATCTACTTCGGTAAGGCATTGTTTTGGGGCCACTCGAAATGATGTGCTTCATCATGATGGTCATTTTACCAGACTCGGATCGTCCCAGAACTATGAATTGAAGCAGTAGCGCCACGGAACACAGGGGGACTGTCACAAGTAAGTGTACAAGAAGGTAGTTTTCCAAGTACCATATGTCGTTATTTCATTTAAAATTGTAACCCCATTACCTGCACGTTAAGTGTGTTGCCTACCTGTTGGGCGTTACCTCATTTCGATCGATTTGTTATCGAATGTTGTCAATGTCTTATTAGATTACCATGAAAACCGGAAGTGGTGAAGCGTCTAGAAACTGAGTGAGCACACAAGGGCTTCCAGCGAATTTTATCCACAATTTCAAGCTTTTACGAAACTTTTTCCTCTCTGGGCCTGGGCTTCCCCTCCCTCCCCTCCCCCTCCCCTCCCCCCGCCCGTCCCACAAAACGAAGAAAAGAACAAGTTTATCGGTCACTACATTTTCCCTGTTCATGCAGTAAAACTTTACCGTCAGGTATGTCTTCTTAATAGATTACTTCTTTACTACTAACTTAATCGGCAACACATTATCCACATATACTACTCAACGTACCTGCAAACTTACATCATTCCACGACACATATTTGAGGAAATAAGACGCCATAAATATTGGGATGTAAAGAACAAGTCTTTCTTAAAATGAGGTTGTTTTACACATGGGACTTCGATTCTGAAAAGAATGGTTTTTTAACGTCCATCGAACATTTCCTGCCCCATCATTCTACAAACCGAGCTGAGCTCCGTCTGTATAATCTCTTCATTCCTGAGATACAAAAAATTCGCAGGAAATTTTTCATTTTACGTTTTCCAGCATACTATAAATAAGCAAGACGCAAATGCAAATGACAATTTTTTTTGATGATTCAGCAAGGCATAAATGATATCATGGAAACGTACTGGTTCTTGCTTTGTATTTCTTTTCCTTTTCTTCAATAAAGACGTTTTATTCATCTAAATACATATTTTATTTGAATCAGTAAGCTGTATATGCTAGTGCCCACAGGAAATAAGCTTCTTAATGTTAATATTTTTGAAATGTGCGAATTCCAATAGAGATTTCTATTGATGCTCTAAAGCAGCTCCACAAATGCAAGAAAGTATTAACCATACAATAGTTTCTGAAAAGTAATAGTTTGCTACTTCCAGTAAATAAATTTTTACGTTTTATGGTAAGCTTTAAAACTATCATTTTTCACAGTACATAAATACATTCCACATTTGACACACATGTCTGTTTCTTTGGCATTGCATCCACGTTTCCAACATTTTGAGGCATTCCTTCCCTGGTCGGCCGGGGTGGCCGAGCGGTTCTAGGCGCTACAGTCTGCAACCGCGCGACCGCTACGGTCGCAGGTTCGAATCCTGCCTCGGGCATGGATGTGTGTGATGTCCTTAGGTTAGTTAGGTTTAAGTAATTCTAAGTTCTAGGGGAATGATGACCTCAGAAGTTTAGTCCCATAGTGCTCAGAGCCATTTGAATCATTCCTTCCCTAAACAAGTTAGGTAGTTGACTAGCACTGTAAACCTAACTTCGGAGACTGGTTGCAGCACATCTCTTCTTAGATTTTTATTCACTTTTTCTGCTGCATCTACATCTTCACTGTCAGAGGATTTCACTATACATGGACGTCCCCTTCTCCTAGCTACTGGCAGACAACTGAAAGTTCTTATTGTTTACCAGTCAGTTTCGTCTAGGTCAGTATGACAGTCTTCATTCAAATACGAGAATTCAACGTCCCAGTAAGTTACCTCCGCATTGCCGTCTTCAAGATCAGCTCCTAAACTGCTCATCAGTCAATATTTTCACGCACTGCTGTAGCTTGTATAAACAACGGTTACTTCTATATTCCGTTATCGAAGACTAAATCGAAATTAGAGATATGCATCATGCCCGAAGTCCACACACAAGGATCTTCAGAAAATGTGTTATTTCACAGCAGCTTTAGTCCCACAGTATCAAAGCTCCCTGAGCTGTGACTTCGTTACGATATGATTTTGTTTTTATGAAAAATGCCAGTGTGTCAATATTGTCTTGTACTCTGTTTCTCCCTCTCTCTCTCTCCCTCCCTCCCTCTCTCTCTCTCTCTCTCTCTCTCTCTCTCTCTCTCTCTCTCTCTCTCTCTCTCTCTCTCTCTCTCTCTCTCTTCTGTCGTAGCCATCTAAGTGAACAAATGTAATAAAATATTTTGTCTTACGGTGTTAATTTAGATAAGCTGAATTGGAATAATATGAATATTTACTTTATTTATTTGTGTTATTTAATTTACTCCTTGTCCTCATTTAATAATTCTTAATGATTACGCATCCTCGTGTTGAATGGCTCTGAGCACTATGGGACTTAACTTCTGAGGTCATCAGTCCCCTAGAACTTAGAACTATTTAAACCTAACTAACCTAAGGACATCACACACATCCATGCCCGAGGCAGGAGACTGTAGCGCCTAGAACCGTTCGGCCATTCCGGCCGGCCTCGTGTTAAAGATAAGCCTACAACACCGGCTTCGCCCATTTTCTTCATTCATCTCTTCATTATAATCACACTTTCTTTCTTCCGACGTTTATTTTTGCTTCAAACAATATCAACAACTTGCTAAACGGAAAGTGCAATTATATAAAAACAAAATTTATTCAAATCTGAACCAATCCTCAACATCTAGAAAAGTTAGCGAACGTTAAGTAAGAAACTCAAGTTCTCGGTGTTTGAGGAGTAATACACAATTTCGTTGTATAGAAGTAAGCAATTTTTGCGTGCGACCAGCTGTAAATTAACGCATGAATCGTTCCTTGCAAGGTGCTGCGCCCTGGTTTTCAAACTAGGAAATAGAAGTTCAACACTAGTCTACCATTAGACTATAAAGGGAAAAATACGCCTATTTAGAGAGGGGAAAAAAGTGAAGGAAGATCCGCATGTGTGCACCGAGGGAACGAAGAGGTTAATGACTATGTTCCCGTAACGGCGTCAGCTTTATTTTTAGTATCCTAGATCCGCAGGTTTCATTAATGCCGTTTATCCCTATCCGTCGGTCTGTTCTGTTGCGTTGTATTCCTCTACGCGCTGCCCGTTCTGTCAGCTCACGCCCGGGTCGGCTGTGCCAACACCTGCGGTGTCCCGTCCTGTGCTAACGTCATCAGTTAGGCGCCCTAACACTATCGTAATCGCAATCTGCGGCCGCGCCGGCGTGTGCGACGACCTCGCCGCCTCTCTGCTGCTCTCCCGCTCTCCCGGCTGAGCTGGCTGGCTGGCTTGCCCGCCCGCCATTAGCCAAGGCTAATCCCACTACCGCGGAGCGCCGTCCGCTGCACTCATTAGCGCTCATTAGCCGCGACCTGAGTCCGCCTCCTCTACCGCACCGTTCGTCATATCGTCGTCTGCGCACCACATTCAGACGTCGACGTACCTGCCGTACACATGTTTTCGCCGATACCCTGCCCCCCACCGACTGGTGTGGCTACTCGGTAATTCGTAGTCTCAGCTTACAGTCCTTTTATAGTGATTTGGCTTCTCCGTTCTCTAAAGCAGCTCACAATGGTCCCATACTTATAGTTACGAGATTCGAGCTGGCGTTTCAACTGTAGCACCTACAGAGCCTTCAACAATTACCTAGCCGTCAACACTAAGGAAATAGCTTGGAAACAATGTAAAAGTAAATTATTGGCTGTGGCAGGCTGTTTAGGCATCCAATAGGGAAAAGTTTTTCATTCCCGCTATTATCTTACTATGCAGTTTGAGGAGGAGGAGATTAACGTCCCGTCGATAACGAGGTTATTAGAGACGGAGCGCAAGCTCGGGTGAGAGAAGGATGGGGAAGGAAATCGGCCGTGCCCTTTCAAAGGAACCATCCTGGCATTTGCCTGAAGCGATTTAGGGAAATCACGGAAAACCTAAATCAGGATGGCCGGAGACGGGATTGAACCGTCGTCCTCCCGAATGCGAGTCCAGTGTGCTAACCACTGCGCCACCTCGCTCGGTACTATGCAGTTTGATAATGCTAAATGTGAGTGTGCGATCGATTTGTAAAATCCATACATATATTCTCTCTCTCTCTCTCTCTCTCTCTCTCTCTCTCTCTCTCTCTCTCTCTCTCTCTCTCTCTCTCTCTCTCCCCTTTCCTCTGTGTGTGTGGGCGGGGGGGGGGGGGGGGGGGGGGGTTCCTCGTCTCCTCCTAAACATCTGCTGGACCAATTTCAACCAAACTTGGTACACCTATCCTTTACTGTCTGGCAACAATTGCTGTCGGAGTAAAAACCACCTGTTTTTCAAATAGTTCAGGAGACATGACACCATCAACCATGCCTGAAAAATGCAGCATCTTTCATCACGTTTAAATTTATTACTTCTGTTCCACTAACTCTGTCGCAATAAATTTCGCAGACAGTATCTACATATGCAGCTAAATGCACCTGCAAAATTGGATCATGGTATCACATATAGTACATCAAGTATGACGTCATAAACACTGAAACGCGTGAAAAACTCTCTCATTGAACATGACGCTTAAATTTATTACTTCTTTGCTACAAACTGTATTCGCAATATATTTCGCAGGCAGTATCCACTTATGCTGCTCAAGTTACTTACGCAAATACACTCCTGGAAATTGAAATAAGAACACCGTGAATTCATTGTCCCAGGAAGGGGAAACTTTATTGACACATTCCTGGGGTCAGATACATCACATGATCACACTGACAGAACCACAGGCACATAGACACAGGCAACAGAGCATGCACAATGTCGGCACTAGTACAGTGTATATCCACCTTTCGCAGCAATGCAGGCTGCTATTCTCCCATGGAGACGATCGTAGAGATGCTGGATGTAGTCCTGTGGAACCGCTTGCCATGCCATTTCCACCTGGCGCTTCAGTTGGACCAGCGTTCGTGCTGGACGTGCAGTCCGCGTGAGACGACGCTTCATCCAGTCCCAAACATGCGCAATGGGGGACAGATCCGGAGATCTTGCTGGCCAGGGTAGTTGACTTACACCTTCTAGAGCACGTTGGGTGGCACGGGATACATGCGGTCATGCATTGTCCTGTTGGAACAGCAAGTTCCCTAGCCGGTCTAGGAATGGTAGAACGATGGGTTCGATGACGGTTTGGATGTACCGTGCACTATTCAGTGTCCCCTCGACGATCACCAGAGGTGTACGGCCAGTGTAGGAGATCGCTCCCCACACCCTGATGCCGGGTGTTGGCCCTGTGTTCCTCGGTCGTATGCAGTCCTGATTGTGGCGCTCACCTGCACGGCGCCAAACACGCATACGACCATCATTGGCACCAAGGCAGAAGCGACTCTCATCGCTGAAGACGACACGTCTCCATTCGTCCCTCCATTCACGCCTGTCGCGACACCACTGGAGGCGGGCTGCAACGATGTTGGGGCGTGAGCGGAAGACGGCCTAACGGTGTGCGGGACCGTAGCCCAGCTTCATGGAGACGGTTGCGAATGGTCCTCGCCGATACCCCAGGAGCAACAGTGTCCCTAATTTGCTGGGAAGTGGCGGTGCGGTCCCCTACGGCACTGCGTAGGATCCTACGGTCTTGGCGTGCATCCGTGCGTCGCTGCGGTCCGGTCCCAGGTCGACGGGCACGTGCACCTTCCGCCGACCACTGGCGACAACATCGATGTACTGTGGAGACCTCACGCCCCACGTGTTGAGCAATTCGGCGGTACGTCCACCCGGCCTCCCGCATGCCCACTATACGCCCTCGCTCAAAGTCCGTCAACTGCACATACGGTTCACGTCCACGCTGTCGCGGCATGCTACCAGTGTTAAAGACTGCGATGGAGCTCCGTATGCCACGGCAAACTGGCTGACACTGACGGCGGCGGTGCACAAATGCTGCGCAGCTAGCGCCATTCGACGGCCAACACCGCGGTTCCTGGTGTGTCCGCTGTGCCGTGCGTGTGATCATTGCTTGTACAGCCCTCTCGCAGTGTCCGGAGCAAGTATGGTGGGTCTGACACACCGGTGTCAATGTGTTCTTTTTTCCATTTCCAGGAGTGTACATCGTTGTACGACGCACAGTTGAAGAGAGATGATGTCATAAACATTGAGATGCGTGAAAAGTGCTGCATCTTGCATGAGGCTTTAATACATTTATTCTTTATTATTAAGACACTTTTACAGTCGAGTCAAGTAAACAAAACCACAGACACATGGCAGCGCTTTTCAAAGCTGCGAGCCGGTCGGAGTGGCCGAGCGGTTCTAGGCGCTACAGTCTGGAACCGCGCGACCGCTACGTCGCAGGTTCGAATCCTGCCTCGGGCACGGATGTGTGAGATGTCCATAGGTTAGTTCGGTTTTAGTTCTAAGTTCTAGGGGACTGATGACCTCAGAAGTAAAGACCCATAGTGCTCAGGGCAAATTTTTTTTACAGCTGCGAATTGCAAAGCGCAGACGGCTGTAGACTAAAACGGTAGTCGTCTGTACAGCTATGAAGAGGCGTTGTCTATAGAGACATTGTGAAAATTGCGTTCTGTTCACAAGAAACAGCTACACTCCACAGTTTTACATTAGTAAAAGGTGTTTTCACAAATACCTGGACATCAAATTATCTCGATATTACACTACGATGTAATTTATTTTTTATTTTCGTTTCTAACAAAAAATTGGCAGATTTAATACCTAGGGAATGCCGGGTTTGTCAGCTATTCACAATTGTCTTGGTTGCTTTTGGACTTACGGCAGTTTACTCCAGCCAGCAGTTGATTTCAGATGATCAGTATGAGGGACAGGCGACTATATGACGTGTCACTTTCGTAACTAGATGCTGTTGCCGATGATAGGCCGTAAGAAAAAAAATGTTCAAATATGTGTGAAATCTTATGGGACTTAACTGCTAAGGTCATCAGTCCCTAAGCTTACACACTACTTAACCTAAATTATCATAAGGACAAACACACCCACCAATGCCCGAGGAAGAACTCGAACCTCCACTGGAACCAGCCGCACAGTCCAAGACTGCAGCGCCTGAAACCGCTAGGCTAATCCCGAGCTGCATAGGCCGTAAGAGTCGAAAGTGGTAAACTGCCATCAAATGCGACCAAGAAATTAATTTACGAATGAAAAAAGTGTTTATCAAGTTACCAAACTCTCAAAAGCTTGTGTGTTTATTCGTAAATGTGACTACTTAGTGTAGAAACTGAACGTAGAAAATAGTTTTCTTGTATTATTGACGAGAATAATTGAAATATTTTGAGTAAGCGGTACTGGAGAGATTTTAGGAAGTTTACAATTGCTATGTACAATACACAGGTGTACAACTTTATTGTACTGCAGATCACTGATTTGAGTCCTGCATCAGACCGTCTTCGGTTCTCAAAAAGCAATTCAGAAAGAGGGAGCGAGTTATGCTAAACCAGTGCTGCTATCATATCTATATCCATTACGCATCTCAAAACCTGTTCTTCACTGTCCATTTTAATAATTATACTGATGTGTTCACTGCGCTGAAACGAACGGACGAGGTTTCAGAGAAATGTAATCGCAAACTGTATCTGTCATGTAGACTGACCAAATATCGTGCACTCTCTGCAGCAAAGTTATTGGTCATTTTAAATTCAAAATATGATTACGAACTTGCAACACGCTGCAGGTGAAAAGTAGTTATACTACTCAGCTACAAATTGACTCTTCTGTCAAGCCAAACTAGCTCTGTGGTAAGGTGGCGGGCGATGTGTTCGTTTCTGGGAGTGCAGCTCTTATATTTATCACATTTTTTTCTATTGCATTAAAATCGTGACGATCCGGAAAGTCGATAGAGGAGTTTATCGTTCGCACTACATTTAAAGAAAATAACTAAGAAGTTTGGAGGCGAGAGAACGATTGTTAACGAATATAACATCTCTGTGACACTATATGAGATGAATTGTTCACTCTCAGTATCGACCATGGTGCCAATGTAGGAATCTCGCACTTTGTGAAAATGTAACACTGCTTGAAAACCGGGGAGATTTTATTCAGTCTTATCTCTGTCACCCACTCCACACGCTGGGTATCGCAAGTTCGCATCCCTTTCCCTACGGTCACTGCTGTAGCAGGAGAGTACTCGGCGTTATCATGGAAACGAAGCGCTAACAATAGCTAACTTACCGTATTGTGTAGGCTAGCTGTTCATTAATATTCCTTGCACGGTAATAGCCGCTTACGCTTCCTGTAATTACGTTGATAGACAATGATTAACTTTAATGGCTTTAATTAATAAATTGTAGCTTCAACCATTGTCTCGTCGTTCAGCTATTCACGATGGATTATACAGTAAGTTACAAAACCCAATCTCCCACTAAAACTGTGGCTAGCACCTATTTTTTGCAGTGCAAATAAAGTTTGTGTGATAGTGTTCGTATAGTTAATTCCTGTTCCTTTTGATCACCAGTGCGCTTACATGTGCTTTTAAAGCAAACTGCTTTAGTATTCACGTCAAAGATAATTAGTATAACAATAAATTATCTAAACCTACACAAACACACAGCAAATGGAAGTCGATCATACAAAGAGGGGCAACAATTAGTTTTTTCTCATCAGATATTCTACACATCCACTTGAATCTGAAAACATGAGATAAACGTGTATTACCAAAACTCCCCTGTTAATCCCTGCTGCTGTCATCCAACAGAATGTGATTATTTGCATGTGAATGCGCGACGTATCTCAGTTCATATTGTAACTATCTAATATTGCTATATAGTACGACATGGTGTCCGTAAGCCGTGTGCATTTTATCTTTAAGGTATAATAACATCCTGTGGTTGGACAGCATCCTGGTCAACTCGCACCTTGGAATTCAGATTTGTACAATCCTAACTCGATCTTCACTACTGATTTTGTCATTACTTTTTTATGTGGATGTGGGAACCTGAGCACGTTCACTTTGTCTGGATTTCGTCCTTTGTTTTGTAGCTCTTTTTTATGCAAAAAATGAATCATTGATAGGATGCAGAGGGAAAGAGGTACTTGGAAGTTTGTGGGGTCATCGGTCCATAAGCTTACGCACTACTTAACCTAACTTAAACTAGCTTACGCTACGGACGACACACACACATGCCCGAGGGAGTACTCGAACCTCCGAGAGGGAGCCGTGCGAACCGCGCAGGACGCCTGAGACCGCGCGGCTACCCAGCGCGGCAAAGAGGTACTGCTTGATTTTCAGTAGTTGCTCATGTTCGTGGTCGCTTGATAAAGCTCGTTGCTTAAGATAGTTTTCACTGCCACAGTTTTTGACAGTTATAACAATGTTAGACGGAACTGTTAAAGACACGTATTTTGATGCAGATGGGGACCAAAAAGAAAACAGTAGTACTCTCCAGCGACAATGAATTGGACAACGACGTGCGGTGTTTATTACGGTCTGTATAATACATGAAGTCTGTATTTATTCTTTATTCCAATATCTCAGTTGCACATTTACTTTTATGATGACTGGTTTCGATCAATATTTGGTGACCCACAGATCTAAAAATAAAAACAAAGTATCTAATTCACAATTGCTATACCACAGACAGAAAAGTATTACACATAACTACTGCATATGCAGAAGTAGTTTCGCAAGCAACACCTCATATCCATTCAGAACTACACATGGCAATCTGGAATGCTGTGGTTTGCGACTGTACACGTGTTGTTTTATAAATATGTTACTAGAGAAGGGGGGAGGGGCAGGGAAAGTAACGTGAAACAAAAGCAAAGCTCAAGTGTCTAGTCGAGATGGGCCATTCGGGACCGATCGACTGACTGCTGTGTCATCCACTGCCAATAGCGTTATCGGATGTGGTGTGGAGGGACATGGAGTCAGCACACAGCTGTCCCGGCATTTGTCGGCTTTTTTGACCGTGAAGACGCCACTTGTCGTTCAAGTAGCTCCCTCAGTTGGCCTCAAGGGACTGAGAACTGCGGTATAATTTATTAATACTTCTGTCACAATTGCATATAATTATATAATTGTTTTCACTGGTGACTAGAATCACTTTCGGACGCTTGCGTTCGTTTTCAAAGTATTACCTGCTTCTCTAATGTTGAGAAGTACATCATTTAAATGGTACATCGAAAACTCGATAGGAGCTTTTTAGTTGTTTGTACATTCAAAATTTGACAGATAGACTTCTATGTGCCTAATTTTGAATGAATAGACACCTGAAGACTCCTGTCGAGATTCGAATGTGCCATTGTAATTATATTACAACGAAAACACGTTTGTTCTATTGATCTGATATGTTAACAGATATTTCGAATGTTTTGTAAGTTTTCTATGAAAAATTGTTTATATGTGAGACAAATGAATATATAAATTTCAAAAAGTCTCTCCTGTAACGCGTTCTTTAGGTCTCGTATTCAATTCCTAAGCAAAACTGACTGTGGGTTGGTCCTTATCCGTGCATCTGAACAGTGTCGTAAAATAAAACTTAAATCATCGTGAAATTCAAAATTTGAAAAGAATAAAATCAATCTAATTAAATGCCAAAAGAAACTAATTGCAAACTAAAACTCGGTACCGCCGCTCATTATAAACGATTCGTGATATGAAGTATAGTGTTAGACTAAGAATATCCACAGAAATAAATTACTGCTCTACTTGAACGTAAATAACGCGATACCTGACAATGTTGACTACACACTGTTTGCACAAAATACAAGGTGAGATCTAACCTGAAATAAGTGCTCATCGTGCTAATTTTGTGTCTGGAGTACTCGCGTCCTCGAAAGCAAATATAAAGCAGCTAAAGATAAATAATACACTGTTTTTTTGTTTTGTTTTCAGAAACAATCTGTTGCTTTGTGTGGCATAAGATGCAATGCACACACGACAAAAATTCATGTATTTACTGTTAATCATGATGGGGGTTTTAGTTCAAAGAAAATCATTATTGAGAAATCAGACTTTGATTCTTGAAAAAAAGACAGCACAACATAAAAGGCTCTAACAATTACAAGATTCTCTCATTACAAACATATCATTAAAATTTCTCCAAAACCTTGTCCACTAATATACAGAACAAGAAAGTATTATAAATGTGTTTTCATCTCGATAATGAAGTATCCAGAAAATTTCTCCAAGATTCACAAAAAATAGATCTATTTTTTCTGAAAAACTCAACTGCACGCTACTATGCCACAAATAAGAATGTCCCAGTGCTACACAGCGGCGCTGGGTAGCCGTGCGGTCTTGGGCGCCTTGCCACGGTTCGCGCGGCTCTCCGCAGTCGGAGGTCCGAGTCCTCCCTCGGGCATGGGTGTGTGCGTTGTCTCTTAGCGTAAGTTAGTTTAAGTTAGATTAAGTAGTGTGTAAGCCTAGGGACCGATGACCTCAGCAGTTTGGTCCCATAAGAACTACCACAAATTTCCTGTTTCCAGCGCTGCACAGCTGACTAACCTTAGTAAATTACAAACAAAATTCAGTTGTTAACCGTTATACCAACGCAGTGTCTGAATTGCATGAACTCAGTTTTTCACCTTGTTTTTTTGATCTGAAGACAATAAAATATGAACGAACTAATCATCACAATAATAATCGTGCTACTGAATCGGTGATTTGAACACAGTTGTGGAATGTGTCGTTGCGGATACAGGGTGATCAAAAACTCAGTATAAATTTGAAAACTGAATAAATGACGGAATAATGTAGATAGGTACAAATTGACAAACATGGGGCTTTATTAGAACAGAAAAAAATACAAAAATTCAAAAAATGTACGACAGCAGGCGCTTCATCTGATCAGAATAGCAATCATTAGAATAACAATGTAAGACAAAGCAAAGATGACGTTCTTTACAGGAAATGCTCAATTTGTTCACCATCATTCCTCAACAATAGCTGTAGTCGGGGAATAATGTTGTGAACAGCACTGTAAAGCATGTCCGGAGTTATGGCGAGGCGTGCAGGTAACCCCAAAGCCAATAATCGCACGGACTGAGGTCTGGGGACGTGGGAGCTCAAGCATGACGAAAGTGGCGGCTGAGCACACGATCATCACCAAACGGTGCGCGCAAGAGATCTTTCACGCGTCTAGCAATATGGCGTGGTTCTAATAAAACCCCATGTCATTCCAATCATGTGTGTCAATTTTTACCTCTCTATCTACATTATTCCGTGATTTATTAAGTTTTCAAATTTATACTGACTTTTTGAGCACCCTGTATATCGTCAACAGTGAACACACGAAGTCATTTTACTTGCTGCTAAGTTTTATTCTACAGTTCAACGTAAAATTAGTGTTGACCGGCTCACGAGCGAAACAAATCTTAGTTAAGAGAGAGAGAGAGAGAGAGAGAGAGAGAGAGAGAGAGAGAGAGTTAGAGGGATTAGCGGGTGCAGAGCAAGAGAAACGCATTAAAAAACGCGCCCGAGTCGCTGGCTCCGCCCCCGCCACCCGGTCCGGCTAATATGTCGCCGAGACAGATGGCCCAGAGGCCGGCGCCCGACCGCCCCTGCGGCATTACGCCCCAACATTTCACGCGCGCGCTTTTTAATATGCTGCAGTCAGCGCATGCACTAATTCAGAAGTCGTTACGGACCGTACCTTCGCCCCGGCTGCTCTCTACATGACCGCCAGCACACAAACATGTCACCACACACACACACACACACACACACACCGTAATCTGCCTGCCACACTTCTCTTCTTTGTCCGTCAGCCACCGCACAGACCTGGGTCGAATGCTGCACGCGGTCTTCGCGCGAGTGGGATTCACTTTAGTTTTGAATGAACAGCCACTGAGGTAGACTGTGGAAGTGTTTGCACCCATCTCATTAGGCACGAACACCATCCCTAAGACAAGTGTAATTATCATACAGCAGACACCACAATTATATTTTTTTCCCCGAGTGTCCCTTTCTCATTGCTCTCGGCGGAATGGCTGCTACCTTCGTGACGCAGTATTTACGCCACTAGTTGATGAAAGAGTCCTAGTTTTTGTCCGCAAATGTCGCTAAGTTTGTGACATCTTGCTCTTCTTTACATCGATATATGATTTTTTTTTTAAATTGCATTGCAGAAAAACCATCCCATATCGACATTATTACACATACGAAGGGTGATAATGATTGTGCACTAAATGGCTGAGCTAAACGTACACTAATGGCCATTAAAATTGCTACACCAAGAATAAATGCAGATGATAAAAGAGTGTTCGCAGCTCGTGGTCCAATTTCGATTCCCGGCGGGGTCAGGGATTTTCTCTGCCTCGTAATGACTGGGTGTTGTGTGTTGTCCTTAGGTTAGTTAGGTTTAAGTAGTTCTAAGTTCTGGGGGACTGATGACCATAGATGTTAAGTCCCATAGTGCTGAGAGCCATTTGAACCATTTTTGATAAGCGAATATTCATTGGACACATATATTATACTAGAACTGACGTGTCATTACATTTTCACTCAATTTGGGTGCATAGATCCTGAGGTATCAGTACCCAGAACGAACACCTCTGGCCGTAATGACGGCCTAGATACGCCTGGGCATTGAGTCAAACAGACCTTGGGTGGCGTGTACAGGTACAGCTTCCCATGCAGCTTCAACACTATACCGCAGTTCATCACGAGTAGTGACTGGCGTATTGTGATGAGCCAGTTGCTTGGCCACCATTGACCAGACTTTTTCAATTGGTGAGAGATCTGGAGAATGTGCTGGCCAGGGCAGCAGTCGAACATTCTCTGTATCCAGAAAGGCCCGTACAGGACCTGCAACATGCGGTCGTGCATTATCCTGATGAAATGTAGGGTTTCGCTGGGATCGAATGAAGGGTAGAGCCACGTGTCGTAACACATCTGAAATGTATCGTCCACTGTTCAAAGTGCCGTCAATGCGAACAAGTGGTGACCGAGACGTGTAACCAATGGCACCCCAACATCACGCCGGGTGATACGCCAGTATGGCGATGACGAATACACGCTTCCTGTGTGCGTTCACCGCGATGTCACCAAACACGGATGCGATCATCATGATGCTGTAAACAGAACCTGGATTCATCCGAAAAAAATGACGTTTTGCTATTCGTGCACCCAGGTTCGTCGTTGAGTACACCATGGCAGGCGCTCCTGTCTATGGTGCAGCGTCAAGGACAACCGCAGCCACGGTCTCCGAGCAGATAGTCCATGCTGCTGCAAACGTCGTCGAACTGTTCGTGCAGATGGTTGTTGTCTTGCAAAAGTCCCCATCTGTTGGCTCAGGGATCGAGACGTGGTTGCACGATCCGTTACAGCCATGCGGATAGGATGCCTGTCATCTCGACTGCTAGTGATACGAGGCCGTTGGGATCTAGCACGACGTTCGGTATTACCCTCCTGAACCCACCGATTCCATATTCTGCTAACAGTTATTGGATCTCGACCAACGCGAGCAGCAATGTTGCGATAAGATAAACCGCAATTGCGATAGGCTACAATCCGAGAGAATTGTTCAACAACACTGGGGAAGATCTACACCATATTGAGACGGTCAGTTTCCATGGCGTATGTGCCTAAATCGCACATTTGAGTACGTGATAGAATAAGAGCTCTTAGCAGGAGACCTTGTCTAGCAGTGGACAGATTCGGCTTAATAAGAACGTATCAATGACATCAATAGGACTCGAGAAACACACACTCTCGGGTTTTGTTTCTGTAACGGAACGGAACGATAAAAATGAATTTCAAGGAAATGAGTAACAATACGGACCTGTTAAGCGCACATAACCGCATTTATATTCATGTACTCACTTTATGTAACTACTCAAGAATTTTTCCTAAAATATTTTAACAGAACTGTTAAACAGACTGTAGCCAGAACACGTTTTTAATACGACTATGCTTCAGCAACATTTCCCTTTCGTTTCGCCAAACAGTGCACAGTTTTGTTAGTATGCTGAACAGGGTGTGGGTGTTATTGCCTTGTTCCTCCTTTTCAGAGGTAAACACTAGAAACATTTTTTCCAAGAAATGACGTAATCAGCTTACTGTATTCCTCTAATCAGCTAAATCAAAAACAAATTAAAAACGAGCATACCAGATAACCTGTGGAATAATAACGAGTTTCGAGAGGTATTAAACACTCAGTGTTACAAAACGTAAAAGTCGATCATATGATGTATTACTCCGCGGGTCCGGGCCAAATTCTAATTAAGTGCTATTGCATTAAGTTTCACAGTATTTCCATGACAACAGAAAATTAAAACCAAATTTGTAATCTGCCCCTTCCTGAAACAGATTTATTAGTTTGGAATGAAAAATGCAGACAATGAAATTTTGCTCCATTTACTTATCGTATTACGTGCCTTATAAAGATGACACTATGTTGGCAGATGGCTTTGAAATATTTGTGTAATAGTCGAAATATATATTATCAAAACTTTGCTGCTAACCGGTGACTATGTATGCAACCATAAAAATAAGAAACCTTTAAATTGTGCACTCACTTATGTCTGAGGATGTCCACAAGTGGGACAAATCCGCCAACAGATCGCAAATCGTGATCCAGCTGCCTTTGAAATTTCTATCATCATGACAGGTTTGTAGATTAAAATTGAACAGATAGTTTACATATGTAACAAAGCAAAGTATATAGAAACTCAGTATACATTTGTGTAAAATTACAAAAGAATGTAAATGAGTAGAATGTTTACGCAGTACTGAAACTGTACAGAAATAGCTGAGGGGGTTAGCTGCAGTTTAAGAGAGAGTATTTCGAAGTTGCATTTAATAATTTAAAAGCAGTTAAGGAGTGTCAGCCAGGTGTGTATTAAGCTGAAGGACTTTCGATGAGATTCAGATTTCGGCCCAGTGAAGGGCACGAGACTGTATCTGGCAGCTGCGCTGAGGCCTCCGGTTAACACATATTTAACAAATAAGGAGAGAGACTAATGTGGTTCATGTCCAGTCAGTCTGCTACTGACTGAAGAATTCATACTCTTCGTCACATTTTGATTTATTTAAACAGGTTACGGTTTCTGCTTGACAGTTATAGATATCTTACAAAGAGCAGTGACTCACAGGACTCTTAGTCGTAAATGTCGGTTTATTTAGATACTAATGTCACCGGTCTCCAACCTAGCTCATTTCATTATGCACCACAGTTCGGCCCGATGGACAAAAATAAAACTTATCACAGACCACAGAAAAGAACTTGTACATATTCCATAATTATTCAATAATTAGGTGTCCTATTTGGTGCTGAAAAACCCGTGTAAGCTATGTATTTCTGACATACAACAAATTTGTTGCACGACTGTAAGAAAAGTTTGGAAATTTTTGTTAAGGTCTTATGGTACCAAACTGGTCGGGTCATCGGTCCGTGAGCTTACACACTACTTAATCTAACTTTAACTAACTTACGCAAGGACGGCACACACACACCCAAGACCGTAAGACAATTTCGGGTGAGATTAGGCATTTAGGGAATAATTGCGGATATCTCCTTAATCTTTGATTGTAATCTAACTATTTATACACAAATATGTGATTTAAGCTCTTACATATCCTTCGTTTCAAGAATACAGACAGTATAAGGGCGAGAGTACAAAAACATTAACTACGTACTCATTATCCGTCCGCCAGGCAAGAATTAGCCCTTGACATTCTTCAGCAGTGGTCACAGAGATAAAGTCCTATACTTTTGTAATCCGTACAGTCCTCACGTCACTCTTTTTTTTCCTTTTTGCATTATCATACTGCACTCAGACATCTGAAAATGACATTCTCATCATGGGAAAACCATTTGATTTACGGAACCAGTTTCCTGAGGAGTTAACAAGCAGTTTACTTTTAACAGAACTAGGTTTCCTCTGCTCTAGAAGATCATGGGTGGCTTGTTTGGGGGAAGAGATCAAACAGCAAGGTCATCGGTCTCATCGGATCAGGGAAGGACGGTGAAGGAAGTCGGCCGTGCTCTTTCAAAGGAACCATCACGCCATTTGCCCGGAGTGATTTAGGGAAATCACGGGAAACCTACATCAGGATGGCCGAACGCGGGATTGAACCGTCGTCCTCTCGAATGCGAGTCCAGCGTACTAACCACTGCACCACCTCGCTCGGTAGAAGATCATGTTTTCCTTTTCTCGCTTTCCTTTATTCTTCCTTCTCCTCCTCATCCTTCTGTTTCTGTTCGAGAATATTTTTCTGCGGTGATAAGGACAGTATTTACGATTTATGGAGCCTCCGTTTCCTTGTGTCAACCAACTACACTTTTGGGAGAGGGTAAACGTTTGAAATGGCCTTTGGCGCTTGTGCATTTCGCTTGAGACATTGAATTGCAGCGTTCCATCACAAGCTCCTGGCTGGGTCTCTTTCTCTAGACTGCCTCGAGATGACTGGGTGTTTGTATTGTCCTCACGATTTCTTCATCATTCATGAAAGTGGCGATATTGGACTACCCAAAGTTTGGGAATTTGTACGTACGCTGATAACCGCGCAGTTTAGCGCCCCACAAACCAAACAACATCGTCATCACCATCCTTCTCTAGACCACTGTCTCCAGTCGTGCTGTTATATCCGTTGATCTGAACTGCAGTTCCGTCTCTTGCCGTTACACGAAAGGGAGCAAAATCCTCCACCGAATAGATAGATATGCTGAATGGCCACATTGACTGCACTGGCGTACTGTCGAAGACAGGCTACAACTATTCCGAGAAAGCCTACCAATAATGTTTCAAGAACTGGGTTTAAATTATGATTCTAAAACTATATTACTACCATATTTGTATCACTCCTGTAGTGTTCGTGATTAACAGCAGTTCGTGTCAAGGCATTTAATCTTATTTTTTCCGCGCTCAGTATGTGAATGGAACGGAAAGGAAGCCTAATATCGGGTCCAGTGGGAAGCAACCTCCACCGCACACTTCTAAGTGGTTGGAGAGTATGGCTAAAAAAAAACGTGTATGAAATCTTATGGGACTTACCTGCTAAGGTCATCAGTCCCTAATCTTACACGCTAATTAACCTAAATTATCCTAAGGACAAACACACACACACACACACACACACACACACACACACACACACATGCCCAAGGGAGGACTCGAACCTCCGCCGTGACCAGCCACACAGTCCATGACTTCAGCGCCCTAGACCGCTCGGCTAATACCAGAGTATGGCTGGAGGCTTAGGTTCCGCTTGCTTCATACCACTCTCCTGTCTTCTCTGCATTTGCTGTCCGCCAATAGATGCCTGTGAGTAAACCAGATGACAGACATTGCAGCTACCGCATGGACGAGGGAGTTCTGTCAAATAGACTTATTAGTTAATGAAGTATGTTAATTATATTCTTTAATTTTAAGAGAACTGAAGGTGCAGTGTGTTTTACGTGCTAACAAACGTTCAACAGCCTAGACAGCATAAATATTTCTTTATTTTGGACAACCGGTTTCAACAGATGGTTCAAATGGCTCTGAGCACTATGGGACTTAACATCTATGGTCATCAGTTCCCTAGAACTTATAACTACTTAAACCTAACTAACCTAAGGACATCACACATCACCCAGCCATCACGAGGCAGAGAAAATCTCTGACACCGCCGGGAATCGAACCCGGGAACCCGGGTGGTTTCAACAGAATTTGCTATCATCTTCAGAGCTTACGTTGAACTTCGCACCACATGACTATTTAGCATGAGGTTCAAGATAAATGAACACGTTTTCACAAGTAAAGCTTTTTAAGACTTGAAGATGATAGCCGGCTGGTGTGGCCGTGCGGTCTAGGCGCTTCAGTCTGGAACCGCGTGACCGCTCCGGTCGCAGGTTCGAATCCTGCCTCAGGAATGGATGTTTGTGATGTCCTTAGGTTAGTTAGGTTTAAGTAGTTCTCAGTTCTAGGAGACTGATGACCTCAGATGTTAAGTCCCATAGTGCTCAGAGCCATTTGAACCATTTTTTTGAAGATGACAGCAAAGTCTGTCTTAAATTAATAGCTCACGCGATGTAGGCTGTTGAATGTTTTTTAACAATATATTGAACTAAGGTGACTGGCTAAAATCACTTAAATGACGGATGTGTATGTTACTTTCGATTCTAACAAAAACGTTTCCTTGCCCGAATACCGAGAAATAATAGAGGAGCAACAGAAAACGTCTCGCCTTAATGTCACTATGAACTGCTTCAGTGGTTAGTCAATGCTCGTTCCACTCCAAGTACAGTTACTATGTGCGTATCCTTAGACAAAGCGTTGTCTTGACCAAACTTCCCTTAACTGATTCACTAATAGTAATTATGTCTTCCACTGAAATATAAGTAGATGTAGAAATTTCGTTCGCAGTTATATCAGTAATCACAAATGCATGCGGAGAATTTCTTTCGCGTTTCGTGCCACGACATATGATGCCACCGCTTCCATCTCAAAATTCTGCGCTCAGCGCGTTTCGGAGGTGGGAGCCCACGGTGGAGCAGTGGTATAATGATCACAGGGCCGGCGCGGCTCTGCAGGTACACAAGGTGGAAGCGGCGTCGTTGTTACTGCGGGGCCAAGTGGGTTGATGTTACTAATTAATGAAAATACTCGTTAGGGAAACTTCGCCGGTGTAATTATGATGTCTTGAGGTGGGGAGGGGGCGGCTGGGCCGCGGAGTTTGGCCGCCCCCACGATTACTGCGGTGGCGGCGGTCCCACTGTTTCCGGGATCGCGCCTCCCACACCCCACACGACCACCCTCGCGACCTCCCCCGCGACCACCGACCAGTCGCGGCGCTACTGGCAGTTTGCCTGCTGCCTCGCGACTCTGACTCGCCTTGAACTGGATTTGCGGTTACACTTTCGAACGTGTTTGAGACGCGCGAGCGCGCCTTGAACTTTCAGTCTCGCTGGCACCCATATCCGGTGTACGCAACAATCGCTCTGCTTAGACATACTTGGTGATAATGCGACACTGCGCGGTTGTTTCGTAATCCCAATCTTATATCCAGCTGTCTACAGGGCCTGACAAATCAAGTTTGAATTATTTGAAAATATAAGTACGGAATAGAAACTATAAACTCTTCTACAAATTAGCTTTAATGTTACCTCATCTACATACAAAGTCCACAAATCACAGTACGATGTATGGCGGAGTATACCCAGTGGCAGTACCAGTCATTTCATCTTCTAATCGCACACGGAGAGAGGGAAAAAGACTATCTATATGCTTCCGTTCGAGATCTAATTTTTCATCTCTTCGTGGTCCTTACGCAAAATGTATGTTGGCGGTAGTAGTTTTGCAATCAGCTTCAAATTTTCTCAATATTGTTTCTCGAAAAGAACGGCGCCTTCCCTCCAGCGATTCCCAGTTGAATTCCCGAGGCATCTCCGTATTTCTTGACGGTTGTTCGAATCTAGTGGTAACAAGTCTAGTAGCCCACCTCAGAATTGCCTCGATGCCTCCGTTTAATCCGGTCTGTTGCGGATCTCAAAAATTCCAGGAGTACCCAAGAATAGGTCGCACTAGCGTCCTATTCTCGGTCTCCTTTAGAGATAAACCACATCTTCCCAAAATTCTTCCAATGAGTCGAAGTAGACCATTACCCTTTCCTACCACATACCTCACACGCTCGTTCCATTTCATATCGCTTTGCAACGTTTCGCACAAATATTTAAACGACGTACCTGTGTACTCCGCATTAACTTACATTTCTCTACATATAGAGCTAGATGCCATTAATCACATCAACTATAATTTTCTAAAGTCGTCATGTATCGTCCTACAGTGACTCATCGTGGACACCTTCCCGTATATCACAGCATCGTCAGCAAACAGCCGGAGATTTCTGCCCATCTTGTCCACCAGATCATTTATGCGTATACAAAATAAGTGCCGTCCCATCACACTTCCCTGGGGCACTCCTAACGATAGCCTTGCCTCTGAAGAACACTCGCTGTCGAGGTCAACATACTGGGTTCTGTTACTTAAGAAGTCTCCGAGCCACATATTTGGGAAACTATTAACAGTCTGCTGTGAGGCACCGTGTCAAATGCTTTTCGGAAATCCAAAAATATCTGCTTGTTGCTCGTCATGTATAGTTCTCAGAAAAGGGCAAGGTGAGACTCGCACGAGCGTTGCTTTCTAAAACCTCGCTGATTCGTGGACATAAGCCTTTCGGTCCCAGAGAAATGTATTATATTCGAACTGAGAATAGGTTCAAGGATTCTGCAGCAAACCGATGTTAGGAATATTAGTCTGTAATTCTGTACTAGTCTGTAATTACCGCACTGTTGTATTCGGAACTCCTCTATCAGCTTCCTGAATTTGTGCGAAGCATCCCGGAACATATCACGAATTATTCCTGATCCCAAAGTGACAACCTTATTTACCGCTAATTATTGAGCGCTTTTGGGATAGTCATGCCCGAAAATTAGAAACAGTGGCCTTTTGAGGTGCAATATCTTTCTCGCTCACTGATGAAATATCACTTTAGCCAAGGCTCCTGTAATCCTGCTCGTTTTCCCTTCACTGCCTAATTATTTAAAGCCTGTGTTTCACTGATCATACGAACGATCCCCCATATCGAAGCTCTGCGACATGCGAGACACATGAACTACTCAAACATTCAAATGAAACCTAGAGGAGTCTATGTACCTACTGACTAGTTTGCATGTCAGGTATAATACGTCAATGAAATCTTGAAAACCTTCTACGTCGTCGAACGTATTATAACACCAGCTGCAGAATAAGCTATATCCCAGGATTCCTCCCAAAATATTCTTGTATCATTACGTTTGTTTCAAATGTATTTTCTGCAGCTTTACACAAAATTTAATAAGGGTACTTTCTTCGTGCCAGTGAAATTCTTCCATAGGAACCATTCCCTGCAACTCATTTTTCCACTGCTTCGTTTCATTTAAGAGAAAGGTAAATAATGTAGGAAGCTTCTGTGGACCTAAAGGGACGAAAACACACAAGTACAACAGGCTGAAGACGATGTCCGTTAAACTTCTCTTAAACTTCTAGCTACTTACTCACTATGGAGAACCTAGCGGTGAAAGTGAACAATACTGTTATTGTGTTAAGAGGTGCGACAATAAAGTAATGAGACTGATTTTATTTGCAAGATGTGGCAACTCTGCAGGCTTGCGTAGGCACAATATCTTTGAGCTTGGTCTATAAGCTGCTTCTAGTCAAAGCGGCACATCGATGCAACTGCTCAATCGTGAGTTGTGCTGTAATAAATTAACACATGTTTGTGTCTCTCGTCGCGGAAATGGAGCAGCATAATATAGAGCAACGGTATGTCACTTCTTTCTGCGATAATTCAACATGTTGAAGATGAAGATCACAGTGGAAGACCATCAACCTCACGGACGGATGCCACATTCGCCAGGATGCGTGAACTCATACGATCTGATGGAAGATTATCCGTAAGAATGATTGCAGAGGAACTGGACATCAATCGAGAAACGTTTTGTCTAATAATAACTGAAGAGCTTGGTACGAGAAAGATTTGTGCAAAAATGGTCCCCAAAAATCGTACACCACAACAGCGAGAAACAAGGAAAAATGTGGCAGCCGATCTGTTAGATTAAACGGAAATCAATCCAGAATTGCTGAGCCGTGTTATCACTGGTGATGAAAGTTGGTTTTTCAGTACGATCCGGAGAAACAAAACGCCGAAGTTCGCAGTGGTGCTCAAAAGCATCACCCAGACCAAAAAAGCTCGTATGTCAAAGTCAAAAGTGAAATGCAAGCTTGTGTGTATCTTTTATTCGAAGGGAATTGTTCATAAAGAGTAGGTGCCTCCTGGACAAACAGTTAACCAATATTACTACAAAGAAATTTTAGAAAGACTTCGCAAAAAGTTCTTCGTGTCAGTGCCAACATTGCTGATATATGGATTCTTCATCTCGATAATGCGCCATCCCATACTGCTCTGTCAGTACAGCAATTTTTAACCTCAAATCAAATTTCAGTACCACCAGAGCCACCTTATTCACCAGATAGTGCTCCGTGCGACTTTTTTTCTGTTTCCAAGAGTCAAAACGGCGGTCAAGGGACACCATTTTCAAACAACATAAGATGTCCAAAAAGCTGTGACGAGGATCTTGGAAGATATTACAGAAGATGAGTTCCAGAAATGTTACAATCAATGGCAGAAGCACTGGAAAAAGTGTGTGCAATAAGGAGGGAACTACTTTGAAGGAGACAGCATTAAACTTGACTACAATGGCAAGCAACTTTTTTTTTTCATATCAGTCTGATTACTTTATTGTCGCACCTAGTATTTCCGAACATTCTGCGTTGACACCATGGAAACAGTCGTACGAGATAGTAAGACATGTGAATAGCATGCATTTAGATACGGACGCACTGTTGTGGTGGACATCACCGCTTTAGCCGCCTGCTGAGCAAACGGAGCGTGCGGACTCCATTAGCCGTGACGCGTGAGCGGAACGCGAAGACGGACCGGTTTCCACACACGGCGGCCGCGCTGCCCCACTCATGAATAAGTGAGCATCGAGACACATTGTGTCAGCATCGCCTGTTCGCCCCCTCTCGATTGGCTGGCCAGGTAGGCTGCATCTGCTCCCAGGTCCCCACACTGCGCCGACGGCTTACCATTATCGTTTCGCGCTCGAGTGCTGGGGGGGGGGGGGGGGGGGGGGCAGGGAGCACCTGGGGAGCAGCGACCACGGCCAGGGCTTAGCTCGCTACAAGGGCCAAGCGACGTCGATCGCTGTGTGTATAAGACCCCCCTCCATTTTGGGGGGAACACGCTTCTCAATGCCAGTTTGTTGAAGAAGGGACTTTGGCTGTTGGAGAATCTGTGGAAAGAATAGGATCTGTGTATTACCTCCGAAGATTAAATCGTCAGAGAAAGAAATGGACTCGGGAAATCTGAGGGGGCTACGGTTAACCTGTATATTACGAACGTCAGTAGCAGATCGCTGAAGGAATTTTTACCCGTCGATACTCGACTCCTTTGTTCTTAGAGACGAATGGTTCATGTTAACTGCGCCTGTAACGTGCATTATGTTTTCTGCCAAACTGTCCCTAACAAGGGAGAGGGAACAAGAAGTGGCACTTACACTCCTCCCCTGGAATCTGGAACTGGTACCAAAGCAATCTATCTATTACAAACATTCACTGGGTAACCGTCAATTCTCTAGTATGCATTAAGTCACCTACAAAATTTAGTTATTGTGGATTGACGCGGCTAGGAACTGACCGATTCAATTATATTAAAAATGGAAATTTAAGAGCCTTGTCTCCCCAAATTTGTGTGGCAGTTGGATGTGACAGTGGCCTGACATTGGTCTGCACACTCTCTATCGACGTTCCAGTCGATCACACCTGACAAGGGAAGATCGCCGTATTGTGCACCAGGCGCATGGTAACCCTTTCACGTCTGTGCCTACCATCCGAGGACAAGAACTGGCCTCACCATCGTGCTCCACTGTTTTGAGATCAGCACCAGCGGACTAGGGAGTCACCGTTCCATGCGACGGCTACGACAACATAAACGGCTGCGTTTGGAGTGGAGCGGTGACCAGGAAACATAGACTGCTGATGAATGGTGTCACATTCCCTTCAGCGATGAATCGCCGTTCTTCACCACTCTGTATGGCCATTGACGGCGAGTATGTCGACGAAATGGCGAGAGGTCCCATTTTTACAATGTTTTGGAGAGATACAGCAGTGTTACTCGTCAGATCGTGATGTGCAGTCTTCTGGTCATGGCTGGCAGTCACTGAGGGAACTCTGATGGCACAACGGGACACTGGTACGTCACGGTCGTCCTACGTCCTCAGGTGTAACCATTGTTGCGACAAGGTTGTGGTCTCATTTTTGCATAGGAAAATGGTCTTCCCCAAATGACACGTGTCTCTATGAACAGTCTGTATGACGTTTCGATATTCCAGTGGCTTACAACATCCTCAGATATGTCCCACTGCCAGTTTCGAGGAAATCAAGACTCACGACATTTGTGGTCCAGCTTTCCTCAGGGAGAGTATACAATACCTACGGTACCCTTCCCAACCAAATCAGTGCACGCATGCAAGCCAGACGGGGTACCACGTGGTACAGACAAGTGGGTTCCTACTGCTAAGATATTTGTCAATTTGGCTCGATTTTGTACACATACCCTCTAAGCCAGTGAAGTTTCATTTCGTTTCCTCCTCCCGCTCTGGATGCTTCACTTATATTATGAGGAAATGTGTCTAGAGAGTGCAACCACACTGAATAAAACTAGTTGTAGGGAAATAAAACGCCAGACTGATATGTGTGGCAGCCATATACAATGCCGGGGAAACATTAGCACATCCTCTAATTCACTCAAGTTTTATTGTTGATAGAGTGCATATCGAGTACATGGAATGATAACATTCACAGATCAGTAGGACAAGTGAGCCTCAAGTACCACATATCGATCCATGCTGAAACACTCACACCAATACGTGGTATAACCTTCATGGTTGGCAGTGCAGGCGCTAACTCTGGCCTCCAGTCGACCGTGCAGGCAGCGAATAGTGTCGTGCGATTCGCTATCCGACGCCTACTCTACCTGTCCGCGTAGCTCTGTGAGAGTTGTTGGTTGACGAGTCACACAAGTGACTTCTCGTTCCATCATATCCCACACATGGTCGATTGGAGAAAAGTGCAGAGATCGTGCTGGCCACGGATATTGCTGAATATCTTACAGAGGACGTTGAGTTTCACAGACAGTGTATGGGCGCGCATTATTCTGTTGGAACAACACGGCACTTTCCTGTTCCAAGAACGGCAAAAGTACGAGTCTATCAACATTCTATACTTACCGAGCGCTGGTTAGCGTACCCTACAGAAATATCAAAGGTGTACGAGAGTCCCAGATCATCATAACATAGACCATAAGGCCTGATGTGGATCGGTGTGTCTTGGACGAATCCACTCTACGAGACAGCGCCCACCAGGCCTATGTCGTACTCGCAGACGACCATCACTTGCACGAAGGCTGAAGACCATGACGCGCCATTCTGGCTTCCAAGTGATCCTCTGACGGCACCAGTCGAGCGATGCTGTGACGTGAGCGGAAGAGAGGCCAGACGTGTGCGTGCCCGTAGTCCCACAGCTAATAACCGACTTGCCATAGTTATTGGAGGAGGAGGAGGAGAAGATCGGTGTTTAACGTCTAGTCGACAACGAGGTCATTAGAGACGGAGTACAACGTCGGAATAGGGAAGAATGGGGAATGAAAACGGCCGGGTCTTCGAAGGTCACCATACCGGCATTTGCCATAAGCGATTTAGGGAAATCACAGAAAACCTACATCAGGATGATTGGCAGCGGGTATGAACTGTAGTTCTCCCGAATGCGAGTGCAATGTGCTAACCACTGCGCATCAGTTCTTGTTGACAACTCTGGGCTCAGAAGCGTTCTTATCTGTGCGGTGGCGGCTGTACGATCTGCCATTGCTGCACTTACAATACAACAGTACTGGTCGGTGTCTGTGCTGAGAGGGATCCAGAACCTTGTCTACGATTGTGAGAATGTTCTAATGACCACTGTTACCAGGATCATTGCACAGCTGACGCATCACATCCAACGTGGCAAATTCCCCGAAAGGACTATCCCGCCACTCGCAAGGGTGCAATCTGACCCCTTCCAAATTCGCTCAGTCGGCTGTAGGAATCAAGAGTGCGTCACCGTGTCATGGTTGCCTCCTTGCTTCACATGTTCGCGCCACACAGAGCCATATGGCCGTGAGTATTCCTTGTCAAAGGGTAGACAAAGATGCTGCTGGTAGCTAGGCCACTATGCCACCTGTTGCCGTGCTCGTTGAAACCACGATCGGTTTTAAAGTTTTAAACTTACTGTGCTCGATATTTATCTTATACGTGACATGCCAATTAAAATATTTAATTTCTGACGAAGGCACTCATAGAAGTGTCCAAACCAGGTCAAAAGACTTAATTTTTGCGACCGAGGGCTGTAATTGCTTTAATTTTTATCGTTATCGCTTTATTTTTCCCCAGTTGGCATATGCCGTCATCGGACCGAAGTCGACGTCGTATTTTCAGGTGTAAAAAATTTTTCCGGTAATGTGGTCATCCTGTTTAGGTCGGTTTTGTGCTATCAAGTTGGCAGCACTGTATCACCATTGTCCTACACTGTCCACGAGACGAATCCCCACAGATGATGAAAAGTAGTGAGTACAATTACAGATGTGTGGGTAGAACCGGCGCCACAGGTCACGCAGAGGCTGGGTATATGAGCTACGCATGTCAAAGGCGCTCCCTTGGGGCCAGACAGCCCGTTTCTTCCGCTCCGCAGCCCGCGGCGTAAGCCCCCGGTGTAGCGGCAGCTGCGCGACCTGTGTTGACACAGGGAGCGCCAGTCTGGCACCCCTGCGAGACGCACCTTTTTGCCGCCGCCGCCACCCTGTCCTCCACCCATCCAGCTACGACACCCATTGTACGCTAGCGTCCCCGCAAAGCAATCTTTGTCACCCCGCCAAAGCGCCCTCGGCCGCCGCCGGTAATAACCTTATTTCGGGAGATCTGATGACATAAGCTGGGGGACCGTCCTTCGCCGGTGCAAACGAGACTGCTCGGCTGCGCCTCAATGTGTAATGTCGCCTCGATTTGGCGCCTAATGACACGTCACGAGGCGACGGGGTGCGGGGCCCGGGGTCGCTATTCTGCTGCGCTGCTTCCTCAGCTCCCCCCTCCCTCCCTTCCCCTCCCCCCTCCCCCCTCCCGCTACCCATGGTACACGTGTCCGCCCCCATCCACCCTAATGTGCGCAGCGAGCACAAGAAGACGCCGACGGCCTAATGCGATAAGCGCTACCAGATGCTGACGCGCTGTGCTCTCCTCGTCAGGCACCGCGATACAATCTGCCTGATGACGTCGCCGTCATCTGCCCAGTGTCATTGATAAGGAGCTCCGCCAGCACGGCTGCTAGGCGCGCGGTACCAGGTGCGTCACGCGCTTTTCTTTCGTGGGCGACGGTGTGACTCTTCAGACCAGTCTACGTGGTGCAGTGGTAACATGCTCGACTTGTATTTCCCGTCCGGTCATTGTAATTTATAGATAATTTTCAAATTGGGCGCAGCCATAGCTGAAGTATACTTAACTGAGGGCAACTTAAACACCTGTTGTATTTACCGGTTTGTTTCTGAGGCCATCCTCCGCAGCAAGCATATAAATACTTGTTTTGAAAATAGGCCGGCCGTGGTGGCCGAGCGGTTCTGGGCGCTTCAGTCTGGAACCGCGCGACCGCTACGGTCGCAGGTTCGAATCCTGCCTCGGGCATGGATGTGTGTGACGTCCTTAGGTTAGTTAGGTTTTAGTTCTAAGTTCCAGGGCGCTGATGAACTCAGATGTTAAGTCCCATAGCGCTCAGAGTCATTTGAACCATTTGAAAATAAAATTGCCTTTTCCTGCTGCTACGTAAATCGTGAATTGACCTGTTTAATAATCTAAAACTAACAAAACTGTATCGTTATAGATGACACTGATGATGCCTTAGAACAAGATAAGGCGAAACGCGTATGGGATAGATAAATCAAGTAGCAACAGGAAAATCCAGCTTTATTTAGATACACGGGACAAACATGTAGAACATTTGATGTCAGATACAAAGTACACATGAGAGCCTGGAAGTATGGGAAATCCACTCCACATTTGCAGGACACCTAGGAGAACATGCTATCTCGGTAGTAAAATCACAGAGGACAATAGAAGCTTAATGGAAGGGGAGGATTTCATTGGCAAAACAGGTGTTTATGCCTCAGAAAACCAGTAAACATATGAATATCGATGTCAGAAAATATCTTTCAAAATCAATTGTATCAAATACACCGCTATATGGAAGTCAAAGTTGGACTCCGGGCATGCTGAAAGACGTACATATGCAGATTGATGCGACGAATGAAAATTTCAGTAAGGTCATGATTCGAACTTAGGCAATACTCCAACCAGTACGCCAACTTGGTTCAATGGCTTTGCACAAGTCCACAAACTACCCTAACACGTCTCCCTCCTCAGTTCAAATTCCCATCCGCGCCTCAGCCCACCTGGTACACAGTACTCTGCAGCTGTACTGGAATAACACTGCTGCATCGAAAGAAACGGGACATCCCTCTTGAAACATAAAGTTCCAGAGACATTTTCAACTTTCAGACATCTACGATATATAGGGTGAACATTACCCTTGTGTGTTGCAGGCTGTGTGACTGACGCAGCGTACTCTAAGCAGCAGGCTAGTCTGGTAGTCACGTCAGGACGAAACCGATATGGTCTTCGTGTACGGCCAAGCATATGAAAACGGTCGAGAGGCATCACGGCTATATCAAAAGGACTATCCTCACAGACACCAACTAGATCACACAACACATCACGCCCTTCTTGGGCATTTGTGCGACCTTTCAGGTAGTCGAAAGTGCAGGGAAGCAGCGGACTGTTCGTATACCAGATCTGGAGGACCGGGTTCTACAGATTTTCAGATGAACCCTAGTACAAGCTCGAGGCAAGTGGTCCGCCAGCATGATGTAAGGCAAAGTACCATTATGTGCATGTTGCATGACATTTATATGTGAACGCGTGTATTGCCTCCCATGGAGGCCACTTACATCCATTGTGGCGTGGATGTGACGCTACTCTGTACTGTTTTCCGGGATTCCTGATGGAATCAAAGTTGCTTTGTTATCGTTTCATGCACACAATCCTTTTCCGGACTTTTTCCTCCATCTTCAGTCAGGAATCGTTCGCTAAAGTTCGTTGGTTTTTTTTAATGGTCACCCTGTGTGTATACAGACTGAAGGGACGAATGGAAATTTGTACAAAGGCCTGGATTCGAACCTGGGCCTCCTACTCACTAGGTAAACTTGGGTGTGAGAGCACCTTGGATGTGAAGGATTGCATGACGACATGGTACCCGTTCTACAGTGCACCGATGCGGACAGTGTGCTTTTTCAAGCGGGGTGGAACTAATATTTTTCTCGGTAAGCTTATTGTGTCAGCCATAATCCTCCTCTGCTTTAGCAGCGGGGATCCGACACACCGGCCAGAGTCCGTTGCAAGAGCAGAGAGCGACAACTAACACCGATGGTGGCCCTGGTTGTGTAGGACAGAGCGCAGCAGGGCCCAGTTTTGAGGAGCGCCCGGAGCGGTCGCTTCGCCTCGCCTCGGTCCGGACTGATTAGCTATTTGGGACGGCCGACTGACGTCACGTCGCGGCGAACACCTGTGGATCCGGTGGGCGGTTATTTGGGCGTCGCTCCCACCCCGTGACGAAAGGGCGGCGCGTGGGACGCCGCTGCTGCGATCTGGCGGCCAGATAGCTGCCCCGCACCGGCCGCCTCTCCGCTTGTTCCCCCCGTGACAGCGCGGCGCCGTGGGACGGCTTCTGCCGGGCCGGTTCCCTGCTTCCCGATGGAAATCTCCGTGAAAGAATAACGAGCCCGCGGCCACGGTTCGGGCACCGCCGGTAATGCACGAACTCGTCCTCAGAAAATTGTGATTTCCTTATTAATGTCTTAATGTCTTACGGGAAGCGTGCAAGGGATAAGTCCCTGCAGTCGCGCTATTCATCTGTGGCTCAGATAGATAGAGCGTCTGCCATGTAAGCAGGAGATCTCGGGTTCGAGTCCCGGTCGTGCCACACATTTTCAGCCGTCCACATCGAGGTACAACAACAACACCTGTCGGCAGCTGAGGGTTTCAGTTAGTCATCATTTATTCCAGGGAAAAGCTGCACGGTCATCAACAGTATTCTGTTCTTTCGAGAAAAGTTACTGTCGTCATATATATAATGTCTTAATTTTCAATCTGCAATTATGAGTCTCCGTCGCGCTGCGATGACGTCAGAGGCCGAATACTTTTTATAATATGACGAGAGCCATATAAGAGGGGCGGAGGTGGTTCTAAGAAGGTGGAAGGGGGAAGGAACTACCTGTTCGCACATATTCAAATAGTGGCTTGTTATATGAGTGCTGTTATCAGTTACGTGCTGTATCAGTTACGTGCTGTAGCTTCGACTTCCACATAATAACACGTAGTACAGGGTGTCCGTAAAAGTTCCGTTATCGTTTCAAAAAGTCTTAACTTGGAACCTATTAGAGATAGAGAAACGTCGCGTGTTGTAAGACGTTTAGCAGTTCTCAAATGGTTCACATGGATCTGAGCACTATGGGACTTAACAGCTGAGGTCATCAGTCCCCTAGAACTTAAAACTACTTATACCTAACTAACCTAAAGACATCACACACATCCATGCCCGAGGCAGGATTCGTACCTGCGACCGTAGCGGTCGCGCGGTTCCAGACTGAAGCGCCTAGAACCGCTCGACCACTCCGGCCGGCGCAGTTCTCAAAGTTTTATTGCTGCCCCTCTAGTGATTTACGGCAGATTTGACTTGGAGTTCATACAAATGGTGACAGACCAAGAGGGACGAAATGTGTAAACTGGTACGCAGGCTCCAGATCTGAAGCAACGGTACTGAGGAACTGCAGACGCCAGTATGCGAGGGCACCACCGGAAGAAAAGAAAGCTATGATGAGGTGATTCAAAAACTTGAAAGGGACAGGGAGTGTCGAATACCTGCCGCAGGTAAGAGCCCCTTGCGTCTGAAGCACTTGTTGAAAGAATTTAAGCTGCATTTCAAAGCAGACAGGAGAAGTCAATTTTTCGTATATCACGCGAACTGTAGATGGCAAGATCGACTGTCCCTGGAGTGTTACATAAGCTGTTACACCTTTTTGCTTACAAATTGCAAATGGTCTAAGCATTGCAGCAAAACGGTAGGTACTGTGCGATATGCACTTATGTGAACCATGCTAGCTAGACTCCGTAGACGCTGATGATCGCTATCTGAAAAACTGCCAGTTCTAGGATGAAGCAACGTCCAACATTTCTGGACATGTGAATCACCGCGACATCAGGAACTGACACTCTGAAAATCCACACAACAGCACACTTGACCACATCCCTGATAGACTGAAGCGCAATTTTAGGTGTGGCTTAATGCACCATAGGATGATATTCCCATTTTTCTTCGCTGGGGCCGTTGCGGTGGCCGAGCGGTTCTATGCGCTTCAGTCCGGAACCGCGCGACTGCTACGGTCGCAGGTTCGAATCCTGCCTCGGGTATGGATGCGTGTGATGTCCTTAGGTTCGTTATGTTTAAGTAGTTCTAAGTTCTAGGGGACTAATAACCACAGCAGTTGAGTCCCATAGTGCTCACAGCCATTTTTTTCTTCGCAGGGAGAACTGTAACAGGAAATGTTTACTTCTACAAGTTCGCGCAGTTCCCGCTACAGCAGATCGAAAAGCTGCGTCTTTCCACCATCATCCGGCATGATGATTCACCCCACATGAGGGTTCGAACGCGAGGGATGTGGTGAACGAAACATTTCCTGAGCGATGAATGCGTCGCGATGGTACCGTATATGGCTTTCGCGTTCCCCAGATGTCACATCAATAGACCTCTTTTTGTAAGATTACGTCAAGGATCGCCTGTATACTGCACCAGTTAATGACGTTGCTACCTTTCTTGCATTGATCAATGAAACAATGACAGCTGTTGGTGCTGCATTACTGACCCTTACTTAGGTAGAATTCCAATATCGCCTTGAAGTCCTCCGAACGACGAGTGGGGCGTACACCGCAATTCTGATATAACACCTAAAAAGATTAAGCTGCTAAACGTTGTATAAGAAACCTCCATGTTCTTTCCCTAATAGTTTCCAAATTATGATTTTTCGAAACGATAGATGGGCTTTGTGGTCACCGTATAGTACTGACCGTGTTTAATTTCAAAACTCTGGTAATTATTGCCACCTGAAATGACCTCTGTTTGTCTGAAACTTTATTAGACGTACAAATCAATGTCTGCTGAATATTATCAATAATAATAAAAATAATAATAGTCTTAATTTGAGACCGGACAACTCTCTGCTGCGTAAAGCAATTACCAATGTTTTACTTTTTATAGACATTTCATCACGTCAGAAACCTTAGCCGTTATTATAATTCATTAAATCCCTGAGGGTGAATTTTGGTTGGGTGGGGTGTAATATTGTGTGTCATTTAGTTGCCGTTGTGACCGAATCAGGTGTCTGTTATTAAGTGGACAATTTAGTGAACACAACAACTATCTCGCCTGTTAAGTGTTCAAATGTTGAAAAATGTGTTTTGTTGATGTATGTTCTGCAATTCTTTCTGCGTGCGCAAGAAGCAACGCTCGTATCTTACTGATACGGCGTGAGAGTTTTGGTTTTTTCTGTAAATTCTTTGTTGTTTCTTACTTTTGTAACTCTCATTTCCATGAGCTTTCAGCTCCGGCAATATTAGAACGATTTCTTTTTCATTCGTTCTATTTCCCTAGTTAGAGCGTCAATACGCGTTTCACCGCATGGTTGTTACGGTAATATAGCTGTGCACTGGGAAGTCCACTTTGGGTCATTTTTCCTCTTCACAGTCTGGATCCAGTCTTGTGATCGAACGACTGTTATAAATAATTGAAGAGGCGTATATGATTCACCAATGTCTTTAGCAGCTTGGAGGTTTAAAAAATTATGCTATTTCATTGTCAAATTATGTCTTCGTTTCAATCTGTATGATATACGTAAGCACATTTTGTAACTGACACTGAACTATGTTTGAATCTATGGTGCTAAGGAGATCCTTTTTAACAATGAATGGTTTTGCGAAATAAGATCCCGCCCTCCCCCAACTCTTCCACCCCCATCCTCCCACTCTCTCTCCCTCTCTCTCTCTCTCTCTCTCTCTCCCAGTCTTTCTTTCACTTTCTCTAGCCGAAAATATTCATCTCCCTAATGATGGACAGTAGACATCACTGCAAATAGAATATGCCTTTGCTAACAACCTGACCGTGTGTTCCTCTTTACCGACTCGATATCAGTAAATGTTCGTTCCCATCTCGTGTATTTGGAAGCTGTCTAGCCACGTTTGACATCTCGGGTTTCCGATAAATCAAAAGCTTCTCTCTGTGAATGGCGAGCTGGCACCCGCCGCAATTAATTTCTCTGACTGCTCCCCACTTTTCAAAACGTGTTGAGGCGACACGCCGGTTTCGGTTTGCAGCGCTGATTACCGGCACGACCTCGTTTCGACGGTCCCATCTCGTCTCCTCTTCAGATTCTTTTTCAAGTTTAAAGTGTCGGCTAATGAGCTCGTCGGCGATTATCCCGGCAGGTATTCTGTGAAACTGCTAATGAGCTACCGGAACTGCGATTGCGTGAATATCTTAGGAACCTTAGGTCGTCCGCAGAGGGGGAAAAAAAAAGAAAAAAGACAGACTTCCCAGATTCCAATTTCTTGTGCGAAACCTAAAGGAACCTTTTCTGAAATTTTCCCGTATAATGTAGTCCAGAACTGACCTGATTAATTTCTCTACAATTTGATTCACATTTAGATTTCGACGATGCGCTGCGTAATTGTTATAAGGATAAAAGGAATGTATCACTGTGTTAGTCTGTAATAACAAGATCTTGTTATTACAGCTGGTAAACAGTGACAGTGATAACTCAATACATAGAACTTGACTATGAAGAAGATGGAGAAAAAAAGAAACCTTTCAGGTGACAAACTGTTAAGAAAAACAGTCACTGTATAAACGTAATACAGCAGGAAAACCACACAATGTGGTAAGAAGCCATAATAATAAAACACCCGCTGATGATGCTGGAACTGCATCGAAACATGCCTGGGACAAAAAAACAAAACTGTGTTTTGCTAAAGGCGGACCTCACTCAAAAACATATGTTATTCTTAAAGCAAACACAGACAAAAGAGCTTCAACGTCAAGATGATTAAGTGTTTTTCCAGTTTAAACCTTCATCAATTTAGAAACACGAAAGTATGGTGTACACTAGTTACTATTTCCTCACAATATGTTGAATTTATCAATTTTGCAGTACCTCTATATGTGCAGTACTGAATATGTTATGTCTTTTTGGAACTGCGAATGATGAAAGTGAAGAAAACCGCTCATTAATAATTTTAAGAACATTATTTACCCTTTCTTTTGTTGCTGTCTGTTAGTTCTAGTAACAATATTAGTGTCATCCGCAAAAGAACCAAGTCTGTCTGTTGGATAGTGGCCGAAAAGTCATTCACTAACACGAGAAACAACGATGGACCTAAGGTAGAGCCTTGTGGAACCCGTTAAGTGATTTCTCCACAGTCAATAGAATCCCCCCTAGTTACGAGTATATTGTTTGCATAATTAAGTAAGACTTTCCGCATTCTTCTGGTTAATCAGGACGTTATTCCATATACTCCATAAAACCTAGATTTATCTAAGAGGGTACTGTGAGTCACAAAATCAAACCCCTTAGACAGGTCACAGAAAAAAACAGCGGACGCTGTTTGATTATATTTTCTTGTATTACCGTTGCAACAAAGGTACATTACTGTACATATTTTCAGTCTGCTGTTGAATTTCACCTTTCATACGTTGCCTTCCGCTCTATTTTGGGCCAGAGATGTGCAACGTCAGTGCGGCACTGCATTGCAGAGAACCAGTACTGCACATTCGCCATGCGTCCTGTCTATGAAACGTACCAGCAATTTTCCGCAGTGCTGCGCAATGCGGGCTACGGTAGAAGGCCAGAGTCTGGGGCAATATTCGCTCGCGGAGTGACGACCCTGGCAGAGGCAGAGGTGAGGTGTAATACCTCTCGGTCGCCACCGGTGCCCACTGGAGCGGCAGCGACTTGGCGGCAGTCAGCTGCAGCTGGCGTACTCGGCTCCACTGGGTCGGGCCACCGTTTCCCTGCAATTTCCGCCCCCGCGCTCCGGAGGTGCACGCCACACTCCGGCCGAAGCAGTTCAGCTTATACGGTGTCCTCAGAGCAGAGCGGCGGGTGCCAGGCACGGGCACGGGCACGGGCGTGCGGCTTCTGCGCTGCTGCCGTGTCGTGCCGGCAGGGGTTCGCAAAGGAACAGAGAGCCTCGCGTGACCGCCCTGTGATATGTTGGCGTGTGTGAGCGACTCCCGTACCGTATCTCGGAAATAAATAAGGTACAGTTTCAGCTCGCAAAAGGCATCTGCAGAAGACGGATACAGCTATAATACACAGACGGCAAGAAACTCAGAAAGCCAACAAGGAGTTGGCACGCGTGTTTCTACACATCAAAGATGATGTGCAGCCAAATTTCGCGTCACTCTGCGAATTCATATCAGGTTTGTTCTAAATACACGCTGTAACGGTAGTGAGCGTTAGTTACATCTGAGACTGGATGTAGTGAGTTGATATTAGTGAAGGATGCCTTTAAGGCAGAAAGACGCCATTATCAAAACCTCATAAGTTTGAAAGAGGTCGTGTAATTGGGCTACAAGAAGCTAGATTTTTCCTTGCGCAGTACAACAGAAAGAAAAGAATTGTTGAGTTGTACTTAAGTTAGGTAAATGAATTAGTGAAATCAATGTGAAGTAGAAATTAGAAAATAAATGAAAAACTAAGTTTAGTTTAGAAGAGCTACACAGAGGCAAACTGTGGGCAGAGCAGCAGTGGCAACGGCCGGCGCCTGCAAGAGCACGTTCAGGAGAAATCATCGCACTCCCCACATAAGCAGAAGCTGTCTATTCAGCCGTCAGGGCATCACATGTGATCAAAGGCCCTCGCCTACATTCTAAGAGCCAATGACCAACGTTAAGAAGATTCTTCGAGAAGCTTTTCAACGTGACAGAAGAGGCAATGATGGTGAAGTCGTTCACCTCCAGTGAACTGGAGTAAATAAATATGCGAGACACAGAGGGCCTGACAGTAGTTTTCAGTTCAGTTTCGGTTCGAGTTCAGTTCCAGTACAGTTCAGTCGGTGCTGAAGACCGTCATGCAGGAAGAGACTACATCGTACACAGAAGCACCAAGTCCGCTGCTGTAATGGAATAGCAAGCAGCAGCCTCGCCGCGAGAAGACAGAAGTTAGAAGGTATTTGAAGACTGATTTTTACGTACCCGGGCGACCCACGAGGACGGGAAGGAGACGGCCTCACATCAGCCGAAGACTGGCAAGCTGGAGTCCGTTGTTCGAGTCCAGGACACTGTCCTTCCCCCGCCGCGCCGCACCGCTCCGCACAACACTGACACACGCGGCCGCATAGAGAAGAGAATCACTACGACCCCACATCCAAGGTATCACCGTCCGATTCACGGCTTCGTTCTCAATAATTAAACGGGCCACCTCATGATGCGGGTCTCCAGTCAACTGGGCGAAACAGTGACACGAGATACACACTTCCAGGCGTAATCAGACTCCGCCGCTCACGCAGCAGAAGGCTTCGCAAACGACACAGCTGCCGCTCTCCGAGCCAGAATAATCCAGTAAGGAAACCGTCGTACAAATCTTTCAATGAAAGTTATATTATGTAAAAATTCTGTTTCATTCTACCTCATACCCGAGCCGAGGAAGAACCCACCCTGCCCACATGTTGTTAAGAGAGAAAAAGTAATTTATTTAGTGTTTTTCACCCTGACATAATGCTTTAGAATCAAATGCCCTTTCCAGTAATGCTCATCCTGGCAATTGACTAGAATCAAAAGAGGTTACCCAGTTACAGAGTGTAGCCAACGTATATGATTGCTGGCAGCGGTGGTAACGAGAAGGCACGGCCACAAGAAGACCGGGCTCCGGACGGCTACGTGGCACTACCGAGAAGACCATCGTGTTCGGCGCATCCTGCTGCATCTGCAGCAGCAATCTGAGCAGTAGTTGGCACCACACTGACACAACCAACTGTTACAAATTGGTTACTCCAAGGACAGCTCCGAGCCAGACGCTGTGCTATCTGCATTCCACTGACCCTAAACCACCGCTACTTGCGACTTCAGTGGCGTCTGGCGAGAGTTCAGTGAAGGGCAGGGTGGAGGTCTGTTGTGTTCTCTGATGAAATCTGGTTGTGCCTCGGTGCCGTTGATACCAGTGTGAGGAGGCTAGCTGAGGAACGCCTGCAGTTATAGTCTGGGATCCGATTTCGTATGACAGCAGGAGCACTCTACTGGTTATCCCACGCACCCTGCCTCCATATCTACCCGTCAGTCTGGTGATTCAACCTGTTGTGCATTTCAGCTGGCTTCTTCCAACAGGATAACGCTCGCCTACATACCGCTGTTGTTGTCCAGCAAGCTCTACGGACTGTGTATATGGTAGCTTGGCCTGCTGCATCACCAGATCTGTCTCCATTCGAACACATGTAGGACAACTCAAGCGTCATCCACAAACAGCATTAACCGTCTCTGTTTTGACAGAACAAGTGCAACAGGCATGGAACACCATCACACAAACTGACATCCGGCAGCTATACAACACAATGCATACAAGTTTTCACGCTTGCATTCAAAGTTCTGGCACTTACAGCGTTTATTAACGTACCAGCATTTCATATTTCAATGACTTCCTTCGAGCTTACATTAACTGGTGGTTTTGAAACATTAATTACTTAATTACGTTACCTGGACAAATATATTCCCGAAATTTGATTATTCAGTTTTAATTGTTTTTTGTTGTTGCGATATTTTCTCGCCAGTGTAACAGTGTAAATACCGACTTCAGTGGTGTCCAGCAAGTTAAACTAAAAAGGGCGAAATATTTTTTGAAAAAGTAATTTTGATTTCTATGTCTATCAACGCAGCTATAATTACAGTTTTAAAATCACCCACGATGTTTTAAGCTTCATGTCACATACATGGCATCTTGACAACTTTCGGCTTATTGCCCAGTACCATCAGATGATTTGAATACTTTACTTAGTGACCCGGGAGGTGCTCGTGTAAAGCAATATCCTTTGTCTGTAGTTTTTCTTTCTTTTCCATTAATGAAATGTAATTAGTCTCGTCGTTCTCAGGTGCGAATTCATTGTCTTAAGCGCTGGGAAACGTGATAAGCTGTCATATAGATAAATGACAGAAGGAAAGAACGGCACATAATGTCTACAGTTAGTGATGGAGCTACAATGATTACACTTTTCGGTTGAAAACAGCAGAAATTAAATAAAAGTGAGCCAAATGAGAATATAATAATTCCAATGCCAAATAACGCAGTTGTTGACAGTTGTGAAAATTACCGAACTATTAGATTAATAAGTCACGGCTGCAAAATACTAACGCTAATTCCTTACAAATGAATTGAAAAACTGGCAGAAGCCGATCTCGGGGAAGTTCAATTTGGTTTCCGTAGAAATTTTGGAACACTTGAGGCAATATTGACCCTACGACTTATCTTAGAAGACAGATTAAGGAAAGGCAAACCTACGTTTCTAGCATTTGTGGACTTAGAGAAATTTTTAGACAAAGTTGACTGGAATACTCTCTTTCAAATTCTGAAGGTGGCACGCTTCAAATACAGGGAACGAAAAGATATTTACAATTTGTGTAGAAATCAGATGGCAGTTATAAGAGTCGAGGGGTATGAAAGGGAAGCAATGGTTCAGAAGGGAGTGAGATAGGATTGTAGTGTATTCCCGATGTTAGACAAGCTGTATCCTGTGCAAACAGGAAAGGAAAGAGAAGAAAAATTTGGAGTAGGAATTAAAATCCATTGAGAAAAATAAAAACTTCGATGTTTTACCGATGACTTTGTAATTCTGTCAGAGACAGCAAAGGACCTGGAAGAGCAATTGAACGAAGTAGACAATGTCTGGAAAGGAGCATATAAGATGAACATCAACAAAAGAAAAACAAGAATAATGGAATGTATTCTTATTAAATCAGGTGATGCCGAGGGAGTTAGTTTATGAAATGAGACACTTAAAGTGGTAGATGAGTTTTGCTATTTGAGGACCAAAATAACTGATGACGGTTGAAGTAGAGGGGATATAAAATGTAGACTGGCGATGGCAAGGAAAGTGTTCCTGAAGAAGATAAATTTGTTAACATCGAGTATATATTTAAGTGTCAGGAAGAGCTTTCTGAAAATATTTATATGAAATGTAGCCATGAAACATGGACGGTAAATAGTTTAGACAAGAAGAGAATAGAAGCTTACGAAATGTGGTGTTACAGAGTAATGCTGAAGATTTGATGGGTAGATCACGTAAGTAATGGGGAGGTACTGAATAGAATTGGAGAGAAGAGGAATTTGTGGCGCAACTTGACTAGAAGAATGGATCGATTGTTAGTCTCTGGACTGAAGATCACAACAACAAAAAGTGAGCCAAATGTAGAAAATAATGGAATACGTAAGTCGTCATTGCTGACGGAAATGGGACAAATGAATCAATGAAGGCAATGGTCTACTGGGGAATAGTTTGATACGGCAGTAAATAGAAAAGAGAACATATGATGCTTTATTTTGTTACAATCTGCCTCTGACAGCGATATGTGCAAAGTTAACACAAACGGTAACTGCGTAATTTTTCTATACAACCTTTATAAAATCGCAAGTCATCCTTATTTTCCGAGACACGCCAAGTGGTGGTTAAAAAGTAGGGACGATGAATAACTTAGTGGAAGTGAACCCTTGATGAGATTAAAAGTGGAAACAAAGGAATAATTCACGGTGCACACACGTTGGGCACATGTAGGTGGGGCGGCCGTCGCTGTGATTGTATTAAAGCACGGGATGTCGACGTCAGAACACGCTTCCCGTATGCAGAATTCACGCCGAACACCATCCGCCATGTGGCCTGTTCAATATTTCAGCACGCGGCCGCGTGGCGTTTCTCGGTAGTGCAGCTTACAAGGAAGTCTCAGCCCGTGTACTGTGACATGTGTCCTCTAATTTGCCCGTCGTCTTGTCCGCTTGAATAATTCACTGAGGCTAGTTATAAGCGTTAATATTAGGCCTTCGGTCTGCTGACTGCTATTCGAGACACGATAACGCAGCACGTGTCCTCCTCCTCGCACGTTCAACCTCGTAGAGCACATCCCTCCGTCTAGTCGGCATTCCGTTCTTTAAGAAAACAATCTAAATTTTATCGTCCTGTCGAAATGGAAGTCATTTAGACGACCGAGTCCCAAATCTCGACTGTAGCTGCAAAAGGGCTATCAGAAGAGAATCCTTTCCAACTGCTGAAAGGTTTTCTCATAAAGTTACCACTGTCATCTAATCCTACAATTGCGTTAACCATTAACGAAAAATTACGAGAAGTAATACATTTATTGCAAGTAAATAGCTATATATTATCAAACTACAATTATAATAATACACGAAATTATAAATTTTCCATGTTCTGGTTTGCATTGACCGTCTTCTTTTGGTAAAGAGTTCCGTATGGTAACTTTCGCATATTCGGTGACACAGTTTACGTTCACACATTGCATTTAGTTCATGATATGACGTGATGTTGCAAATAAGATGGTCAAACCATGGACTGCCATTCTGGTGATCACGTGTCTCCTTTGTGCATGTTCGGTCAATGATGCCGCCTGTGCTGTAAAATTCTGAAGGATATCTTCCCTTTTTTCCTTTGTTGTTTTTAGTAGACATTCCGAAGCGCTGGTGTGGGGTAGCCGTAAGTCTTCAATGAGGCAGCATTCCCACGCCAGCTGGTATACGGATCTGGATCGTGTTGTTTTAGAAACTTCGATCGCTTTCTTTATACAGGGCACCTTCTTCTGGTGTCGTTAGATTTTTCACTGAGAGATGTGGTCCGATGATTTATAAGCCATACGTCAGTAGTGGGGAGATTTTGGCTCTGAACAGTGCCGTTGCTGTCTCTAGGCTTATGGATGTAATGTGTTCTGTTTTATGAATACCAACTAATACTTCTACAGCTTTCTCTGTTATATGTTTCGTGAAACATTTTCCTCTTGATTGTATTGTGACCTCCTAGGTACTTGAAGTCTGCTATGATTTTTCGTTTTTTCTCCTGTGGGAAGATCTCAGCCGATGCAGGTGTTCTTCCTCCATTTGTTGGCACCGTCGTTTCTGTTTTGCCACGTTTATTTCAAAGCCGTGTTGGACGCCCCTGTCTTCCATATTATTTGTTGTTTCTTGTAGGTTTGCAATGTTCTTTGAGCTTATTGCAATATCGTCTGCTTATGAGAATGAGGTAAAACTCTCCCTCCTGGTAATTTTGTTTTTATTTTGATACTACAAACAAAATTAAGTGAAATAGTAAATAAATTTTAACTACCATCTCGAAAAATGAAGTTACATAATGAGTTCTTTGTTTATTTAGTCACACATTTGCAGTTCTGTTACACAGCGATACTCTCGCGTTGCAGCACCGTGCCGCGTCACTAATGGAGCCAAAAGAAAATAGCGCAACCCACTGCTACGTAGTTTCAAGGATTGTGAAGTGATTCTTTTTCGGAAGCATTATAAGTGCTACGGCAGTGTCAAGCCAACCGAGACGCCTGAAGAAATCATCTCGTTCGACGTGACACAGTTGCAACATTTCCGCTGTTGTTGAAGACAAAATACGGTTTATTAATGGGCTGGGTAGCTTTGTTTTGACCCGTCTAGCGGCGCACTAGGATAGTATGGTGCTGAGATATCAGTGTGTACCAATAGAGCAGTCCTATACCTATAAGTGAATAAAATATTAATTGCACAGCTTTATTTTTATTTTGATGCGCCAGTTACAGATGTATCAATACCCTGATAATGTCTTACTATCATCAGTTTAGATTAGCTCTTAGGGCTGCTTGCGAAGATCACCTAGCAATAGGTCACATTAATATTGAAGTGTTGCGAAGTTAATAACGAGAGTGAAATACAATGATAAGTATAAAAGCAAAGCAATGAACTTGGCCTATCGACAACATAACATAACCTAAACTACACATGAACGATTTTCATAGATTTTTCCAGCACATACATACCGGGTGGGTATAATTAACGTGCAGCTTCTCAAGCAGGTACAGTCTGACTGTGATAACCATAGGGCAGCGAAAGTTGGTAGATACGGTAATGCGTTAATTCGGAAGCGATTTACACCGTAAAGAAAATTGGTTCCAATTTTGGCCACCATGCGCAAATCTGGAGCCGTATAGCATCTTGTCGACGTGTCCGGTGCTAATACTGAACAAAATGAGTAATCGACGAATAACAATGCCTTTCTCACTTGTTTAATCTTTTCTGCAGTTGTACCATTCGTAATCCATTACATAAGGAGACGTGTAGGAATGCCTTCCTTGCATTCACAGCACCAGATTTGCATCTAACACCCAGAATCTGAACTAAATTTTTGTAGCGTAAATCGGTTCCACATTTACGCATGAAAATATCTACCACGTTTCGCTGCAGTAGGGTAATTACAGCTCACACGGACATCTGTGAGTAGCTGCACTTTAATTATAACCACCCGGAGTAATTACATTACTTACTGGAGTTGAAAAAACGTTGTTCTGCCTGAATACTTTAAGAGGTATACTCACTTAAAGTATGAAGCACACTGAAATGTTCTGTTATGAACATAACCAATAGTATACTTTCACTCATACGTCAGTAGTTCATTGTATTTTGGTCTTGATAATTACGTACGCTGCATAAAATTAAAACTAAACATGTATTTAAAATACTGTAATAGTCATGTTGAAGAAATAAATAAATAAAATGTCAGAAATCATTGTCGTTGCCACTGCCGTCAGCTTAAGGTTGCGCGTCTGATCATTGTTCCACATCAAAGCCAGTGCAAAATCTTGCAGTTGAAATGCGATGATTATGCGCCTATAATAGAGAGCAGGTCATGTTTTGTGGACCTATTCTTCCTAATGCCAGTGATTTTTCGCTACGTTTTATTGCTCTTTTCCGTGGAGGCGATCACAGAACCATGATAATGAAATGATTATGAATAACTACTGATCGCAGTGAACCAATGTCACCAAATGAAACTGTCACTGGTGACAGACATGTCTAATTAGTCTGTTTGATATAATCGGCAAGATAAAACTAAACGAAAGTTCGTAAGGTGATGCTTTTACTTTCTCTCGCTGTTTAGTTCGGGAATTGGCTAACACGACTGCTGTATTAGCGGTGAACGCCTACAGCTTCCGCTTACCCGCAGCACTGTCTCATGAAGTCAAGGCGCGAACATCAGTGTAGCTACTGCTAAAAAGTCAGTCAATGCTACACCAGAAAGATGTTAAAATGTTTCACACGAAAACCGATGAGCAAAACTTTCTGTAGCGCGCAGCTGTATCGCTAACATATTTTCCTGTTACGGAATACCGATCGTCATTCTGTTTAAGCAGTCACTTAAAAAAAATTACGAAGATTTTTTTGGCTTAACTGCGAAGCATACATTTTTTAATGCGAGTTCCATATGAATATACAGATATCTAGTACACAGTTTATGACTGCTTCTAGTGGGGATTACTTTTACGTCTATCAACTGCGGTTTGTGTTGGATGCATCGAAATTACTTCTGCGTCTGTTTTCCAGCTCACCTCACTGATTTCTGCGTGCTTCATAGAAAACTTTGACGTATTTTCCCAACTGTAATTTCAGATACAGTTAGCCTTCCATCATATTAATTACTGTATGATAGATACATGTTCTGTCATGAAATCTTTTGCATTGACTATAAAAGAGATGCTTGTCAAAAATGACCGGCCGGAGTGGCCGAGCGATTCTAGGCGCCAACAGAGCCGCCTGTTTGAGCACTGTCAAGACTCCTATTACCAGGATCTTTTTTCTCACTGAGTACCGCTGGGATGATTAAGATACCGCTGGGATCGTAAAGACTCCAAGTAAATAACTCAGAATATAAGCCTATTCATAGTATTTTAATGAACTAACATAAAACATACATCACAGTTTCTCAACGTCACAGTCATCATTCTGTTTTCATAAATATTACATTAAAAAATCAGAAGGCAATTCAGATGGTGGTGATATTAACCCCAGTGTTACTCAGTGCAGAAAACCACGAATAAAATTTAATGTGGTGTAAATATAAAACTAAATAGAACATTACTTTTGAATACATTGTGGAAGTATACAGTGATCAATGTTATTAGAAATATTTAGTATCAAAAACAGTCTTGATGAGGTCGAAACCGGTAACCGGAATAAATAATTTGTGATCAAGACTGTTTTTGGTAGTAAATATCTGAATAGAACATCACTGGGTGCAACTGACTCAGAGGAACAAAGCCATACTTTTGAAAACAATAGCTTTGAAAAAAAAGGGAGTTTGAAGTATACTTTAGCACACTTCAGTATTTCTTGGCCAATGTTGCAGCGAACATTTCGAAAATAGGGTGTAGTGTTGAAACGTTGCAGCCTACAATTGGAATTCCAAAACTCCTCCGCATGTCATATTTCAGCTGGAGACCTCATACTGGCTTTCTGTATCGCTTCTTCAGCCAGTATCACTCGGATTTTTATGTTTGTATGGAATTAGAAAAGTCCAAGACAAGATCTGGCAAAGTGAAATTTCAGTGCTGACAGTGAGGTATGTATCGGTAGTTCAGATGAAGTAGCACTGTCCGATGTGGCAAACTGCCTTAATCAGACGGCATGGAAGATTAATTTGAATGATCGCCACTCCAAAACGAGAACATTATTTCCTCCAAATAGAATTTCATTAAGATGATGCTAGTAAAGAGGTGAAAGAAACTCAAAATCCTTGGAGATCTCTCATTCAGTGTAGTACGATTTATAAATTTGATTCAGGAATGAATCTTCCACTCTACAGTAAAGTGCGCCTGTTTGGAAACTTTCTAATATAAAACTGTATGTCGGTTTGGATCTGGAATCCCAAACCTTCTTTCTCTTCTGTCGGTAAATTTATTACGGACAGAGCTCCCCGGGAATTATTCCCGACCCGCCGTCACTTCGCTACATCTGTCTTCTAACCTCTCTCCTCCATCCATACTTCATTTATTTTGTTTGTTGCCTGCCCAGGTATATATGAAACACTTTGACAGCTGGCGGTCGGCAACTGGAAATTACTGGTGCTGACTGGAAGCAACAGCAGAGCCCACACACCAAAAGAAGGGTGGAGGGAACGAGAAATGAACCCGCCAGGGGGAGAACAAGGGTGGGACGAGAAACATATTTCCACATGAAATGGTAAATTCCTGGTTTCCTAAAACAAGATTCTGGCCACATACCCTCCCTTGCACGTGCCATCGGGCAAGCCAGAAGTCTCTCCAGCTGCACCCCTTCCCTACCCACCCCAGCACTCCCTGCCACCCCTACTGCCTTTCTACCCCTCTCCTCATCCGTTTGCTTTCCATTGAGATGGCCACAATAATTGAAAATGTGCGCCAGCGCAGTTCCTCATCCCGAGTCCGAAACCAATTTCGAAGCTCAACCCCCACCGCCGAAAACCTCCCCTTCCCCCCCCCCCCCCCCCCCCCCCCCCCCCGCCCTGCACCGAGCACTACCGACGACCCCGTCCGCGGCTCTCCGTCTCTGCTCTCCCGTAAGCACAGAAATCTGCTCTGAATGGCCCAGTACAAGCGACTTCGGCCCGGCCTTTGACTGCTGGCGAGCCATGACGGTCCCGTGTACTGGCCGCTGCTTGCATGTCCATAATAATTTCCAGTCGAATCAAGGCACACCATCTTGTGTCTTCTCTCTCTCTCTCTCTCTCTCTCTCTCTCTCTCTCTATCTCTCTCTCTCTCTTTCTTTCTCTTTCTCTCTCTTTCTCTCTCTCTCTACTGGTTCTCTTCCTCTCACTCACTCCTCACTTTCTCAATAGTCTTCCACTCTTTCTTTCTTTCTTCTCTTTCCCTCACTCTCTCTCTCTCTCTCTCTCTCTCTCTCTCTCTCTCTCTCTCTCTCTCTCTCTCTCTCTCTCTTCTGAATCACTCTTGTCCCTCTTTCCACTCTGCCAAACTCTCCCGCTTGTTATTAGTGAAAGCTGGGACCATGCCCTTTTACATTCATTACGTTCCACGAACACCTGCACGTGAATGTAAATCCTTTCCTCGAAATAGACTATGTTAACAGATTTTAACTTCTGTGCAGATTCTTCGAAAAGCACTGGCGTATTTGAGTTAGCAGAAGCAGCAGCAAAAGCAGTGGTGGTAGCACTCCTAATGTTAACTTTATTAGTTCTTAGCCAGCGCTATTTATTCAACTAAAAATTTTCGGTTCAACATTGGACACACTACCGACAAAATTTTCAGTTTCTAATCACTTTGGTAATACATAACGTGGTTTTTTAGAATGTTTGTCTCAAATACCTTCCCAACTGCTTCGGACACAACTAATAAGCTTTTAATTTAATAAATTATAACTTTATATTCCTTAAAGAATAAGTTATTTACTGGCAAGCATTATAACGCTATGTGCCAAATCAGGTATCAACGAGGTACTTGTGTTTCTCAGAATACGAAAGAATTAGAGAGTAGCCAATGGCAAATTGAACTCACCTTCCATTGCTGCGGTGTGCTTTCTAAGCTCAGTTTACAGAAATCACTAGAAGTTGTGGTTAGGGTCCTGACCTGTCACACAGTTTCAACATGCCGTTTATACTCCACAGCATTACTTCGCTACTGCTATATTGATGCGAAGCTAATAGTTGCAGAAAATTCTTGTAGTCACCTATGGGATTGGGCCTGTCAGTAAGCAAAATTCAGCAGTGTGGATTACCTCCTGCGGAGGAATACTGTGGATATTCAACCGTTAAATAATGACAAATCATTCGAATGTGTCGTTTCTGTAAGACCATCACCAGTTCCCATCAATAAAATCCAGGATTTCTGCATAAAAACGCCATTAAGGTCTGCTATGCTTCCAGCGGAAATAACTACAGTCCCCTTTGAGGAACAGTAAGTTAGTTATTAGGTGATTATAAAAAGATTTCGCTAGTGTTACTCCAGAGGACACTGGGATATTGAATTCGTGCAAAATCTGTAGTTGTTTGTTTGAAGCAGATTACGAAATTATTACTCCGTACTCCATATAGAGCAAGACTTCAGCAGATTTGTGAATCATCCGTCAGCCAAGTATAATAGTAAAAGTAACTGCCCGCCCGGTTGGCCTTGCGGTCTAATGCTCGGCATTCCGGGAGGTTAGGAGCGCCTGGTCCCCGGCAGGAATCCACCCGGCGGATTTGTGTCGAGGTCCGGTGAGCCGGCCAGTCTGTGATTGGTTTTTAGGCGGTTTTCCATCTGCCACGGCGAATGCGGGCTGGTTCCCCTTATTCCGCCTCAGCTACACTATGTCGGCGATTGCTCCGCAAACAAGTTCTCCACGTGCGCGTACACCACCATTACTCTGCCACGCAAACGTACGGGTTAGGGTTACACTCGTCTGGTGTGAGACGTTCCCTCGGAGGGGGGGGGGGGGGGGGAGGGGAGGAGGAGAACACCGGGGGCCGAACCGCACAATAACCCTGGGTTCGGTGTGAGGCGGTGGAGCGGTGAAGTGGACCGCGGTAGCCGTCGTGAGATTGTGGACCACTGCGGCTGCGGCGGGGACGGAGCCTCTCCGTCGTTTCTAGGCCCTCATTAACATACAATACAAGACAACTTATCCGGTTTAACGGAATACTAAGATGTTCTCCCAGTGCAGTTCGCCATAAAAATTCAGCAGTTGGAAAAGTTTTTCAGATCAGATGGAGGCAATATTGGGATAGAGCTACAATAGGTTATAAGCATTTTTTCATGAAATATTCAGACTTCACTCGACATACGTCACGAAACTTCCTTTCAAAGAATATGAAGATCGTGGTAGAGGAGATCGAATCTGTGACTGATAATTTCAAATGATATTGTGTGACGTCCACGAGCAATATGAGAATCTCAGAAAATGACAGTGTGGTACAAGTCGGAGGTGCTCTTCAATCTTAACTCATTATTTCGATGTATTCGATCGTATTATGAGTAAAGGTAGACAAAGAAATGAATATAAAACCATTAGCATTAGAAAGTAACAGTCAGCCTATATATGGGGTGGTTACAATTAAATTTCCGGTTTTGAAACCCTGTAAAAAGTCCGGTCACAATGTGCTTCAAATTTGAACGGACCGTTACCGAATAAGACGGAAACGTTATGGAAACACAAAGAGTTTAATGAAAATTTTTCCACTAGATGGGGCTGTAAGCGTTATTGCGAAAATAGGTTAGGCTACAGATGACAGATGATGACAACTAGCCGGTGTGAGTCACACATTAAGCCAACTGTACTATGCAGTGTACATGGCCGCACACTTATGGCATTCAGCAGTTGTGGCACTGTTTGCTAGTTAGGTAAGCCCATACACCACGCACGGTAGTGTTACATCGGATGTAAAAAATCATATTTTAGTTATTCTGAGGCACAAACCTGCACAAAAAAAAACCCAATGAAATCGGTCTTTAACTGTCGTAAGAGTGGCGTAAGACATGTTCAATATGCTATCTACCGTTTTCTGCCACAAGTAGCAATTGAGAAGCAGAATGTCTCATGAGTCACGCTCAGAACGTGTTGTGCATTGCTGGCTTTTAATTCGGCTACGTTTGTAATAGGGACACAGAAGAGAGTATCTTATAGATAACCCCACTACCATGTTGTTCGGACGGCGAGGCTGTAGGGAAATGACGGCTGATAATTCTAGCATTTCCAAAATATCTCTGCAGCAGCTGCTTCACTAGTTGTGAAATGTGCGAAGGAGCGACATCTCGAATAAAAGTTGTCCTATCCATACATCTACACTGTCGGAGAAAGGAAGAAGGAAAGAAGATTGGGTTTAAAGTCCCGTCGACATCGAGGTCATTAAAGAGGGGGAAGAAAATCGACTGTGTGCTTTCAAAGGAACCATCCTGGCATTTGCTAGGAGCGATTTAGGGAAATCAAGGAAAACCTAAGTATCGATGGCTGGAAGCGGGCTTGAATTCTCTTCCTCTTGAATGCGAGGTCAGTGTGCTAACCACCTCGCTCTGTACGCTGTTGAAGGGCTGCAATGACAAATTCGGGAAGACTCTCTCAGGGTGTATCAGTGGCGGTACAGGTTACAGGAAATCGCCCCAGGGTTAACGATGCCGTGAACCCGCACCACATAGCTACCTTTTCATAATGAAGCGGTACTGATGCGCGAGCGGATTTTCCATTGCCCTATTCTACAATTCTGTGTACTGACATATTCTTGGCGATGAAAATGGGCTTCGTCTGTCCGCAGAATGTTCCATGGCCATCATTGTCCACTTCCATGCGTTCAAAAAATTCTAGAGCAAACGTTTGTCTTTTTTTCAAGTTAGAACGAAGCAATTCCTGAACGTGGGTAATTTACTTTGGATAGTAATGCAGGATGCTTCGTAGAATTTTATTCGCCGTGCTGACAGGAAAGAACAAAGTTGGGCGATTACCCCGTGCACTGCTTATTTGCACACCACCACTCGACCCCTCCTTGTGGTCACCTCTTCTACTGATGGCGGATCAATTGTTTCCCTCCCTGTGTCACACTACACTTCAGAATAGCCAGTCTTTTTGCTTTTCGCAATTATTTTCTGCAGACCTTTGGTAGACATCGAAACAACCCCTTTATTCATACCCTTGATTATTCGGAACTTCTGCAAATCTGCTTGTATATGGCCACAGTTCTTGTAAAAGACCTCGACCAGCAACAGGCGATCGTGCTTTGAGACAGTCATACAGAGCGCCTCAGACTCAAACTGAGAAACAGCCGATTTTGTTTCCATAACGCTTACACCTTCTTCGATAATTTCCGTTCGGATTTAACGTCATTCAGGCAGTGTTTCGTTTTGTTACAACGTATTGAAACTGGAATTGTAATTACAATCCTATAATCACACAATAGATGCGTGTAAGAATTGAAAGTAACTGGTTCCCTCCAATGTCAGCACGATTTCTTTGCTTCCTCCAATGCCTCTGACGCAGTGTGCGATGTCACCCACCGCGTTGTGTTTTGCTGCCTTTGACAGGGCCCATGTACTGCAAAGGATGCCTCGCGAGTTACTCCCCTAGCACCAATAGTGACTCCTGCGGCTCGCTGCAAGCCTCTACCAATTTTTAAAACAAACTGTCGGCACAAATTGACGGTCAACATCCGGGACGCCGTCTACAATAGGTAACATTGTGTGTGTGTGTTTGTGTGTGTGTGAAGAGCATGCCTAAGATAAACTGACGCCAAATTATGAACCGTTTTTAATTCCATCGGCGTTTGCACACCGTGTTTAGCGCTTTTGTTGTCACAGCTGCTTTCTCTCTTGTCCGGATCCATAATCCGACGCCACTACACACAAGGAGACTCGCTGATGTCATATATGCTCTTGACAGACCAATATATTAATCGTCACATCTGTTTATGAATTCACCATTTCTGACAATCTGCTCCTACGTGTAGGCCTTTCAGATCTACATCATACTCTGCAAGCCACCTAATGGTGTGTGGCGGAGTGTACTTTTCGTACCAGTATGTGATCCGTCCAATCTTGTTCCACTAGCGAATAGTGCGTGGGAAGAATGATTGTCGGTAGGCCTTTGTATTGGCCACTTGCGGCCACGACGCGAAATGTGGAAGGGGGGGGGGGGGGGGGAGTACTATGTTGTCTGACTCCTCCTGGAAAGCGCTGTCCCAAAATTTCAATAATAAATCTCTCCGTGATGCAGAAAGCCTCTCTTGTAACGTCTGCCTGTGGAGTTTTTTTCTAGCATATCCGTAACACGCTCTCGCCAGGTAAAGGATCCCGTGACGAAACGTGCCGCTCTTCGTTGTATCTTCTCTATCTCATCTATCAGTCCTACTTGATAGGGGATCCCAGACAGATGAATCGGGCAAACAAGCGCCTTATAAGCCACTTCTTTCGCCATCCGGGGTGGCCGAGTGGTTCTAGGTGCTACAGTCTGGAACCGCGTGACCGCTACGGTCGCAGGTTCGAATCCTTCCTCGGGCATGGATGTGTGTGATGTCCTTAGGTTAGTTAGGTTTCAGTAGTTCTACGTTCTAGGGGAGTGATAACCTCAGAAGTTAAGTCCCATAGTGCTCAGAGCCATTTGAACCACTTCTTTCATGGATAAGTTACGATTCTTCCGATGAGTCTGTTTGGTATCTGTTTTTGCCACTATCTTTTTTATGTGGTCATTCCACTTAAAGTCGCTCTGGATAGTTACGCCTAGATATTTTACGGCAGAAGGTGTTTCCAGCTGTTTGTCATCAATGGTGTAGCTGTACATGCCTAAGGCCCTGCAGTCGTGGACTGGGTGGGTGGTCCCGGCGGAGGTTCGAGTCCTCCCTCAGGCATGGGCGTGTATGTTTGTCCTTAGCACAATTTACGTTAAGTAGTGTGTAAGCTTAGGGACTGATGACCTTAGCAGTTATGTCCCACAAGAATTCACACAATTTTTTTTTGGATCTGTACAGTAGTCGATTCCTTTTTGTATGTATGCGCAGTAAGTTACATTTATTTACGTTCAGGGTCAACTGGCGGAGCCTGCACCAAGTTTCAATTTAGATTGGATAATAATGTCTTGGATACTGTCCATTTACAGCACATTCCTAAAAGAACATAGCAACGTTCAGTACATAATTAATTATAGGCGATGTTGAAATATGTACCTAGGCCAGGTCTAGGGACATGCTACAGAGTTCCGAGAACACAACAGAACTTAAAACGAGTTTTGTGAAAAGTAATTGCACTTGTAACGTTTATTTTATATTTACACTCCTCGATTGTAACTCTGGGCAGATGCCGGCACGACGAAGCGGAACTTCGGGCTTCCGGCAAAGAGCTGATACTGGAGAGCGCGCGACGTGGCTGTCCTGGGGTGTGGGTCGGTGTGGTGAGTGCTGTCGGGCTGCCACGACCAGCCGCCCTGCGCGGCGAGGCACGCTCGATATACAGCACTCGCGTGGAGCAGCGCCGAGCGCCGGCGAAGAGGCCGCCGAGACATCAGTCGGGCCCGGGCCCGCGCCCGCGCCCGAGGTAATGGCACGTGAACCCGCGCTCCGTCTCTGTCCGACACGCCGCGACGAGGATTACGACCGCCAAACAAATGGCTGCTCTCTGCTCTGCCCTCCTTTTCTCCCCCCAGCCGCTCGCGATCTTCTTAAACGGCCGCGCCAGCTGCTTTGACACTGATACTCGTGTGACGCATCGCCCCCACGTGGACGACATCTGTTCCGGACGATTCGCAACGTAACATCGAGCCTCTCTTCCCCGTCTTCCACACGTATGGTCGCCGCCATTCCGGAGCCAGGTTTTTGTTTGAGTCACGCCCTCTCTCCAGAACGAGGATTTATCGGCGTCGTTTATGTAGACGCGAGCATACGAGATATGGACAAAAAAGGAAAGGCACAGCTTATGTTGCTAAGAAACTGCCATGGTGTATTAATACGCCCTGATTTTTGGGTCTTAAGATGTGTCAATGTGTCGTCAAAATCGATCATCTCACCGTCAGTGTGTAATATTACAATAACATCGATTTATGTGGAAGACTACATCCTGAAGACATCTAAAATGAAATTATCACTCTACAGCGGTGTGTGCGCTGATATGAAACTACCTGGCAGATTAAAACTGTGTGCACGACCAGGACTCGAACTCGGGAAGTTTCATCCTGAAGACACTTCGAAAATAGCTCAAAATTTGGAATAGGAATTAAAATCCAGGGAGAAGAAATAAAAACCTTGACGTTTTTAGGTTACATTGTAATTCTGTCAGAAACAGCGAAGGGCATGGAAGAGCAGTTGATCGGAATGGACAGGGTCTTGAAAAGAGCATAAAAGATGACCATGAACAAAAGAAAAACGAAGATAATGGAATGTAGCTGGATTAAAACAGGTGATTCAGAGGGAATTAGATTAGGTAATGAGACAATTAAATTAGTAGACGAGTTTTGCTATTTGGGCAGCAAAATAACTGATGATGGTCGAAATAGAGAGGATATAGAATGTAGACTGGCGATGGCAAGGAAAGTATTCCTGAAGAAGAGAAATTTGTTAACGCCCAGTAGAATTTGTGTGTCAGGAAGTCTTTCCTGAAGGTATTTATATGGAGTGTGGCCATGTGTGGAAGTGAAACATGGATGATAAATAGCTTAGACAAGAATAGAATAGAAGCTTTTGAAAAGTGATGCTACAGAAGAATGCTGAAGATTAGGTGGGTAGATCACGTAACTAATGAGGAGGTACTGAATAGAAATGGAGAGAAGAGGAATTTGTGGCACAACTTGACTAAATGACTGGATGGGTTGATAGGACAAGTTCTGAGCCTTGGAGGGAATCGTGGAGGGTAAAAATCATAGAGGGAGGCCAAGAGATTAACACGAAGCACATTCAGTACGATGTAGGTTGCAGTAGGTACTCGGAGATGAAGAGGCTTGCATAGGATAGAGTAGCATGGAGAGTTGCATCAAACCAGTCCTTGGACTGGACAACACACAGGATGAGACAAAAAGCACTTTACAAATTTGGAATGTTATTGAAATTTATTGAGATAAGTTACAGAGTCGCTGGATCAGGAGGAAAGGTAAATGATTTGAGGGTCGAGAGCATTGGTGATTCTGAGCGAAAAAACTTCAAATGAACTTACGCCCTTTTTTCCACCGCATCTTACCTACAGCTGTTTGAAAAACACGGGCTCATGTCCTTCACCAGCAATCTCGGGCGTGTACAACCTAAGCGACGTTATGCTTTGTAGTGTTGTCTTTACTGACTGTTCCAATGTACATTTGTCTTACTCCATTACGTTACTTATATTACATCAGGTTTATTACGTTATATTACATTAATTACATTAGATAAATTACGTTACATTACAGTAATTACGTTACGTTACAGTACCTTACTTACTCCATTAAATTACTGTTTGTGAGTTTGGATTAAAAGCGACTCTACAAGTGCAGAGTGGACGCAGAGGAGGAACTTCTCTCTTTCATTTTACAAGCGAATATACAAGTAAAGTACTGTACGAATAAGCTCAGATCAGCAACCCCACAAGTGTCTACAAGGACTGCAAACATATTTCGGTAGAAGGTGGACTTTCTGAAAGCCTTCTTTGAGGAACTGAACATAGTTAAACAATACATTAGATCACACTGTCTGATCTACTATCACCTGCATTCGTCCTGTTCCCCATTGCTCTCATTAGCTCCTCTCGTTACTGTTACGAACAGGACATAGGTTCAAACGACGTTTCTCGTTCAGTCTCAAATACTATCTCCTCTCGAAGCATGTAGCTTTCGTCTTTACTCGCCCTTTATAGTTATGAAAAGTAATGGTCCATCAACACTCTCTTGCGACAAACTCGAAGTTACTTTTACGTCTCAAAAATTTCACTTCTTTCTTTCTGTTAACAGTTATACATTTCCTGCATCTCGCGTTGGGTACTAGTGTTAATGTCCAATGGTTTCCAACTTCTTAAGGTGCTCTGCTTTATCTCTCTGCCATTTTAAGAGGATGGATAGACCGTCCCAAAGCAAGTCAGAGCAGACGAGACTGAGGATCGTTACCAGTAGTTACTGGCACACAGCGACTTTAGCTATTGAAGAACCAAAATATCACTTTTTCGCATTTAGGTCGCCGGGCGAGCAGATTATGGAAGTGTCGCTGATGAACTTTTCCGGGATTATCATGCGAGTAACGGTGTTATCGTGTAATGTCGCCATTTGTAGTTATCTTTAGCAGTAGTGGCTGACATGTTTAGTGGGTGACCCTTTCACTGGTAGTCTATAACGGTCACGTCGTGCTTTTTCTGCTACAATATTTCGTGTGCTCTCCCGAGCTCCAAGAGAAGATAGCGGGAAGGGCAGCCAGAAACACGGGTCCTATACGGTGAGGAAATAAACAAAACAATCCCTTTTAAGAGACGACCAGTGAGTATACAGAAAGTGTTTGTATAAAAGAGGAACTGAACGAGGCAATGCTGTATACAGAAGGACCTTTATAGACCGTCGTACTATTTGAGTAGTGTTACCACGAGCAGCACTTGCTGGTAAATCGGTATCAAACTTCAGGTCCGAAGATTTTGTTTATGTAACTATCTATCGTGACAGCATAATGAGAGGAAAGATGTAGCCTTGAATTTATATCCACTGCTTAGCAGTCATGTTCCACAACAGCATTGATTTATTAAAACGCAGACAACGGTATTTCCTCGACGTATGTCATTATAAAACAGCCATGATTCGTCAGTCTCTGTAGTACTAGTTCTCCAGATTGTATTTAAATAAAATAAGGCGGAACACAATCATTGTTTCTTACTGAAGTAAGTGCTTATTGATCACTTGATAGCTGTCTTAGAGGCCTAAGTCAGCTGGTTTTATTATATTTATCGACATTTATTTTTTATATATATCGATTTACTTAAATTCGCAAGATTGTGGCCTTTAGATTCTCTCTTACTTGTAATCTTGCATCCTCCGTGAGTGAGCTTTAAAATTTGTGTAGTGCGCCAGGAATTTATGACGAAGACAATGATGATGATTATGACCGTGACCATGATAATAATAATAATAATAATAATAATAATAATAATAATAATAATAATAATAATAATAATAATAATAATAAATATATGGAATTTAAGAAATGTCAGATTTATTAATATCGAGATACACAGTTCCCTCGTTACATTCTTGTCGAATGTTGGTAATGACTTCTAACATAAATGTCTTGCAGCACTGCGGAAGACACCGACATGGAGACTGGTCAGAGCATGAGCCATAAATAATAGGATAAGCCTAGCAAAAGACATGAAAGGAATAAAACAGAAATAGAAATGGATGTCAAAGGCACAAATAGTTCCATAGTTTACAGCGTGGCAGATGGTTTATTGTTGGGCAGAAGGAAAACAGGTGGGATACCCCGAGGAGGAAGCTTTGCTGACGATTACAGATAAAGCTTTAGTCTCTTCAATGCAGAGTGGGTATGGATAAGACGCACATTGCACTGTAATTTGTACCACAGACTAAAGATTCAAATGAAGAAGGAGACTCAGACAGATTAAGTTTCATGCAAACGTACAGCGTGTATCATGGACTTATCCGATCCGGTATACGTTTATTCAGTAAAGGTAGTCTGATAAAGGGAAAATGACATCAATAATTTCTTGAAGCAATTCTCATTCTTTACTGCACAATTTCACGAAGTATGGGTTATCCTACGCTGGTGATTATTAGGCAAAAAATGATAGGTTGCTATTAATACACACCACCTTTCCCACGTGGTGTTCTGATTTCTCTTCTCAAAATGCCTTTGTTTCATGTCACTTATGATATAGCGCATCTCTGCAGTTACGCCAAAGTACGAAAATACTGTCCAGAGAACGGCTGTTTGCTTTGAACAGACCCCGAAATTATTAATCACTACACCGTAGTATGATAATTTTAATACAGAGACAGGAAGGCGGCCACATTCTGTCGAGGATACTTTGACGAAACCATTTCGAAATCCACACACTGCAGTCATCGGGCTGTTACGGGAAACCCGCGCTGTCGTTGCGTGTCTGAAACTATTGTCCGCCAGGCCAGCGAGGAAACTGCCGAACTTGTTTGTCGAGTCCCTCTTTTGTGCTTGGTCACAGAACTGGCTCTGAAGAGCGTTTTCATTAATGGATGCTTCGAGACAAATTACGTGCTGCCACAGAGGCAGTTGTCCTTTTATTACTGCCCATTCGCTGTTCATCTAGCTCGCTTATTTCACAAAACGTATCCACAGAATGTACAATGGCAACTTCAGGAACGAGTTGCGAATGGGCGGTCTTGAGCGACGGCCGAAATACAATTTCGACATATTCTGTGTAGTTGTATTTAGGATTCTATTATGAGCAAGTTTACCGTGCCGTATTTTAAGTCATTAAACTGAAAGAGTTCTTTTTTGTTTTACAGGTAAGTTTGTGCAGAAAGTGACGTCACCAGTGTCCGAAACTTCTTGTAAGTACACATACTTCAAGGATAATATACATAATTTTTGTCTGCTCCCTTTCCCATCCACCCCACATACGCACTACTATATAATTCTCCTTTCTGGCCTGTGAAACTCCATCCTTTCTGCTGGGCTAAAATTTCGCTAGGTATAACGCCCATTCCTTTCCGAATTGCTGGCCGAGGTGGCCAAGCGGTTCTAGGCGCTGCAGTCCGGAACCGCGAGACTGCTACGGTCGCAGCTTCGAATCCTGCCTCGGGCTTGGATGTGTGTGATGTCCTTAGGTTAGTTAGGTTTAAGTAGTTCTAAGTTCTAGGGGACTGATGACCTCAGAAGTTAAGTCCCATAGTGCTCAGAGCCATTTGAACCATTTTTTCCGATTTTCGTCATAGATCGGAAGAGATAAACATTGACACCCCGAAACGTCATAACGTAATAAAAGAGGAAAAACCATGGCAGATTCACATTACAAACAATTTTATTAGAATATATGCAAATTATGGTACTTTCACGCAGTCCGTAATGTATTACATAAAAAAATGTTGCAAGAGACATTAGACACAGTCTTACAATGTAATTTCATTGTTATTAGTTTCTGTTTGCTATAGCCATCCTAAGTGACAATATTAGGGTAATTTACTGTCGAAGTATGACTAGTTATGTTGCAATAAAACAGCACTTCACTACATTCCAATACATGTGAAAGAAACACTCAAATCTCCTGGAGTCGAGTCCTTACGAAGTATATTATACGTAAACGAAAATCATATAAGATGCCGCGCGGGGTAGTTTCGCGGTATGGGGCGCCTTGCCACGGTTCGCGCGGCTTCCCCAGTCAGGGATTCGAGTCCTCCCTCGGGCATGGGTGTGTGTGTTGACTTAGTGTAAGTTAGTGTGAGTTGCATTAAGTAGTGTGTAAACCTAGGGACCGATGACCTCAGCAGTTTGGTCCCATAGGAACTTACCACCAAAATACGACGGCTGTCCAGAAAGTAAGTTACGATTAGTTGCTAAATGTAAACTAAAGTGAAAATCAGAAATATTTTATTTGCACAAATTACCTACACTTTTCAGATACTTCTCTACATAGTCACCGCGCCGACTTAGACATATGTTGGAGCGTTAAACCAAATTTCCAACACCATCGTCGTGCCTTCCGATAATTCTCTATGCTGGTCTACAGCGCGTAGCCTGCGCCCAAGCGGTGTCTTCGTATCGAGGGTTTAATGAGAAGAGCTGTATTGTGGGGATGTATTGTGGGAGATCAAACACTTCCCATCGAAAAGGCTGCAGGAACGTTTTCACTACCCCTGCAGAATGCGGCTGAGAATTGCCTTGAAGAGGGAAGTACTTGGAAGTTGTGTTAGGTGGGCTGCATTCATTAAGGCGAAGCCTCTCAGCGGGCCCTCCAACTTGGCGGGAGACATCATTTTCCTAGGCACCTTTACTCGCTCACAGTGCGCTCACAACTGAAAAAGCCGTCTTGATGCGATCAGTGGTCATACTAGAGACAATACCCAACACATCTGTGCAAAGGTTCATCGGGTTTTCGCTGTGGTGTCCATTTCACGACCGATCGTAATTTACTTTCTGGACAGCCCTCGTATATAATATACTGACCACAAACTTTTTTCCACAAGTAATAATTATTGTTATTCGCAAGGTATTTATTACTACGGGTATTTTCACCCGTCCTTCTAACACATGACAACAACTATTAATTTGAAAAGATCATTCCACTGTAATCAGATGACGCTTTACTAATGTCCAAAATTACCTTTAACAATGTTTCATAAAATGAGATTTCACGCTTGTCTCTTCCAACAAAGAATAATAGCATCTCTACAATGAGTTAGACCTAAACTGAAAAACTTTGATATTATCTTCAATGTTTTCCGAGATCATCAAACGCTGCAGGGCGTTACGAAGCTTACGTAATCCAATCACTGTAGAAGTGATTCACATTCGATTATCGGTATATATCATCACCCGTGACAGCGCTTATCAGCGGTTAGCAAGCTGTGGACTGTACAAACGGCAGCGACGCGAATACGCCGACAGCAGCATTCACGGTCGGACTCGCCTATGCAGTAGGCTACCCGCTGAGAGGATTCGGCACGCCACGTTCCACGCCAGATACGTGAATTTCAGTCTCAAAGTGCTCCTTACCGTTCCCATAACACCTGACGACGCTAGAAAGTTTGTCTTTTGAAATATCTTTCACCTTCACAAATATAAACCGGCTGCGAAACGAAAAGAAAAAAAAAATATTATTTGTTTTCTCCTGTCAAAAGCATACGGACATTAAAGAGAGACAAAAGATGTGTTTCGTTTTTATTCACATCAGTGATATTTTCTGCAAACACTGTATACACAGTGCATTTCTACATGATATTTCTTATACCGACAGTTTTTGCTGATGAACGTTTGAGTACAATTTACTTACGGCATTTGTTTCTCCTCTTCACATATTTTTAAAGTCAGCAGATTTTATCCTCGTTGCTAGCGGACGTTTCAGTCGAATGAACTTGGTTCCACTCTCAACTTTCAATTTTTTTCTCGCTTTTAGGAACCTGATTTTCTTTGTTCTGCGTATAGGTACTTTGCATTTCATTTTGCTTGTGCAAAACTTCCGAATGTTGCCTTAGTAGAAATTTTAATGTGGCTGCTCTTGTATTTGCATACGGTACTGTGTTTTTGAGTACGTTGTCCGCAACTGACAGTATCACAAGTGCAGTTTTTTTTAAGTACCGTCTCGTATTCATGTCTGTGGGAATCATAAGAGCTGTGTTCACAGTTCAGGTTTGTGGTGTTGAGTGATAGGAGGGGCGGTAGGGAGGGCGGCGATAAAAAAAGAAAACAACAGTTGCCATGTGTCGTTCGCTGCGGAAAATGGACATCGTAATAAATGAAACAAAAATGTAACTTCGTTCTCTACATCACATCATGGTCTTACAGCTCCCATTGCGCGATTTTTACTTTTTTCATCCGTTTCGAATAACATTTACACCGGAAGCGTATGGAATATCACTGACTTGTAGAATTGTCTTCAGAGGTGACTCCCACTTCGAACTGAGCCCAGACGATCTGTGAAGACGTCTATGGAGACACCCCGGACAATAGTGGGGTACCATTCTGACTGTCGTCCGCCATACGGTACGACAACCAGGAGCAACATTCTGGGGTGCCATTTCGTTTCATAGCCAGACCCCTTTTCTTGTCATCCCCGGTACCCTAAGAGCACAGCGGCACGTGTGCGATATTCTGCGCTCCGTTTTGTTGCCCTTCGCAGAAGTCATTCAGAAAGGGCTCTGAGCACTATGAGACTTAACATCTGAGGTCATCAGTCCCCTAGAACTTAGAACTACTTAAACCTAACTAACCTAAGGACATCACATACATCCATGCCCGAGGCAAAATTCGAAGCTGCGACCGTAGCAGTCTCGCGGTTCTAAGTCTAGGGGACTCATGACCTCAGATGTTAAGTCCCATAGTGCTCAGAGCCATTCGAACCAATAAATAATGCAAACATTTTACTTTTGAAAGCAAGCTGTTTTTATTCAGGATTTCATTACACTAAATTATTCCCAACTCTTTTGGCTAAAAGACCCGATCCGTTCAGTGAGACGGCCTCTGTTTAAAAATTTACATCAGCGGAACCTGAACCTTGGCTTCCCACATTGCAGCATTCTCGAGGTTCTTAGAAAAATCTTCCGTGGTTTAGCATAATCGGAAATCTTCAAATTCGATTTCATCGACTATTTTTTAGTGTTGCAGTGAGCTGATTTGTTGGATTGATAATTACGTTGTGAGCTTCACGTGTCATAAACCTAAAACATTACAGAACTCCGTGCTCTGTGTGGCTTTTTTGTGACATACCGCACTGAAGAAAAAGCAGGTTTTGTATGTGTTTCTAAGGATAGCAGCTATGGCTCTTTTCAGTGAATCAATTTTTTGTGCAGGCCGGTTTAACCTGATTGTTGAAACTACTCAAAATGCCGGTCTCTGGAATAACCAGTTTTCGGTTTTTCATTTCTATTATTGCCTGTAATAAACGTACGAAACGAACAAAGACCGAAAAATGTTGGAACTCTCGGTTTTAAGATACACAGGATCAAAATATTAAATTAAATATACAAATAGCAGAAATCTTAGTCCGCCCACTATTCGCTGCTTTTTCTCTAGAAGTGACAAGTGGAGAATAGTACAAACAAAAACACCTTTCTTCTCCTATTGATTCTAATTTCTTGAAACGGCGCTCAAATATCTTGTTGTAATCACAGATCATACCTCTATTGGGGCATTACGATGAAAACTGATGTTGAAGAACTATATTTTAGTGTTAATTTGTACGTTCTCAAGGGTTACAGCCAGGTAAAGACATATTATGTAGGCACAGGCCGCAGATCAAGTGCTCTCTATTTTTATTCTGTAGTACGAATGAATGTTGTTAAGTTTTTAATTTATTACTGTTTCCATAATTTGCTTCCATTTCATAGAAATGGTAGAGAAATATTTAATCTTTTAAAGCAATAAATTGTATTTCATTGCTACATCACATCGTGAAAATATTTCCATACTATGGTCAGTGCCATTCTGCAATACAGCAGATGTCCGGCGATGGCAAGAAGACACTACAATATTGCTCAGTTGGGGGCAAGTCTTCTCCCCCTGCACGTACACTGCTACCTTAAACCACGACACGTGTCGTGGTAGCGGGGACACTATTGTGTCAGCAATGCTGTACCAATTCCTAAACCTCGTGTTTGTTGCTACTTTCTGTCGGCAGTGTTATTAAAACAGCACTGACCGCTCTAGCATGCAATATTTCAAATCAATGCAAATTTTACGAAGAAAAATTACTCCTTGTTTCGGCGTAAAGTCAAGCGCCAGCACGCCAGTGGGGAACGATACAGAAGAAACAGCAATGAGAAAACGTCAGCCAATCGCACGCTGATCGACCTCTTTCCATGACGACAACGTGACAGCAGCGGCCCCTAGGTGGAGAGGACATAACCGCCGCGTCCGACTTGTCGCGGCCCAGTTGAAGAGTATCTTCAAGATTAGCGAGTCTTATAACACCATCAACAATAGTTACTTTGCTTGTACAATCTATGAAACTTAAGGCTGTTACACGGAAGTAAATTGCTTATTTTGCATGTCGTTCTTTGCTTGCGATGGCCACTTAAGTATACTAATCATTTCCTTTTGTAGTAAAACTCGTGGTGTGATTTGTTTGAACATTGTCTAGCGATTCGAGAAAGCAGGTTTCCTTGGCACTCTATATTACACGACTAGACTGGATTTAACACTACTCCTTTTAAAAAAGGTTTAAGTAAAATGGTTCAAATGGCTCCGAGCGCTATGGGACTTAACTTCTGAGGTCATCAGACCCCTAGAACTTACAACTTCTTAAACCTAAGTAACCTAAGGACATCACACACTCCCATGCCCGCGACAGGATTCGAACATGCGACCGTTTTGGTCGCACGGTTCCAGACTGTAGCGCCTAGAACTGCTCGGCCACCCCGGCCGGTGTTAACGTAAAAACGAGAAATTCTTGCACCACGGCTGTGGCTAATTGATATTTCGTTTCTTTGTACTCGGCTATCAGTAAGAAATAAAAATCTCGTGTCTTAACCAGTATCAGACAAATGCCTAAAAATATGGGTTATTGAGAACTGAAATACTGGCGTCGGTTTAAGCGGTAGGTTCTTCCCATCCCCATGTGGTTTCTTGCTACCGCAGCTGCCACTGTCGGGCGACAGACAGGGGCTGTCCCTCGCTGCACCGCCTCACCTGCGCTTACGCTGCATAGGCGGAAGGCAAGCAGGGAGACGGCTTCGTCAATTACGGTTTTGAGTTACACGCAGGAAATTGAGTTGCCGGGCAGGGCTTCCGACGACAATACGCGGAGTCTAGCCCAAGTCTGGTGGGGCCGTCAAGGGGAAGACGTGTCCAGAGCACACCTGGGCCCCGCCGACGGAAAAAGTTGGCCACCTGCCGACCGGTGAGGCGGCCCTCTCCCAATATACTGCAGGTCGATTATGTCAGCCCGCCTAGGCCGGGAAAATTAGTTATGAATAATAATAGCGGAAGTTAGTTTAAATGCAGAGCGGGGATCGGGTCATCGACCTCTTCCCGGTGAGGCACAGGCAGTTTTTTATACGGTCACAAGATTTCGTTGGCAGCACGGGACGCGAAGAGTTTTTGAGTGGAGTAGAATAACTATGTTTTGTCATATTGTGTTTAACGACCTGCACGACTAAAACCGATTCTTGTACGTATTTCAAACACAGCAAAGTAAATACACTGAAGGGCCAAAGAAACTGGTACACCTTGTAAGGTGTCAGGCAAATCCAACACCTTCCATGATAACCCTGACGTGATAAGCAAATCCAGTAGAATGTTACAGCGCCGAATAAATCGTTACATTAAATTAACCAAAGCAATACGAGTAACGAGTGAGCAAATGGAATACCACAGACTAGCACAAGAATGCCTAAATGCATGGCATACCTTCCCACCGTGAGACAGACGCAGTTCGGAGGGGAGAAACGAGAACAGAAGCCGAGAGCAGAACCGTGTTAAGCTGGAAGGCCCTACGATAAGGAACGGACACCCACGTCGCCAGCTAACCGCTAGGACCACCCCCCAGCCCATGTTAAAAGCTAGAGACCTCCAGAAGAACAGTATAAATCTTACGATAACACAAAAAGGGCTACCCCAGCGGCAAGTTTTAGCGTGAGACTTTTTCGCGTCTCTGTTACGTTGCAAACTTTAAAAACATTGCCCCACCACGAAAAGTATAACGTTTCTCATTGGATAGACAGAATTTAGGCGGAGCTTGAAGTTAACATTGAGACCCTAATTGGTCAGGTGAAAACACATCCAGATAGTTTTTTTTAACCAGCTTCGGTAAATGGTAGTAAGGAGAAGTTAGGAGAAGTTAGTTAGTTCCGAGATGGCGAGCTGGATGGCTGCTGCGGCGGCCGCCGCCCCCCGAGGAAAACCAACAAGGTAATGAACGCACGCGATGCCGCATAACAGCGCATAAAGCTTCACTCAGAACTGTAGAAGTCTCATCTGTTACACCTCTTTTTGTGTAACACTACTGTCGATTGTCAATTAAAGCTCATGGTGTTCACATTTGCCACTTGAAGTAAAAATCTGAAATGCGATGATTTTTCTGTTATATAGCTATTGAGAAGCCACATCAGCCACTGTAATTTACGACAAGTTAGATAAGTAATTAAAGATAATTGAGGGTCACTGTAGACCATTTTGATAGTTTTTTCTTTTGTGAAACTTAATTTAAACCTAGATTATAGATGTGATGTGGCATAGGTCATCCTTCGATCCATTGTAGAACTTGGAAACCCATTCAGGGAATATTCGTTCACCTTTTTGTTCAACGCAGTTGGTTTTTACCATCCTGTATTAAAACATTTCCTTTTATCAATAGTGCAATTTATAAACAATGTTTTGTGAGTAGAATAAAATTTCCAATGGTAAACTTAACTGCTTTTTCGACGTTATTTTACCAGCTAATTAAAAATGGGAAAGCCTTGAGCCCCTTCCTCTAAATTTAGTTAGTATTAAGATTTTTTTACAGGAAGTGCAGTGGAGCTGACGCTGAAATCATTAAGTATTTGGTTATATCATCGCTGGTCTCATTGAACTCTTCTAAATTCTACATGTCATGTGTGGTCTGGCGTCTCCTTACCTTCAACATGTCCCAGGATAAAACTAGTCAATTCTCTAAAAAACACGCTCAGAACGTCGTTGCGCGAAAGTGGTAGGGAGACACGATATAGAACAAACAGACACCACGCAGAATGTTAGAACCTGCCCAATATCGTGTAGGGCCCTCGTGACCATGCAGAAGTGCCGCAATACGATGTGACATGCACTCGACTAATGTGTACAGTAGTGCCGGAGGGAACAGAAACCATGAACCGTGCAGGGCTGTCCATAAACCAGTAAGAGTACGAGGGTGTGGAACTCTCTTCTCGACTACACGTTGCACATCAACTACACGCTGCAGATCAACACAGTATTTGTTAGCCAATGGCGATCATGTGGGCCCCTCTCCACACAGCTCGCATCGTCGAGGTCTGGTTTCGTGAGTACGGCGATGAACTGGCACAACAGTCAGCAGATATCAATATTACTGAGCCTTTGTGGTCTACTTTGAAGAGAAAGGTGCGTGATCTGTATCCACGTCCACTATCGTTGCCTGGACTTGCCTATATTAAGCATGAAGAATGGTATCTGATTCTCTTGAAAACCACACAGAGTCTGTTTCTATACATTCCGAAACGACTGTAAGCTGCTTTAGATGCGAAAAGCGTTCGTACATGGTAATGTGTTGCGTTTATGGTGTTTTCATATTTTCGTTCAACCTCCGTATTTCAGTAGCGTATAAGCGCTGAACAAAGAACGTAACACTGATATTTATTTATTGCAGATTTAAAAACCTGATGTGATATTTTAAAACGGGCTGTACATTTTCCATTTTCGTTGGTCATCCTTTTTGTAATTCTTTTATTTCCTTTTTTAAGCGTATTTGACACGAAATAAATACTTAAAAAAGAAGCAAATAAGTTGAGGTTAAAATATGAATAAAATTTTGTTTTAAGAAGAATGTTAAAACATGATAGGATAGAGGGGAGATTTGTTAGTGCCATCACCAATTGTGACTGGTGGTGAATACTTCGGAGTGGTTTCTTCTAGCTGTTGACCGCCAGTCGCGATAAAATTGATTATGGTTAGTAGTGGAGAAATGTTATTTCTAATCCTATGCATTGACATTAGCTTTCATCCATGTACAGCACTGGATGCTTTCTTGGCTAGATTTCCAGCCCTTACATCAGATTCACTCTAGTATTCGTAACCCTTAACCATTATTTGAATTATATGTACAATTTGTGTGTGAATTTTGCGACGTTATGATTCAAATGGCACGAGATTAATAATGTGTAAATAATGGCTGAGCACAAAAAAAATGGTTCAAAAGGCTCTGAGCACTATAGGACTTAACATTTGAGGTCATCAGTCCCCTAGAACTTAGAACTACTTAAACCTAACTAACCTAAGGACATCACACAACACCCAGCCATCACGAGGCAGAGAAAGTCACTGACCCCGCCGGGAATCGAACCCGGGAACCCGAGCGTGGGTGTTATTATCACTAACTGTTCAGTGATGACGACCCACCACTAAAATCCCTAAGAATTTTACCAAGCTACAGTCACTGTGGGTCTCAATCTACGGTGAAAGTGACTGATATGCTGAGCAATGACAAATCCAACATAATTCTGCAAGGTATCTTCTAGTCCCCAACAACCCCCCCTCCCCCCACCGCCTGCCCGCCCCCCCCCCTACCTCTTCGCCCTAAAGTGGACGCCGTAGATGATGTAAATTTATAAAATCGCCGTCATATCCATCAAAAACAAACATCATATCTGCATCTGCGGTGTGGCGGAAGCAAGCAAGAAATTGTGATGTCCTTCCCGCCCCCTCCTCCTCCCCCTCCCCTACCCCTTCCTATCTCAGACCCGGGCCTGATCCAGAGACCGAATGAAAGTAGCCATCCGAGAGAAAGACTCTCTCTGGAAGTGGCAGCAAAGTTGGCGGGGCAGACACTCAGCACGGGGCCACAATTTTGCGCCGACGCAGAGGACGAGCTGTCGCGCGACAGAAAGGTGGAGCGGCTGTCGCGGCCACTGTGGGGAAACCGTACAAAGGTCCCCGCTGGGCCGCAGTAAATTGCCCGCATTACTGCCGAAGCACGAAACTGGCCGACGCGACGCCGCGGCTGTCCTGTTACGACACAGCTGGCTACCGAGCGCAGCCGTCGCCGCTGCCGTCACACCTACACTCGCGCACGCAGGTTCGCTGCTCCGCCACTGCGTGAGCTGGAACACCATAACGCAATGGCAGAAGGAATGTTTTCAGAGGAACAGCTCAGCATTCATTCGTCACAATATGAGAGGGCCAATTCTTTGCTGCGAGGGTTTCCCGAATAATATAGAGAAGAATGAGATTTTCACTCTCCAGCGGAGTGTGCGCTGGTATGAAACTTCCTGGCAGATTAAAACTGTGTGCCGAACCGAGACTCCAACTCGGGACTTTTGCTGTTCGCGGGCAAATGCTCTACCATCTGAGCTACCCAAGCACGACTCACGACCCGTCCCCCATCCTCACAGCTTCAATTCTGCCAGTGCCTCGTCTCCTACTTTCCAGACTTCAAAGAAGCTCTTCTGCGAATCTTGCAGAACTAGCACCCCTGGAAGAAAGGCAAAGGCCACGAATTCGAGCCTCGGTCCGGCACACAGTTTTAATCTGCCAGGAAGTTTCAACATAGAGAAGAATTTTCATGACACAGAGAATTGGGAAAGAAACGGAAGGGGTGGGTGGGAATTCGTGAGTCCCAGACGCAATGTAAAGGTGCTGGACTGGGACTCGAACGACCTCGTTTTACCGATTCTCACGAGTGGTTGCCTTAACCACTTCGGCCATCCGGACACAATCCCTAACCGAGTCAAATCTCCTAGTTACCGCACGCTGTAGTGCAAAGCCCAACGTCCAGCAGTCACTTACCCTCACATTATTGATTCCCGTAGGATTTCGCACGACATTAGTGCATCGGGACTGTAAGAGCGCGAGGGTCCCTCGACGCTTGTTTCAGTGCGGATGCTCTAATAGTGTCCGAAATACTACGGAAGTCAATATTTTGCGAGAAGGGGGTTAATGGACGAGGGACCCTGCTTTGCAGCTTGCGATAAGTTGAAAATTTTGAGTTGGTTAGGGACCGTGCCCGTATGGCAGAAGCGGTTAGAGCAACCGCTCTACAAAAGCGGTAAATCCGCGTTCGAGTCCAGCTACTGTACAAAGTTCCAACTTTCGCCACTGCTTTTGATCTTTCCTTCCTCGCGGGCCAGTGCATTACCACAATGCGGCTGCATTGATTTGAAGGGAGGGGACCAACAAAGAGGTCATTGATCCCATCGGATTAGGGAAGGATGTCGGCCGTCCCTTTCAAAAGAACCATCCCATCATTTGTGTGAACCGATTTAGAGAAATCACGATGCTGCTGGAAGTCACGAATTCCCACCCACCTGTCCTTCACTTTCTTCCCTCCCCAACCTCCATTTCTTATAAATGTACGCTGCAGCCGGGCCATAAGGAGCGGTGTCTCTTCTTTCTGCAGAAGAAAGTAAAAGAAAACTGAGGATCTGTTAGATGACGATCAGCTTGACTAGGAAAGGTAAGGGAACCAGACAGGCAGTTCCGAGTGAGGTGGCGCAGCGGTTAGCACACTGGACATTCGGGAGGACGTTGGTTCAAACACGCGTCCGGCCATCCTGATTTGGGTTTTCCGTGATTTCCTAAATCGCTCCAGGCAAATGCCGGGGTGGTTCCTTTGAAAGGGCACGGCCGACTTCCTTCCCCGTCCTTCCAAAATACGATGAGGCCGATGACCTCGCTGCCTGGTCTCCTTTCCCAAACAACCCCATCCAGACAGGCAGTCTTCCTCATAAATGAAGACTCGTTCGTAAGATTTCTCGAACTGCAAAAACCATTCGACGTTGTAAAATTGGACTCCGTTTCTTGTGAATGGGCATACAGCTTCTTTTTTTTTCCGAACGTACCTCCTCTCCGGGTTTGCTTTGTCAGCGCGGATGCAGCCGAGCGTGCAAAGAGGTGATGCAGACACCCCGTCGACTACGCATGCGCGTGAGTCTATTGGGCCTCTCTTCCCCGGCCCGGGGCAGCTCTGATGATTAGAGCTAACCAAACCGCGGCGCGTGCGCAGCCATAGAGCCCCGTCGAGCAGCAGCTGGCGCAGTCTTTTGTGCGCCCCGGATCGCGGCAGTAGGCGTCGCCGGTGCCACGTGCCGTGGGCCGGCTCCCCGCCAGATGACTCGTAATAGACTGTTTGCGGAAGGCGTGACGTAGCGCGGGCGTCGGCACAAACGCGCGCGCCGTCTGCAGTCGTCGGTGCGCATTAATGACGGCGCCCCGCGGGCCCGCTGCGGCTGGCTCACACAATGCGAACCGCCGGATCGGCTCTGCTCGCTCGCTCGCTGGTTGGCTCGCTCTCAGCAAAGAGGAGGCGACACGTCTGCAGGGGCGAGAACAAAGGCACGCCGCTGGCGCGACAGCCGGCCGCCGATTCAACCCGCTGTCGACTCGTCGCAAGGAAGACGGCCGCTACCCGTTCATCCCACGTCTGGTGTGCTGCGTGCAAAAGTCTCGGCCCAGACACTACATCTGCTTATGCAGTCCGCAAGACACAGTAGAGTGCATGGCGGAAGGCACATCGTACCGATGTTATCGACCCCTTTCCTATTCCATTCGTGTACTGAGTGGGGGAAAAATGGCTGTATCCGAGAGCTACTGTTTCTCTTTCAAACTCTGCGAAATGAGACCCATGGTGAAAATCTAAAATGTTTATTTGCAAGATATAGCTGCACCATCCAGCTACTTCTCTGCTTTGTTGCCACTTCAGAATAGACATTTGTCGTAGCGTGGTACCAACTTTACCAATACCCTCGTCACAGAACGCAGCCACCAGCGATTTTCACGAATTCAGTGCACTAGTTTGCGGCTCGTAGTATGGCCAAAATTCTGTCTTCATTGCTAGTGGTTCATCTGAACGTAGAGTTGAAAATCAGAGGGAGCCAAATCCGGGGTGTGTGATGGGTGATCAAACACTTCCCAGCGAAAACACTTTATTAGCGCCTTAATTGAAGGACTTATTCCAATAGTGGTACAAGTCCATAACTTCCATTTTTCTGCCATTATGATTCTGAAGTTAATGATTCAAACAAACAGAAAGAAAAGTTCATCTCTAGCAAGAAGCCATATGCTTGAATATTTCTGATACCTCAACTGCAGATTTTTCAGCGTTCATTCAAATTTACTTTGTATTTGTACATAAACAAAAATGGACTTGTACCACTATTGAAATAAGCCCTTCAATTGCTCTTGCAGTGTGCGGCCGAGAATTGCCGTGAAGGGCGAATCGCTTGACAGTTACGTTATGTGGGCTGCATGAAATCAGGCGAAATCCCTTATCAGGCTTTTCACATTAGTGAGAGACGCTAGTTTTGTCGACTCTTTTTAAGTGCTCACTGTGCACTCACAACTGAAAAGTGCGACGTGACATGATGGATAGCATACTGGAGACACTGCGCAACACATCTGCACAAAGATTCACCAGGTTTTCACCGTCGCTATTTCTCGGCCTATCGGGTTGAAAAAAAAGATAACCCTTGTATTTTCTTCTGTATATTATATATCGTATCTCAATCTACGATGGTAGAGTAATGTGCACAATCTTCTTTGAATAATGGTTCTTAAATTAAGAATGAAAAGCATGAAGATCTCTTTTGGCTTCAGGAAAGGTAATGGCACCAGAGAAATAAATACTTTTGATATTGCAAAAGATGTTGGAAGCAAGACGTAATAGAAATCAGATCTGTCAACAAAGAAAAAAGATTACACAATGTAAAATGGCGCAAAACATTCCAAATATTTGCAAAATATACGTAAGTAGTAGGGAAGGACTGATGATGTACAATTTGTACAAGTACCAAGAAGGAAAAATAGGAATGAAAGATCAAGAAATAAATATGAGGATTATAAAGGGAATAACACAGCGATGTTGCCTATTGGCCATTCTGATCAATTTATACATTGAAGACGCAATGGTTGAAATAAAAGAAAGCTGAAAATATGTCATTGACAAGTGTTCGCTGATAACACTGCTATTCTCAGTGAAAGTGAAGAAGAATTAAAGAGCTGCTGAATGGAATCAACAGTCTAATAGTAACGGATATGGACTGAGAGTAAACTGAAGAGAGACGAACGTAATGAGCAGTAGTAGCAGAAGAAAGGCTACCGCTAAACTTAAAATGTAAATTTGGGGTGACGATCTGTACGAAATGAAGAATTGTGCTACCTTGGAAACAAAGTAACACATGATGGACAAACAATGGAATACATAAAAAGCAGACTTGCGGAGACACAAAACGGCAGTTCAACCAAAACCAAACCTACTAATATCCAACATCGGCCTCAACAGCCCTTGTCAGTAGGAGTACAAGGTTATTCAAATGCACTAGAGGGGTTTCAGAAAACGATTGCTCAAAAGCTACAAGGAATACAGAAAAAATGTATCAGTGGACAGGGAACCTATCCAAATTTGTATTCCAATGAGGACACCGTCTATGGAGCGGGAAGCATCAGTATGTTCATGCAATTCACTGAACTCGCTGCTCCATCTGCCTGGGAGGGTGAAATGACAGCAGCCTGCTCTGGAAATCTGTTCATTAGGCTGGTTTTCAGCAGACGAGAAGTAATTCGATGACACACTGCAGAGAGGATGATAGTGTACCTATTCTGACATGCTTGCCCACCACTGATGCACTGTGTGGATACGCCATGGCGTGTATTACGGGTCAAAACATGGAGAAATGGTCCATTCAGTAGTATATGCGATTTTCCTATTTGTATGTCTTGCAGGTGTCTCACAGTCACTGTCTGAAGCCTCAGAGGTATAAGTATTATTCGGAAAGTAGGAAACGATCGGTCGCGGAATGGAAAGCACAGTGAAAATTAGACGAATCTCAGCACAGACGTGTTGGGCAGTATCTCTGGTATGCCCACAGACAGCGTCGCCTCGCTCTTCTGAGTTTTAAACGCGTAAAGATGCCTAGAAAATAGTATCTCCCTCACAAGTAAGGATGCGTGCAGAGATATCGTCTGAATTCATGCAGCCCCACATAACGTAACTGCCGTGTATTTACTTCTTCATGACAGTTCTCTGCTGCAAGCTTCAGTGTCACTGAGGACCCTCCTGCAGCGTTTTAGATGGGAAGTGTTTTGACACCCACCGTACAATCCCAGGACTTGGCTCCCTCTGATTTTTGTCTCTGCCCAAATGAGCCGCTGGCTATGAAGGCAACATTTTGGCTCAGAGAACGAACTGCACTCCAGTGTAGAAAATTGCCCGAACGCGCAGGAGGTACAACTCTGAGTCAGATGTCTAAGTAAGAGCTGCTGCTATGTAGAGAAGTAGTTAGATGGTGTAGCTAACTGTTGCAAGGAAGACAGTTCTGATTTCCATTGTGGTTTCCATTTCACGACCGGTCGTTACTTACTTTCTGAACAGCCCTCATGCTTACGAATAGCTCCATTTTTTTGGCTTTCACCAGCACATGGTCCTTTTCTGTTAGTTTACACGGGACGTTGAAAATGTACTGCTGTAAATGCAGTCGCCGAAAACGTTGCTTTAATGAAAGTATAAATGTGTTAGGCCATTTGGAGATCGCTTCTCGGGATAAAAAAAGCAGTGCAAAAGTTGCTGTATTTCTTCAGCTAATATAATACACAGTCGTGGATCTCGTCCATCGGTACCACTGCAAATTAATGTTGACAAAGAAGTGACACCACTACGAATAGTTTAACGAAAGAGGAAAGAAGTTTCCCTGGAAAGTAAGTTGCAGACATAGTGGTTCCAATTCAAACGCCTGCTCCTTATTAAGTCAGTGCTACCGCCGATGTCCACTGTAGCAGAAGTTGGCAGCAGTGTGGGTCGACCAGACCGTCCGCCCCGGCACCTGGCGAGTGCCTTTAAGTCGCTCCTCCTTTTATTAAATTTCGACCGGCCGGCCAGCAAACTTTTCACTTTTGTCATCTAATTCCGGCTTTCTCGAAATTAAGAAGTTTGATACGATCATCCTTCATAAAATTTCATTTCCCGCGGGGCCTCCCGGCCGGGCTGGCCCAGCGCTGCGCGGAGCTGCGTGGAGTTGTAAGCCCCCGGGAGGCGAGGCCGCCGGCGCCGGCACCGCTGCCCGCCTACCCGCCTCGCGCACGTATTAATGAGCGTCGTCGTCGCCTGTTTGGCGCCCCTGCCGCCGAGATTGCCTGCCTGCGCCGTAATTACCGCAGGTGATAACCAGGGCCTGTCTGCTACTCTGCTCGCTTCCCCAGAGCCAAGTTAGCCTCTCTGTCTGTGCCGCGCCTGTTCAGTAACTGTGCGACGAACGCCCTCTGCCACGAAAATCTTCGAGTACAGTTCTACACTAAAGCCAAAGCAGTGGCTAAGCATCTCGTACTATTCCCTAGTGGTTTCCAGTACGTCGCTGAGTATGTATACTGAGATGACAAAAGTCGTGGAATACCTCCTAATATCGCGTAGGATTGGCAACTCGACGTGGCATGTACTCAACAAGTCTATGGAACTCTCGTGGAGAAATATTAAGCAATGGCGCCTCTATAGCCATCCATAATTGCGAAAGTGTTGCCGGTGCAGGAATTCGTGCAAGAAACTGACCTCCCGTTTATGTTCTGTAAATATTCTACGCTATTCACGTCAGGCGATCTGGGTAGCTAAATCGTTCTCTCGAATTGTCCAAATGTTCTTCAAACCAATCGCGAAAATTGTTGACCGTTGAGATAACGCATTGTCATCCTGTCTCACCTTTAAATTCCGCAGTACCTCGTCTCCTACCTTCCAAACTTCACAGAAACTCCTTGCAGAATTAGCACTCCTGGAAGAAAACATATTGATGAGACAAGGCTTAACCACAGCCCAGGCTGTGGCTAAGCCATGTCTCCGCAATATCATTTCTTCCAGGAGCGCTAGTTCTGCAAGGTTCGCAGGGAGCTTCTGTGAAGTTTGGAAGGCAGGAGACGAGGTACTGGCGGAATTAGAGCTGTGAGGACGGGGCGTGAGTCGTGCTTGGGTAGCTCAGTCGGTACAGCACTTGTCCGCTATAGGCAAAGGTCCCGAGTTCGAGTCTCGGACCGGCACACAATTTTTAATGTGCCAGGAAGTTTCACATCAGCGCACACTCTGCAGTAGAGTGAAAATTTCAATCTGTCTCATCTTTGTTTGTCTGCAAATGGTCCGGTCGCAGGTTCGAATCGTGCCTCGGGCATGGATGTGTGTGATGTTCTTAGGTTACTTAGGTTTAAGTAGTTCTAAGTCTAGGGGACTGATGACGTCCCATAGTGCTTAGAGGCTTTTGGACCATTTTTTTCCAAAGTTCTCCAAGTAGCAGAAAATACTTTCCAGTCAGCGATCGGTTCAGCAGGGAAAGAGGACTCAGTCCGTTCCACGTAAACACAGCCCACATCATTATAGAGCCACCATCAGCTTGCACAGTGCTTTGTTGACAACTTGAGTCCATGGTTTCGTGGGCTCTGCGCAACTGCCAAACCCTACCATAAACACTGAGCAACTGAAATCGGGACTCATCTGACCAGGCTACGGTTTCTTCAGTCGTATAGAGATCAATCGACATGGTCACGAACCTAGGAGAGGTGCTGCATGCGGTGTCGCGAGCCGGCCGCTGTGGCCGAGCGTTCTAGGCGCTTCAGTCCGGAACCACGCTGCTGCTACGGTCGCAGGTTCGAATCCTGCCTCGGACATGGAAGTGCGTGATGTCCTTAGGTTAGTTAGGTTTAAGTAGTTCTAAGTCTAGGGGACTGATGACCTCAGATGTTAAGTCCTACAGTGCTTAGAGGCATTTGAACCAAATACCGCTGCTCTCGGTCGTTAAGTGAAGGCCGTCAGCCGCAGTGTTGTACACGGTGAGAGAAGAGCCCGAGATTTGTTATTCTCGGCACACTATTGACACTGTGGATCTCGGAATACTGAATCCCCTAACGATTTCTGCAAAAGAATGTCCCAAGCGTCTAACTCCAACTATCATTCCGCGTTTAAAAGTCTGTTAATTCCCGTCGTGTGACTATAACCACATAGGACCCCTTTTCACGTAAATCACCCGAGTAGAAATGAAAGCTCCGCCAATGCACTGCCCTTTTATGCCTTGTGTACGCCATACTACCGCTATCTGTGTAAGTTCATATCGCCATTCTATGACCTTTGTCACCTCAGTGTATACGTCATACTCCTCTGGTTGTTCACAGTAAGTTGCTGCGTATGTAAAGAATTCACGATCCTTTACTTACAAGGAAACATCACCAAATTGACGCCTTATTTCAAGCAGAAAGAAAGGCCACTAACAAAATATCAACGTCAATAGCTGCTCCCGCGCGATAATTTGGCCCACAATTCTGACAGTACGCAGTTATGACCTTCTGAAAGTACAGCTTTTGCACTTTCGTTTTCACTTCAGCAGCTTAAAGCCCGAGAGCGAAGTACTGTACGGCGGACCAACAACCCAAAACCAACCTTTCTCAGGATGTTGAAGGAACGGGAGGAGGAGGAGAGAAGTGGATACATCTGCCCAATGTCTCTTGAAATCTTGATCGAGAACACTTGTTACTCTATGGGAAAAATATTAATATGAGTAGGCCTACCATGCTCGTACGAGGGCTGTTCAGAAAGTGAGGAAAGATCGATCGCGAAATAGAAAACATAGTGAAAATCGTACGAAAATTTGCACAGCTGTGTTGGGTGATTTCTCTAGTATGTCTATAGATAACGTCACGTCGTTCTTCTCATTTCTGAGCGCACACTGAACGCGTAAAAACGCATAGAAAACAGTGTCTCCCGCCAAATATTGACCTTCAGCAAATAAACATACTGATCATTGCGAAAAATGATTTTTTAACTGGTGAATATCCGAATATAGAGCGGAAATTACCAGTGTACGGGTCAACTGAGAGAGCCATTATTGGATTGCAGTGTTGTATGAATTACAGTGTTCACCACGTGTATGTATCATTTGAATAGCTTGTGGCAATATTTCAAGCTACTTGAGCTTTGTTGAGATAAGCCGTGGGCGATTTATAAGACGAAGGCGGTTACTGTCTCAAATTTTGTTTGAAACTGGATACGTTGATTTACATAACGCAAACCTGACAATGAGTTTGATCATCATACAATCTGTAGTCGTATTTTTAATCCATTTGTTGCACAGTCAGAGATTAGTTGTAACATCTACCTTACCCAAAACCGATTGTTCTAATAATGTTTATAATTTAAAACAGCAACTAGTCACAAGTATGATTTTAAAAAAGTAGAAGTATACACAGTACCACCTAAGTTTTCGGCACACTTGACTCCTGATAACTTAGGACAACAGGAAGGGGGAGAGGGGAAAGATAAATACGCGTCTGTCGTAAGTTTAGTGAATTTTGAATGGAAAAAATTGTTTATTTTGATGCAGCAAATCAATAACAACTACAAAACGAAGCTCCAGAAAAGGATATATGTAGGAGTTGTCTGACGTTCGATTTGTAATAAATCCGAAGCCAGTAATGGTTTCATTCCAATAAACATTATTTAAAACAAACTTCCGCCTGGTAGCTGTCATAAATTTTAAAAGTAACAGATGTAAAACAGCCAGGGTTCTTTCAACAAGGTACGGATTATTCTCAGCCATTAGGCACGGTCGCAAAAACCAAAATTTAAGCTGGTTCATTCTTATAAATTTTTTGGCAGTCACTTAATCGTGAGTGTTACAGGTAGCATTTTCGATACATGGTAGTACGAAAAAGAAGTTATGAGGAGTCTATCTACCTTCCTACAACTTGAAGTTTTGGGAGTTGTGACACACAATCTGATTTCGCCAGGAGAAACAGTCAGAGAGGCGGATTGTATTTATGTCAAGGACGTCTCCCTTCCTCTCGAAATAACGTCCCGAAAATAACGCCCCGCCACGTAGCTGAGCAGGCATCTCACGGAGGCGCCACAATAAACACTCTCCGCTGTTTCACTCTCGTACTAAGTAGTATGTTGAGGCCGCAAGAGTGGAGTATTAAGCCATTCTAGCATCTGTTCCGTGGAGTTCACACCAACTTGCCTGTGTTTTCTGCGTTTAACACCCCCCCCCCCCAAATTACTTACGTTTCCCATTGTCAGTATAGAACAATAGGTGTACCAGTATAAATCTTTCGCCGTAAAGATTTATTGTAGTTCTGTTTTGAAACTCTTTTTGAACTTCTTACACTGAAAACCTAAAGTATAGTTATTACACAGACCCCTGTAAACGTTTTCTTAAGTAGTAATCGAGTAAAATGGAATTAAATGAGGCGTTTCTCTCGTGATCTCTTGAATTCTTGTGTGACCTGTGCATCTTTCCATTCTTCGGGTACGGATCTTTCGTCGAGATTGCTTAGTATGGAGCTATTGCATCAGCGTACTCTGAGAGGAATCTAACTGGTATACAGTCTGGACTTTTATTGATTTACGTTGCTTTACTACTCCGAGGACATCTACTCCTAAGTTATTCATGTTGCCATCTGTCCCTGATTCGAATTCTGTAAATTTATATATATTATACTAAGATTGTATCTGTTCTTTCGGACAGAATGAAATTACAACGAAATAAACACCCTTAGCTGCTTACAGGCGTTGACATACGTCGTCAACGGGGACAGATGAAAATTTGTGCTTTGACCGGGACTCGAACCCGGGATCTCCTGCTTACTTGGCAAACGCTTTATCCATCTGAGCCACCGAGGACACAGAGGATAGGGCGACTGCAGGGATTTATCTCTGGCACGCCTCCCACGAAACCCACATTCTCAACATGTGTCCTCGGTGGCTCAGATGGATAGAGCGTCTGCCACCTAAGCAGGAGATCCCGGGATCGAGTCCCGGTCAGAGCACACATTTTCATCCGTCCCCGTTGACGTATGT